>NC_082733.1:29486012-30086012 GCF_030144855.1 Hypanus sabinus | reverse complement strand
CTGACCTGACCCCTAACAGATGGAAACAATATTGAGGATAGACAGAAGAACAAATGAAAAGTTTCCATTGAACTCAACCTGATACACACTGACACACTAAAGTTGCTCAAACCTCTTGTGAGCATTACTGTTTTTTGGGATTAGCACACATAGCAAATAACTTCAGCCATCAGTCTTCAGGTTCGATTATGAACTCTGGGTTAAATCTAAAATACAGCTCTGAATAACAGGTTTCTAAGACCTTGAACCATAGTTAATGGGAAGACACCATAATGCTGATTAAATTCATTATTTGGGTGTCATTTGGGTGTCTGTCATGTGGGTGTGACGAGGGAGGTGAGAGGGTAGTATGTAGTTCAAAGGAAGCTTTGTAAATATGGAATTGTTCTTTGATCTTTAGCATATAAAATGTTGTATAGTGTTGGATCAGACAGGCCTTTTCCCTTCAACAGGGGTCTCAATATGATGCCTGCTGCATCTCATTTTGTCAAACAAGGAGGCTGCTTCATGTTTACCAGTACTTCTCTCCAGTGACTTTGTTCATGCGACAACAGTGAGGAAGTAAAGAGGGATTCAGACAAGAGAAAATTTGCAGATGCTGGAAATCCAAGCAACACACACACGAAATGCTGGAGGTACCTGGCAGACCAGGCAGTGTCTATGGAAAAGAATTGAGTCGGCATTTCGAGCCAAGCCCCTTCTTCGGTCCTGAGGAAGGGTCTCGGCCCAAAATGTCAACTGTATTCTTTTCCGTAAATGCTGTCTGGCCTGCTGAGTTTCTCCAGCATTTGTGTAAATTAAAAGAGGGAGACAGTTTGTGGGTATTCTAGTGACCAGGTTGCACTGGAGTAAAAAGGACTGGAAAAGGACTATGTTGCCAGGACTGGAAAATTTTGACAATGAGGATAGGTTGGGATTCCTTTCTTTGGAATAGAGGGATGATTTAATAGAGGTGTGTTAAAATTATGTCATTTCTAGGTATGATTTAGAGTAATGAGAGGGTATGATTTAGAGTAATAAGTAGAAGGACTGCAGAGGAGATGTGCAAAGTTATTTACAACCACAGGATGATAGTTAACTGCAGGGCTGAATTTGATTGCTGGGCCATGGTGTCAACTACTGCTTGGAACGTGACAGATTACTGAAATAATTACTCTGATAACTATTGGTAATGCTCATGTGGGAGAAAAATGCTAGATATCAGAAAAGAAAACAGAAAATGTCAAACAATTCAGCCAATACCAAAACAAAGGATCTTGAGTGACGCAAATGCATGTCCTCAACCCCACCACTTTTTATTCTGGCAGCCTCCCATTCCTTTCCAACCCTGATGAAGGGTCTCAATCGGAGACATTGACTATTTACTCATTTCCATAGATGCTGCTTGACCTGCTGAGTTCCTCTAGCACTTTGTGTGTTATTCTGGGTTTCCAGCATCTGCAGAATCTCCTGTGCTTCAGATGCATACAGATGTGTAACATATTATCAGGGCATCCTGCATTCATTACCATCACTGAGACAGAGGGGAGCAGAGGTTTTTTTTTTAAGATTACAAGTTGTCATGAACTGTAATTCCATGTCTATGGTGTTGCAGAAATATAATAGCATTCTTGAATAGAAATTGGATATTATTTTGGAAAGAGGAAAATGCCCATAGGTATGTGGAGAAGGCACAAAAGTGGAACTAATCAGTCACTATTGTCATTAGTGATAGTTATTCTAATGGGTTAGTACACAGGCACATGGGCCAGATGGTTCCTTTCTCCATCAATTCTGTTTGTTTTGTCGGACTTGGACTACCCAACCTCAGGGTTGGGTGGGTGGGTGGAGGGTTCTAAAATGGGAAGGCATAGATACAAGTTGAGGGGAGAGATTTAAAAGATACCCGAGAGGTAAATTCTTTTACACAGAAGATAAGGTGCATTGAGGGATAGGGGAGTTGAGTTACGTTTCTACCAAAGGTGGTGTAAGGTATTCCTTCCCTCCACTAGCCTGCAGGTCATCCTTGGGCAAGGTGTCGCACCTGTCTAGCCCTCCCTGCTTAGAGTCACATGGAACCATGGGAGCAAGTGGTGGACGTTCGTATGAGCAGCTGGTCCATAATCACAAGTCCTGGTTATGCGAAAACTAACACCGGGCAGGCAATCTCCGAAGAGGATTGATAACGGCTGGGGGTCACATGTCTTGTAAAGGCAATGAAGTATTATTGAACAGTCACTAGAAAAAAGACACATCCGTGGAAGTATTTCTACTCTGATGTTACTAACTTGGACACATATCTGCCATGTTCAATTAATCTGGCGTTCTCACCACTGACAACATCAACGCTTCTTGTTCCATCTCTGACAGTAGTTTTGCTACAAAATTTCACATCAAATTTACATACTGCGATCTCTGGTTCACGGGCCATCCTGCTCCGCTCAGTTGGATAGCATCACTCACGGCATAGAATCAATCACAAGAGGGCAAACACAAGAGTTTCTGTTGATGCTGGAAATCACACATACAAATGCCACTCATACAAGACGCTGGAGGAACTCGGCAAATCAGGCAGCATCTATGGAAAAGAATACACAGTCGATGATTCTGGCCGAGACCCTTCATCAGGGCAAGAGGGTGTTTTGCAAATACAGAAGATTGCTGAATCCTTCTCTCATGGTGTTTTGCCCTTGTCTGCAAGGCAGCTCTTTATGCAGCTGTTCTGTCACTGCCTTGGAGAGCTCTTTCAAGTCATAAAGGGTTGACATCTGGGATCTGTCCACGTAGGCATATACAGAGAAGAATGAGATGCTGGAAGCTAGAGCAACAGGAAAGATGCCGTGTTTCCATTCAAAGCATTGGCAATTCCTTCTCCTACCTCCCCCCCTCCCCCAAACCCACAGATGCTGCTTGCGTTCCTCCGGAAGATTGTTGTAAACCTACTATTTAAGTTTGTGTTGGCGCATGGCCTAGTGGATAAGGCATCGGTCTAGTGATCCACGAGACTAACGGATGCCTATTACTATCTTAATTCACAGTTTTGAGTTAAACAATATTTTAAGTGCATTGTATTTGACACTGTCACATGTTTTCTGCACCAAATTAAGGTGATGTCCTGTTTCAATGGCATGACAGATATTTTGAAGGAATAACTATTGAAAAAATCCAAGCATAACTGCACTTATAGCTTCCACCATTACAATGAAACGCTGCAGTCACAACTTTTAACATTCTTTCCTCCGTTCATTATGTGCCGTGTTGTATGACGTGAGAGATCATGGCCTTTCCACAACTACTTTCTACAGAAGTAGTTTGTCATTGCCTTCTTCTGGGCAGTGTCTTTATAAGCCATTGGCCCCTGCCATTATCAATACTCTTCAGAGACTGTCTGTTTGAAAATGGTTGGATAGCCAGGAATCAGCTGCTCATACAACCATCCAACACCTGCTTCCCTGGCTTTGCGCGACCCTGATCGGGGAGCTAAGAAGGAGCGTAAGCGTGACCTGCTAGCCAGCCGAGGGAAGGAGTGCTTTACACTTCCTATGATAAGGACACATCTCCACCCTACCACCCAAACTGGTGAATTCAGTGCAGATCATACAGGGAAAAGCAACATATAACAGGATATAGGAGCAAGCATTCAAAGTTCAAAGTGCATTTATTATGTATAGATCATTCAGCCTTCAGATTTGCCTTCTTGCAGGTAGCCATGAAACAAAGAAACACAATAGAACCCATTTAAAGATAAACCGCACACACCAACACTGGACGTGTGGGGAAAAAAGAGAACAAATCGTGCAAACAACAAAATATAAACAAATAACATTAACTGCAGAGTCCCCAAAAGTGAGTCCACAGCTGAGGCGAGTGAAGCCTGTTCAGTAGCCTGATGGCCACAGGGCAACGGCCACTCCTGAACCCGGCTGCTTGAGATCCAAGACTCCCACACCTCCTGCCCACCGACAAGGAGCAAGAAGAACCCAGTCAAGTGTAGGCAGACGGCACTCAAAACAAACATTCAGTGTTCCGGGCCAACATCCTTCATCAATATCCGTCCTGATGAAGTGCCTCAGCCCAAAATGTTAACATTTGTTTTTTGCCCTTCATAGATGCTGCCTGAGCAGCATTTTGTGTGTAGCTTTGGACTGTTTGTGAGTAATATTGAACCCCGTATCTGAGGAAAGGTGTGCTGACCCAGGAGAGGGTCCAGAGGAGCTTCACAAGAGTGATCCTGTGGAAACCTGTGAGGATCAGCTGAAGGATCTGGGCCTGCGCGCAACAGAATTCGAAAGGTTGACAGGGTGGCAGGATCTCATTGAAACCCACCCAATATTGAACAGCTAGGATAGAATGGATGTAGAGAGGATGCTTTCTTTCATAGGACAGTCTCGGATCTGAGGGCTCGGGCTCAGAATAAAGAAAACTTGAGATTAACATTGAGATGAAGAGGAATTTCTTCAGCCAGAGAGTGGTGAATCGGTGTAATCTGTGGTCACAGAGGTCTGCGAAGGTCAACTCACTGCATATAGTTAAGGCAGATATTGATAAGGCAGAGTTACGGTGAAAAAGTTAGGAAAATGGGGGTGAAAAAATATCAACCATGATTGAATGCTGGAGCAGACTCAATGGGTTGAATGGCCTAATTCAGCTTCTACATGTTTTAGCCTTATAATTATGCACCCTGAGCTTCAATTAAGTCATCCCTCATTCTTTTAAACTTCAGTGAATACAAAGTCGGACTTTTTATTCACACCTTATAGACCAAGCACACTTCAGAATCAGAATCAGGTTTATTATCACTGGAAGGTGTCGTGAAATATGTTAACTTAGCAGCAGCAGTTCAAAGCGATACGTAACATAGAAGAAAAAAAAAATAAAATAGTAATAATAAATAAATAACAGTATAGGTATATTGAATAGATTAAAAATTGTGCAAAATACAGAAATATTATATATTTTAAAAATGAGCTACAAGTGTCCAAGGGTTCAATGCCCATTTAGGAATCGGATGGCAGAGGGGAAAAAGTTGTTCCTGAATAGCCGAGTGTGTGCCTTCAGACTTCTGTACCTCCTACCTGATGGTATCAGCGAGAAAAAGCTAGTACCCAAGATGGAGCCGAATAAATTTACAACCCTCTGCAGCTTCTTTCAATCCTGTGCAGTAGCCCCCCCCCACCCCATACCAGACAGTGATGCATCCTGTCAGAATGTTCTTCACAGTACATCTATAGAAGTTTTTGAGTGTATTTGTTGACATACCAGATCTCATCAAACTCCTAATGAAGTATATTTGCTGTCTTGCCTTCTTTATATCTGCATTGATATGTTGAGACCAGATTAAGTCCTCAGAGATCTTGACATCCGGGATCTTGAAACTGCTCGCTCACTCTCAACTTCTGATCCCTCTTTGAGGATTAGTATGTGTTCCTTCGTCTTACCCTTCCGGCAGCTCTTTCATTTTATTAACATTGAGTGCCAGGTTGTTGCTGCAACACCACTCCACTAGCTGGTATATCTCGCTCCTGTATGCCCTCTCGTCACCATCTGAGATTCTACCAATAATGGTTGTATCATCAGCAAATTTATAGATGGTATTTGAGCTACACCTAGCCACACAGTCATGGGTATAGAGAGAGTAGAGCAGTGGGCTAAACACATACCCGAGGTGCATCAGTGTTGTTCGTCAGCAAGGCGGAGATGTTATCCCCAGTCAGCACGGATTGTGGTCTTTGGTTAGGAAGTCAAGGACTCCTTTACTCACATGTTCAATTCAGGTAAAGGATGATTGACCTGATATGTTAACTCTGTTTTTTCATTTCTTTCTAGAGATATTGCCTGACTTGCTGAGTATTCCCAGCAACTTCTGTTTCGATTTCTTCAGAAACTTTACTTCATGCCATAATCTGCACTGTAAAGCCTCACTGTAGGGTGTGTAACCAACATGACTGGTATTAAGAGCCTTGACATAACCAACACTTTTAATAACATTAGAATGAAAATCAAGACCATGGAGGGAGAGGTACAAAGTGATTCTTTGAGGTGATCATCGGAATGGGAGCATTTAATGATTCATGGTTGGAGAAAGCAGGGCTCAGCTCATTAAAACAAAAAGTAGATTTCAATAGCAGATCTGATAAAGAATTCAAGTCACAAGGGATGGATGAATAAATTGGGGATTATTATTTCCACTGCTTTAGTAATTTGGAGCTAAAGGGTAAATACTTAAAGTCTTAACTACAAGAACAAAGAAAAAAAGTTGCTTCTTTTTTTTACACACAAGATTATTAGAGAATGGAGCAATAAAATCAAACAATATAGAGCCACGGAGGCATGCAGCCCAAAGCAGTCACTCCAATCCATCAAGTCTGACCTTGCACTTTGGTGTTTGCCTGAAACGCATGTTCTCTGTAACTGTAACGCTTTATTCAGCATTCTGTTATTTGTATCATCTCAATGCACTGCTATAATGAAATGACATGTTTGGATGGATGGCATGAAAAACAATGTCTATTACTCTACCTCTATACATGTGACAATAATAAAGCATTTTACAAGTTTACAATATTTTAAGCAGAAAAATAAATGCAGTGCAATTGGAATAGGACATTGAAGAAAGGAAAAGTGGATTCTCTTTCAGAGATACAATGGACTAATTGGGTTTCTTCTATTTCTGACTGATCTTCTCCATTGTTGGAGATCAAACGTAGCCTCAACTACATAACTGACTGGGAACAGCTGAATAAAGTTGTTGCTTGTCTTTAAAACTTCCTGACATCTCTACCTCAGCTCTCACACATCCATTACAAAAAGGGAAAAGAGAAATTTGAATTGATAAAATTATGTCCTCCCTACATTATTGGAAATTAAAAAATGATAGTATGGACAGACAATGTGTTCACTGAAAACTTCCATAGTTATAAAAAGGATAATGATGTTTTTGAAATTTTGAGTGGGAAATAAATATTGGTCAAGATATGGGATAATTATCTGCATATCCTAAGAGCAGATAGGGTCCCACTTTAACATGCAATGGTGTAAAATCTCACTAGTTCTTCCCCTCACAATCGGACTTGTCTTCTGTGCCTCTATGTGAACAGAGACCTTTGAATCAGATTCTTCAAATCTAGAGAATATACTTACCAGGAGCACCTAGCCCTGTTGTTAATGCGTAGACAATATTTGTCATTTTGTCATATTAACTGGGTCTTTTCCATTGTGATCTGGGTACAAGAACTCTCTCCATTCCTATTTTATGTCCTTTGAGAATGAGAAATCAACTGGGTAATCCATTTTGTCTCACCAATGGTGAGTGGAAAGCATTGCAAACAGTCAGTCCCTATCTGAGGCATCCGTCAAATTTAAGCTTTCACCAGATTGCTGGCATCCTGGTTTATTGATTTATTTTTATTGTCGCATTACCAAGATACAGTGACAAGCTTGTCTTGGATACTGGTCATAGAGATCAAGTCATTACATAGTACTTTGAGAAAGAACAAGGTAAAACAATAACAATGCAGAATAACGTGTAAACACTATAGAAGAGTGCAGTGCAGGTAAGCAATATGTGCAAGATCATAACAAGGTGGACTGTGAGGTGAAGAGTCCACCTTATCATGCGAGAGGTCCATTCAAAAGTCTGATAACGGTGGAATAGAATCGGCCCTTGAGACTGGTGGTATATGCTTTCAGGCTTTTGAATCTCCCTGCCTGATGGGAGGGAGGAGAAGCAAGAAGATCTGGGCTGTGTGGGTCCTTGGTTATGCTGGCTGTTTTACTGAGGTAGCAAGAAATGTAGACAGAGTCCATGGGGGGGGGGGGGGGAGGGCTAGTTTCCTTGACCTACTGATCTTCCAAGTCAGAGGTAGCACTAGGTAGCGCAGGAGCAAAATGCAGTAGGCTCTTTAGATTGTTTTGCATCCACAATGCAACTAAAATGTCTATATTTGATTTTCCAAGTGGCAGTGTTAGCTTTTTTGACTGATGCTACCAAGCAGCTTTATCAAAGCCCCAAGAAAGTCACCCACCAAGTGGAATGTTTGATTTTCTTTCTGAGCCCGAGGTAGTCACCATTAAACCGAAGACCCCCAGACTGGCACAATTACTTTACATTGGAAAGCGCTTCAAACGAGTTCATTGTCAGTGAACAGACATTTCCACAGAAATGTAATCCAGTTTCCAATCCTGCCCTCCAATTTAATCTCTCCTTTCCTTTCTGCTGACTCCCTCTGGTGGCTCCCTTTGGAGTTGCCCCAACGTGCTAGGGCTCAACACCACGAAAAACGCCCCATACGCAGATGTGCATAATGTTTACATACTGCTGTGATAATTGGCAAACAGAACTGTGATAATTGGTAGGCAGGGTTGCAACAATAGGCATATGGAACAGCGATAATTGGTGCGTGGATTTGTAATAATTGGTACGCTGGGTACCATTAATGCCACACTCAAGTATGATAATTGGCACAAAAAAAATTCTGATTATATATACACAGGATGGCAGTAAAACATGGATCAGTGATACACAGCACAGGACCACAATAAATGATGCATGGTTTTGCATTAACTGGCACATGGATCTGCCACCACAGAGAGCTTAATGATAATCTTGGCATGAATTGGTTCTTATACTATAGTGGTGCTTCTGCAAATGGAGAGCTTAGGCTGACTTGGAGTAGAGGTCTGAGGGAAAGCTGTTGCCGGAGATGTGCTAAGTACTTTGGGCTGGCCACACTGCACTAGAGAAGAGTCAGCTCCATCATTAGCACTAGTATCCAAAACATCTTCAAGGAGCAATGCCTCAAAAAAAGGCAGCATCCATCATTAAGTACCCCATCATCCAGGTCATGCCTTGTTCTCATTGCCACCATCAGGAAGGAGGCATCGAAGCATGAAGGCACTCACTCAATGATTTAGGAACAGCTTCTTCTCCTGTGCCATCCAATTTACAAATGAACACTACCTCACTACTTTTTTATTTCTATTTTTGCACTGCTTATTTCGTTTAACTTTTGAATATATATACTTACAGATTTTTTGTAATTCACAGATTTTTTTTCTATTATTATGTATTGCATTGTACTGCTGCCTCAAAGTCAACATAATTCACAACATATGCTGATGATATGTAACCTGATTCTGAGGAGAAGGAGAAGAGAATGGGGCAAATATTGAAGTAATTTAGAAAAGCTGGTAAAGGGAGGCTGGCAATAATGAACAGGAAAGCGGGGAGTTGTTCTAAAACAATCCGGTTAATTAACATCCCACTGGGAAGGAAATCTGCCATCTTCACCTGGTGTGGGGTCTCAGCAAATCAAATCTGCTGATGGGCCTGACATTTCATTGACTCTTCCACAGAGAGGGCAGTGGGATTCAAGATTCACAATTCACAATCGTTTATCGTCACTACTCAGTTCACACATGCAAAGGAAACCAAAGTGATTGCTACTCAATACAACACATAACAACAAAAAAGGTAAAAAATAAATACAAATACATAAGATTCGATTACATACACATACTGGTCATAGGTGCATAAAGTGATGCCAGGCTCGGAAGTGTTTGTACATAAGGAGACTCCGAAAGAAAATGATAAAGTAGTGGGTGGTGGGCTGGGTTCATGGGTGAGGTGTTGATCAGTTTGATGGCTTGGGGAAGTGACTTGGAGGAACGGACAACAAATACCGTCTTTGCTGAAGACTTCAAGGAGCAGTGTCTCAGAAGGGCAGCGTCCATTATTCAGGGCGCCATCACCCAGGACATACCCACTTTTCCTTGTTCCATCATGAAGGACGTACAGAGGCCTGAAGGCACATGCTCAATGATACAGCAACAGCTTCTTCCCTTCCACCATCAGATTACTAAATGGATATTGAACCCATAAACGTGACCTCACATTTTTATTATTACTGTTTTTGCACTATTTTTAATTTAACTATTTAATATGCATATATAAACTTACTGGTTCCAAGATTGTCAAGCTGAGGAGTGCTAATGGGGACAAGCTCCCACTACCTAAAAGTGCTCCTCAGGGTAGGTGACTCAAATAGCCTCTGACAACCAAGTCCAATTCCTGGCCTTCTCGTGTGGCTTAGCCTCGAAGCCCGGCGGAACTGTTTCCAATGACAGGAGAAGAGGTGAAGGCGGGTCCTGGCACCTTAAAACCAGTGGTTCGGGTAGATGGAGCTCGTCAGCCTGGGAAGGCAGTCCATCTAAGAGAGGGAAAACTCTGATCTCAAACCTCCGCTGCCTTGCGGCCGTACCCACTCATGGGAAAGGCTTTGGGAGTAAACCCTGAGGACAAATCCGGAGCTGGAGTCCCTAAGGCAGTCCGACGTTGCCTTCAACCTCGTTCTGGCAACTCCTGCGACGACACTGGTGCCAAGCTGTATCGGCCCTTGCCCTTCCCTTGGACAACTTCGGTGGTGTGGAGAGGGGAGACTCCCTGCATGGGCAACTGCTGGTCTTCCATACAACCATGCCCAGGCCTGCGCCCTGGAGAGGACACTCCAGCATTGCCTCACTGCGACACACAAACTGAAGTAAGACTTTCCAAGTGCAGATGCATGGTCTCGCGAGGCTGACAGATGCAACAATATAAACTTACTGTAATTGATTTACTTTTTTTAATCATGTATTGCATTGAACTGCTGCTGCTAAGTTAACAAATTTCATGACACATGCTGGTGATATTAAAACTGATTCCGATTCTGATGAATGGATAATAACACAAGAATGTTGTTAATGACTTTGGTTATTGACTTTGATGAGTAAACTGTTCAAATTAATAACCAGCAATTGCTGGGGGCAGATGCTGCATCGAGGCCTGAGATTGGAAAAAGGACCCGTGCTCAGCTCTATTACTCCGTGCGTTTAAAGCATCAAGTGAGATTGAAATCATCAAGGCCTAGAGCAGAAAACAGACAGGCATTCAACACCATCTCTCTCTGCATTTGACCAGACACCCTCTCTTCTCACTACTACCGTCAGCCGGAAGTTGCAGGAGTCCTGGGGTTCATAATCAGTCGTTGCTCTGTGGCCATTGGGCTCCTGGACTGACTTTACTCACATCAGCGATGAAATCCACAGCCTGTGGAATCACTTTCGGAAACTCTGCACCTCATGTTCTATGTGTTATTTGTTTACTTTTTTTTATGAACTATTTGCACAACCTGTGCTCTTTTGCACATCATACTGTGTCAGTCTTTGTTGAGTTTGGTTTTTCATGGATTCTATTGTGTTTTTTGTTTTGTGGCTGCCTGCAAGAAGGTGAATCTCAAGGTTGTATATGGTATACATACTTTGATAATGAAATTGAACCTTGAACTTTGAACTAGTCTTGCTGTAAACTTAACTTCGGTGGAGGAGGTGTGGGAGACATGAGTGCTGAACTTGGACGTCAAGACATCCGCGGTCAGTCCTACAGATTTAAGTAATAGCCCATAAATGCAAAGAGCAGAGGAGTCCATGGGAGATAGAAACACAATGTTAATTGGGAATAGACTTGCTTCTATTGTTTGCATGATCTTTTTCTTTTATTCTCTGCACATTGAGCGTTTGACAGTCTTTTTTTATAATGGGTTCTTTTTGGTTTCTTTGTTTTGTAGCTGCCTGTCAGGAGACAAATCTCCAGGCTGCATAATGTATACATTCTTCGATAATAAATGTACTTTGAACTTTGATATAGGAGATAAAAGGGAAGTTATGGTGAGAAACCATTATGCATTTTGTCAGGCAAGGAATGGAATGTCCACTCTGTCAGTGGTAATAGAAGAGAGCCATTGTTTGCAAGCCCATCTCTCTGTCTGTTCAAAGTTGTAAGTAAGCTTTTGCTTCCAAGCATGACTGAATAAAAACTGGAGGTGTGTAAGATTCAGAATGGACTTTCTGCACTGCTGGCTGCTGCAATAATTGTTCAGTGTATAGCCTGGGGCAGTCTTCAAAGGTTCCTTTGTTATCAAAGTAACAACTCTGAAATTCGTCTTCTCCAAGTAGAAGAATCTTCTGATCTGATTATAGTTTCATCCAAAGTCACAAATTACCTGCACTGCTTGTGGCTGCAGTAACAGAGAAAGGTACTGAATTTACAGGAACTCAGTGGGCTGACTAGAGGGGGTGAATCACCAGGCAAAGTATCATTATTCAGCACTCAGCAGG
The DNA here is from genome assembly GCF_030144855.1 of Hypanus sabinus. NCBI lineage: Eukaryota > Metazoa > Chordata > Chondrichthyes > Myliobatiformes > Dasyatidae > Hypanus > Hypanus sabinus. The sequence goes on along the minus strand of NC_082733.1, from coordinate 30,073,880 downwards.
AAGGAGCTCCCAATATGTCTCCAACATCACTCCCAGCTGGAGGTGTCTGCAGCCACAAATATTCCACACTGCATCTGCCTGTAGCTGCAACGGGCGGCCAGAACTGCAGGTTGCTAAATATATAAACACCTGCTTTCTATTTCTGGTCATTCAGTAGCTTCAAGACAGGAGAGGTGAGCATGTGAGAAAACTTGTTTAAAAATTTATCAGCTAGTTGGTATGCAATGGGCTTCCACAAACGCACACCTCTAATCTATTTAATAGATGAATTCAATCCGAAGGAGTTGGGATTTTAATGAGATGTGTTTCAACTCATTTTCCTGTACTAGTGGTTTACATCAGTGAAGCTTTTACCTTAATGGTGAAAAACTTCCTATAGGTAGCAGAGTTTAACATCCCTTTGTGTGATTTATCTCACATGTTTTAAGATGCAAATATCATCAATCTGTAGAATCAGCAAATTTAAGAAGCCTAAATCAAAATGAGCAATCAGCAGTGGTTCTTTCATATAGTTTTAAGTCCTTAAAATTTCTCCAATTGATATACTAATGAGATATTTTTGTTTTTTTTTTCCAAATACTTATTCAATTACCAAGCCTTTCGATCAGTTTCACTTACTCAACATGCAGACACCAAAAAGGTTTATGGAACACTAGCATCCTGAGATTTCTCTGCAATGCACACTGCATCCTGACTTGGAAATATATCATTGGTGCTTCATCATGGCTGTGCTTAAACTTCAGAATCCAGACCCAATGCCAGTGTGTGAGTTCCATCAGAGAAACTGTTGCAGTTCAAGAAGATAGATCGTCCACAGTTTCTCAGGGCCAATACCTTTCACGTATCCCCTCTCTCGGGTGCCCCTCCTCTTCCCCTTTCTCCGGTGTCCACTCTCCTCTCCTGACAGGTTCAATCTTCATCCTTTTACTTTTTCCACCTGTCACCTCCCGGTTTCTTATTTCGCCCTCCCTCGTCCACCCACCCGCCTTGCTCCTTGCCTGGCTTCATTTATCACCTGCCAGCTTCTGCTCACAACCACCAGCCTTCTTGTTCAGGCTCCCTCCCCCTTTCCAACATTTTGTGTGCGTTGCTTTGGATCTCCAGTATCTGCAGAACTTCTGGTGTTTATGGGTAACACATACTGGTCTTGACGGGGAGAGTGCCTCCATGTCAGCACTGGTGCCTCCTATAAAGCCCAGTGTCTGCTGCTTGCATCTTCTAAAGTTGCCCACCTTTATACTTGCATCAACACCTTTCTCAAAGATGCACCTCCTAAAGCTGTGGAACTACAAGCATCACACCAGAGATTGTGTGTGAATTTACCAATCTCACTGAGTGAATCCTAATATGTCAGCTGAGATTATTTCAGTAACTGATCTGGCACAAGAGTTGAAGAAAGCATTTCATGATAACTTGATTCAATACTTTGAAATTGAAATTAACTGTAAACAAAACTCCACCGTGGGTCTCACAAGCCGATAATGTACTTTATGCTTAGTTATTTGAGTCCTTCTTGCTCTGGAGGAACCAGAATCAGTTTTATTATCATTTTAAGGCATCACATTTTGAAGAAGTCATTGATGCTGAGGAGGCTAGTGTCCATAATGGAGCTGGCTGGGTTTATAAACATCTGCAGTCACCCCTCCTTACCAGATGATGATACAACATCAGGTGCACTCCACAGTACAAATTTGCTTGAATTGGTAGAAATTTGCCAAAGTCTTTAATGTGTTACATACTCATGGGTATCTTGTGCCTGTCACATGACCATGATGTAATTGAGGCTCTGCTGGGCATGATGTAATGGTCTTGTGATGGTGGAGTGATGTAATTTTCCCGCCGGTGAGAAGTCATGAGATAGTTTTTTTTCCAACAGGGTATAAAAGGAGATCCAGGCAGTTCGTGGTTGAATTCGTCAGTGACTCCGTTCTGCTGCATATTCGATGTTATGACGCAGTTTTGTTTTAAAGTGCAGTTTTACTTTCTGCCTTAAGTCAAAGGTTATTGCGGGAGTTTTGCCACAATACTGCCAGTTTAGTCCAGTCAGAGAATGAAGATTTATTGAAGTTAGGGAAGCTGAAGAATTGAGGAAAGTTGTTGTCGGCGGTGAAACAGGTTCGGCCTTATTTGATCCTCTTTCGGAAGGAATTAGCAACCTGCAATCAGAGATAGCTCCTGCCTTCTGAAAGCAGAAAGAGTTGGATGCAAGGTTTCCCTTAAAGTGCCTTTAATCTGTTTCATTTTCTTCAATCGTAAATCCTTCAGGCAAGGCATACTTCGGCTGGGATCAGCAGTAACGCCACGAAAGAGAATTTATTACTTCAAGGAAAGCCTCTCCTAAGTGACTGTGCAAATCATTTGGACTTTTGCATTACTACTTCGAAGAACTGTTTTTGCATTACTGCTTTAAGAACTGATTTTGCATCATCGCTTTAAGAACTGTTCGACCTGCCATATTGCAGCTGACGTCCAGTTAAGTTAGTCGTTTGTTTACTTTTGGGGGTTTTTTTGAGCATTGTTTAATAAATGTTTTATTTGTTATAAAAAACCTGTCTCAATTATCTATTCATTGTTGTTGAATCATAACAGATGATACACAAAATTCCCTCAAATCTCCTAATGAAATATAGCCACTGACATCCCTTCTTCATAATGGCATTGAAACCATGAAATATTAAGATTTCTCATGAACATCTGTAAGATTTTGCACTAGCAAAATCAGAATCAGGTTTAATATCACTGGCATATGTCATGCAATTTGTTGATTTGTAGCAGCAGTGCAATGCAATACAGAAAAACAACTATAAATTACAATAAGAAATCTTTCATTTGTTTGTTATGTACCGTGTCAAATGACGTGGACGGTCACGGTTTTTATAACTGTGATAGTTATTTTGCAATTTTCTACAAAAGTGGTTCAGCATTGCCTTGTTCTAAGAGGTGCCTGTACCTGACCAGTGACCCCAGCCATTATCAATACTCTTCAGAGATTGTCGGCCTGGCGTCAGTGGTCACATAACCAGGACCTGTGATACGCACCAGGTGCGCATACAGCCATCCACCACCAGCTCCAATGGCTTCATGTGACCCTGAATGGGGGAGTGCTAAGCAGGTGCTACACCTTGGCCGAGGGTGACATGCAAGCTAGCGGAGGGAAGGAGCACCTTATACCTCCTTTGGTAGAGAGGTATCTCCACCCCGCCACCCAATAAGAAATGTATGTATATTGGAAAAAATAAATTAAATTAGTGCAAAAAGATAGGAAAAAATAATGGACAATAAACCAGCCGTAGTTTAGATTTCTGATGGCGAAGGAGAAGAAGCTCTTCCTAAAATGTTGTGTGTCTCACAAGAGGCACAAGATAGAATATAGTATTAATAGTAAGACTCTTGGCAGTGTGGAAGATCAGAGGGATCTTGGGCTCCGATTCCATAGGACGCTCAAAGCAGCTACACAGGTTGACTCTGTGGTTAAGAAGGCGTACAGTGCATTGGCCTTCATCAATCGTGGAACTGAACTTGGGAGCCGAGAGGTAATGTTACACTATATAGGACCCTGCTCAGACCCACTTGGAGTACTGTGCTCAGTTCTGGTCCCCTCTCTACAGGAAGGATGTGGAAGCCATAGAAAGGGTGCAGGGGAGTTTTACAAGGACGTTGCCTGGATTGGGGAGCATGCCTTATGAGAATAGGTGAGCGAACTCGGCCTTTTCTCCTTGGAGCGAAGGAGGATGAGAGGCGACCTGATAGAGGTGTACAAGATGATGAGAGGCATTGATCATGTGGATAGTCAGAGGCTTTTTCCCAGGGCTGAAATTGTTGCCACAAGAGGACACAGGTTTAAGGTGCTGGTGTCATCAAGTTGGGTGTTGGGAGTGGACCGAAAAGCAAAACACAGACACTGAACTACCAGGAACAGGACTAGGGATGAGAAGGAAGCAAGGGAAGTGAGGAATAAAGGACGCTGGGCATGACACAGGCCCCGGACAAGACAAGGATTCCAGGCCTGGGCTAGGACTTGACAAGGATAGCAGAACCAGGACATGGAACTGGGAACTAGGAGCCAGGGTTTGGACTCCAAGCCAGAGACTGGACAAGGACCCAGAACCTGGGTCTTGACTCGAGCTCAGACTCCAGAACCAGACGAGGACAAGGCATGGCTACAGGACGAGGAGAGGCACAGGACTGAACGTGAGACTCCTGGACAGGACAAGGGAACCCCAGCACAGGACGAGGGTATCCCAGCACCGGGCTGGGCAAGGTACTCCTGGGCTGGGCGAGGCACATCGACAAGATGAGAACACAGAGCCTTGGTCGAGGGAGAGAGAGGAACATGGAACACCAAGCCGGGACCCCTCCTTGGATACAGGACGTAGGGCTGGAACTCATTACACAGAACGCTGAACATGACGAGACAGTTCCCAATGCTAGGTAGTGGCAAAACGGCCGGACCTACCTAGCGAAGGTGTGGACACGGATGGACAGTTGCAAACCAGGCGAGGCTTCAGACACAGGCAGGGCGAGGCAAGGCTCCAGGCAGAGGCGAGGTGAGGCAAGGCTCCAGATACAGGTTGCAGGGCAGGGCTTCCGAGGGAAGGAAGGGAACAGTCCAGCCTTGGGTAACGGCAATGATGGCCTGACTTACCCCACAGAGGCGAGGACAGGATACCGACAAGGCAAACCAGTCCCTACACTCGAACCCAGGGCCACTTATATTCCCGGCCCTAAGACGAGAATCAGGTGCCGACAATTAAGCCCCACATAAGACAAGGGACAGCCAGAAGACCTGGAGTCTGGAGTTCACGGATCAGACCGTGAGCCGGAACATGGACTTTACAGACCGGACCATGACAGCTGGGGAGTAGATACAGAGGAGATGTCAGGGGTAAGTTTTTTACTCAAAGAGTGGTGAGTGCATGGAATGGGCTGCCAACGATGGTGGTGGAGGCAGATACGATAGGGTGTTTTAAGAGGCTTTTGGATAGGTACTTGGAGCTTAGTAAAATAGAGGGCTATAGGTAAGCCGAGTAATTTCTCAGGTAGGGACATGTTTGGCACAACTTCGTGGGCCGAAGGGCCTGTATTGCTGTAGGTTTTCTATGTTGCTGTGTTTCTAAGGTGACAGTCATAAAGTAGTTATGAAATATGAAATATTGGACAGATACCAGAGCAAAGACTATCCCGTAAGGATGACAAAGAGACCAATGAAATGAATAACTATGTACAGATATTTCAGAGATGTCCTTTGCACAACCTTTAATTCAAAATGATTGAAAGTTTGCCACTAATTTATTGGGCCTTGCCACTTTACCTGTTTATCTCAACATGCTGAAGGATAGAGAGCGGTTATCTGGTTGCAGCAGAGGCAGAGGATTATTGACATGAGAATCTTCATGATAAAATCACTATTAGAACAGGAGTGTGAAAGAAAATATAAAAAGCAAAAAGGTATGTTAGTGTAGCAGTTAGCTCAGCGCTCTATCAGGGATTGGCTTTCAATTTCCACCATTGTCTGTAACGAGTTTGTACGTTGTCCTCGAGATTGCTCCAGGTATTCCGGTTTCCTCCCACACTCCAAACTCGTACAAGTTATGGTAGGAAATTGTCGGAATGCAATGGAATCCCAGAAGTGTAGTGACACTTGCAATTTCCCCCAGCACTTTTTTTGGGCAACGTTGGTCATTCACACAAATTGCGCCTTTCTCTGTTTGTTTCAATGTTTAACTATGACAAATAAAGCTAATCTTATATTAAAAAAAACATCTTTAAAACAATAGTGCATAAAGGCTGCTCTGTAAATGATGAAGATCTTAATTCTGAGGGGATTAGGTGCATGTCCAAATAGTTATTGTGTTACAAATAATATCAAGATCACATTGTGGATTTACTAATGCACTTACAAAGCTACAACACAACTAAACGGTAGAAAGATGTCCACATCAAAGAAAATACTCTGGTCTCATGTGATGGGTGAGGAAAGTCAATGTCGTGATTTGTTAATTGTTGTGTTTTGTAACTCCAGAAATTAATCGAAAGAAACAGAGGAGCCATGATGCGTGTGTGTACCCTGTTTCTCTTTAGTGAGGCGCTCACATATGACGTGGTGATGTAATGACGTAAGCCATTCATTATGGGACGCCGTCCATGAATTATTTAAACAAAGAATGTTTAATCAAACAATATAGTTACAATATCACTCAACTATTACTGAAATATTAAATACACTACACTAATGATTCACTCAATGGGTACATTCTTACTTGCAGACATTTCAGTGAAGCAGTGGCCACACAGTGATATCAACATCTGCAGATCTATTAAATATCAATATCTGTAAAATGCAATGCCTAAAAAAATCTGTTTATTAAGCACCCCCACCATGCAAAACATGCTATCTTCTCATTACTACCATCAGAGAGGAGGTACTGAAGATAGACACTCAATATTTTGGGAACAGCTTCTTCCCCTCCAGCAACAAATTTCTGAACAGACAATGAATCCATGATCATTACCTCATTATTATTACCCTCTTTTTCTCCCACACTTATTTAATTATATTTAATATTTTATGTTTAATGATAATGTAATTATCTTTTAATTATATATGTGTGTGTGTGTGTTTGTATGTAGTGCAAAATTATATTTTTGTATTGCACTGTCCTCCTGCTGCAAAACAATGAATTTCACAGTGTACTGTATGTCAGTGATAATAAACCTGATTTTAATTCTAAACCCAAGATTGTTTGAACTGCAGCAGATATTAAAGGAGTCTAATTCACCAAAAGAAAGGCTAAAGGACTTTGTGACAAAGACAGTGAGAGTCAGATCAGCCATTGTATCCCTGTCTCTGAATCTCTTGCACATTACAAATTAGGAATTAAAGCATTCCCATTTCACAACTACAGAACTGAGGAATTTCTTCAGCCCGAGATTGCTGAATCTGTGGAATTCAATGTCATAAGGGGGATGTGGAATCCAAGTCATTGTGTATACTTAAGGCTGAGCTTAACATGTTCTTGATTGGAAAGGGTGTTATGGGTTGTGGGGAGAAGACAGGAGAATTGGGTTGAGAAAAAAAACAGCCATTGCTGAATGGTAGAGCAGACACAATGGACCAAATGGCTTAATTCAGCTCCTATAGCTAATGACCTTTTATGGTTCTTCATATTGTAATTGTTTCAAAAAGAAAAACAATACCCTTTTCATATCCATCTTGTCAAGACCCCAAAACATTTTATATGTTTCAATCAAGTCTCTCCCCCACTCTTCTAAATTCCAACCAATACAAGCCTAGCCTGACTGCCTTTCTTAGTAAATCTTCTCTGCCCTGCTTTGTGTGCATTAACACACTTATTTACATATTGTATGCAATACTCCAGATGGGTCTGCAATTTTGTGCATAAGTGAAACATAATCTCCTAACTCTTACATTCAATTCCTCTGGCAGTAAGTAACATTGTTAGCTTTCTTATATACCTGCACTACTGAATATTTGTATTTTGCAAGACATGCACTGGAACCCTCTGCATTTCTGAGCTCTGCAGTCTCTCTCATCATTTAGATTAGATGTTTTTCCTCCCAAAATGAACAAATTATGATTTTCTCACATTGTGCAAGTCATCTCTACAGTACACTTCCTACCCTGAAGAGTTATGCATGCCAAGAATGCAGTTGCAAATCGAGATCCCACATGCACCACGGCAGCTGGCAAACCTATACCGCCAGTCTCCCACTCAATCGGTCGTATGAACTGTACCTAAGTCAACCATTTGTAAACAAGGTGGGGTTGGGGTTGGGGTTGGTGGAAAACTTTTACTCCAAATGCTAGGTTTTGCTCGTTCTCCATGACAGTCATCTGCATGTTGCTGAGGCCACGAAGACGGCCCTGGCTGCAGTGATCTGTGCCCACTAATTTGATAAACTTAGCAAGGCTTTGGGCCTACTCCAGCTGCTCTGGGGTTCAGATCTGAGGGCTTAATTTTGGTTTGGAATTCCATTGTTTGCTTCAACTGTTTGCACGATTTGTATTTTTGTTTCTTTCTCTTGCGCATCAGGTGCTGGACTTTTATTTTTATCCTTTTTTTCTTTAATTGGGTTCTTTCAGGTTTCTTGCTTTGTGACTCCCTGTGAGCAAGCAAATCTCAAGGTTGCATAATTTATACATTTTTTGATAATAAATGTACTTGAAAGTTGAATCTTGAGATTTTTACTCACTTACTTAATGCATCCAAATGCCTTTTAGGTTAAGTCGACACTAGACCAGATATTTTTGAAAACGCCGGTTTTGCGTAAAAACGATACACTAGGTGTTTTATAAATATCTCTGTCCACATTAAAATGGATATTTGGGCGAATCTCCTCCTCCTGGGCATGCACAGGACACATCTACAGAAAACAACCGAAGAGGAAGCCGTTTACTATTTTCCGTCTCCGCTGCGGCATTGTTCTATTGTATTCATGAAAACAATGAAATTCCGCGCTGCTGCCACCATCTGTTCCAGCCGTCATGACAGCGTTTTTAGATTTCTCCGGTTACCCCGTCCACACTGTTCTGCCCAAGTGGAATTTTCAAAATTATACACTCTGAGAGCATTTCTGAATATCTCAATTTTCGGGGGATGAAAACGCTGTTTTAGTGTGTACGAAGGGTAAAAACGAAGAGAAAAAGCTTTGGTTACGGATTTATCCGGTGTAGTGTGGACGTAGCCTTAGTGCCTCCTAATGCCCTCTTACACCTCTACCTTTGTGGTACAACTGTAGAAACATTATTACCCATGACTTCATATACACCCTGTGGCCTCGTTATTAGGTACACCTGTACACCTTCTTGTTAATGCAAATATCTAATCCACCAATAATGTGGCAGCAACTCAATGCATAAAAGCATGCAGACATGGACAGAGGTTCAGTTGTTCCTCAGACCAAAGATTAGAATTTGTAAGAAATGTGATCTAAGTGACTTTGACCATGGGGCGTGTGACGAAGGCCCGTCACATGGCACATTCAGTAAAACACTCAAAAGGTCATCCACACACATTATTCCCCTCTGTCACTGAGGTGAGTGCACACATCACAATGAATCAAAAGTCACAATTTTACACTTATCCCCAGCAGTAATAGGTATGAAAAAAAACACATTATGTCACAGTTTAATTATCTCAGGTCAACTTATTCACATTCATCTTTCCAATAAGTGTTTTGCCGAAGTGTCATGATAATCTGACGTTTCTCTTCTCCACAGACACTGGGTCTGAAACAGAGCTGCTGCATAGAGCTGTCGAATACAGAGGCAGCAGCAACCTGCACAGGTGTGCTGATGGTGGAGGATACCATCTTTAACCGGGTCAAGGGTTATGTTACTAATTACTCATCTTGTGGTAAAGTTTATTTAAGTTATTTAACCAGGAAATGACGACTCCTATAATGAGGTATATGTGTTTATTGTGAGAACTGGCAGTAGAGTTTCAGATTGTGTGAAATGGAAGATAATTGAGTTAATTAGCTTTTGGTTGATCTAGGGGAGGGGCTTAGCAGTTATAAGCCTCTGGTTACCAAGGCCTGGGGTTCTTATTTTCTGTTTAGTTTGAGTGTGGCTGTTAACCAGACAGGTGACAATTGCAATCTGTATATACATTGTATTTTTTTTCATTCTTTTTCTTGTTTTGATGTGGACATCCAGGTTTTTGTTTTTCCACTATCTTTGTAAATAAAAGCACCTCAATCTGTTTTTGTGACTTAAGCCATCTGGTTATTCTTCTCAGGCAGATGACCCATGGTTATTTGTGACAGAGTGATTGCTGGTGCCAGACAGTAAATGTGAGGTCAGAGGAGAATAGCCATATTGGATCAAGCTGACAGGAAGGCAACAGTAACTTAAATAACCAATGTAACAGCAGTGGTGTGCAGAAGAGCAACTCTGAATGCACAACATGTCAAACATTTAAGTGGCTGGGCTACAGCTGTAGAAGACCACGAACATATACTCAGTGGCCACTTTATAAGATACGGGAGGTGGACAATAAAGATGCCACTGAGTGTATACACAATATACTTCCCCAGTCCGTAAAGCATGTTTCCAATTTCAGGTTTCAGCTAGTTTACTCTGAGGTTTAAATCATAGAGTGATAGAGAGGTACAGCATAGAAACCAGCACTCCAATCCACAGAGCCCATGCGACCATTGATGACCCTAAATCTACATTAATTCCAATTTTATTCTGCCCAAATTTCCATCAGTTCCCCTCTGATTCTATCATTCACCTGCACACAATGGGCAACTTACAGTTGACTATTAACATACCAAACCTTTGGGATGTGGGAAGGAACTGTAGCACCCTGAGGAAACCCACGTGGTCACACAGAGAACATGCAGACTCCACACAGGACTGAGCCCAAGTCCCTGGTTTATGAGGCAGCAGCTCTCTTAGCTGTGCCACTGCCCTCCTGTCTGGGGTTATGGTTATTTCTTCATCTGAAAAATGTGTCAAAGGGGAGAACATGAAAGCTCCTTGCAGACAGCGGTGGGAATTGAACTGGGGTTGCTGGCACTGTGAAGCATCATGCTAACAGCAATGCTACAATACCATCTGCACTTCAGATTTGCACAGTACTGATGCTTTTTTCTGGAATGGAGCTTTGCTACTAACTTTCGACCACAAGCTTTGATTATATTTGAGCCTGGTGAGCTCTGTGGTACTTGCACTATCATTTCCATCGACTTTAGACCATAAGACCATAAAACGTAGGAGCAGAATTAGGCCATTCAGCCCATTGAGTCTGCTCTGCCATTGCATCATGGCTGATCCCGGATCCCACTCAACCTCATCTCTGAAATGATAATCCTCTCAGCCAAAAAAAAGAATGGCAGGAACTGCCTGCTTAAAAACATCAGCTGGACCGATTGACCATTTAGCTACTCACACTTCTATCCAACAATGTAGAGTCTTCAGTATCTTCATAGGTTTTTACAAGGCAGCAATATACTGCTGCTTCTCATTACAGATACCTGATGTATATTCCTCCACAATCTCAGCTAGCTGTATTTAAAGCTAACTTTGTTTTCATTTGTTCGTTATGTGTTATATATGACTATTAATTCATTATGTGATAATAGTATGACATAACTGATCATGGTATTTCCATGACCATGATTGTCCTTGGCAAAGTTTTGGCAATGGCAAACCAGAAGTGGTTTGTCATTGCCATCTTCTGGGCAGTGCCCTTACAAGACGGGTGACCCCAGCCATTGTCAATACTCTTCAGGGGTTATCTGCTGGGTGTCAGTGGTGACATAACCTGGACTTGTGATATGCACCAGCTGTTCCAAAGGCTTCACAAGACCCTGATCGGGAGGAATGGGACTAAGCAAATGCTGCACTTTGCCCGAGGGTAACCTGGAGGCCAGCAGAGGGAAGGAGCATCTTTCACCTCATTTGGTAGAGACTTATCCCCACCCTGCCATCCAGGGAGAAATTCTGGTAAAATTCTAGTAAAATTCTGTTTACCCATTACGAAAGACCAACTTCTTCTTTTTGTGGAGCTACATGGCTGTTAAGCATTATGATTTTTTTAAAACTTGCATCAGTCTACCAAACCCAGATATCTAGAAGCAGGACCAGTGAGAACAGATGTGATCTCTCCTTTTGGAGGCAAAATTACTTTCTTTTCTTGGTAGTTGGATGGGCAAAGTTATTTTGATTCCAGCAAGTGTTTCAGGTTACCATAGCTAAAAGGGATCTCCTTTCCTCAGAGTCCTGGAGATGTGAAAATCACCGGGTTCCAAGGTTAATGGAGCTTTTATTTCTTGAACTCAATTTGCTTGTAGCACTCCCATTACTCCGATTCTCCCAGGCAAGGTGAAAGATAATAATTTAAAGCCGTGTTTGCTGCATTCTTGGGAACTGTACACATCTCTTTTGGGAGCCAAAATTATTCTGCATGAAGTGAGAATATTAATAACTACCATTGTCACAAAAATTGCTGGGATTGAGAGCGATCTAATTCATTTTTATGGAGAACTGAATTCCCTTTGAAGGATGCTTCAATTAGATTTGCATTACTTTGGCTGATATAGACAGTGCTTGTAAACGAACTCAACTGTAAAAGTTGTCAGTGATCCTTCATTCAGACTGGCCTCAGTGCTACAGAGAACTAGAAGCCTCAGAGGTAGCAGGACCTAGTGAGTATGAACAGAAAGGGCACTTGATACCACATCTGCTTTAACCAAAGGCCTAAATGTAAAGGATCCTGCGAATCCCAGTAAGATCTGAGGTTTACTGAAGTGTAATTAGAACAGAGTTATTTTGGTATTGGTTTATTATTGTCACATGCATTAAGGTACACTGAAACCCTTAACTTGCCTACTATTAATGCAGATGAAACCTTTACATTGAGGTGGAACAAAATTAAACAGTAACAATGCAGAATAAAGTGTATAAGTCACAGAGAAAGTGCTGCGTAGGTAAACAAACTGCAAGATTATACTGAGGTAGACTGTGAGGTCAATAGCACATCTGATCATACAAGAAGTCCATTCAAGAGTCTGACAGCAGCGAGATAGAAGCAGTCCTCGAGCCTGGTGGTATGGCCTTTCAGGCTTTGGTATCTTCTGTCCAATGCAAGAGGACCTGAGGTGCAAGAATGAGGGGCAAGGAAAGTAGAAGGAGAAGATTTTCTCTGTCAGGGTGAGGCTTTCCCCTTGAAACAAATCTTCTACATCAATGAGAGGGTGTGGACATGTATACATCTGTATATCACATGTTCATTTTGGATTTTTGATCAGAGAATCCGGCTATCAGCTGCTTGATTGAAAACACAAACATCTTGTCAGATGTAAGATGTAGCTTAAAAAATAGTGTGCTGTTTCCTGTTATATCTTAGTTGTAAGTTCAAAAAATATGCTATGATGGTCAATTAAATTTTTAAAATGATATTAACTGCAAAGAAAATGCTGAACCAGAATTTTGTTTGAAGCAGGCAGATAATTAGGAATGGAACACTAATTAAATCTACCAGTTATGTGTTAATTAGGTACGGCACTTGAAACAATCAAAGAGACCGAACAGTAAGTTCAAAGTAAATTTTTAGCAAATTGCATTTATGTCACCATGTACTGCTCTGAGATTCATTTTCTGGAGACTTTCACAGTCGAACAAAAAAATACAATAAAGGCAATGAAAAATTACACACAAAGACTGACAAGCAAAAGAATACAAACTGTGCAAATACAAAAGTAAGTAAATAAGTAATTCAGAGAACATGAGTTGTAGAGCTCTTGAAAGTGAGTTGTGGGTTGTGTTCAGTGTTGAAGTGAGGGAAGTTAGCCCTCTGGTTCAGCAGCCTGATGATTGAAGGGTAAGAATTGGTCGTGAAGCTGGCTGTGAGAGACATACTGCTCCTGTACCTCCTTCCAGGTGGTAACAGTGAGAAGAGAGCATGGCCTAGAGATGGTGGGTCCATTAATAATGGATGCTACTTTCTTGTGGTTTCACACATTGCAGATGGAGAGTTGAAATATACAAAAGAATTTTATTGTTGTAAATGAAGATATTTGTAACACAATCAGCACAAAAGTCACAGACAAAGAGCAGTTCAATCTGCTGAAGAGCAGACAAATAAGAAAAATACAGTTTGCAAGAAAAGAGTTGGAGTTGAATAAAAGATAAGCTCTTTTATTGAAATGACAATGGGAAGAAAGCTCGGGCGGCCGTAACCATGTAAAATCAAAGAAAAAATAATGGGAAACAGGGTTGGAAAGTAAGTGCAATTGGGAGGAAGAGAACCTGTAGAACAGAGAAAGAGGACAAATATTGCTCAGGAGGCTACTTCCAAGATGTTAAGAAACAGACTGCAGCTATTGTTTTTGTGAAGTATTACTTCTTTGAACTGGATATTAATTATTTCACAAGTTTGCAGCACTGAGAACCAATACACCTGTACCTGCTGTGGTTTGTTACAGTCACATGTCTCTTGAGTTAGATTGAACTGCAGCCTATAAGTTCCAGAGGACTATTATTTGTAAATTCTTTCACCGGGATTCCCCTTTACTGTCATTTCCTTTATGCTATAAGAATTCAAGCATACTTCCCAATGTACTTTTATATAACTTGGTTGATTATTGATAGATTTTCATCATTAGAATGAGCCCACCATATTGGAACAGAGATGTCATGGAGTGCAAGTGAAGAGGCATTAAAGATGGATGAATCAAGGATCACGGGTGAACTTTATTCAGCATATACATTTACGTGTATTAGGAATTGTGTGTTGGCATGACATATGGGAAAGGTATGGGATAAAATAGCAAATTAACGCAGGATGTGTGGGTTCAGTAAGGATTAAGAGACAAATGTCCGGGTATGAAAGCACCTTTTTTTCAATCAGTACAGTCATACATATGCCATTTTACCCTGATATACTATAATATTTTGCTACTTACCTGTACACATACCATAAGATATAGTATCAGATTTAGGCCGATTGGTCCATCGAGACTGCTCTACCATTTCATCATGGCTGTATAAGCCTGTGCCTGCTTAATTTCATGGTTGCATGTACTCACGCTACAACACACATCCATTACTGTTCTGGAAAAGCTGGTACACGGACAGGTACATGGATGAGAGGTGTATGGAAGGATATGGGCCAGGTGCAGGTGAGTGGGACTAGGCAGAAAAATGGTTCAGCACAGCCAAGAAGGGCCAAAAGGCCTGTTTCTGTGCTGCAATGTTCTATGGTTCTACTTAACCCTGACTCAAAGACTCTTCACAGGATTGTAAAAAGGAGTGTTTGCCTTGAGACCAGATCTGCTGATCCTGGTGAATTAGCCAAGGCTCACCTGGTAGAACACCAGCCTATGGGGTTTCCAGTCTGGCTGAGAGGTTTAAGCAAAAGTTCTAAACTAATCCTTCAGGACAGTGCAAAGGGATAACTTCACTTGTGTGAAACACTAAAACAGCCAATGTGCAAAGGAAGACAAATGATCCCAATTAAAGTAAATAAACAAATAAATAAATAGATACTGAGAGCATGAATTGTAGAGTCCTTGAAAGTGAGCCCATGGGTCGTAGAATCAGTTCAGTGTTGATGTGGGTGAATTTATCCACACTCGTTCAAGAGCTTGATGGCTGAAGAACAATAGCTGCTCCTGAACCTGGTAGTGTGAGACCTAAGGCTGCTGTACCTCCTTCTGGATAGCAGCAGTGAAAAGGGAAGAAAAATGACAGGTGCATGGAGTTAGGTCAATGCTTATTTATGATATTATCGGTTTGGTGGCATGGTAGCGTAGTGGATAGCTCAGCGCTTTCCAGGGTTCAATTCCTGCAGCTTTCTGTAAGGAGTTTGTACATTCTTACCATGTGGCTTTCCTCTGGGTGCTTTGACTTCCTCCCTCAGTCCAGACATTCTGATTGGTAGGTTAATTGTCATTGTAAATTGTCCCGTGATTAGGTCAGGATTGTGTTGGCAAGTGGCCTAGTGGATAAGGCATCAGGTCTAGTGATCTGAAAGTCACTGGTTCGAGCCTCAGCTGAGGCAGCACGTTGTGTCCTTGAGCAAGGCACCTATCAACACATTGCTCTGCAACAGCACCGGTGCCAAGCTGCACGGGTCCTAGTGCCCTTTCCTTGGACAACATCGATGGCGTGGAGAGGGGAAGGCCTACAGCTTGGGCAACTGCCGGTCTCCCATACAACCCTGCCCAGGCCTGCGCCCTGGAAACTCCAGGTGCAAATTCATGGTCTCACGAGACTAACAGATGCCTATATAAAGGTCAGGATTACATCGGAGCTTGCTGGGTACTGTGGCTCGAAGGCCAGGAGGGCCTATTCCACACTGTACCTCAGTAAATAATAAATATATAAATAAACTATTTGAGGGGTAAAATAATCTATCCAAGGCTTCAAAGGATCAAGGGCAGTTGCTAGTTCATTCTGCACAACAGCATGCAATTTGCACAATGCCGTGAAAGAGCAGATCCACATGTTATTTTACTTACATCAAGCTCCTCGCAATATCCGATGTATCTTTTAATAGAAGCAGTCACAGGGGTTTGCAGCTGCACCGCTAAGATCAGGCATAATCTCCTGTCCTATAGATTTGTTTCTGGCAGCTCCCACGTTGACACTGAATGAGAAACAGAGGAGAATGCAGGCATCAGTACAGTTCTGAGCAGGGGGAAATGATGTATGATCTTCAAAGATGGAATAGATTGTTTTGAAAGAAAAGGACAATTTCACTACAAGGCTCTGATTTCTGCTGTCATCACTGAAGTCACAGTCCTTTTCAGGGTCTTGTTAGATTGCTCCTATCAGGTTGAACTGAACTAGAAGCGGAAAGGTCACTTGAACTATTTACTTACACTCCATGGCCAATCTTAAACAAGGCCCATTTTAAATGTCAGACTATCTATTGCAGCCACCAGCTGGTGATGATATAGATAAAATAAGAACGTTATCAATTATGCATTCCTGAATTGACAGAGATGCAGAGATTAAGGACCACGAACATGCCTGCTGAAGTTAGAGACAAAATTAGAAAATACTGGCAGGCTGTGATGAGAAAAACAGTTAATATTTCAGGCCAGTGACCTAACATCTGAAATTATTGCAGGTTTCCTACGTTGTAATATTTTCTAATAAAGTTAGTATTAATTCATCTTTAATTCCAGGTCCAATGAAGGTCGATTCGCCTGAAGCATTGACTCTCTTTTTCCTTCTAAAGTTGCTGACCAAGCAGCTGAGAATTTCTTCATTTTTTTTTGTTTTTACCTCATATTTCCAGCTGCTACAATATTTTGCGGTTCTGTGAGAAATCAGATTACTTAAATCAAGTTTTATTCAGCACTATACTTTCTTTAACAAAAGCCACGGTTAAAATCACTGTAACTGATTGTTATGGAGCTGCAGGTGGTAACAACCTTGCCCGCTTATAAGCCAAGACCAAAGTGTGCAAGGCTACGATCATGCTTGCTGATGATGCGGCGTCTGCCACGCACACTCTGGAGCAGCTCCAGAGCTTCATGTGTCACTTCGCCCAAGCCTGCAAGCAACTTGGTCTGACTATCAGCCTGAAGGCAAGAAGCACCTTGTGACAAGACATGGAGGCAACATGAATCATTACCTTTGATAACTACAAAATGGATGCTATTCATCAGTTAGTGTACTGTACATCAGCAGTGACAACCTCTCCTTGGATGTAAAAGTCAACAAGCGTATCAGAAAGGCTGCAACTTCTCTGGTCTACCTCACCAAATGAACCCGGGAAACTCCAAGCTCTCAGTCAAAACAAAGATGGCAGCGTACAATGCTTGTGTCACCAGCTCACTGCTGTACGGCAGCGAGACATGGACAACAAATGCTAAGTGGGAGCGAAGGCTCAATACCTTCCATTTAAGGTGCCTTCATCGTATCTTGGGCATCTCCCGCAGAGACAGCATGCCCAATTCTGAGGTTCTCTATTACTCTGGTCTCCCTAACATCAACACCCTGCTCAGGCAGCTTAAACTGCACTGGATGGGCCATGTCTACCACATGTAGGAAAGCTGCATCCCAAAAGACATCCACTACGGTGAGCAGGCTTCAGGCAAGAGAACCATTAGCTGCAACAGGGACATGAAAGTGCTAGACATCTACATTGAGTCCCAGGAGGAATTTGCAGCTGGCCACTCCAGATAAGGAAGCACCCTAAATCAGCAGCTTAAGTCAGGTGAGAAAAAAATTCCTGGTAAAGGCAGAAGACAAATGGCCCCATGGAAAGGAACACTGCATCTCCAGCTGAATCGAGACTACTTATAGATGTGAGCTTTGCAACAGAGACTGCCTCTCTCATTCTGCTGTTATCACCCACAGGCTGCGCTGCACCAACAATATAGATAGCATGTACAATCAACTTTGACCAATGGAGGGCCCCACAGAGATGATAGTTAGCAAACTTAAATTAATACATATTGCTTTAAAGGAATAAGCAATGCAAACATTTTTTTTAATATAATGAGGACGTTGTGCATTTGAGAAGCCAAGCAATGGTACAGAAGGGACAGACAATCTGCTGGAGGAACTCAGCATCTGTGGGGAGAAAGAAATTGTCAACGTTTCTGGTCGAAACCTTGCCTCAGGACTGAGAATGAAGTGATGCAAGGTATAAAGAGGAGAGAGATATTGGTGAAGCAGAGGACCCAAGAAATTGGTGGACTGAGAAGGGGTGAAGGGTGATGGACAGAGCAAGCCAAGTAAGAGTGGAGTCAGGAGACAGAGGCAAGTGAATAATAGATGGAGGAAGTAAAAAAAAATAGATGGAGCCAGTTGGTAAAGGCGGGAGACTGAAGGAGGAGTCATCTAGGAGGGTGATAAGCAGGAACAAAAAGGCTATCAGTGCTAGAAGGTGAGGAAGGTGATAATGGGAGCGATTGAAGGGGGCATGGTAGCATAGCAGATAGCATAATGGTTTACAGCAGCACCGACCAGGGTTCAAGGTCCAACATTGTCTTTTATGAGTTTGTAGGTTTTCTCCATGACCCTGTGGGTTTCCTCTGGTTTCCTCCCACATTCAAAAGATGTATGAGTTAGTAGTTGGAGCCAGAAACATTGCGATGCTTGTGGGCTGCCCGCAGTGCATAGTCAGACTGTGTTGGTTATTGGCACAAATGCCCGATTTTACTGTAGGTTTTGATGTTTCAGTGTACCGTATATGTGACAAATAAAGCTAACCTTTTTCTTTAAGATGGGATTCACGCGTGGTTGGTTAGAACATTAAAAAATGCAGTTATTGCTCCTCCCTCATTTGTAATAAATAGTTCACAATCGAAAACAAGTTACTACAACAAGCTGAAGGCTAGACTGAGCAAATAAACTAATGGCCACTTGTAGGGGTATAGGTGAAAAAGGTTATTAGAGCAATCTCATTTGAATGCTGTCAGTGGATGTCTTACATCAACACAACTGCAATGTGGCCTTGGATCAAATGCACCTTTCAAAAGACATTTGAGATATTGCAGAAGTCCTCCAATAATAGACTATGTATCAACACAGATGAATGAAATGCAGTCTATGGTGTTGCCCAAACCAATAATCTTCTAACATCAAAACTACTTCACAGTCTCACCTGCAACATTTAATTTTTTGTGGCTATTATTAATTCAAAGTCTAGTCAGAGGATATTAACCTAAACCTAATTCTGAATCTCTCTCCACAGATGCTGCCTAGCTTGCTGAGTATTTCTAGGCGTTACTGAAATAAAAGCTACTATACATTTCAAGACAAGATTTTTATGTTTTTTTTGAATATGGAGAGTTCCAGATTTTTGCACATGAAAGGTTAGAGATTGAGTAATTAAAGTGTATGTCATCTTACACCTATCAATTATTGTGTAAGGGATGTTACTGAAGGTATAGTCATTTTTCACACTGATTAAAAAATCAAATCAAATTCATATTTCAAATAGAGTCACAGAAAAGTACAGCACAGAAACGGCCAATTCGGCCCATCTAGTCCATGCTGAACCATTTAAACTGCTCACACCCATCAATCTGCACCAGGACCATAGCCCTCCATACCTCTACCATTGTGTACCTATCCAAACTCTTCTTAAGCGTTGAAATCGAGCTCGCGTGCACCATTTGTGCTGGTAGCTCATTCCACACTCTCATGACCCTCTAAGTGAAGAAGCTTTCCCCTTAAACCTCTCATAATTTTGTACACGTCTCTCAAATCTCAACTCAATCTTCTACATTCCAAGAAAATGTGGTAACAGAAGTCACAATGGAACATGCTGTCACACTTTCCAAGGCATGTGTTTGATATTCACAAGATATCATAACATTGGATCCCAAACCTAGACATCAATTTGTGAATTGCTACACCTCCATGCGAAATGGAGAAGTTGCTCTGTGTGAGAGGCACTGAACAGTGGACGGAGTATAATTTTGTCTCTTGAATTTTTTGACACTGGTGTTGATCCTGTTTTGTGATCTGGGTACAAGTGTGAGTGCATTCACTGCAGATACA
The DNA here is from genome assembly GCF_030144855.1 of Hypanus sabinus. Lineage (NCBI taxonomy): Eukaryota > Metazoa > Chordata > Chondrichthyes > Myliobatiformes > Dasyatidae > Hypanus > Hypanus sabinus. Next base: position 30,053,881 of record NC_082733.1, on the reverse strand, counting down.
ATAAATCTAAATTGGCATCATCTTCCGGACCTTCAGAGCTGTGGATTTCTCAGATTGCTGAGGGATTTGTTGTACTTGAGAAAGAAGCATCACGAGATTTATGCTTTTGAGTTGAAATAACAAGACTTTGAATTTCTCTAACTAGATGGGAAAACTCAGCATGGACAATTTTGAATGAAGGAGGAGAAGGAACAAAACAATTTGAATTTGCTCAGAATCTTTTCTCGCAACTCTCCTTCTCCTTTTGTCTCTTCATGCTCAGTCCTGAAGTAGTCGTGTGATCACTCGAGCTAAGGATAATGTTCTCCAAAGAAATTATTCCCTTAATGGAGAACACCTGAATGTGAGACTTTGTTTAATGTGGGAAGGTCGATACATGAGCAGCCACAACATGGTTTTTGACAGATCAGGGTACAGACGCGTGGAACGGATGACAACTGGGGACCATTTTCTACTGTAGCCTTCCTATGTCTTCGCTGCCATTGTGTTGTCATCATTTTCCAACAGATCCACCGCTGAGGTCTCGGTTGGATCATTCTTTGCCCGGGTTCTCCCCCTTGACCTTACTGACATGAGTGACCCTAACATGAGCCAAGGGTCAAACAGTATCACTCTCTGGATCTCAGGAATTCACAGGCCTCTCTATTCTGACAAGGTGATGATCCTTGGAGAAGAGTCCTGAAGCTGGGTTTCAACCTGAGATGTCAACAATTCTTTCCTCTCACAGATGCTGCCCGACCCATTGAGTTCTTCCAGCAGATTGTTTTGTTGTTCCAGATTCCCACATCTGGAATTCTTGTGTCTACAATTTCATATTCCATTGTTTTCTAGCATGGGATCATGCCTCTCACTAAACAGAATCAGAATCAAGTTTATTATCACTGATACATGTTGAGAAATATTAGCCCCATGCTCTACTCACTTTATACTTATGACTGTAGCTCTTACATTTAACTGTTGCTCATTCTTTGGGGCACTTCTCTGTTTTTTGTGGATGTTTGTGAAGAAAAAGCATTTCAGGATCTACATTGTATGCATTTCTCTGACATTAAGTTTGACCTTTGAACCTTTGAGGCTAAGCACAGCTCCAATGCCATATTTGGTGATGAATCAGCATATAGGAGGGAGATTGAAAATTTGGCTGAGTGGTGCCACAACAACAACTTCTGACTCAATGTCAGCAAGATCAAGGAGCAGATTATGGACTTTAGGTGGAGGAAACTGGAAGTCCATGAGTCAGTCCTCATTGGAGGATCAGAGGTGGAGAGAGTCAGCATGTTCAAATTCTTCGGTGTTATCATTTCAGAGGGTCTGTCCTGGGTCCAGGCTCTAAGTGCCATTATGAAGAAAGCATAGCAGTGCCCCTATTTTCTTAGAAGATTGAAAAGATTCGGCATGACATCTAAAACTTTGACAAACATCTATAGATGTGTAGTGGAGAGTATATCGACCGGTGGCATCACAGCCTGGTATAGAAACACCAATGTCCTTGAAAGGAAAATCCTACAAAAGGTAATGGATTTGGTTTAGTCCACCATGAGTAAAACCCTCCCCACCATTGAGCACATCTATGCGGAGCACAGACTCAGGGAAGCAGCATCCATTATCAAGGACTTCCACCACCCAGGTCAAGCTCTCTTCTCACTGTTGCCATCAAGAAGAAGGTACATGAGCCTCGGGATCCACACTACCAGGTTCAGGAACAACGAACCATCAGGCTCTTGAACCAGTGGGAATAACTTCATTCAACTTCACTTGCTCAACCTAAGGACCCACTTTTACAGACTCTTCATCTCATGTTGTCAATACTTGTTGCTTATTTATTAATTTATTTATTTTGTATTTGCAGTTTATTGTCTTGTGCACATTGGTTGTTTGTCCATCCTGTTGGGTGAGGTCTTTCATTGATTCTACGAGGAGTGATTGATACGTTCGTGGTCTAAGATAGAAGGAGTCAATTTTAGAAAACCTAGCAGTTATTTTTCAACATAGTCCTATCCTACATTTACACAGTTAGTCCAGTGGTTGTGGAGCATACATTGTAGAAGTCAGCGTCTTGGACCTGCAGAAGTGGTCGACAGCGGGGTGATTGATAAGTTCATGGCCTAAGGTGGAAGGCGATGAGGTATACAGCTCCTGTTCCATGCATGTGCCGCTCAACATCTTTGAGTGATTATGCAGAAAGTTTGAAGTTAATAGCTCATCTTCTTCTACCTTAGGCCATGAACTTATAAATCACCCCCGCTGTCCAACACTTCTGCAGGTCCAAGACGCCAACTGCTACAAAGAAGGGATCTTAATCTCCACAACCACTGGTCTAAGTGTGTAAATGTAGGAGGGGACTATGTTGAAAAATAAATGTGCTAGGTTTTCTAAAACTGACTCCTTCTACCTTAGGTCACGAGCGTATCAATCACCCCTCGTATTGTGTTTCTTGTGTTTACTGTGTATGCCCTCAAGAAAGTGAATCTCAGGGTTGTATATGGTGACGTATGTGTATTTTGATACTAAATTTACTTATAACTTTGAACCTTGTTGCTTTGTGACAGCAGCACAGTGCTGTATATTGTTTGCGTTAGGACTGCAATCATATCAGGTGGAGTGTTATTGGCAGAGAATTTGCAGCCGGCAGTATGATTGGAGTTATTCAGGTCTGGAGGCAACAGAATGGTGTAAGATCTCATCCAGAGACAGCACAACAGTAACACCAACAAGTGGTAAAATGGCAGAGTGAGAAGGGAAACAAGCCATCTACTGGAATCAGTTCCCTGATGACTGTGGATATTCAAGAAAGGAGAAGACCAGACAAGAAACCTCACAGCGGCAGAGACAGATGCAAAACTAGCGGTGGTTTGGGAGTGAGGCATCAGAGTTCAGAATTGGCGCCTGCAGAAGGCAGAGCGTTGATTAGCGAGTCACTGACGAATGCTTTCTACTTGCACAACACACACAAAACGCTGGAGGAACGCAGCAAGTCAAATACTGGAGAAAGAACTCAGACTGAAAGTTGTATGTTTATTTCTCCCCACAGATGCTGCCTGACATGCTGACTTCCTCCAGCATTCTGAGTGTGTTGCTCGGAGATTTCCAGCATCTGCAGAATCTCTGGTATTTTCTGTTTTCCAAGTTTTCCTTTAAAAATTCCGAGCTGTGAAGCTAAGGTTCACCAGGCCTGCTTATTCAAGTGAATCAGAATATGAAACTGAATCAGGTTTATTATCACTGGCATATTTCATGAAATTTGTTGTTTCGCAGCAGCAGTACATTGCAATACACAATAAAAAAAACTACACATTACAAAAAGAAATATATACATACAATTAAACTAAGTAGTTCAAAAGGAAAGCAAAAAAAAGAGTTAAAATAGTAAGGTAGTGAACATGGATTCACTGTCTGTTCAGAAATCTGATGGTGGAGGGGAAGAAATTTTTCATGAAAAATTGAGTGTGTGCCTTCAAACTCCTGTACCTCCCTCCTTGATGGTAGCAATGAGAAGAGGGCACGTTCTGGGCAATGGGTGTGTAGATCCAGTGCCCCTTGGGAAGTTGCAGATATTGCCTGTCACCTGGAGAACCACATCTCCAGCTGCAGCAGATTCAGCCTTGGGTTTCAGAGCAGGGACAGAGCCTAGAATCAGTGTTGTGCACTCATGAATCACACAGAGAGCAGACCAGGGGAGTGGAAACACCTCTGTTTAAAATGTGCTGAGGAAGAGAGAGTGATAAACCTGGCAGAATGTGGTATGGGGTTGTTATGACTGACTAAAACTGAGCCACACAGCAGCTCTAACTGGGAATATAAAACATATTATTCACACAGCAAACCTCTGAGAGACAGAGACAGAGAGAGGGAGAGAGAGAGGGAGAAGGAGAGAGAGAGAGGGAGAGAGAAATGGAGAGACAGATGGAGAGGGTGGGAGAGAGGGAGAGAGAAAGGGGGGGAGAGAGAAGAGAGAGATGGAGAGACAGATGGAGAGGGCGAGGGAGGGGGAGAGAGAGGGAGAGAGAGATGGAGAGACAGATGGAGAGAGCGAGGGAGAGAGAGAGAGGAGAGGAAGGGACAGAGAGAGACAGAGGGAGAGAGAAATGGAGAGACAGATGGAGAGGGAGTGGGAGTGGGAGAGAGAGAGAGAGAGAGAGAGATCGACTGACCAGCAGGATCCAGGAGGACCTCACTTTCCTGACCAAAAAGCTTTATACCGCATCACAAAGATAACCATAAATAACTAACTACTGTTTAATCACCTACTTAACATTAACATTTGGAATACAGTCAGGTACATTTACAAAATGACATATTGCAGCACATCACAACTAACAGAACCCTTTTGAGTATTCAATACTGACGACATTTCCAAAAGGTCCTGACATCCAAATGTACACTCAGTGACCACTTCATTAGGAATCTCCTGCGCCTAATGAAGCACCACTGAGTGTATGTTCATGGTCTTCTGCTGCTGTAGCCCACCCACTTCAATGTTTGACGTGTTGCATGTTCAGAGATGCGTTTTTGCATTTGTGCACCACTGTTCTAAAACATGGTTACTTCAGTCACTGTCACCTTCCTGTCAGCTTGAATCAATCAACCATTCTCCTCTGACCTCTCTCATTAACAAAGTGTTTCCACCCACAGAACTGCTGCTCACTGGATGTTTTTTGATTCTCGCACCATTCTCTGTGAATTCCAGAGACCACTGTGTGTAAAAATCCCTGGGGATCAGTGGTTTCTGCGATGCTCAAACCATTCTGTCTGGCATGGACAATCATTCCATGGTCAAAATCACTTAAATCACATTTCTTCTGCATTCTGATGTTTGGTTTGAACAACTGAACTTCTTGACCGTGTCTGCGTGCTTTAAAGCATTGAGTTGCGTGCCACATGATTGGCTGATTAGATATTTGCATTAATATGCAGGTGTACAGGCAGGCATAATAAAGTGGCCACTGTGACTGAGTGTATTACCCTTTTTTGCAGTGTTGAAGGATGCCTCCATAAACGTATAAGATTCAGATCTGACCTAAACTGTGTCTTAAGTAGACGTTCATGCATTGTCTTTCCTGGTGCAGTTCCAATGGGACAGATGCCTCATCCAATTAATGGTTTTGCTACGCACAGATTATCAGTTGGAAGGTAAATTGTGTACTGGTTTTATTTCTAAAAGAGTGGTTCTAACTTTAGTTAACCCATAATCACTCTAACCATAATTTATTTTTAGATACAGTGTGAAATCAGCCCTTTGAGCCACACTGCCCATCAACCCCTGATTTTAATCCTCATCTAATCACGGGACATTTTACAATGACCAGTTAACCTACTAACTAGTATGTCTTTGGACTGTGTGGGGAAACCAGAGCATCCAAAGGAAATCCAAATGGTCAAGGGGAGAACATACTAACTCCTTATGGGCAGCAGCAGGAACAGGTTTGATAAGTGTTCGTGTTAATAATTGAAACATGATGTGATCATGATGAGATTAGGGAAGGCAGAAGGTGGCTATCGCTGTGTAATAAAAGACATATTTGTGCAAGGAACCAGAATTGATGAGAGATCCTAAGGTAAAAGAACCCTTATGGGCAAGTGATCACAATATGATCAAATTCACCCTGACATTTGAGAAGAAGCTGAAGTCAGATGTATCAGTATTACAGTGGAGTAAAGGGAATTACAGAGCCACGAGAAAGCAGTTGGCCAGAATTGATTGGAAAAGAACACTGGCAGGGATTATGGCAGAGCAGCAATGGCTGGAATTTCTGGAAACAATTCGGAAAAATAGGATGTATACATCCCAAGGAAGAAGTATTATTATAAAGGAAAGATGACACAACCATGACCAAGATGAGAAGTCAACACCAAGATAAAAGCCAAAGAGAGGATATACAATAGAACAAAAATTAATGAGAAGTTAGAGGATTGGGGAAGCTTTTGAAAACCAACAAAAGACAACTAAAAAAAGTCACTAAGAATATAAAGATGGGATACAAAAGTAAGATAGACAATAATATTAAAGAGAATATCAAATGTTTCTTCAGATACATCAAGTATAAAAAAGAGACAAGAGTGGATATCAGACCACTGGAAAACAGTACTGGAGAGATAGTAATGGAGGACAATGAAATAGCAGACGAACTGAATAAGTATTTTGCTTCAGTCTTCATGGTGGAAGACACTAGCAGTGTGGTGGAAGTGTCAGAGGTCATGAAATGTGTGAAGTTACCATAACTAGGGAGAAGGTTCTTGGGAAACTGAAAGGTCCGAAGGCAGATAAGTCACCTGGACCAGATGGTGCACACCGCAGAGTTCTGAAAGAAGTGACTGAAGAGATTGTGGAGGCATTAATAATGATCTTTCATGGATCACTATCGTCTGGAATGAATCTGGAAGACTAGAAAATTTCAAATGTTACTCTACTCTTCAAGAAGAGAGAGCGGCAGAAGGAAGGAAACTATAGTCCTGCTTAGGCTGACCTCTGCGGTTGGGAAGATGTTGGAGTCAATTATTAAGGATGAGTTCTCAGAGAAACATGATAAAATAGGCTGTAGGCAGCATGGTTTCCTCAAAGGAAAATATTGCCTGAAAAATAGGTTGGAATTCTTTGAAGAATTAACAAGCAGGATAGACAAAGGAGAATCAGTTGATGTTGTTTATTTGGATTTTCAGAAGGCCTTAGTAAGCTACAAGGCAATGGTATTACAGGAAAGATTTTAGCATGGATAAAAACAGCGGTTGATTGGCAGGAGGAAAAGTGTGGGAATAAAGGGATCCTTTTCTGGTTGGCTGTCAGTGACCAGTTGTGTTGAGACCGCTTCTTTTTATTTTAAATGTTAGTGATTTGGATGATGGAACTGATAGCTTTGTTGCAAAGTTTGCAAATGTCATGAATACAGATGGAGGGGCAGGTAGTTTTGAGGCAATAAGGAGGCTACAGAAAGACTTAGACAGATTAGGAGAATGGGCAAAGAAATGGCATATGGAATACAGTGTTGGGAAGTATATGGTCATGCACTTTGGTAGAAGAAATGAAAGTATTTTCTAAGTGGAGAGAAAATACAAAAAACTGAGGTGCAAGGGGGCTTGGGAGTCTTTGTGTATGATTCCCTAAAGGTTAATTTGCAGGTTAAGTCCGTGGTATGAAGGCAAATTCAATGTTGGCATTCATTTCAAGAGGACTAGAATATAAAAGCAAGGATGCAATGTTGAGAATTTATAAAGCCCTGGTGAGGCCTCACTTGGAGTATTGTGAGCAGTTCTAGGCCCCTTATCTTAGAAAGGATGTGTTGAAACTGGAGAGGATTCAAAGGAGGTTCATGAAACTAATTCCAGGATTGAATGGCTTGTCATATGAAGAGCATTTGATGGCCCTGGGCCTGTATTCATTGGAATTCAGAAGAATAAGGGGTGACCTCATTGAAAACTATTGAAAGGTGAAAAGTCTTGATAGAATGGATATGGAGAGGATGCTTCTTATGGTGGGAGAATCTAAGACCAGAGAACACGACCTAGAATAGAGGGATGTCCTTTTACAGTTGAGATGAGAAGGAATCTGTGGAATTCGTTGCCACTGGCAGTTGTATAGGACAAATCATTATATATATTTAAGGCAGAGGCTTGAGTGGTGTGGGCATGAAGGGTTACGGGGAGAAGACGTGAGATTGGGCTGAGAGGAGAATTGGATCAGTCATGATGAAACAGCAAAGCAGACTCGATGGCCCAAATGGCCTAATTCTGCTCCTATATCTTATGGTCTAGTGGTCTCTCATCCTGCTCCCCCCGCCCCCCCACCCCAGTGGTTGCTCAGCAGAAGACAAGCTTTGTTGTGGTCGACTGTAGATTTCTGCAGTTTTCATGGACTCTGAGCCTCAAGCCACGGAGTCAATTATTTGCAGCTGCCGGGAAAAAGGCGTCAGAGCCTGGTGTGATTTGGCATCCGGGCTGGAGTCGTGCTGCCTCCCAGTGTTTACTCGGCAGAAACAAGCTATATTGCGGTTGGCTGCCAGTTTCTGTGGCATTCATGGACTCAGAGTCCCGACTTTTCTCTGCATGGCTGTATTTTACTGAGATCTTACATGTGTTCGCCATTTTGTATATATGTGTGCTTTGTGCTGTGTGTGACTGTTGGTACTGTACTGTGTTTTGCACGTTGGCCCCAGAGTAACACTGTCTCATTTACCCGTATTCCTATATGGGGGAATGACAATTAAACTTGAATTGATTTAATGCACAGTTCAGGACAGTTCTGTTTTGCCACTCAACATTCTGACTCGTCATATATTTGGGGAGCCATCCCTCAATGCTGTAACAAAATAGATAAATTTTGGGTGTCTGGAATTTGTATTTAGAAACTCTCAAATCAACTATTATATTTGAATATTCAAAGTTTTGTCCATTGTTGTAAATATGTAATTCAGAAAGGTTACCTGTCTCAAAATGTTAAAGTTAAGTAGGTGATTATAGCCTTGAAACTGAAGTTAATCATCCTTTGTAGTCTTTGTATTTAAAAAGTGTAAAGCATTGTGTGAGGAGAGGAGAAATAGATTCTCTCCATTGAATTGCATTGAACAAAGACCTTTTATATCTCCCAGCAACAGCCTCAGTGTGGCTCATTTCAGTAAAGTAAATTCAAAGTAAATTTAATGTCAAAGTAAATATCTGGTACCATATACAACCCCAAGATTCATTTTCTTGCGGGCATACACAGTAGGTCCAAGAAGGACAATAGAATCCATGAAAGAAAGGACAAACAACCAATGTGCAAAAGGCAATAAACTGCACAAATACTGCACAAAAAGCAAAATACAACAAACAAAATAATGATAAATAAATAAGCAATGTTATCAAGAACATGAGATGAAGAGTCCTTGAAAATGGGTCCCTAGGTTGTGTGATGGCGCGAGTGAAGCTGAGTGAGTTATCCCCACTGGTTCAAGAGCCTGATGACTGAGGATTAGTAAACCTGGTGGTGACCTGAGGCTCCTGTACATTTTTCCTGGTGGCACCAGTGAAAAGAGAGCATGGCCTGGGTGGTGTGGTTCCTTGATGACGGATGCTGTTTTTTTAAGACAGTAGTCCATGCAGATGTGCTCAGTTGTGGGAAGGATGTTACCTGTGATGGACTGGGTCATATCCAATATATTTTGTAGGCTTTTCTGTTCAAGGGCATTAGTGTTTCTACATACCTATGCTCTATACCACCCATACATAGACATTTGTCAAAGTTTTAGAAGTCATGCCAAAACTTCCAAGGAAGTTGGGGCACTCCTGTGCTTTCTTCATAATGTCACATACTTGCTGGGTCCATGCTAACACTGAGGAATTTAATGTTGCTGACCCTCTCCACCTTTGATCCCCCAATGAGGACTGGTTCATGGACCTCTGGTTTCCTCCTCCTGAAGTCAATAATCAGCTCCTTGGTCTTGCTGACAATGAGAGAGATGTTGTTGTTGTGGCTCCACTCAGCCACATTTTCAATCTCCCTCCTACATGTGGATTCGTCACCATCTTTGATTTGCCAATGTCAAACTTAGATATAGCTTTAGAGCTGTGCTTATCCTCACACTCAGAAGTACAAAGCGAGTAGAGCAGGGGGCTAAACACATAGCCTTGCTCGGCACCTGTGTTGATGGAGATTGTGGAGGAGATGTTGCTGCCGATCCAAACTGTCTAGGGTCACAAGTGAGGAAATTGAGGATCGAGTTGCACAAAGAGGTATTGAGGCCAAGGTCTTGAAGCTTGTTGATCACTTTTGATGAAATTAGTCTTGAATGTCAAGCTGAAATCATTGAAAAGTGTCCTGATGTATGCATCTTTGCTGTCCAGATGTTCCAAAGTTGAGTAAAGAACCAATAAAATGGCATAAGTTGTGGACCTGTTGTGCCAATAGGCAAATTGAGGCGGATTCAAGTCGCTTCTCAGGCAGGAGTTAATATATTTCATCACCAACTTCTCATAACACTTTCTCACAGTGGATGGCTCATAGACCTCCGATTTCCTCCTCCTGAAGCCAATAATCAGCTCCTTGGTCTTGCTGACATTGAGTGAGAGGTGGTTGTTGAGGCACTTCATCACAGTGGATGTAAGTGCTATTTGCAACGGTCACCGAGGCATATTAGCCCATCCTTCTTGGGCACCAGTGTAATTGAAGCCTGCAGGAAGTGGGTGGGTACCTCAGACTACCGAAGTGAGAGGTTAAAAATATAGTGATTATTCCAGCCAGTTGATCAACACGGGATTTTAGCATTCGGCTAGGTATCCCATCTGCTCCGGATGCTTTCCGTGGGTTCAGCCTTCTGAAGGATGCTCTCACATCAGCTTCGGAGACCGAAGTCACAGGATCACTGGGGGCTGTGCGAGTTTGTGATGGTCAAGCAAACATGGGAGGCATTGAGCTCATCTGCCAGCAATGCTTTGCTTTCACTTATGTTGTTTGGCTTCACGTTGTGAGATGTGATAGCATTCAAGCCCTGCCACAGCTGTCGAGTGTCCTTCAACGATTTAAGTTTGGTCTGGAACTGCAACTTCACATGTGAAATGGCTTCTGGAGATTGTACCTGGACCTCTTGTGTATTGATTGAATGCCACTGATGTGGCCCTGAGCAGAATGGTTCATCCAGGGCTTCTGGTTGGGGAAGACTGGATGATTTCTGTGGGGACACACACATCTATAACTGTTTTTATAGTCTGTGGCTGCTGTGGTTATTCATTCAGACCCTCTGATGAGTCCTTGATCAAGGCCCAGTCCACCAACTCAAAGCAGCCCATGGCCTTGCTCTTTAGCTTCCACTTGTATGCAGGTAGGAGAAGAACAGCCCAGTGATCAGATTTCCAAAAATGCAGTCTAGGCATGCAGTAGGCAATCCTAATCATAGTATAGCAATAGTTGAGTGTGTTGGAACTCCTGGTTTAATACTGATGATAATTAGGCAGGGATTAATTCAAGCAAGCCTGACTGAAGTCCCTTTCTGATCTGAAATGCATCGTGGTGGAGTGCTTCTTCTTTGGTGATGGTGGCATTCAATATCTCGAGTGCCTGATTAACATCAGTATTTGTTGTATGTAAACTGCAGTCAGGATCACGGCGACAAACTCTCTTGATAAGTAGATAGGTCAGCACTTAATCATTACATGTTCCAGGTTGGGGCAACCAGAGTGCAATAAGACTGCTGCACCCAAACACCACAGAGAGTTTACAGTGAAACACAGATCCTCACCTTTTGCCTTCTCAGGATCAGCAGACCAGTCCATACTGTATATGGAGAAGCCTTTGGGCCTTACCAATATATCCACCCTCTTCAGAGTGAGCCGTGTCTCCATGAAACACAGAACCCAACAATTCCTCAATTCCTTCCAATACAGCAATCTTGCCCTAAGATCCTTAGTCTCATTCTCCATTTGTTAACAAGATGCCCTTGCCATCTCATTCTGGCTTAGAGTCCTCCACTCCTCCCTCTCTTCTTTCCTCCACTTAAAGGTGCTGTACCTGCATCCTTGTGAGTTAAGTCTGCCAAATCCATCAGAATCTGTTTAAGTCACTCATTCAATAAGTGCATTGCTTAAAGGGAAATTACAAGCTGCAGACTGTAGTGAGAGTAATTCAGAAGAGGTATACTTAGAAGTTTTGTTAAGCAGCCTGAACCATTTCTGGGTTACATGAGAACTACAGAAAAGCATAGGTTACTGTTATGTTTTGTAACTCCAAAACATAAAACAAATTGAAAGGGAAAGACAGGAGCATCAGAGAATGTGTACAGTTTTTTTTTTACTTCTAGTGATGTGCTCACTTATGACCTGGTAGCGTGATGATGTATGCCATTCATTAACTTTTATATATAACCTGTAATGAATTATTTAAACAAAGAATCAAACAATATATTTACAATATTACTCAAATATTATCGTAATATTAAATACACAACAATTACACTGGAAAACCAAGACCAACACCCTCATACATTGGCTTGCTAGGGCTGCAAGCATAAATGGGTCTGCAGAAGCAACAATCTCATAACACCTGAGGTGAGGATCAAACCCAGGGCCCTGAAGTTGTGAAGGAGTAGCATTAACTGCTATGCCTCTATACTGCCTTGTTTTTTTTTACAATGTTTGTACACATTTCCCAATGAAGCTGTTTCATTTTTGCATTTGTGCTTTAACAACTACAGCAGCATGCACAATGTATTTTAGTCGCTTAATGGCAGAAATTGGATCTGTGACAAGTGATGTTAGCTCACGGTTCATTAAGGTGTACATCACACTGACTGTTGTGACACTGGTGTGAGATGCAGGGCAGTCATCTTAGTATTTAATAAAGAGGCCACCAGTTCAAATGAATTTTAATGTTGACCACCCACGGCACAGAATAAGATTGTGACACCTATTCAAAGTTCAAAGTTAATTTACTATCATAGTTTGTACAGTAAATGTCACAAATATTATTTTATTTAGCAACACATCTTGAAATCGGCCCTCCTGGCTCTTCAAGCCGCACCACCCCAGCAACCCTGATTACTTTCTGCTTGTTTGCCGGTGATATTTAGGGCAGCAATAAAGATCCCCCACCTCTGATTGTCCATATCATCGCACACAGTTAAAGAAAGAGTCTTCATTGCTCCTTCTGTATTTTTTTTTTGACTAGTCAGGATTGTTAGTCCTGTGCTGAACTCCTGAACCCGGAGGACAAGTGGACCACTGTTAGTCTGGTCGGAACGGCTGGAAAAGTAACAGCATCGTGCTAACTGCTATGCCACCGTGATGCCCAATATTTTACATTGAGATTCATTTTCCTGCAGGCATTCACAGTACCTCAAAGAAATACAACAGAATCAATGAAAAACTACACACAAGCACGAGCAAAGGACCAATGTACAGAAGACAACAAACTATTCAAATACAAATAAATAATCAATAACTCTGACAGCATGCAATGATGGCATGTGGCTCTGCCAACTCTCTGCTCAGACAATATTCTATAACAGCATTCCATCTGTTCCTCCTACCCCTTTACTTTTCCCCTACTTTCCCTCCTCAATTCTTCCCATGCCTCCTGCTCTAATCCCCCTCAATCCCAGCATTTACCACTGTGGCTCTTCCATGAAGTGGTGTCCATTATAGACCCGATACATTTCCCAAAAGCAAAGAAAGCAGAAAACATTTGGAAAATGCACAGGTCCAGTTCAACTTCTCTTGAAGAATCCAAGTCATTTCAACACTTACTTAAAACAAAGATCTCCCAGTTTTGTGATCTGTTGGTGTTGTCAGATTTAGTGCCAAATTTAACAGATAATCTATAAACCAAAGTGTGCACAATCCAATTCTTTAAAAGAAATTAGATAAATAATCACTTTAAAATGATTTTGACTGATTTTAGTTGGCTGATCAACAAAGTACACCATCCAAGAGATCACATAAATGTTCTTATTTTTATAAAGACCAAGACTATGCAACATAATCAATAGGCAGCTGTTCGAGTTATCTTTGTGCCATTGTTATGTGTGTGCACTGAAGCTAAAATATTCAATACTCCCACCATTTGGAAGTCTGCAATGCTTAGTATCTAGCTCAGAGGATAATATTTGCCACACTCCTATCCAACTCCCCAGGATCTTTGTTTCCTTGCTCTCTTCCACCCAGTAAGGCCCTTGTTCCTGACTTCCCTTTCACTTACTGACTCCTGTGATTCCTTCCACTTCCCCCAGCCTCAATTCTCACCCTTGCATTAAGTTCACTGTGTTCTAGTTTCCACATTCACTTTCAACTGATCAAGGTTCCATTTCCTATGCTCCCCTATCAGCTTCACTGGGAACCTAATGATAATACAGTGCAATGTATAAAAGCGAATCAAAAATTCTAACAAAGTCCAGTGGTCTGGAAAATTGACTATTCCAGCCCTACCAAATTGCCAAACCTGCTAGATTATCAAACCTCGAGTGTTAAATACGTGGCTAAATATAGAATTTCAAGATGCTTTGTCATATTTACATCAAAACAAGAGATTACGCTATGAAATACACTGCCTGCTAGATATGGAATAAACTCATTAAATTTTTTCTGTTTTCTCATAAGCAAATTTCTTTGATATTAGATCTCTCAGAAGAATGGAATTTAATAGACTATACGACATAGGAGCAGAATTAGGCCATTTGGTCCATCAAGTCTGCTCTGCCATTCAGTCATGACTGATCCTTTTTTCCCCTTCTTAGCCCCACTCCCCACCTTCTCCCCACAACCTTTGATGACATGTCCAATCAAGAATGTGTCAAGCTCAGCCTTAAATACACTCAACAACCTGGCCTCCACAGCTGCCTGTGGGAAGAAATGCCACAAATTCACCACTCTCTGGTAAAAGATATTTCTCCGACTCTCTGTTTTAAATGGATGCCCCTCTATTCTGAGGCTGTACCCTTTTGTCCTAGAGTCCCCCACCAGGGGAAACATCCTTTACAGATCTGCTCTGTCTAGGCCAGTACCTTTTCTTAGATGAGGAGCCTAAAACTGTTCACTACCCTCAAGGTGAGGCCTCACCAGTGCCTTATGAAGCTTCAGCATCACATTCCTACTCTTGTATACTACACCTCTTGAAATGAATGTTAACATGGCATTTGCCTTGCTCACCACCGACTCAACTTGCAAGTTAACCTTTAGGGTGTTCTGTACAAGGGCTCCCAAGTCCCTTTGCATCTCAGATTCCTGGATTTTCTCCCTGTTTAGAAAATAGTCTGCCCATTTAGTTCTACTACCAAAGTACATGACCGTGCATTTTCAAGCATTTCATTTGCCGCACTCTTGCCCATTGTCCTAATCTGTCTAAGTCCTTCTGCAGCCTACCTGTTTCCTCAACACTACCTGCCCCTCCACCAGTCTTTGTATCCTCTGCAAACTTGACAACAAAGCCATCTATTCCATCATCCAAATCACTGATATACAGCATAAGAAGAAGCGGTACCAACACCGACCCCTGTGGAGAACCACTGGTCACTGTAGCCTACCAGACAAGGATCCTTTTATACCCACTCATTGCCTTCTACCAATCAGCTAATGCTCTGAACATGCCAGTAACATTCCTGTAATACCATGGGCTCTTAACTTGGTAAACAGCACCTTGTCAAAGGCCTTCTGGAAGTCCAAATATACAACATCCACTACAACCCCTTTATCTATCCTACATGTAATCTACTCAATGAATTCCAATAGGTTTGTTGGGCAAAATTTTCCCTTAAGGTAACCATGCTGACCTTGCCCTATCTTGTCCTGTGTTACCAAGTACTCCATAACCTCACCCTTAATAATTGACTCCAACATCTTCCCAACCATGGAGGTCAGGCTAACTGGTCTATAGTTTCCTTTCTGTTGCCTTCCTCCTTTCTTAAAGGGTGGAGTGACATTTGCAATATTCTAGTCCTCTGGCACCATGCCAGAGTCCAATGATTTTTGAAAGATCCTTACTAATGCTTCCACAATCTCTACTGCTACCTCTTTCAGAACCCTAGGATGCATTTCATCTGGTCCGGGTGACTGATGTATACATATGTCTTTCAGCTTTTTGAGCACCTTCTTCCTTGTAATAGTAACTGCACTTACTTCTCTTCCCTCACACCCTTCAACATCTGGTTCACTGCTAGTGTCTCCCACAGTGAAGACTGATGCAAAATTCTCATTTAATTCATCTGCCATCTCCTTGTCCCCTGTTATTATTTCTCTGGCCTTATTCTCTAGTGATCCTATCCACTCTCATCAATCTTTTATGTTTTACATGCCTGAAAAAGCTTCCACTAACAACTTTGATTTTGTTCGCTAGCTTGCTTTCACATTTCATCTTTTCCCTCCTAATGATTCATTTAGTTGCTCTCTGAAGGGTTTTACCAGCTTCCCAATCCTCTGTCTTCCCACAAATGTTTGCTTTGTTGTATGCCTTCTCTTTTGTTTTCATATTAGCTTTGACTTTCCTTATCAGATAAGGCTGTACTGTGAATGCCAAAGGTTGTAAGGCACCACCTCCCTCTGCTAGCCCGCAGGTCACCCTTGGGCAAGGTGTAGAGGGTTAATGGGTTAGTACACAGACACATGGACCAAATGGCTCCCTTATCCATCAATTCTGTTCGTTTCATCAGACTTGAGCTATCCAGCTCCAGGGTTGGTTGTGGTGGGGAGCGGGGGAGAGGGTTCTAAAATGGGAAGGCATAGATGCATGATGAGGGAAGAGATTTAAAAGATACCTCAGAGGTAAATTATTTTACACAGAGGATAAGGTACATTGAAGGATGGGGGAGTTGAGTTATGTCTCTACCAAAGGAGGTGCAAGGCACTCCTTCCTTCCTCTAGCCTGCAGCTCCCCCTTGGGCAAGGTGTAGCACCTGCTTAACCCCTCCAATCAGGGTCACGTGAAGCTATAGAGCAGGTGGTGGATGGTTGTATGAGCAGCTGGTGCATATCACAAGTCCCGGTTATGCAACCACTGACGCCAGGCAGACAATCGCTGAAGAGTATTAATAATGGCTGGGGTCACCCATCTTGCAAAGTCACTGCCCAGAAGAAGGCAACGGCAAACCACTTTTGTAGAAAAGTGTGCCAAGAACAATCATGGTCATGGGACCATGATCGTCCATGCCATATGACACAGCACATAACAATAACAATGATGACAATATTCTAGCGAGATTATATAAATTGTAATCATCTTTCTGTTTCTACTACCAGTTGAATGTGGGCAGGAGTTCTGATGACCTGGCCTATTTGGATGACCGTTCCTTTGTATTCACTGTTTGGGATCTGAGCATCATTGTCTGGCCAAATTTTTTTACTCATCCCTAGCTGCTCTTCAGAAATTGGGACAATGTATTTTCTTGAACTACTGTAGCCTTTCTGGTGAAGGAACTCCAGAGCTGATCCTGCTTAGATGGGTCTAGCCCCTGTACCTGCTTTCTCTCCATACCCCCTGATCCCTTTAGCCACAAGGGCCATATCTAACTCCCTCTTAAATATAGCCAATGAACCGGCCTCAACTGTTTCCTGTAGCAGAGAATTCCACAGATTCACCACTCTCTGTGTGAAGAAGTTTCTCTTCATCTCGGTCCTATAAGACTTCCCCTTTATCCTTAAACTGTGACCCCTTGTTCTGGACCCCCCCAACATCAGAAACAATCTTCCTGCATCTAGCCTGTCCAATCCCTTTAGAATTTTATACGTTTCAATAAGATCCCCCCTCAATCTTCTAAGAGGCCCTATATATTAATGCAATTGCAAAGTAGGTGTGCCACTGGCTATATTTCATTTGGAGTGTCAGGAGATTTGGTACATCATGAAAGACAAGCTGATGTCTACAGATGTACCGTGGAGAGCATTCTAACTGGTTGCACAGCCATCTGATATGGAGGTGCCACTGCACAGGGCCCTGCAAAAGGCTGCAGAAGTTTTTAGACTCAGCCAGCTCCACCATTGGCACTAGTCTCACCACTATTGAGTACATCTTCAAAAGGTGATTCTTCAAGAAGGCTACATCCTCATGAAGGATCCTCGCCATTCAGGACATGTCCTCTTCTCATTACTACAATCAGGGAGGAGATACAGGAGCCTGAAGATGTTTTAGGAACAGTAGTTATCATCAGATTTCTGAATGGTTCATGAGCACATGAACAATACTTCATTATTTTGCTCTCTACTGGCTCTCTATTTATTTTTATATATCATTATTGTAAATTATAGTCATGCTTATGTATTGCACTGAACTGTTGTCACAAACAACAAATATCTTGGCATATAGTCTGTGAAAATAATTCAGAATCTGAGCTATGAGAACATTAGTAAATGAAGCACTTACTTCATAAGTATTGGAGGAAAATCTTACAAAGTGGATGGTAATCTATTCTTATAAATGTTATATCCCTGATCGTCAGTCGGGATTGTCAATGAATGGTCTGGTATTAATACCTCAGATCCGTTATCTGGCATTGCTTCAGTACTATATAACCATATAACAATTACAGCATGGACACAGGCCATCTCGGCCCTTCTAGTCTGTGCCGAACGCTTACTCTCACCTAGTCCCACCGACCTGCACTCAGTCCATAACCCTCCATTCCTTTCCTGTCCATATACCTATCCAATTTTCTTTTTACTGTTGTGTTCTCTAATGATCGGTGAATCCTGAGTGGATTTTGGCTGCAGCAGAAATTGAAAGACATCAAAAATCATGGTCAGTTTCCCAGGTTTCTTTTGAGTAATCTCAGAGGAATGGCCAAAGTTTAAATCATTATGGTATTTGAGAAGCAATAATATCCCAAATATAGAGAGCATAGAATACTGGATATACTCAGCAAGTTATGCAGCAAGTATGGAGAGAGGAGTCAAAGTTAACGTTGTGTGTTAATGATCTGAGTTTAACTGCATACTGTATTGTAATTCACAATAAATCAGAGATCCTGGAACTGTTCATGTCTCAAGATATTTTAATTGTAACTTAACAAAAGTACATTGCTCCTCATATGATGTGACGGACAAATTATTCTAAAATAATACTAATTTATGCTCATGACTTTTGCCAAATAAATCTCCCTGAAATCAGTCATTTATAAATGTCCTCTAAGGTTGGTTTATTTAGAACTGCGTGATTTGTATGTTTTACATTTAAAGTGGATTTAAATTGATCTGTGTTAGCATCTCTGTAGTTAATTCCAGAAGAAGATTTCTATGCTTTAAAGACCAAATGCAATTTTAGAGGCAATAGGGAAAGTTTGAGAGGAAAACCTTTCAGATGTGAGAAATCGGTAAGGAAAACTAAGATTGTTGTAAATAGTCAGCAAATCAGGTGTCTGTGGAGAGAGTAGTTCAATAAATTTTCATGTAGATTGTCATTGACCTGAAAAAATTAACTGTTTCTCTCTCCACAGATGCTGTCTGACTGGATGAACGAGAATGAATATTTCTCATTCATCTGAATTGTAAATGTTTAGAAATGATCTTTCTGAGGTGTTTTAAACCACATTTCAACTTAAAGCACACAAACCTGGTTTGCCTTTCATGCCCTGAAAAAACATGGGGATAAATGATAAACACGAGAAAGTCTGCCAATCCTTTACCTTTCCCTCCCACCTGGCTTTACCTATCACCTTCTAGCTAGCCTCCTTCCCCTCCCCTCCCCACCTTTTTATTCCGGCGTCTTCCCCCTTCCTTTTCATTCGTGAAGAAGGGTCTTGTCCCAAAAGGTTGACTGTTCATTCACTTCCATAGATGCTGCTGGACCTGCGGAGTTCCTCCAGCATTTTGTGAGAGTTGATTGGCATAATTAAGGTGCCTGGGAATGAAGCCTAGTCATCCAAACCAAGCTCATTGAGTCCCGATTGTATATGTTTGGTTAGGTACACAGCCGTATAAAATACGTGGACTCGGATCAGGAGGTCAAATCTGTGATCTAGAACTAGCAACTCTAGCCTGGTTTATCAATTTGCTCCACATTGTGTCATGGATATTGGCAATTGGGAGTGATGTGAACTGACAAACTTTAGTGATGGAGAATAGGTGTTGTGCCACTCCTAAGGTTAGATTGCAGCCATTTTCATGTGCAGAACCTAACAAGGGTCTGTTCATGAAGCTCCATTGGTCGTGCTGCTGCCTACATCAGAAAGACATTGCTGCGTAAAGGCTGTGGGCAGTGGTCATCTTAGTTACTTTCCTTGTGATATCAAGACCCTGTTGGATACTGTCAAAGTGGAATGCTGCAAGTCCGGTTCACTGATTTATTGACAGATGGTGGGGGAACTACAAGGACTAGGCATCGAGCCATGATGTCACCTGTTTACAGCCACCAGGAGAGAGGTTTCAGAGATAGTGCACTCCACAAGAGGCGGTGTGGTGCAGTGTCCAAGATGGAGTCTGCGCTGCCCCCTCCCCAGTGTACACTCAGCAGAAGACAAGTCTCGGCTACAGATTTCTGTCACATTCATGGAGTATATTTTTTTCTGTGTGATTGCATTTTACTGGTATCTCATATATGTTCACTATCTGAAATGTTCTATATGTACCTTGTACTGTGTGTGACTGTTAATATTGTGTTTTGTACCTTGGTCCCAGAGTTGCGCTGTTTTGTTTGGCTGTACAGGTGAATGACAATCAAGCTTGAACTAGTGGAAATGCCATCGATCAGAAATGCTTACTGTTTCCTATCCCTTCCTGACCTGCAGAGGAAGCCATTCAGCCCATCATTTTCTGTCTCATTATACAAGTAGAGCAATTCACTTGATCCACAAGTGGTCCCATCTCCATTCCCTTGCAGACTTTTCCTCAACATAAGGCACTCTTGAAGATCAGGATGGAACCTGCCTCTAACTCGTCTGCATTCTAGATTTTTACCACATGCTGTATGTGGGTGGCATGGTAGCATATTGGTTAGCACAATGTTCTAGTGCCAGTGGTCACCAGCCTGGGTTCAATTCCCACTGCTGCCTGTAAGGACTTAATACATTCTCATCATGACTGTGTAGGTTTCCTCCAGAAGCTCCAGTTTCTTCCCACATTCCAAAGGCGTACAGGTTCGGCTTAGTAAGCGTGGCCATGCTATGTTGGTGCCAGAACCTTGGTGACATTTTCAGGCTCCCCCCCCCCCCCCACCCCAGCACAATCCTTGGACTGTGGTGACCATTGACACAAAAGATACTTTTCACGGTATGTTTCAATGTTTTGATGCATATATGACAAATAAAGCTAATCTTATATAAATTATTTCTCATTGCTAATTCTCTTTCTCTTTATATTTGTGACTTCTAGACCTTGAACTGTCTGCCAATGGAAACAACCATCCTGTCCAGAAACCTTTTCATTTCATATTCTTCCATTAGATTGACTCAGAGCTCTTAAGAAAACACTCCCAACCTATCCAATATGAGACTACAGACACTCATACTAGGAAATATTTTCATGAAACCTTTCTGGATCTTCATCATTGCTTTTACATCCATCCAATAATGAGACAAACAGAGATGAAAGCTGGGCCAGTGTTCCATAAAGATTCAACATGACTTTCCTGCTTTCAAAATCCTTTCCTCTATAGATAAAGTGTAAAATTAAAAATGCCTTATTATTCACTTTTTTTCAATTTGCCTTGCTAGTTTCTAAGCATTTTCAATTCGTGAAAAATGAGAATATTCATTCCTGCTCAGCAAATCAGGCAGCATCTGTGGGGAGAGGGGCTGTTAACTTTCAAAGTACCCAATCAGTGAATCCTCCTGAAAGTATTACCCTTTCCCCTGGAAAATATGTGAAGTGCATCCTTTCGTTTTTGCCAAACGGAGACCTTCTCTCTGTCATAGGGACAGAGTCTTTGACTGTGTTGTCCGTATTTTCCTCTGTTATTGAAACGCCTTCTCTGGTGAAGACAGATGCGAAGTTCATATTTGGTATCGTAACACAACCTTCAGTGCTGACAGAAATGAGAACTAATTTAAATCACAGTGCTTGCTTATCAGTGGAAAACCACCAATATAGAGCCCATAGAATTAACACGTCCTATTGAACTGAGCCTGACTAGCAATTATTTCATCTTGGCATCACTTAGCTTCAGATTAATATGTGCCCTTCTTACACACATTAATGCAACCTTTCCACATCTGCTTCATGGAGTTTGGTTCGAATGAAGGCTGTAGCCAATCGTAAAAGCTCATTTAATGTATATTGCTCTCCAGAGCTCGATAGTAAAGCACTTAGATAAACATCCTTCCACAATCTGGGTTCCCATTTCACAATCTGCATCAATAGAATTACACTGAATTGTTTGCTGATAGAAGCTCGCGCAAGGAAACTCTTAGGAATTATTCTAGCGTTGTACAGTCCATCAGATTCAGAAGATTGATATGTTATATTTTGCATGAAAATTGAATGATTTTGATCTGTCCTGGCCAACATATCCAATCTTAGATAGCATGCCAGAGATATT
Organism: Hypanus sabinus; assembly: GCF_030144855.1. Taxonomy (NCBI): domain Eukaryota; kingdom Metazoa; phylum Chordata; class Chondrichthyes; order Myliobatiformes; family Dasyatidae; genus Hypanus; species Hypanus sabinus. Next base: position 30,031,968 of record NC_082733.1, on the reverse strand, counting down.
GCTTGAAGAATCATCCATCCAGCAAAAGTAAAGTTCTCCACTTTGTAATGTTGGTTACATCAAAATCCACCTTGGCCAATTGGTGCAATACACACAAAATGCTGAAGGAGCTCAGCAGGTCAGGCAGCATCTATAGAGAGGAATAAACAGTTGATGTTTCAGGCCAAGACCAACAAAGCCCACTTTGATGTGGTTAAACCAGAGCTCAAGGGTGGGCTGAGACTTATCATCAGGATCTAGCCCGAAATTTTGACTGTTTATTCCTCTCCTAATGGCACTTACACCCTTCTCCCAATATTCCTACAAATCCATGTGCCTATCCACATCCCTATATCATATCTGTCCCCACTATTGCTCCTGGCTGCAGATTTCCAGCACCCACCACTTTCTGAGTAAAAATATTTACCCCATTCAACCCCAGTCACCTTAAATCCATGCCCTCGACATTTCGAGTCAGATACTGGATGCGTCTCACAACTTTATAGACTTCTATCAGGTGTCCCCTCAGTCTCTGCTGTGTCAGAGATAACAACCCTAGTTTGTTCATCCCTATAGCTCATAATCTCTAATCCATACTGTATCCTGGTAAAACTCTCCTTCAACCTCTCTATTGTCTCCATGTCCTTCTTAAAACTGGCCGACCAAAATTGACTGCCAACTTGGAATTGGTTTATTATTGTCCCTTGTGCAGAAAAAGGCTTGACTTGCATACTGATGATACAGGTCAGGTCATTACATGATGTTTTGAGATGGAACAAGGTAAAACAATAACCATGCAGAATAAAGTGCAAAAGCTACAGAGGAAATGCTGTGTAGGAATATAGTAAAGCACAAAATCATAGCAAGGTGGACTGGGAGATCAAGAGCCCATCTTATCGTACAAGGGGTCCATTCAAGAGATGCCTCAGGAAGGCGGTGTCAAAACAGTTGTTGTAATGTATCTACTATGGTAGTGTAGTGGGTAGTGCTTGTCACTCTCACTTTCAGCTTTCACTGCTGGCTAGCAGTCTTGCGAAAAGGAGAGCTGAGAGTGGAAGTCTCTCTCTTCCGGTACACAGCCTCTCCAACAGCAGGCCCCATGTAGTACCTCCTCGCTGGCGACACTTGGAAACTGAACTCCTTTTGGACTCAGGCTGAACTACAGAGGACAGGGAGGAGGTATGCCCCCTGCACACGTAGCATGCAGGCCACCAGTGTGTGGACGCGCTGTGGTGCTTGTGAACCAGATCCCCCAGCTATGCGTAAGTAGCCCCACTGCCTTCTGGGCAGCCTAGGGAAGAGATGAAAGCTCCGGCATCAAATCCAGAGTGGAGCCCCTAGGGTGGCTGGACATCATTGAACATCCTTCCGGCAGCTCCTGCAGCCAAGCTGGTGCCAAATGTATTGCTTCATAAGCTTTCCTTTGGATTACACAGATGAGGCCAAGAGGGGGATCTTGATGACTGGACATCCGAAGATCTCCATACCTTCTGCTCGGGCTTGTGATGATGATCATTATCACCTGTTATCCTTCGAGACAGACAGATCCCAGCCATATATTTAATGTATATTTTTCTGTAGTACCTATCATGCATTTCATTGTACAGCTGCCATAAAGCGAACAAATTTCACAGCATATGCTGGTGATATTAAACCCGATTCTAATTCTGGTTCAAGTGTCTGATAACAGTGGGATAGAACTATCCTTGAGCCTGATAGTATGTGCTTTCTGGCTTTTGTACCTTCTGCCTGATGGAAGGGGGAAGAAAAAAGAATTCCCAGGAGGGTGGAGATGAAGCTTTTGATAAGTAGTGGCCTTTAATAATTTGAGGCTGAGAAATGTCTGCGCTCCACATTCGGACAAGCGCTCTCCAAAAATTAACTGTGTTGTTGTGGTCAGTGAGTAGCCACTTTAATGATCAGCTAGTAGTTTCCATGAAGCCCTGACATTCTGGACCGCCTTGGCATGTTGTTGACTATCATCAACTGCTCTAGGTTGGCACAATTCTTAATTAATCAAAGCTCACACTTTATTGTCTCTGCACAAGTATCAACGTAGCTATGTTGACCCTGGGCAAACAACTTAAAACATGAGTTATATTCTTCTCTCTGTACCAATACTCACTCACACCACTTCTCCAGTTAAAAACACTGAAAGGGAATCTCCCATTGGCCAAACAACTGATCCTTCTTCTCCCAGCCCCTGGCATGGGGGTTTGCCTGTGATAGTTAGTCTCCAGAATCCTCACTGCTTTGCACTCATAACCCCTCCTTATCAGTTCAAATGTTCTGTTTCGATCTTGTTGGTTCTGGCCTATCTGGCTAACATGTGTCAGCTTCCCATTGGCTTTGGTCCAGTCCAGCATTAACTTATTGCCCTCTTCAGTGATTAACAACTGGTAATAATTGCCTCTTTGCTCTGAATCAATTACCAACCAGTTACTAGGCTTTAGTTACTCAGGTCAGACACAGACTTCCCTATTCATGTTCCATCTCACCAAAGAACACCTCACAAATAACCTCTTATAAGGAAATGATTTCTAGTTCAGCAGATTATCAGGAGTATCGACGTGTTCACTTTAAAGCACTTTGATACCGCTATTCCTGAGCAAAACCAGCTCACACAATGGAAGTTACAGATCAGCTTCACAGAATGGCAGCCTCCATTCCTTCAACCAAACGGCAAGATCAAAGCCAATTAGCTGGTTTACTTCCACTGCCTTTGCCTCATGCAACTTCAATGTTTTCTTCCATATTTTAATTCCTTCATGGCCAACAATATAAATAGGGAAATTAACCCAGGCAACCTGTTCATATTCTATACCTTCACAGTATGGTCCTGATCAATTTTGACCCAGCCCAAGAATCCCCTCATAACAAGTGTCTATACCAAATTTTGAACCACAGATCTATTTAGAATGTATAAATAGCCTATCTGACATTAATATATGGGTGATTAATCCTTAATTAATGTTTCAGAGATCTAAATTCTATTTCAATAGATAGGGGTCAAACTTGACCCGGCTCAGCCTCAATGTATGTTAACCCTTAATGTTTCAGAGATCCAAAATCCATTTCAATAGATACGGGTCAAATTTGACCCGGCACAGCTTCAATGTACAAAAATTTGTAGCACCTGTACAAAAGTGTAACATTTTAAAATATTTTCATTTTTGCACATTTCAGGTCACTTTAGAAAAAGTCATCAAATTTTGGCTAAAAAAAATGGCATTTAGGGCGTTTCTTACTGCTGTCAAATGTCAAAATGGGTCAAATTTGACTCAAACAGTATGTAAGGGTTAAATATACTAAATGTATGCGTGGTGTCAGGAAGTAGAGGTGCTGACCAGGTACACATCCTTCTTCACACCAGGAATTCCGATAATCTTGATTTGTGTAGTACGTTGTGCTAACCACCGGAGCCTCTATAAACAGCATCAATGTGAATGAATTGAAGGGCTATAAAAAGATTTGATAGGACACTGGTCACTGAAATCATGTGATCCATCACCTGCCTTTATGATCTAGGGGTGCTAATGGACAAACACAGTTGTGAGCCGACAGCTTGATCTCTTCTCTAGGGGGTGAGTGCTGACTGCTTCCGCTTTAATTGTTTGTAATATTTTTCCATCAAATCGCAGCACTATTCCCCAGCAGAAATAATATGCAAACAAACAGTATGATTATGATAAATTGACAGTTTAGTGTCTGCACACCAGCTGTCATCTGCTTCCTTTCTACTCGCCTCCCTTTGTATCAATACACTCGCAGACCGCTCTCACTCGTAACAGTTACTTACAGAATGGAAAAAACATCCAACTTCGGGTGGGGGGGGTGCATATTATTCAAATACATTTAAATTTAAGCAAGATTGCTGCTGGGTTGGAACACTGAATATCTACAGGAGCGGCAGATATAATACTTGATTAGAATTCCCCCTTCTTTCTGAAAGTACTATCAATAAAGGCAGGATCCAGATGCAGAGTGCTCGTTTCACTTTCACCTCTAATATTCAGCACTATCATTCAAGCACCGGATCATTTGAGGGGAAAAGAACGGCTGTATCTTTGCATTGTGCCAGCACGCAATGAGTGTTGTTGCTCAGCCAGAAAGCTATAGGTCAGATTGATGAAATGCCTAATATTTGAGACCACTGTAATTCGTATGTTCTTGAAGACTCGCACTCGCATTGGAATGCAATTGCACAGTCACTGAGTTTATTACCGAATTGCCGTCAGCGGTGCAGACAATGAGGAATGCCACGGAAACAAGTAGAAGAGCAAATGGCTATAAAACAGGGAGTAGGGTTATGGGTAGTGATACTTCAAAGAGGTCAGAGCTGGGATTCAATGTTTACTCAAGAAAACAAAATGGACAAGATCATAGTGCATAATTTGCAGATGACACCAAATTGAAGGGATGTATTAATTCCAAGGAGGATGAGAGGTGCATAATTCGAGGAAAGACATAGATAAAGTAGACAGCAGCACCTTCTCGCCAGGGCAGAAATGGCGAATGCGAGACGGCATTATTTTAAGGCAATTGGAGGGAAGGATGTCAGAGGTAAATTGGCACTGCCAAGGGTGGTGGTAGAGGTAGGTGTATTAGGGACATATAGGAGACTCTTAGATAGGCACATGGATGAAAGAAAAATGAAGGGGGATGTGGGACTATGGTTAGGTTGATCTTAGAGTAGATTAAAAGTTGATCAAACATAATGGGCCGAAGGGTCTGTACTGTTCTGTATTCTATGTTCTAATAAGGTAAAGTAGTGCAACAAGAATGGGTGATGGAGTGAAGATACATCTCTACCAAAAGGAGGTGTAAGGAGGTCCTCTAGCCTGCAGGTCACCCTTGGGTAAGGTGTGATGCCTGCTTAGCCCCATGATCAGGGTCACGTGAATCCATGGCCATATGGGCAGCTGGTCTGTATCACAAGTCCTGGTTATGCAACCACTGACACTAGGCAGACAATCTCTGAAGAATATTGATAATGGCTGGGGACACATCCTGTAAAGACACTGCCCAGGAGAAAGCAACGTCAAACCACCTCTGTAGAAAAATTTGCCAAGAACAATTAGGGCAATAGAAAGACCATGATTGCCCACACCAGACGACAGCACATAACAAACTGAAAGCCCAACAAAATACTAGGATCAATCGATTTAAGCACTGAGCCGAATTGGAAAGGCCAGGTACAAACTGAGTCAGGAGAATGGGATCCAAGCCCGAGAGCGCATCCAAGCAATTGAATTCAATGTTTTGGATGACAATTTAGGTGCTGGGCCAAATTGAGAAGGTCAGGATGTCGGGGCCTGAGATGAGGTACAGGCCAGTTCAACTCGCAGCCCTACGATATTTACTCAACGCTGTGCCTAACTAAGGGTCTGTGGACAAACTCTCTTTGCCGACTTCAGTTCAGAAGCCATTCGCTTGCTTTCATTGTTCACATAATTTGTTTTTTTCTCTCTCTGCACATCGGGTGTTGACAGTCTTTATTTTAAATGTACTCTTTCGAACTGAATTGAATTGACTTTATTTCTTCCATCCTTCATATACTGTACGTGATGAATAAAAATCTTTACGTTACATCTCTATCTAAATGTACAATGTGCAATCTATAATAATTTGTCATAAATAATATGTACAACAGGACAGTCAATATAATATAGAAATACAATTGTATTAGCATGAATGAATCAGCCTGATGGCCTAGTGGAAGAAGCTGTCCCGGAGCCTGTTGGTCCTGGCTTTTATGCTGTGGTACCGTTTCCCTGATGGTAGCAGCTGGAACAGTTTGTGGTTGTGGTGAGTCAGGTCCCCAATGATCCTTCAGGCCCTTTTTACACACCTGTCTTTGTAAATGTCCTGAATATGGGAAGTTTACATCTACAGATACGCTGGGCTGTTCGCTCCACTCTCTGCCGAGTCCTGTGATTGAGGGAAGTACAGTTCCCATACCAGGCAGTGATGCAGCCAGTCAGGATGCTCTCAATTGTGCCCCTGTAGAAAGTTCTTAGGACTTGGGGGCCCATTGCCACAACCATGGATTCAGCAGTGCATTCTACATTCCGAGAGTCCTAAGTCTACATATCGAGCTTCTGGAGTCTACTTTGAGTTTCTCCAGTATCCATTCCAAGCTTTTCAAGTACCCAAGTTTCCAGCTTTGTGGTCCCATGACTCAGGTCTGTGCAACTAATGAGCTCTTCAAGAAAGCTTATCAATTGATTCAATATTCAAGACAAGTGTAAGTTCTGGAAGAGTCCTGCTCCAAAAGCTGATCCCTGGCTGGAGTGTACAAATACACAAGTAAAGTAACCCTATCAAGAGTATTTTTAACCTCTTGATGAAAGTCGTGGTACAGACTGGGAAAATTGAACTTTCATGTAGCAAATTAAACAGAGCTACAGAGAACCAGCTTGCTTAGCGATGTAAGAGACGTGTCTATGCTGTCTTGATCTGTAAAACTGAGAGTATATCCTAATTGACTCTGGAAAAAATTGTGAGAGATAAAACATTGTGAGCAAGATTTGAAAAGGTTCCTTCCCTAGATCTCAAGTCTCATGTTATCAAGGTTTCCAAGGACTTCTCTATGTTCCCAAGGTTTTTATTTTTCTGATTTTTTCAAGGTTTATTCAATGTGTTTAGGGGTTTTCAGTGTCCTCTCCTTCTCAAGGACTTCCAAGCCTTCCTCCTTGGCCCCACTCGAGGTTTCTTGACCTCACTCAAGGTTCCCTGGTGTCTCAGGATTCCAGTCTCTCAGTCTGTCGGGGTTCCCAGGTCTCATTCTCTCTGGATCCCCAAGTCTCCTTGCCTCTCAAGTTCCCCAGGTCTCTCGAGTCATCCCTGGATCTTGGCTTTTCAGGTCTTCCCGGGCCATGGTGCCAGCTATAGGGAGTGGGGTCCTGTAGTGACTTCTTCAGGCCAGTGCAAGGCATCAGAGAGCATCGTGCTGAGGTTTTTAGAGCATCTGAATTGGGTAATAGCTGCTTAACAACAGTTATTAATGGTTTAAGAGTTCCTTGTGTTTTTCCAGAGTGACTCGGTCTTTGTAATGCGATTTCCTGGTGCTTTCTGTTTAAGTTTGTTAAGTTTATTTTGACAGGCTCGGGGATTCTGTTGTTTTTATTGTCGAAGCAGATGCCCAATTAGCTCCAATCAGAGGGTCCTCATTTTGAGAATGATCCCTCTCACGGTGTCACTTGGTCGAGCTACCTCTGTAAAAACTCTTGTTTCTGTCTCTACAGGAAGTCTTTGGCTCCAATATTGGCAGTGCACACGATGGCACTTATCTTTCTTTTCAAATCTTTTTATTTGTATTTTTATTTTTTTGAAGGACATCTTGGACAAGTCCCTTATTGGGAACTTCCAGTGGATACAGGTCTGTGGCACCTCAGGGGCTGCACTTAGAGAGCGGAGCCCTATCACCACCACGGACTCGGCAGCGCAGCAGAATATGCACCTGTCAGCTAATTATTATTTTGTTGTGATAGTATTTAACTCCAGTCATTCCTATGTAGTACTTGTCCACACTTGAGACATCTCCAAACTGGGTGACACCCATAGCAAACTTCTTCAACCGTCTGAGGTGAAAGAGGCGCTGTTGTGCCTTTTTCACCACACAGTCAGTATGTACAGACCAAGTGAGATCCTCGGTGATGTGGATGCCGAGGAACTTGAAGCTGTTCACCCTCTCAACTCCAGATCCATTGATGTCAATAGGGGTTAGACTGTCTCCAGTCCTCCTGTAGTCCACAACCAGCTCCTTTGTTTTTACGACATTGAGGGTGTTCACTGGCCAACACAGCCGATCGACAGATGATGTAATAGCCACTGCTCTTCACACTGTCCTTACACATCTGGAGAAGAGGGATGCTATGTGAGAATGCTGTGCTCAGACTACAGTGCAGCATTCAACACCATAGTTCCCTCCAGGCTCAACAAGGGAATTATGGTGTTGAATGCTGCACTGTAGTCTGAGCACAGCATTCTCTGTCGATCGGTTGTGTTGGCCAGTGAATTGCAGGGGGTCTGGTGTGGGTGGTAGCATGCTGTGCTTATTTTTTTGTGGCTCGCTGTTAGGAGGCAAATCTCAAGGCAAATCTGACCTATACATACTTTGATAATAGATGTACTTTGAACGTTGATTAAAGTGAGTGGGGAAAAAGGAGGGGGGAGATTTGTGGATGGGATAAGATGAAAATATATGGAATATATATTCACCTTGGCAGTCAGTGGCATTCAGTGTCAAACTCAAACTCACATATATAGTCAATAGAGCATTCGACAGCCACACTATCATACCTATGTCCACTACCATCATGCTCACACACCCATTCCAGAACAATTAGGAGAGGAAATGCACACTAAGAGGATAGTATAAGTCTAAAGCTCACAGACTGGAAGGCTGATGGAAGTCTGTACAGAACGCTGCCTGTAAGGAGTTTGTACGTTCTCCCCATGACCGCATAGGTTTCTTCCAGATGCTGCGGTTTCCCCCCCCCACCCCCGTCTAAAGACATAACAGTTGGTAGGTTCATTGCAAATTGTCCCGTAATTAGGCTAGGATTATATCAGGGAGTCGTTCGGCGGCACAACTCAAAAGGCTGGAAGATCCTTCTCTGCGCTTCATCTCAATAAATAAACAAGTCAATAAACACTTGAGGGTGGTTTCATATCCCAAAACCCACAGAAAAAAAAGCTGGGAATTGGGATTAATCCAAGAGCTTTTTCTTCAGCAGATGAGACACGATGGACCTTCAGGGAAGCAAATTCCTTTTATTCTATCAAGAACACCTCGGAGTATTCGAATTACAAAACATCTGTCGAAAATGCACAGCACCTCTGCCAGTTCTGTTAGCTACTGTGATGTCTTTGGTAAATGGGCACAAAATTACACTGTGTTCTGCCACCAAAAAAAAAACTCAGGTTACTAGTGTTACTTGAGATGTTGAGTTGCTTATCAGAATCGTCATTTTCAGATGTGCATCTGTCTGCATCTCCTTCTAACGCTAGTACTTACCTTGTAAATTGGCAACCGACAGATTGTCAGCCTGCCATTCCTGGACAAAAATATAATTACTTTTATTTTTGACTAATGGTCCCACAGCCTTTGTCTCTCTGTGCATTGCACTGCCAAAATCACAAGCTAACCGTCATAATGCATACCTGCTCAGAAGCCTGAGGGCTTATTATCCAGTCTTAAAGTATGTGGTATTGGAGAAAAGTTTAGACTGCCAGGGGGTGGCAGAGCTGATTCAATGGGCTGAATGGCCTAATTCTGCTCCGATGTCCTATGGTCTTATGGTTGTATTTGGGTATTCCCTGGTACCCAAGTTCAATGTAGCCTTTCATTGATATTTATTGGGATTCTCCACCTAATACTTTTAGACATCAATACTGAAGCAAATCGTCCCCCGAGCCTCCATCTAGAATTAGTTCTCCATTAGTTTTACCCCTTCAATTGTCCCCCTCATCCCCCCTCCATTTTGCCTACAAAATCCCACCATCCCCATTGTCTTATTTCCTATACCAGAATGATGTTACTGGGAGAGATGAGATGATTTCAGGATTAAACAGGTTGTCATATGAAGAGCACTTGATGGCGCCAGGCCTGTATTTACTGGAATTCAGAGAATGAGGGGTGACCTAATTGAAGCCTATCAAATGGTGAAAGGCCTTGATAGAGTGGATGTGGACAGGATGTTTCTAAGACCAGAGGACACAGCCACAGAATAGAGGAATGCCGTTTTAGAACAGAGAGGAGGAGGAATTTCTTAAACCAAAGAGTAGTGAATCAATGGAATTTGTTGCCACAGGCAGCTGCGGAGACCAAGTCATTATGTATGTTTAAGGAAAAGATCGATAAATTCTTGACTGGTCATGGCACAAAGGGATGAGGGGGAGGAGGCAGGAGATTGGGGCTGAGAGGGAAAATGGAACATGCATGATGAAATGGTGGAGCATTCTCGATGGGCCAAATGGCCTAATTCTGCTCCTGTATCTTCTGGTCTTAGGGTCTTATGGTGTAGCACTTACTTAGCCCACTAATCAGGGTCCAGTGAGCAGCTGGTGCATATCACCAAGTCCTAGTTATGCAACCACTGACACCAGGACAATCTCAGAAGAGTATTGGTAATGGTTGGGCTCACCCTTGTAAAAACACTGCCCAGAAGGCAGCAATGGCAAACCAGTTCTACAAAATTTGCCAAGAACAATCATGGTCATAGAACATGATTCACCCACATCAAATGACATGGCACATAATGATGATGGTAACAGGTTAGCCCCGTATGACAAAAACTGAGGACAGTTGATGAATCAAATGTTCAGAAGTAACAACAAGAGTGGGTAATTGAAAAATGCATGAAGAGTGCACTGTTTCTTTCTGCTGGTAGCATAAGCACAATGCTATATCTGCATTGCACTCTGACCTTTACAAGACCCAGTCTCATTTCATTGTGATTTATGCTTTGATAACTTTCAGATGGCATGAAATAGACCAAAATAACTCCTATTATACTATGCCGATCTCCTGTATAGCAAAGGATTCGGTGTTTAACAACTTAATGTTGTACAGTCAACTGGAAACAATCTTCTCACTCCTGCTTGGAGTGGAAAATTTCTGTGGTGTTAAAAAAGAAATTCAGATGCAAGTTATCAGTGTAGCAAAGCAAAGTATGTTATACAAATTGTGGTAAACTTGACATTACTGCATGGTTAAATCCTATTTTAGTAGTCAATTTCCTAACACAGTCAATAAAAGATGATGCACAATTTTTCCACATTTCTTGCTTACTTGCAATCCATTACAATCCTGTGCAGAAGTCTTAGGCACATACAAATATAACTAGGGAACCTAAAGATTTTTGCACAGTACTGTAGTAATTGCACTGTACTGCTGCCACACAAAAAAAACATTTTTCCTACAGGAGCCCTAGCTAGTGTATATAGAGAGCGTACAGAGGGAAATTCAGAGAAAGGACTCAACCTCCAACAAGCAAGTGTACTTTTAACATACTACTGGGATGTGGATACCACTAGCAGATGTTGCATTTAACACCTCTCCCTTTGTCCTTTCAAAGATGGTGCTGAGTAAACGTTTTGATGCATTTCAGGTGACAAGGACGTACAGGAGTGAGATACATCGGCTGGTTGAGTCACAACAACAACCTTGCACTCAACGTCAATAAGACCAAGGAATTGATTGTGGACTTCAGGAAGGAGAAATTGGGGGAAGACACATCAGTCCTCAGCAGTGGAAAGGGTGAACAGCTTTAAGTTCCTGGGTGTCAGCATCTTTGAATACCTATCATGGGCCCAACCTATTACAAAGACAGTTACATTTCATTTGGAGTTTGAGGACATTTGGTATGTCACCAAAGAGTAGCAAGTTTCTACAGATCTACTGTGGAGAGCATTCTAACTGTTTGCATCTCTATCTGATAATGGAGGTGCCACTGCACAGCATCAAAAAGATGCTGTCTTTCAGTAAGATGGTGGCATGTTCAGACACAGGGGCCTCTCCAAGATGTTTTTTGTCTTTTCAGATGTCATTTTTATGATCAAAAGACAATGCTGGACATAAAGAACTTAAAGTATGCAGGCCTACCCCATTAACGAGCTGGAGAAGCTGGACTTGCTGCAAACCATGTAGTTCCCTACCCAGAACAATGTAGGAAGGACCGTCATCAACAACTCTATAAAGAGTCATAGCAAATCTAAAATTTAGATCTGTTTTTACAAGACTGTTTAATGTCTTTTTCACAGTTAATGGATAAATATATCTCTAATACACATTTTTTCAGGTATTTACAGGCTAGGAATTTTTTACAAGATTTTTTACCCCCTTGGCCTGCACTTTAAATTTGGCTTATGTTATTTTTCAGTTTAAACCTTTTCAAAAACGATTAATAGCTATTATTTATAAACGGTTAATGAATGCTCTCATGTCGCCTAATGATAGGGTTCAACGCTCCTGGGAAGTAAAACTTCAACATTCACTTTCAGATAATCAATTGAGTAAAATTTATTATTTAGTCAATAATTCATCTATCTGCGCACGCCATATCTTAATTCAGTTTAAGATAGTACACAGGGCACATATGTCCAAAGATAAATTGGCGCATATTTTTCCTATTATAAGCCCTATTTGTGACAGATGTAACGCAGAAGTGGATACTCTAACTCATATGTTTTGGTCATGTGTAAGTTTAAATAATTTTTGGAGGGATGTGTTTGGAATATTATCTAAAGATATAGATATGGATGTTCAACCATTTACAGCAATTTTTGGGATTATTCCAGAGAAAGCAAACAAAGTGTCTGCTTCCACCCAACATGTGATAGCTTTTTCAACTTTACTGGCCAGGAGAGCTAGTTTGCTACACTGGAAAGAATCTAATCTGCCTACTGTTTTTTATTGGCTCTCCTCCATTATGTCATGTCTAAGCTTGGAGAAAATTAGAAGCCGGACATTTGATACATCCTTTAATTTTGAACAAGTCTGGCGACCCTATATTCAATATTTTCACATGATTTAATTTATTTCTATTTATTTATTTTTATTTATTGTCTTTGGGGAAAATCCTCATCCATGAAGGTTCGGAGATGACTGGAAGGATGTGTTTTTTTCTCTGTCTCGCTTTTTTTTTTCTAATTTTATCCTCAATTGGACTGCCCAATCTTTCTTTTTCATTTTTTTCCTCTTTCTCTTTTTTTTTGTTTCAGTTTAGCTAGTGGGGTTTTTTTTTCCTTATCAATAAAATTTCTAATCTTTTTTTTAATGATTGCTATAAGGAGTTGTAGTTTTATTTTTGACCATTGTTTAGATAACATCATAATATTTTATCTATTTGATTTTAACATTATATACTTTCTGTTTTTACTATTGCTGTTTATATGTCTTTTATATTATCTACTTGTTAAACTCCTCTTATGATTTGTATATTCATTTAGAAATCAATAAAAAAAGATTGAAAAATGAAAGCGTCATAGCAGAGAAATAGGCCATTCGGTCCATCTGGCCCATGCTGACCAAGATGCACATACAAGCCAATCCCACTTGCTTGGGTATGCAATGACAGAATTCATCCTGCAGTTTGAGAGGGAGATACTCTAATCAGATGTATCAGTGCTACTGTATCAGTGAAGGTAATTAGTTAGTTAGAGCTTTCTTGCTATTTCTGAGGACAACAAAGTTGCAGTGCTACTCCACTCAGTGCAAAACAACCTACAGGCAATTCCATTACTAAAAGTACAATGACTAAATTTAAAATAACATCTGAGTTACAACTGAATTAAAAACAAGCAACTCTAAAATTAAAAGAAACGTTGGCTGCCCCACCCAAGTGTTGCACATGCCCATGCTATAAAATACAAGGATTAAATATAAAATAGCAAAAAGAACTATGCTATTAATTCTTAATTAATGCATATATGCACTTAGAGGTTGTCCTTAGTGCCTATGGACTATATGGGTAGGTGGGTGGGGGAGGCATTGTTAGAAACATGAGAGATGAGCAGGCCAAGGCTGATTGGAAGAATGATGGTAGAGCAGTAAAATTTATTATCAGAGTCCATACACATCACCACATACAACCCTGAGATTCTTTTTCTGCAGGCATACTTAGCAGATCTATAGAACAGTAACTGTAAACTGTAAACAAGTTGTGCAAATGCAGATATAAATAAATAGCAACAAATAAGGAGCATGAAATAACAATGTAACAGAGTCCTTAAACGAGTGTAGTTATCCCCTTTTGTTCAAGAGCCTGGTGGTTGAGGGGTAGTAACTGTTCTTGAACATGGGGGTGTGAGTCCTGAGGCTCTTGTACCTTCTACCTGATGGCAGCAGCAAGAAAAGAGCATGGCCTGGGTGGTGAGGATCTTTGATGAGGGATGCTGCTTTTCTATGGCAATGTTTCATGTAGACGTGCTCAATGGAGTTTTAATCGTGATGTACTGGGCCAAATACATTTTTGTAGGATTTTCCTCTCAAAGGCATTGGTGTTCCCAAACCTGGCTGTAATGCAGCCAGTCAGCGCACTTTCCATCACACCTCTATAAAAGTTTGCCAAGGTTTTCGAAGACATGACTGAAGTTTCTAGCATAACTTGGTAGATGCAAGACCGGTTCATCTCAAATAGAAAGAAACATTCTAGGGGAGGATAAGCCAACTGTGCCTAACAAGGGAAGTCAAAGACAGCTTAAAAGCAAAAGAAAGCACATACAACATAGCTGGAGTGGTGCTGATTGGGAACGGTGAAATGGTAAATGATCCAAATAAATATTTTGTGCCAATCTTCACTGTGAAAAATACCAGCAACACGCCAGAAATTCAGGAGAGTCAGGGCGCAGAAGTGAGTGTTCTTGCAAATACCTGAGAAGAAGGTGTTTGGGAAGCTCTAAGTTCTTAAGCTGGATAAGTCAATTGGACCAGATAGCATGCAAACTTGAGTTCTGAAAGAGGTAGTGGAAAATATTGTGGAGGGGTTCACCCTTTCCCTGTTTATGTATAATTTTTTTGTGAAATTCTATTGTATTTGTGTTTTTTCTGCAAATGCCTTCAAGAAAATGAATCTCAGGTTAGTACTATATATGGTAACACATATGCACTTTGAACTTTAAACTGCGAATGGTAGAGAGTTGAGTTGTGCAGAAGAACGAAGGGAATACAGATCCATAATTCCTTGAAGTGGCGTCACAGGTAGGTAGAATCATAAACAGATTTTGGCAGGGCACTGAGTACAAGAGAAGGGATGTGAGCTTGAAGTTGTTTTAGGCATTGGTGAGGTTGGATTTGGAGTATCGTGTGTAGTTCTGGTCACCTGCCTACAGAAAAGATATCAATAAGCTTGAAAGAGTGCAGAGAAATTTTACATAGATGTTACTGAGACTTGTGAACCTGACTTGTAGGGAAAGGGTGTATAGATCTTTATTCACTGGGGTGCAAGAGAATAAGGCAAACTCTTATAGAAGTGTACAAAATTCTAAAGGGTATAGAATTGGTGAATATTTGCAAACTTTTTTCCCCTTCAGGTTGAGTGAGATTAGAAATACAGACCACAGGTTAAGGGTGAAAGGTGAAAGATTTAAGTGGAATTTGTGGGGGAACTTCTTAACACAGAAGATGGTGCAAGTGTGGAACGAGCTGCCAGAAGAAGTGTTGAATTGAAGTTCAGTTGCAACAATTAAGAGAAGTTTGGATAAGCAAATGAATGAGAGAAGTCTGCTGGACTCTGATCTAGGCATAGTTATTTGGGACTAGGTGGGCAATGAATAGATGTGTTGGAGGAACTATTTCTGACTCTTTGACTCTAACATTTATTGTTCCAAAATAAACCGACTGCTTCACAATATTATCCAGGTGGTTTTAAAGATCTGGGCATGTTACACTGGGTATCAGGGCAAAAGGAACTTTATTCTGCCTCAGATGGACTAGCCCAATCCAGAACTTGAATGTATTCAATTCACGGCAAATCTATGCCTCATATCGGTGAGATTTCAACTTCACTTATTAAAGTGGTGGCAATCTTCAACTTCACCAACTGGACAGACATCAATAGATTGAAAAATGAATGAGTTTCACAACAACTGGTAAGTTGCCTCACAAATGCAGCACCCAGCTGTGAGATCAGAACATCGCAGAAGCAGTCGAGTTGCAAAAACAAAAAGCAATCTCCAGCGAGAAGCATTTAAATATTAAACAGTTTGAAGAGAATCCAAAGGGGTTGATACTTTTCCTGAATGATTATTTTAACTTGTTTCTGATGTTTTGCAAGGTCGCTCTGTGTAGAAAGATGCTTAACTCATTAATAACCAGGGAATAAACCATGGTACTTGATAAAATTCAGTTTGCTGTTACAATATATCTTTTTAGTGCTTCGGAGACAAACATCCAATTTATCTTTGAGGCTGCTCAGTGCATCTGCCTTAACAAATGGCAATTTCATAATTTTTAATAACTGTCTTGCGGCTTCAGCAGTAAAAGACTAAGGCATCCAGGCAAAAATGCATTTTTAAAATACAACTTATTTGTACAGATCGGAAGCAACAGCTGGGATAGGTCATGTGTCCCTGATGCTTCCTCCACCAACCCTCTTGTCTAGTACCCATTACTCTTGATTCACCAAAATCTAAAAAAAATGCCTGTCTCAGCTTTGAATATCCTTAATAATTCACTTTCTGCAGCTCTGCGTGGTAGAAATCTCCAAAGATTGACGACTCCATGAGAGAAGAAATTCCTCCTCATCTCAGTCTTAAATGGCCGACCACTTATCCTGAAGCTATGCCACATAATAGGCTTGTCATCAAGATTGAAGACCAGGGAACAACAGGGCTGTAGCAACATGGATAGAAAATTGATTAAGTAACAGGTAACAGAGAGTAAAGGTGAAAGGTATTTTACAGAGAGCAGAGAAACATAAAACAGTTTTCCCCAAGGATCAGCTCTAGGACCACTGATTTTTTAAATATATATTAATGAATTGGACTTGGTGTATGTGACATAATTTCCAAATGGGCAGATAACAGAAAATATGAACTGCATGAAGATGTAGACAGGCTGGTGGAATAGGCCAGTAGGTGGGAGATGAAGTTTCAAGCTGAGAAATATGAAGTGTGCTAATACAAGTGGGTGGCAGTGTGGGGATATGTTTCTACCGAAGGAGGTGTAAGGATTTTCTTCCTTCCGCTAGCCTGTAGGTTACCCTTGGGCAAGGTGTAGCGCCTAGTTAGACCACAATCAGGATTACATGAAGCCCTGGGAGCACCTGGTGCATATCACAAGACCTGGTTATGCGGTCACTGACACCAGGCAGACAGCCCCTGAAGAGTATTGATAATGGCTAGGTGTCACCCGTCTTGCAAAGATACAGCCCAGAAGAAGGCAATGGCAAATCACTTCTGTAGAAATATTTGCAAAGAACAGGCACGGGGTCACGGATCGCCGACGTCATAGGACATGGCACGTAACGAATGGATGAATGAATAACTTTAAGGTGATTGGAGAATAAGTATGGCGGATGTCAGAGGTGCATCTTTTGCACAGTGAATGGTGGGTGTGTGGCATTCTCTGTGTTGGGGCTGTGGTAAAGGACATTTTAGAAACTCTTTGATGAGTATATGGATGAAAGAAAAATTGAGGACAATGGGAGAAAGAGCAGAGTAGATCAAAAGTATGCAACAACATTGTGAGCTGAAGGGCCTGTACTATGTTTTATGTTCGGTGTTCCATTTGTGTGGGTAGATTTGGAAGAAACTGGATAAACTATGATAGCACATCTCTGAAAGTGGTACAAGAACAGAAAGAACCATGGTGCACAGTTTGCATGGTTATGCATTTTGGAAGAAGGAATAAAGGTGTAGACTATCTTCCAAGCAGGAAGCAAATTCAGAAATCAGAGATGTAAAGGAACTTAGGTGTCCCTGTGCAGGATTCCCTAAAGGTTAACTTGCAGGTTGAGTTGGTGGTAAGGAATGCAAGTACATTGTTAGCATTTATTTCAAGAGGACTACAATGTAAAAGCAGTATTGTAACGCTGAGGCTACATAAGACATTGGTCCGACTGTACTTGAAATACGGTTAGCAGTTTTGGCCTCCTTATCTAAGAAGGGATGTGCTGGCATTGGAGAGCACCCAGAGGAGGTTCATGGGAATGATCCTGGGAATGAAATGGTTAACGTATGAGGCGTTGTTGCTCATCTTTACTCACTGGTTTGTTTTTGGATTTCACTGGAAGCGGCTGTAGTGGAGGAGGATTTGATTGTAGCATTCAAAACAGAGTTGGTTGAGGATATGAAAGGAAAATAACATGTAGGGCTGTGGTGATTAGGAGGGCCTGTGGCTCTAAAGCATTAGTAGGGCTGTAAGTCTGGTTTGGGGGTCAAATGAAGACTGAACCAAGGTCTCCACATAAGATCACTTGGCATCTACCTTATGATCAATCTCTTCAAAGTTCAAAGTTCAAGGTAAATTTGTTATCAATGTACATATATGGCACAATATACTACCCGGAGATTCACTTTACTGTGGGCATTCACAGTAGAACAAAGAAGGCAATAAAATCGATGATAAACTACACACAAAGATAGACAAATTGTGCAAATGTAAAAAAAAATAGCAATATTAAATAGTAAATAATTAAGTAAATAAATACTTCTCAGTACATGAATTGAAGAGTCCATAGGTTGTGTTAAGCGAACAGTTCAGAGTTGTGGTGAGTGATGTTGTCCACACTGGTTCAGGAGCCTGATGATTCAAGGGTAATAACTGTTCCAGAACCTGGTAGTGCAGGACCCAAGGTTCCTATACCTCCTTCCCGATGGCAGTAGCGAGAATAGAGCATGACCTGGATGGTGGGTGTCCTTGTCGAGGGATGAATCTTGACTGTGGCAGCGCTCTTTGCAGATGTGCTCTATGGTATCAACCGAGTGATCTGAATATGTCCTTACTTAAATAAGCAGACAAAATTGGACCCAGGTCTCCGGGTATGGTCTCATCAATGCCAGCAGAATGTCAACAAATATGTTAAAGAAACCACTGATGCAGTAACCTCAATGAAGTTCGACTGGGTGCAAACAAGCAAGATGACTTCAGATGGGATAATGCCTTGTATTTTATTGATTCAATGGCAAATTATATTGAAGGATAGGAATAGGTGCAGGAAAAATTGAGCTGAGGTAGAAAAGTAGACTTAGTGAATGGCGGACATGGTTCTTTATCTTGATCAAAATTCCTATAGATGATGAAATGGAAAGGACACAGGAACCCACACAGTGCTGCTTGTCGAAAAGCAATGACACTGTGGCCTCCCAGAACGCTATAATTATGTGATCAAATATTACTCCTCCACCATCTGGTGTAGCACAGGTTAAAACAGTGCAATTTTGGAGCATTTCACTCTTGTTTCCCAGGTTGCACTAAGACAGGAGCGCTCGACAGCTGATGTGAGTCTGTAGCTCAGTAGGATGCCATGTTGTGAGTTTAAGGAGAATGGTATTACTTTTGGCATTCCCCAATGAAAAATGGGTCTGGCTCAGGGGATAATGCAGTGCTCACTGGACTGGAGAAGCCATATTCACAGTGAACGCACTGACATTCACGGCAGGCATTGCTTGCACACTGAGTAGATTGCTGCCACACAGGCTCCTAATGAAGCCTGCTGCCGAGTTGCATTATGTCAAAACAGCATTTGGGGGAAATGGTGAAACCCTATGTATTGCCGGCACAAACTGGAAGCTCCTGACATTTCAACAGAGAAAGACAAAGTCCATGGTAAAACTTACACATTACTGAAATTGCTGTACTGACAGCATTCAGATGAGAGGTTAGGCCAAGAATCAATGACCTAGAAACTTTATTGAGCATGCATACGTGTTTAAATGGCACTGTGCAAGAGACCCTTCTGTTTTATCTTGAGCTGCTGGAGAGTTATTTTCATGAACACAAACCTTGCAAAGCTTAGCGTAATCAAGAAAGATTACAGTGCCATTAAATTAATTTCCAACTATGAGACCAAACTTGGAATCAAATTGGCTCTTATGTTTTCCTACCTTACCAAAATAACTAAACTTGTGAGGAAGTATCAATTAGCTAGAAAGCACTCCAGAATATCCTTGATGCTGCATAACACATCATATCAATGCTACAGTACTCGGCAAAAGTCTTAGGCACATATATATATATATAGCTGCAGTGCCTAAGACTTTTACATAGTACTGTAGTTATTTTATGCATTGCACCGTATTACTGCCGCAAAAAAAAAACAAATTTCATGCCATACGCAAATGATGATTAACCTGGTTCCGATATGTGTCTCTATTGTGGACTGACAGTGGGAATGGGACAGGGAGATGGGAATCATAGTTGGGAAAAAGAGAAAGGAATGGGTGGGGAGACGGAAGCACCAGAGAGATATTCTGTAATGGTCAATAAAGCAATTGTTTAGAATCATGCGACCTTGCCTGGTGTCTCAGGGCTGGATATGTATGCACCCGTGCCATCCCCCCACCCCAGCCCTTCACCATCACCATTCTCAACATTCTTTACTCCTTCCTGATTTACAAACTCTCTCTGCAGTCCATGTTGACAAATACAATACTGTGCAAAAGTCTTAGTCACCCTACCTATATATACATGCCTAAGAGTACTGTATATAAGATGCTTAATTTCTGACATTTGTCAGCTCTGATGAAAGGAAATCAACCTGTCATATTACTTCTTTCTCATTCCACAGATGCTGACTGACCTGCTCAGTGTTAAAGCATCTACTGTTCTTATGTCAGTTTTCCAGCACTTGCATTTTTTTTGTATACAAATATAATTTATTTCACAGTGGGCCTCCTCACAAGTGCAATTATATTTAAGAAGCTACTTTAAAAAGAACACTATCATCAAAATAAATGAGCTGGGCCACCCACTCATGCTCAATGGCTCAGAAATATTATGTCCTGCTCAGACCTTGAAAAGATTCATTATTCACTTCTTAATTCAGACATAAAGTTCCAAAAGGTGTGGGGAATTTTCTTGAATATTTTCATAATTCCTGTTTAGATTAAGGGTGCATCCCTACCTTTTTTTCTTTTGCATTTAAATCCCTTACG
The DNA here is from genome assembly GCF_030144855.1 of Hypanus sabinus. Lineage (NCBI taxonomy): Eukaryota > Metazoa > Chordata > Chondrichthyes > Myliobatiformes > Dasyatidae > Hypanus > Hypanus sabinus. The sequence goes on along the minus strand of NC_082733.1, from coordinate 30,011,385 downwards.
TCCAGCTTCTTACGGTTAAGATTCATGTTTTTTTTTGATGTGTAAACATACTATAGATTAGTTAGTAGGCAATATACCTTCTTTTTATAATACAGCTCTGTGGTGATAAAGTTCTGATTAACTTTTTTATGTATTGTAAGGTTGGCTTGGAGTTGGGAAGTGTGAGGGTGGGGTGGTAACTAACTTTATACAATTCTACAATGGGTGCTTTTCTTAATTGTTATGAACTGTACTTTTGATACATTTGTTTTGCACCGTATAATTTTTTTTTTTACTTTTTTTCTTTTGTCACATTGTAGAAACTCATAAAAAAAAACTATATAAATAAAAAAGTAAAAGAGCTGGCCAGCAGAACAAGAGATGGTTATTGACTTCTACAAGAGGCAGTGCACATACTCTTACTTACATCAGCAGTGATTGAGAGCATCAAGTTCTTAGGAGTGAACATCAACAACAGCCTGTCCTAGTCTAACCTTGTTGACAGCATACCCAAGAAAGTTCACCAGTGCCTCTGCTTCCTCAGAAGCCTAAAGAAATGTGGCATATACCTTTTGACCCATACCATTGTCATAGTTGCACCACAGAAAGCATCTTATCATGTTGGTATGGAAATTGCTCTGTCCAAGGCTCTGGGGAAATATGTTCAAACTTTGAGATTTTTTATGTATCTAATTTTGTAATGTGACAAAATGGAACCTGTATAATCCCAGAGTACTTTGTTATAAGCTAAACGTGTATGTGGCAGGAGGCATGTAATGTCCTGATTGTTGTTCGGTGTGTAACTAGGGGTAGGTAAAAATACTGTGTGGCCTTGAGTACTGCAGCTGCTAAGTGGGGGAGCTGACTTATAGAACCGATAACAGCTGAAGAATAGCCTGAAAACTTCTATAAACAATGAACTTCTTCAGCTTTAAATCAGAAGCTATCTGCTATCCATGAGGAGTGGGGATGCTTCCCCTTGTATATAATAAACATGATTTTGAACAGATCCACTCTGGGTATTTTTTTTGGCTCTTTGTTATAAGACCTAGCAAAAGGAAAGTGACAACTGAAAGAAAGTGCAGAGAGTTGTGGACACAGGTGAGAAGATCATGGAAACCAGTGTCCCCTCCATGGACTCTGTCTGTACTTCCCACTGCCTTGTTAAAGCAACCAGCATAATCAAAGATGCCGCAATGTTCCCTCTAATTTGTTATGACCAGCGTGCGCAAAAATCTTGTGCTGTGGAATTTTTTGCCCAGAGGTAACAACATGTGCGCTCTGACTAATTTCCTAAATAAAAACAGTACAAATAAGGCAGTTCTAAAATCTACAGACAATTCATCACAAACTCCACATTGTCAACACTGTCCACATCAGAAACTGGAAAAGGAGATGTGATTGTGTGTGATCATGAAATAATTTGAATCTTACACCTCTTGCCTTCACAGATGATAAACAAGGAACAAAGAGCATACAACAGTACAGCATGGTACAAGCATTTTGACCCATGATTTTATGCTAACCTTTTAACTTACTCTACACTTAACCTAATCCTTCCCCACCAATATAACCCTCCATTTTTCTTTCATTCATGTGTCGCTATAAGAGCATCTTAAATGCCTTTAATGTACCTGCCTCTACCACCATCCTCAGAAAAGCATTCCATACACTTACCAATATCTGAGTTAAAAAAAACTGACATTCCCCCATACTTTTCTCCAATCACTTCAAAAGTATGCCTTCTAAGTTCATCCAGTTTCTTTTTATATCTAAGTTCCGTTTCGCTGTCCTGTGAAGCATTTCAAATCCCGTATTCCATGTTGCTACCAATTTTTTGGATTGAATTGGTAATCCACCAAAACTTTTGATTGAAGTCATTCTCAGCACAGCTAGCAAAAGGGAGACATGAAAAACTCCTGAAATCTGAAGCAACGCACAAACTGCTTGAGGAACTCGGCTGGTCAGGGAGCGACTATGGAGCAAAATGGATGGTCAACATTTTGGGTTGAGAACTGGAGGTCTGGTTTAATGTTGATTTTCACTTGCTTAAAATTATGAAATGGAGTTTCACCAATACTGTGGGAAGCCTACAAAACACTGACAGGAAAGGCAAAATGTAAAGAAGAGAGATGAAAGCTTCTTGCTAGCAGATACAGTCAGAATGGAACAGGAGTCAAACTCACCCATACAGCCTGAGCCAGTGAACAATTCTAAATACCATCATGCAATGTCTTAGAAATAAGGCTTCACTTCAGCTGCATTCCTCGTTTAATAGTCTGGCATAACACTCCTCAAAGCATGCCTGTGTAAAGGTCACTCATTGCCTAGCTTTAGATGAAAATCATGTATTTTGCTTGAAACACTCCAGTAGGTAGCAGCTTTCAACAGAAAACGATTTAATAAGCTCAGCCCAGAGCAACCTCAGGCAAATGAGGTGCTGCATGGCTGGAGTGATAACTTTCTTCAAACAGATATGTGGGATCAGTCCATGACAACCGTGTGAATCATTTTCTTCATAGCTAGACCCCTGAGATCGAGCGGTCTGGCTTCCATGCTAGTTCAAAGGAGTGGATGATGAGGCAGGATACTTGGGATTGTGGAGGAGCAGAGGGATCTGGGGGTACATGTCCACAGATCCCTGAACGTTGCCTCACAGGTAGATAGGGTAGTTAAGAAAGTTTATGGAGTGTTAGCTTTCATAAGTCGAGGGACAGAGTTTAAGAGTAGCAGGGTAATGATGCAGCTCTAAAAAACTCTGGTTAGGCCACACTTGGAGTACTGTGTCCATTTCTGGTCACTTCAGCATAAGAAGGATGTGGAAGCATCGGAAAGGGTACAGAGGAAATTTACCAGGATGCTGCCTGGTTTAGAGAGTATGCATTATGATCAGTGATTATACTCTGGAGTGAAGGAGGATGAGAGGAGACATGATAGAGGTATACAAGATATTAAGAGGAATAGATAGAGTGGACAGCCAGCACCTCTTCCCCAGGGCACCACTGCTCGATGCAAGAGGACATGGCTCTAAGTTAAGGGGTGGAAAGTTCAAGGGGGACATTAGAGGAAGGTTTTTTACTCGGAGAGTGGTTTGTGCGTGGAATGCACTGCCTGAGTCAGTGGTGGAGGCAGATACACTAATGAAATTTAAGAGACTACTAGACAGGTATATGGAGGAATTTAAGTTGGAGGGTTATATGGAAGACAGGGTTTAAGGGTCAGCAAAACATTGTGGGCCAAAGGGCCTTTACAGTGCTGTACTGTTCTATGTCTGGGCATAAATTCTTTTAGTATGGGGTGGGTATTGCATGCCAATAGCCAGACTGTTCTGACAGAGTGAGGGCTTGATCCAATGACAAGGAGGTCCAAGGCAAATGGAGATGAGGCTCTGCTGCCCAGAATTAGTTCACAGGTACATGGGTACGCATAGAGTCTGCTCACACACAATCTACACAGATATATATATATATATATATATATATATATATACATGCACACCATACACACACACATACAATCTACCCACGAAATCTACAAACACACACACAATCAACACACACACATCAAAAACACATGCCCACAGACATTCAATCCCCTGTCCTGATCTATTCGATCCTCCTCACCTTCCTCTGTCTCCCTTGGTCCCCCTTCTTCTCAGCTCCCTCCTGTTTTTCACTCAATTCCTTCACTTAGCTTCTTCATTTTTACCTTCTCCAGACTTTGATCTCTCCAAGATAGTAGTCACCCACTGACTGATATCCCTCGCTCCCTTCAGTCATTTCCATTGGTTTCTCGTGGCCATCACTCTCCACACTCACCCTGAAGCCCCCTTCCCAAGCATCCACTTGTTCCAAGCCCAGTCTTTACACCTTCCAAAGGTTCCAGCCAGAAAATCTCAGCTTCCTATCACTGAAGTCAGTCACCCAGTTCTCTCACTCAGAACAACACACACAAAATGGTGGAGGAACTCAGCAAATCAGGCAGCATCAATGAGAATGAATAAACAAAGTTTCAGGCTGAGCTCCTTCTTCAGGACTGGAAAGGAAGAGATTAAATGTGAGAATAAAAATGTGGAGGGAGGGAAAAAGAGGACAAGCTAGAAAGGTGAAGCCAGGTGAGTAAGAAAGGGGAAGGGGTGGAGCAGAAGGAATCTGATGGACAGGAAAGTGGACCAATGGACTATAGGAGAAAGGGAAGAAAGAGTGGTACCAGAGGGAGGTGATAGGCAAGTGAGGAAAAGAGGTGACAGGCAAGAGCGAGGAATCAAAGAAGAGGGACTGGGAAGGGAAAAGAACAAAAGAAAGAAAAGTACTGGAAGGAGAAATCTATCTTCATGTCATCAAGTTGGAAACTACTTAGACGGAACATGAGGGGTGGTTGACATTTTTTTTCTCTCTTTGAATGGGTTCCATTGTTCTGTCTTTTGTGGCTGTCTGTGGGAAAGATGAATCTCAGAGTTGTATGCTGCATACCTACTTTCTTAATAAGTGCTCTTTGCATCCTTTGAATCAAGTAATTAACGCTCACCTTTCGCCGGATGTCAGCGAACAAAAGAGCCGATCATTGACTTTATCAAGTGGAGAGGTGTACATGCTCCTGTTTATATCAATGCTGCTGTGGTCAGGAAGGTTGAGAGCTTCAAGCTCCTGGAAGTGAACTTCACCAGCAACCTGTCCTCGCCCAACCATGTAGATGCCATGTCCAAGAATGCTCACAATGTCTCTACTTCTTCAAGAGGTCATATTCTCATCAACCCTTACCAGTGTTTATCGATGCACCAAAGAAAACATTCTATCTAGATGCACAACGGCCTGGTAGGGCAACTGCTCTACCAATGACTGCGAGAAACTGCAGAGAGTTGTTGACACAGCTCAACACATCATGGAAACCAGCCTCCCTCCATATTCTCCATTTACATTTCTTACTGCCTTGGTAAAAACGACAGCAGAATCGAAGACCCCATCCATCCTGGACATTCTCTCTTCTCCCCTCTCCCACCAGGCAAAAGATACAAAATCCTGAAAGCACATCCCGCAAGCTCAAGGACAGCTTCTACCACACTGTTATAAAGTATTGAATGGATGTCTAATATGTTAAGATGGACTCTTAACCTCACAACCTACCGACCTTATTATCTTCCAGCACTGCACATTCTCTGTTACTGGTGCACTTAATTCTGCACACTGTTATTGTTTTAACTTGAATGGATAGGGGGGTGGAGATACGTTTCTACCAAAGGAGGTATAAGGCGCTCCTTCCCTCTGCTAGCCTGCAGGTCACCCTTGGGCAAGGTGTAGCACCTGTTTAGCCCCCCCGATCAGGGTCACGTGGAGCCATGGGAGCAGATAGTGAGCAGCCAGTGCATATCACAGGTCCTGTTTACCTGACCACTGATGCCAGGCCGACAGTCTCTGAAGAGTATTGATGATGGCTGGGGTCACCCGTCTTCTAAAGACATTGCCCAGAAGAAGCTAATGGCAAACTAATTTTCTGTATAAAAAACTTGCCAAAAGCAATCATGGTCATGGAAAGACCATGACTGCCTACACTCGACAACAGCACATAATGAATGAACCTCAATACACTGTGGAATGAATAGATCTTTACAAACAGTATGTAAGATAAATTAATCTCTGTACTTTGGTACATTAAGCAATAATAAACCAATTTCAATTCTATGTTCCAACAAACTATAACTTTCTATGCCATGGTTATGATAGCTGAGTTGCTCTCAGGCAAAGAATTGGAGGTGGCTACAATGATGGAAATGTTATGGGTTTGGAAGGTCAGTTCAGGAACAATTAAGGCACCACCAGAGCAAACAGTCTGGTCCAGCCTCAGGCTATGGCTGTTCCTAACTCATGTGGTAACAAATGTGATTGAGAGGAGCTCTAATGCACACATAACATCTAAGGGAGTGAGCAAAACACAGCACTGATATTCTGCTTGAGACAGAATCAATCACTCTGGTGTAATGGGTAGGCACAAGTCTCAGTCTAAACTAAACCTTAGGCCTCAGCTAAATTAGACCAGGGAGCTGGCAACACAGCTGGTATTCAACAGATAAACACTGGGGAAGCAGAATTCATGTTTGTATAGGCCTCAGGACAGTCCTGCTCTGGTGATATGAATAGGTAGCAATGGACGTCGACAGCAATCCCCTAACCCCTGCTCCACAGTTACACTTTCTTGATGATAAAATGTCCCTCTTGGTATTTAATGAAGAATCCTGAGTAAGATCCTCATACCTCTATCCTGTTCATCACTGCCAAATTTCATTTGATTCTTTTAATGTTAGACCTGTACATTAGCAAGAGTTGTTACTCTGTTGACATAAAATGAGGCCCATTACCACCTACAAAGGCTTCCCCATTGTGAAAGTGCTTTGCTTTGTTCTTGTTTTCTACCCCAAATATCTAAATATTTTCAATATTTGTGAAAATGGAAACTTTCAAAGCTCGCTTCCTTCATAAGTGTTGAACTTAAGGGTTCAAACTACAATATAATTGATACTTAGCTGAAGAATTGAATGGTCTACACTAAACAGAGAACCCAAAAACTAACCAATGATGCAACTCGTTATGTTAGGGGGACAGAATTATGTTTGCTCTCATGCATGTCATTCCTGAGGCCCCATCACCTCTGTGACACCTTAGATGCTGTAATCAACTTCCTCCACTCCATTTCGTGACTGACTCATGTCTCAACCAAACTGTAACTGGTTCTTCATGACTCCCATGGCTTTTGCATGCTGTTGGCATTGAAGCAGATGACTGTCCTTTAACAAGAATCATTTTTAATGTCCATGCACCCTCCTCAGCAAGAGTAGTCCATGCAAAGTGTCTTTTAGTCACTGACAACACAGAAATTGTCACCAAAGTATGTCTTAAGAGGGCTATCATCATTAAGAAAGTAGATCGTCCGTAGAGCAGCCACATTCAGTGCTAGATCCCATTAGCACTGCTCCCAAGAGATGCGACTGGAGTCCTGAATTGGCAAACAATAGCTATCTGACATCAAATTAAAAATAATCAATGACCCTTTGTGGACACAAGAATTTTGCAGATGCTGGAAACCTTGAGCAACACACACAATCATCATGAGGAGTCATTGGTTGGTGAGGCAGTGTGAGGTCAAAAAGAGCTCGGGGCCGTTTGGAACTTTTTGGTGGTCTGCCATCATGCAAACAGCCATTTGTTGGTGAGGCGACACAGTGCTTAAAAAGAAATCAGACCTTTTCAGAACTTCTCGAACTTCCATTAATGCCCCTCCTCCCCTTCTTACCCCATCCCTGACATATTTAGTTGTTTGCCTGTTCTCCATCTCCCTCTGGTGCTTCCCCCGCCCCCTCTTCCTTTCTCCTGAGGCCTCCTGTCCCATGATCCTTTCCCTTCTTCAGCTCGGTATCACTTTCGCTAATCACCTTTCCAGCCCTTAGCTTCATCCCACCCCCTCCGGTATTCTCCTATCATTTTGCATTTCCCCCTCCCCCCACTACCTTCAAATCCCTTACTATCTTTCCTTTCAGTTAGTCCTGAAGGGTCTCAGCCCGAAACGTCGACAGTGCTTCTCCTTATAGATGCTGCCTGGCCTGCTGTGTTCCACCAGCATTTTGTGTGTGTTGTTTGAATTTCCAGCATCTGCAGATTTCCTCGTGTTTGCCTTTCAGAACTTGTTGGTGGGCTGCAATCTCAATGACCTCTTAGGCACGCCGTAGGGTCCAATTAAAAAAAGGCAAGCTGTAAGTAGAGTGGTCATTGTTGGAAGGGATAGTGTAGGCAGGATGGAAGTTAAGGCAGTGGAACGCTCCTCCTGCGAGATGTGGAATTGTAGGGTACGATATGGTGTCTCTGATGACTACGTCTGCAGGAAGCGCACCCAACTTCAGCTCCTGACTGCCAAGGTCAAGGAGCTGGAGCCGGGGTTGGATGTGTTCAGGACCATTTGGGAAGCTGAAAACCTCATAGACAAGACTTTTACTGAGGCGGTCACACCCAGAGTGCAGGTTTTGGATTGTAGGTGGGTCACCACCAAGAGATGTAAGGGAAGTTAGTACAGGTTCCCATGTGGCCATTCCCCTCCGCAAGTATACACCTTTGGACACTGCTGGTGGGTGGGGGATCAGGGCACAGCATCAGCAGCCTGGCCAGTGGCACTGTGGCTGGCTCTGATGGTCATCCGGGAAGGGTAAGGTTAGGCAGAGCGATAATGATAGATGACTCAATAGTCAGGGGGAGGGATGGGAGGTTCAGTGGCCTTGAACGAGACACCAAGATTGGGTGTTGCCTTCCAGGTGCTAAGGTCCAGGATGCCTCAGAGCAGCTGCAGACGATTCTCAAGAGGGAGGGTGGGCAGCCAGAGGATGCGGAGCACATTGAGACCACTGGCGTAGGTAGAAAGAGAGAAGAGGTCCTGTGCAGCGAGTATAGGGAGTTAGGAAAGAAGCTGAAAAGAAGGACCTGCAACCAAGACCGCAAGAACCTACAGTGGATAGTTAAAATGGCCAAGAGGATCGGCAGGGTCTCTCTCATCCCTATTTGTGACACTTACTGGGAATGTTGCCGACATTCCCCACCCCATCCCACAAGCTCTTTGACCCACTTCCATCAGGAAGGTACAGAAGCATTGGGGCTAGGACTGCCAGACTGAGAAACAATTTCTTCCCTCAGGCTGTGAGACTAATAAATACCCTGCCACCACCGAGGTCTCATCACTGGGATTGCAAGCTGTTACTGTTTACTTGTGCCACATGCATTTTTGAATTATTATTTTATTAACTTATCTATGGCACCATTTTAGTTTAAGTGCTGTGTGTGTTACATGTTTTGTGGATGTGTTGTAGTCCAGAGGAACATTGTTTCGTTTGGTTGTATGTATGTACAATCAGATGTCAATAACTTTGAACTTGATGAAGGTCATCTCTGGATTATTTCCAGTACGACATACTAGTCAGGGCAGGAATAGGATGATAGTACAGATGAATGAGCGGCTGAGGAGATGGTGCATGGTATCAGATTTCTGCTCCATTGGGATCTCTTCTGGTACAAAAAGGATGGGTTACACCTGAACGCAATGGGACCACATCCTTGAGGGCAGGTTTGCTAGTGCTCCTGGGGAGGGGGTTAACTAATTTGGCAGAGGGATGGGGACCGGAGTGATAGGGCTGAGGATGGAACAATAACTTGATGCAGTTTGTAGTGAGGCTGTGAGGAAGCACCTGCAGATGATGGGGCAAAATTGCTCTCACTGGGAAGAGTTGATGTATAACATGGGACAAAATTGTAAAGGGTTACGAGCACCGGACTGAAGGTGTTACGTTTGAATTCATGCAGTACTGATAGAGATCACAGGTATAACGTTGTGGCCATCACTGAGTTTTGGCAGAAGAATCATAGTTGAGAGCTTAAGATCCAAGGATACATCTTGTATTGAAAGGACTGGCAGGTAGGCAGAGGGGTGGCATGGCTGTCTTGTTAAGAAATGAGATCATATCCTTCGAAAGAGGTGACATAGGATCAGCCAATGTAGAATTTGTGCAGGAAGAGTTAAAAAACTGCAAGCGTCAAAAGACCCTGATGAGAGTTAATATACAGGCCTCAGAACAGTAGCCATAATGTGGGATATAAATTACAATGGGAGATAGAAAAGGCATGTAAGGAGTGCAATGTTATGATAGTCATGGGGGATTTCAATATGCAGGTAGATTGGGAAAATCAGGATCCAAAGAGAGGGAATTTATAGAATGCCATGAGATCACCTTTTAGTTACTCGTGGTTAAGCCCACCAGGGAAAAGGCAATTCTGGATTGGGTGTCGTGTAATGAATCAGATTTGATTAGTGAGCTTAAGGTAAAGGAACCCTTAGTAGAGAGTGATCATAATATGATAGAATTCGCCCTGCAGTTTGTGAGGGAGAAGATAAAGTCAGGTGTATCAAGATTACAGTGGAGTAAAGGGAATTTACTGCGGTATGAGAGAGGAGGTGACTAACGTTGATTGGAAGGGGACATGATCAGGGATAATGATCTAGCAGTAATGGCTGGTGTTTCTGGGGGCAATTCAGAAGGTGCAGGATTGATACACACCAAAGAAGAAGAAATATTTAAAACGGAGGACAAGTCAGTTAAGAGTGGCTGACAAGGGAAGTCAAAGACAGCATAAAAGGAAAAGGGAGGGCTTATAACCTAGCAAAAGTTAGTGGGATGATAGAGAATTGGGAAACTTTAAGAAATCAACAGAAAGCAACAAAATACATAGGGAGGGGGATTATGAAACATAAAGGTAAAGCTAGACAATAATATAAAAGAGAATACTAAAAGCTTTTTTCAGATCTATAGAAGTTTATTAGAGAGTTAAGAGTGGATATCAGACCACAGTAAAATAAAACTGGAGAGGTAGTAATGAGGCATAAAGAAATGACAGATTAACTTAATAAATATTTTGCATCAGTTTTCACTGTGGAAGACGAGCAATATGCCAGAAATTGGAGAGTGCCAAGGGCAGAAGTGAGTGCTGCTGCTATTACTAAGGAGAAGGTGCTTGGGAAGCTGAAATGTCTGAAGGTAGATAAGTCACCTGAGCCAGATGGTCTACACCCCAGGGTTCAGAGGTGGCTGAAGAGATTGTCAGGGCATTAGTAATGATCTTTCAAGAATCACTAGATTCAGGAACAGTTCCAGAGGACTGGTATATTGCAAGTGTCACTCTGCTCTTTAAGAAGGGAGGGAGGCAGAAGAAAGGACATTATAGGCCAGTTAGCTTGACTTCAGTGGCTGGGAAGATGTTCAGTTCATTATTAAGGATGCCGCTTCGGAGTTCACGGTACATAATAAAATAGGCCATCATCAGCACAATTTCATTATGGGGAAATCCTGCCTGACAGATCTGTTGGAATTCTTTGATGAAATAACAGGCAGGATAGACAAAGGAGAGTTAGTGGATGCTGCGGACCTGGATTTTCAGAAGGTCCTTGATAAGGTGCCGCATGTGAGGCTACTTAACAAAACAAGAGGAATGACTTGATGGACTAAATGGTGCACTTTGCTCCTGTGCCTTGTGGTTCAGGCAGCATCTGTGGAGGAGACTATACAATCGCATTTTGGGCCGAGATCCTTCATCAGGACCAGAATCCTGGTGTTACAGGAAAGATACTATCATGGATAAAAGATTGACTAACTGGCAGGAGGCAAAGAGTGGGAATAACTGGGGCTTATACTGATTGGCTGCCAATGACTAGTGATGTTCAACAGGAGTCAGTATTAGAACTGCTTCTTTTCACATTATATGTCAATAATTTGGCTATGTGGTCAAGTTTGCCGACGATACCAATATAGGTGAAGGGGTAGGAAGACTAGTCTGAAGAAGGTGGATAGATTGGGAGAAAGGGCAAAGAAGTGGCAGATGGAATATAGTGTAAGGAAGTACTGGCATCAACATTGAAGGAATAAAGGCATAGTCTATTTTCTAAATGGAGAAGAAATTCAAAAGCCTAAGTTACAAAAGGATATGGAGTCCCTCTTCAGGATCCTTAAGGGTTAATTTGTAGGTCAAGTCAGTAGTAAGGAAGGGATATGCAATATTAGCATTCATTTCAAGAGAACTAGACTATAAAAGCAAGAATGTATTGCTGAAGATTTATAAGGCATTGGTCAGACCCCACTTGAGCATTGTGAGCAGAATTGGTCCCACATCACGGAAAAGATGTGCTGGCATTGGTGAGGGTCCAGAAAATCTTCATAGCAGCGATTCTGGGTGTGAAAGGGTTAATGTATGAGGTACGTTTGATAACTCTAGGACTGTACTTACTAGAGTTTACAAGAATGAGGGGGGAAATCTCATTGAAACCTATTGAATATTGAAAGGCCAAGAATAGACTAGATGTGATGAGGATGTTTCCTATAGTGGGTGAGTCTAGGATCAGGAGGCCCAGCCATGGAGTAGAGGGATGTCCATTTAGAACAGAGATAAGGAGGAATTCCTTCAGCCAAAGGGTGGTGAATTTTCGGAATTCATGGCCATAGATGGCTGTGGGGGCCAAGGCATTGAGTATACCTAAAGCAAAGGTTGATAGGTTCTTAATTAGACAAAGTGTCCAAGGTTACAGGGTGAAGGTAGGAGAACGGGATTGAGAGTGATAATAAATCAGTCATGATGAAATGTCAGAGAAGGCTTGATCGACTAAATGGTGTATTCTGCTCCTATGGTAGCATCTGTGGAGGAAAACATACAATCAACGTTTTAGGCCAAGACCCTTCATCAGGACCAGAATCCTGATTTCTGTCCACAGATGCTGCCTGACTTGCTGAGTTCCTTAAGCATTTTTTTTTTGCTTATCATTCATAGTTTATAGCTTCTTTAGCATCTCAGGAAAAAGGTTAAGTCAGCATGTCTTGTAAAACACTGACAATGTTCTACAGATGCACAGTGGAGAGAATTCTGACTGTTTATATCACAGCCCAACATGGAAACCTTTCTGCCCTTGAATGGAAAAAACCTACAAAAAGTACTGGATACAGCCTAGTCTACCACAGGAATAGCTCTCCCCACAATTAAGCACATCTACAAGGACCATTGCCACAAGAAGACAGCAACAGTCATCAAGGACCCGCATCATCCAGGCCATGTCCTCTTCTCGCTACTACCATTGGGCAGGAGGTGCAGGAGCCTTGGGTCCCACACCACCAGGTTCAGGAACAGTTATTACCTTTCAACCATCAGGCTCCTGGACTGGTGTGGATAATTTCACTCACCATAACACTGAACTGATTGCAGAACATATGGACTCACTTTTAAGAACTCTACCACTCAAGTCAAGTTTATTGTCTTTTAACTATATATATGTATATAACGTATATGACCATATAATGTATATAGAAACAAAATGTTTCTCCGAACCAGGGCGTAAAGCACAGTAGTACACATAACACACATACACAATAACTTATGAAGGTAAAAATAAAATCTATAGATGAATCACACATAAATAACAACTAAAGTGCATTAATATTAAATTTTGTGCTGGAACAGATTAACCGGTGACACTTCAAATATGAAGTGGCAGGAATTCAGAAACCTAATGACCTGGGTGAAGAAACAGTTTCTCATCCTGACCTTGTTCTTGTTTTTATGCATCGTGGTCTCTTGCCTGATGGTAGAAAGTCAAAGAGGATGCTGGATGGATGGGTGGATCCCTTAACTCATATTATGAAATATTATTTATTTACTATTTATTTATTTATTATTATTTGTTTCTTTTGTATTTGCACAGTTTGTCTTCTTTTTCCCTGTCTTTGTGGGTAGTTTATCATTGACTCTATTGTGTTTTTTTTGTCCTGTAATGAATCTCGGGGTAGTATATAGGTACTTTGACAATAAACTTACTTCGAACTTTGAAGGACAGCTCCATAAAGGGCCATTCTCAAGGCCAAGCTCTTCCTCTCCATTCTTCCACTTTAAGTGTTGCCATGATGCAAGAGGTATAGAAGTTGGTCACATTTCAGCTGCTTAATAAGAACTCTTTGAGTTTTTGTGTTTACCTGCCTCCTATAAGCTTATTGGAAATGGCATATTTTGACTAATAGATGCACCAGATCATATGCTGTCTAAGCTTCTGATGCTTAATGTTTTATTTTTTCTCTTATGATAGATAACTGTAATCTACGATCCCACTAAACTGCAGGGTGACTTGGAATAAATAACAGAGCTGCTCTCAGATGAAAGGATTGAGTTGAAGGGGTTATGAAACTGTAGGGAGTTGCTGGTCAGGGCTTCAAAGTGTTCACTTCACTTCCCCATCTCTGCTGAAGCACTCTGATTTATTCAGGCCTCAATTTACTTCATAATCTGACACCTTGCATTCCTTGCATTACTTGCTAAGATCAGACAGTAACAAACAAGAAAGGACTTTGCAGTTTACAAATATTTATCCAAGGCCTTGCAAAGTTGTTGCTTGGCTGAGAAAATTCCGTGTGGGCCCTCTGTTTTCTCTGGGATTAGCTGTCAGGGAGAAACTGAGGTATTTCAGGTGCGTGGCCAAGAACACTTGGGGCTAAAGATGGAGTTATAAAGTCGATGTGCATATTGTCTATGAACAGTGGACAAAGGTCTTGGATGACATCCTTAAACTTGGACTCTAGCTATGAGTAGCTCTCTTGCCTACTCCCCACAGGGTGCCTCAGCCCACCAATGTCTCAGACAAGGACACTATTAGTGCAGCCTAATCTAGTTGTGCATCTCTGCAGTGGATGGTATGTGTGTGGAAATCCCCATTAGGAAGGTAAATTTGCATTGGTTACTAAATCTGGAAACAAAGTCAACTTCGGGGTATCCAGGAAAATGGATTAGCACCAATATTAACTGCTTTAACCACAAGGTTATCTTATAGTGGCACCCATCTCATCAGGTCCTAATTAATGGGCACGGACTACCATGTGAGGCAGAGTCACTTTTCCTTATGGCAGATTAAGTACAGCAATAGCATTATAAAGGAGGCAAGGCCTTGCAGAACCAAAGACATGTATGGTAAATAAGGATGAGAATGGAAGAGAACAGTGGTAAGTTCTTCTTGCTGGTCAGCAGCATTGTGCATGTTGTGCAATAATGGCTATACACATTGTCCTCAAAAGTCAGCCCCTTAAAATCATCGGAACCCATTGTTGGAAACCACCTCGAATGCATATAGAGTATACCATTATAGAGTTATTTACTACTGCTGATCATGGACCTAGCCAAATATCTTACTCTTCAAATCCATTATCCCAAGTCAAAGATAGAACATAGAACATTACAGTGCAGGCTCTTCAGAGTACGTTGTGCTGAACGTTCAACTTATTCTAAGATCAATATAACCCTTCCCTCCCATATAGCCCTCCATTTTTCTATTATCCATGTGCCTATCTAACAGTTTCTTATATTTCCCTAATGTATCTGCATCTAGCACTACACCTGGTTGTGTTTCCACAAAGTTACCATTCCCTGTGTAAAACATCTATCTCTGACATCCCCCCATACATTCCTTCAATCACCTTATAATCCATTTCTGCCTGGGAGAAAAGTATCTGGCTGTCCGCTTGACCAACGGCACTTACTATATTATACAACTCTATTAAGTCATCTCTCATCATCCTTGATCACTACAGGAAACAAATCCTGTGACCTGGTCAGACTTTTTTAAACTAATAACATATCAAAGATGAATCCTACAAAGACAGTCAGATCTCATTTTCCTTTGGGCTTCTAATGGTACCAATGCAGTCTAATTTAACAGCATTGAATCCATTTTTACTTTGTACATATTGGACAAGCAACTGAGAGCAAAGAGGGAATGGAGGTGCCCAAGCAGATGAGAAGAGATAGGTGCACAAGGTTTCAGCATGTGCATGCACACTTGCAGGGAATATTCTCGATTAACAGTGGGGAACTGACAGAGTGGAGCCAGGGAGAATTATCTGACGTGTCCCAGAAGGGCTGGGAACAAAAACAAAAAGGATGTTTATCATCAGATACATAAGAAAGGTAGTCCAACCATGTTTGCTCAGCTCCTTTGCTGGTTGTTTACCAGAATAAATATCTTTCCGAGTCAGAATCAGTTTAACATCATCTGCATAAATCATGAAATTTGTTGTCTTTGCGGTAGCAGTACAATGCAATACATAATGATAGAAAAAATGTGAATTACCCTAAGTATATATATTAAATCATTACATTAAATAAGCAGTGCAAAAATAGAAATAAAAAGGTATTGAGGTCGTGTTCATGAGTTCAATGTCCATTCAGAAATCGAATGGCAGAGGGGAACAAGCTGCTCCTGAGTCACTGAGTGTGTGCCTTCATGGTTCTGTATCTCCTCCCTGAGGGTAGCAATGAGAAGAGGGCATGTCCTAGATGATGGGGATCCTTAATGATGGATGCTACCTTTGTGAGGCATCACTCCTTCAAGATGTCCTGGATTCATATAGTCTTAGTAAACACATCTCAGCAGCAGGCCCATAGACACAAGAGATTCTGCAAATGCTGGAAATCCAGAGCAACACAAAGTGCTGGAGGAACCGAGCAGGTCAGGCAGTACCTATGGAAAATAACAAACAGTCAGAGTTTTGGGCCAAGACCCTTCATCAGCCCTGAGTCCTAATGACGAGTCTCGCCCCAAACCATCGACTGTTTGTTCATTTTAGTGTCACAGAAAATACCTTGCATATAACGCCAGCAAGACCAAAGATTGTGAACCTCAGAAAGGGTAAGTCAAGGGCAAAACATGAACCAATCCTCCTAGAGGGATCAGAAGTGGAGAAAGTGAGCAATTTCATGTTCCTGAGTGTCAATATCTCTTAAGATATAACCTGCTCCCAACATATCAAGGTAGCTATAAAGAAGTCAAGACCCTGGCTATATTTCATTAGGAGTTTGAGGAGAGTTGGTTTGTCACCTAAAACACTTGAAAAGTTCTACAGATAAACCATGGAGAGCATTCTGACAGGCTGCATCTCCATCCGGTATGGGTGGGGAGGGGGTTTCTGCTCAAGATCGAAAGAAGCTACAGAAGGTTGTAAAATTAGTCTACTTCAGCATGGGTACTAGCCTCCGTAGTATCCAAGACATCTTCAAGGGGATGGGGATCCTTAATGATGGATGCTACCTGTTTGAGGCATCAGTCCTTCAAGATGTCCTGGATTCAGATAGTCTTAGATAAACACATCACGGCAGCAGGCCCATAAACACAAGAGATCCTGCAGATGCTGGAAATCCAGAGCAACACAATCAAAGTGCTGGAGGAACTCAGCAGGTCAGGCAGTATCTGTGGAAAAGAACAAACAGTTCTTAGGAGTGGTGACTCAGAAAGGCGGCATTCATTTATCAAGGACCCCATCACCCAGGACATGCCCTCTTCTCATTGTTACCATCGGGAGGGAGGTTCAGAAGCCTAAAGCACACACTCAGCGATTCAGGAACAGCTTCTTCTCCTCTGCCATCAGAGTTCTAAATGGACATTGAAGCCATGAACCCTACTTCACTTCTTTAATTATTTCTGTTTTTGCACTAATACTTTTAATTTAACTATTTAATATGTCCATATACTTACTGCAATTTATTTCTATATTTATCATGTATCGCATTGCGCTGCTGCCATTAAGTTAACAAATTTCACGACATATGCCAGTGATATTAAATCTGATTCTGATCTCCATACATGCTGCCTGACCTGCTAGAGTTCCTCCAGCATTTTGTTGATGGAATCAGGCCCTTTAGGCCAGCTCATCTATGCTGACCAAGATGCTCAGCTAAGCCCATCCCATTTGCCGGCATCTGGTCCCTATCCCTCTAATGCCTTCTTACTTCTGTACCTCTAAATGTACTCGCCCAGATCACTTCATCAGGGAGCTCATATGCAGCAACCCCTGCATGAAGAAATTGCTCCTTAGGTCCCTTTCAAATCTTTCCCTCTTACCTTTAAACACAGGCCCTCTAGCTTTGGAATCTCTCACTCTAAGAAAAGGACTATCCTTTGGAGATTCATTAGTCCCGGTGTCTGGTACTTATATCTTAATTATAATATTTACTTCATTTGCTTTGATTGAAGCAGACATTTTAATTTAAGTCTCATTAGTACTGAAGACGAAGAAGCACAATTAGGCTGAAAGTCCCCTTAAGACATCCAATGAAATTATAGTTGTTCCTGAGCCTCATCTTTAACAGCCTTTCTTGAAATGTCCGAAGTTATATTCATTACAGCCATACTCAACCACTGAACAACTATAACCCTATGAAATAGAGTGTTACAATGTTTGCATAAAATAATTTAGAACCATAAGCCATAGGAGCAGAATTAAGCCATTTGGCTCATTGAGTCTGCTCTGATATTCCCAACATGGCTGACTTATTATTGGTCTCTACACCATTCTCCTGCCTTCTCCCAGTTACCTTTGATGCTCTTACTAATCAAGAGCTCATCAACATCTACTCTAAAAATGCCCAATGACTTGGCCTCCACAGCTATCTGTGACAATGAATTCCACAGATTCAATACCATCTGGCTAAAGAAATTCAAACACTCATCATATGACAAGTCGCTTAATCCTCGAATCATTTTCATGAACTCCCCTTGAACCCTCTCCAGTTTCAGCACATCTTTTCCACCCAAACTTGCACACAATACTCCAAGAGAGGCCTCACCAGTTCTTTATAAAGTCTCAATGTTATATCCTTTCTTTTATATTCTAGTCCCCTTGAAATAAATGCTAAAATCACATTTGCCTTCCTCACCACAGACTCAACCAGCGAATTATCCTTTAGGGAATCATGCACAAGAATTCCCAAATCCCTTTGCACCTCAGATTTTTGTATTTTCTCTCCATTTAGAAAATAATCTTTATAATATCTCACAAGAATAAATATTTATCAATGCCGTCACTTCTGGTCCTCTCAACATACATAAGCTAAAAGCTGGGAAATCAAATGAACTTGGAACAGGGTCATATTACATCATATGAAAATGTTGAATAAATGGTCTCCATAACTTTTCAAATTTAATAGAAGTCTCAAAAACACCACTTCTAATTTTTTCTAAATTTAAACACAACATAGTTTGAGAGAACCAATTAAATACAGTGGGAGGATTAATTTCCTTCCAATTCAACAATATAGATCTTCTAGCCATCAGAGTTAGAAATGCAATCATTCGACGGGCAGAAGAAGATAAATGCAGTTTTGTGGCGACCCATTTCCTGGCACATCTGAACCGACTCACAATTAGATAGCCTACGGGGGTTTGCGAGCACAGAGCTTTGGAGCCTCTGCGCTTTGGGGGGCAGGTTGAGGGAGGCTTAAAAGTGAGGCTGAAGATTTCGAATAAAGTTTTTTCCTTCGACTGCAGTTACCGACTCCATGTCGTAATTTTAGCGCTGCGTGTAGCACACCGCTACAATTGGTGACCCCGACAGTCCAAACGATTTTTGGACCAGAAATGACCGACGCCGCCTCTGTTCATGCGGTTTCGTTGAAACTGCCGGGTTTCTGGACACAGCGACCGAACCTATGGTTCCAGCAAGCCGAAGCCCAATTCCACGTTCGCCAGATCACCTCAGAAGACACCTGCTACTACTAGGTGGTGAGCTCCCTCGACCAGGACACAGCGGCCCAGGTCGCAGAGTTCGTACAGTTGCCCCCGGCAGACAGCAAGTACACAGAATTCAAAGCCCTGCTCCTCAGGACTTTCGGACTCTCACAGCGTGAGCGGGCTGCCCGTTTACTGCACCTGGATGGCTTGGGCGACAGACCTCCATCGGCTTTAATGAATGAGATGTTGTCTCTCGCCGACGGACACACACCCTGCCTCATGTTTGAGCAGGCATTCCTGGAGCAGCTGCCCGAGGACATACGCCTGCTGCTGTCCGACGCGGATTTCAGTGGCCCCCGGAAGGTGGCAGCCCGGGCGGACTTGCTGTGGAACGCCAAAAAGGTGAGCGGGGCGTCCATCGCACAGATCTCCCAGCCACGCTCCCGGCAGCAAACCAGTCCAGGCCCGGCCGCAGAGCCCGCCAACCCCCGGCCCAATGAACACTGGTGCTTCTACCACCAGCGGTGGGGCGTGGAAGCCCGCCGTTGTCGCTCGCCCTGCAAGTTCCCGGGAAACGCCAGGGCCAGCCGCCGCTGATGGCTACGGCAGCTGGCCATCGGGATAGCCTCCTGTATGTGTGGGACAAGTGGTCAGGACGCCGCTTTTTGGTCGACACCAGTGCTGAGATCAGCGTCTTACCTCCGACGAGTTACGACACCCGCAGCAGGGCACTGGGTCCCCCCCTGAGGGCCGTGAATGGCAGCACAGTAAGGTCCTATGGCACCCGTCAGGTGCAGCTACAGTTCGGCTCCAGCCGGTTCACTTGGGACTTCACACTGGCCGCCATAGCCCAACCGCTTCTGGGTGCGGATATTTTGCGGGCTCACAGCCTACTGGTCGACCTGCCCAGGAAGAGACTGGTCCACGCCGAGACCTTTCAGACTTTCTCCCTGGGTGCAGCCCAGTTGCCAGCCCCTCACCTCGGCTCCATCACGCTGTCCGACAACGACTTCACCAGGGTCCTGGCAGATTTCCCATCGGTTCTGGCACCGCAGTTCACAGCGGCCATGCCCAGGCACGGCATACAGCACCACATACCGACCCAGGGACCACCCCTCCACGCCTGCGCTCGGCGGCTTCCCCCGGACAAGCTCCGGCTGGCGAAGGAGGAGTTCCAGAGGATGGAGGAATTGGGGATCATCCGGCGGTCCGACAGCCCATGGGCCTCCCCCCTGCACATGGTGTCCAAAGCGCCGGGGGGCTGGAGACCGTGCAGCGACTACCGCAGGCTGAACGAGGCTACCACACCGGACCGCTACCCTGTGCCGCACATTCAGGACTTTGCAGCAAACCTGCACGGCGCACGGATCTTCTCCAAGGTAGACCTCGTCTGAGGGTACCATCAAATCCCGATGCATCCTGACGACGTCCCCAAAACGGCTCTCATCACCCCGTTTGGCCTTTTTGAGTTCCTCCGCATGCCGTTCGGCCTGAAGAATGCCGCACAGACGTTCCAGCGGTTAATGGACGCGGTGGGACAGGACCTGGACTTCGCGTTCATCTATTTGGATGACATCCTCATAGCCAGCAGCAGTCATCAGGAGCATCTGTCCCACCTCCGTCAACTCTGCGCCCGACTGAGTGAGTACGGTCTTACAATCAACCCCGCCAAATGCCAGTTCGGACTCGATACCATTGACTTCCTGGGCCACAGGATTACTAAAGACGGGGCAACCCCTCTGCCCGCTAAGGTAGATGCGTTCCGCCTCTTTCCCCGACCCACCACGATCAAAGGCCTTCAGGAATTCGTAGGTATGGTCAATTTCTACCGCCGCTTCCTCCCTTCAGCTGCCCGGATCATGCGCCCCCTGTTCGCCCTGATGTCGGGTCCGAGCAAGGACATTACCTGGGACGAGGAGTCCGTCGCCGCTTTCGTTCAAACGAAGGAAGCTTTGGCGAATGCCGCAATGCTAGTACATCCCAGAATGGACGCCCCTACCGCCCTCACAGTGGACGCATCAAACACGGCAGTCGGTGGGGTGCTGGAGCAACTCATCGCAGGTCGCTGGCAACCCCTGGCGTTTTTCAGCAAACACCTGCGACCACCCGAGCTCAAATACAGTGCTTTCGACCGGGAACTGTTGGCGCTCCACCTGGCAATCCAGCATTTTAGGTACTTCCTAGAAGGTCGGCCCTTCACCGCGTTCACGGACCACAAACTGCTTACCTTTGGGTTTACGAAAGCGTCCGACCCCGGTCGTCCCACCAGCAACGCCACCTGTCCTACATCTCTGAATACACGACGGATGTCCGGCACGTCTCGGGTAAGGACAATGTCGTGGCGGATGCGGTCTCTTACCCTACCGTTCATGCCCTTTCCCAAGGGATAGACTTTGAGGCACTGGCAAAGGCACAGCAGGCAGATGAGGAGATTCCGAGTTACAGAACCGCAGTCTCCGGTTTGCAGCTCCAGGACCTCCCCGTAGGCCCGGGTGAGAGGACCCTACTCTGTGAAGTCGCCACCGGCCAGCCCCGTCCCGTCATCCCGACAGCCTGGTGGCGCCGCGTTTTCGACTCCATTCACAACTTGGCGCATCCCTCCATCCGGACAACTGTCCGGATGGTTTCCAGCAGGCTCGTTTGGCACGGACTCCGCAAACAGGTCAGTGAATGGGCCAAAACGTGCATGCACTGCCAGACGGCCAAGGTGCAGCGGCACACCAAAGCCCCACCGCAGCAGTTCCATCCCGCCCACCAGCCTTTCGACCACATTCATGTGGATATTGTGGGCCCCCTGCCAGTGTCGCGCACAGCGCGGCACCTCCTGACTATTGTGGACCGGTTCACAAGATGGCCAGAGGTGGTCCCGCTCACTGACACCACCTCCGAATCTTGCGCCCAAGCCGTGATCGCCACCTGGATATCTCGCTTTGGTGTACCAGCCCACATTACCTCCGACAGAGGCGCCCAGTTCACCTCCAGCCTGTGGTCAGCTATGGCCAGCCTTTTGGGGACTCAGCTGCACCACACAACTGCCTACCACCCACAGTCGAATGGGCTAGTGGAGCGTTTCCATTGTCACCTGAAGTCGGCCCTCATGGCCCGCCTGCGAGGAGCCAACTGGGCGGACGAGCTTCCCTGGGTCCTACTCGGCATCCGCACAGCGCCCAAGGACGACCTGCAGGCCTCGTCGGCCGAGTTGGTATACGGCACGCCCCTGGTCGTCCCCGGGGAGTTCCTACCAGCCCCAAGGGGGCAAGAGGAAGATCCCGCAGCAGTCCTGGGCAGACTACGCAAGAAGCTCGGTAACCTGGCCTCCATACCCACTTCACAGCACGGGCGGCACCCGACCTGCGAACCCAAAGACGTACAGAACTGTAAGTTTGTGTTTGTACGAAGGGGCGGGCATTGGCCACCGCTGCAGCGGCCATACGAGGGGCCGTTTATGGTGCTCCGGAACAACGGGTCCACGTTCGTGCTGGACGTTGGGGGGGGAAAGAGGAGGTTTTCACGGTGGACCGCCTCAAACCGGCCCATGTGGACCTGGCGCAACCGGCCGAGTTTCCGGCACCTCGGCGCAGAGACCGACCTCCCAAGCAGGTTCTGGCCCAGACTGTGGACATTGGGGGGTGTATCGCCGGTTCTGGGTGGGGGGGTTATGTGGCGACCCATTTCCTGGCACATCCGAACCGACTCACAATTAGATAGCCTACGGGGGTTTGCGAGCACAGAGCTTTGGAGCCTCTGCGCCATGGGGGGCAGGTTGAGGGAGGCTTAAAAGTGAGGCTGAAGATTTCGAATAAAGTTTTTTCCTTCGACTGCAGTTACCGACTCCGTGTCGTAATTTTAGCGCTGCGTGTAGCACACCGCTACAGTTTATTTATTCTTGTGAGATATTATAAACAGCCCCCTTTTTTTCTCTCTTTTTTTTGCTTCTTTTTTCTTCTATATTAGTTATTAGATTAGTAGATTAGCTAATTTTGCATTATATATATATTTTTTTTTCTTTTTTTTGTTTTTTTATATCATATATTATGAAATAATAGACTTACCATGTTCATACATATGTTGCATGGTTTATATCTTGGTAAACTCATTTATATTGTAACTATTGTTTATGTTTTTTTTCATCTGTAATGAAATTTGTATGTTTGTAATTTCTTTATTAATATATCATTTGTATTCTGTTCATATTACTACTAATAATAAAGAGTTAGAAAGAAAGAAAGAAAATAATCTTTAATTTCTTCTACCAAAGTGCATGATCATGCACTTCCCAACACTGTATTCCATCTGCCACTTCCTTGACCATTCATCTAATCTGTCTAAGTCCTTCTGTAGCCTCCTTATTTCCTCAAAAACTACCTGCCCCTTCACCTATCTTCATATTATCTTCAAACTTTGCAACAAAGCCAGCAATTCCACTATTGAAATCATTGATATATAACATAAAAAGAATCAGTCCCATCACAGATCCCTGTGGAACACCACTAGTCACAAGAAGCCAACCAGAAAAGGCTTCCTTCATTCCTACTCTTTGCCTCCTGCCAATCAGTCACTTCTTCATCCACGCTAGAATCTTTCCTGTAATACTATTGGCTCATAGCTTGTTAAACAGCTTCATGTGTGGCACCCTGTCAAGGGCCTTCTGAAAAATCAGTGGGTGAAACGGTACCCGGAGAATGGGTGTCTGTAGAATGAAAGGTGGAGCTAAGGTTACAATAAGTTTCACCATGAACTTAGTGAATGATGGAGCGGACATCAGTAGTGTACTCTGGTTTCTAATTCATATGTCTGCAAGTTATCTGAGTGAAACTCTTTCCCTTTTCCAAACACAAGAAATTCTGCAGATGCTGGAAATCCAGGGTAAAACACACGAAATGCTGGAGGGTCAGCTCTTTATTCTTTTCTATTGATGCTGCCTGACCTGTAGAGTTTATCCAGCAATTTCTGTGTGCTACTCCCCCATTCTCAATCAAAATTTGAAAAGATTCTCTAGATATTACTTCTCTTTTAGCTAGGTAACTTAGCGACTGGTTTGTTGTCCATACGTTCATTGGTTCCAAATGCATTTGGTCCTGCATGCTCAACATTAGTTCCTGAAAGGTGCCTCATTAGATTTTATTTGAAGTGTCATTGAACTTTATGCCAGTCCAATAGTTTCCATTGGGGCACAAGATGCTGGAATTTGGAGCCTTCTCCAGATAGATGTCTTGACACAAAATGTCAACTGCCCATTTACCTCCACAGATGCTGCTCAACCCAGTGATACCCCAGAAGCTCATTTTATTTTCATATTTTTCAATAGCTTTGGTTATTCAGCTGTTTAGTCCTTTTAAGATTTTATAATGATTTCCTGGTGTTGCATTAGTATGTTAATAATACTAGATTATTTCACGGGCAAAACTGTAAAAAGTGTAATTTCTTGTACATTGTTAAGATCAGTTCACTTAACCTTCACTTCTCTGAGTATCGTCCTGTCATAGATAACCTTTATGTCACCAAACAACATTCTATGAACCGTTTGTAGAACATTCTGCTCACATTAACAGCCTTCATTAAGTTCTCTGGCCAATCATTTTCTTCTTTTTAACATCATTATAAAAATTCCCTGTCATCATTCAGTCATCTGCTTTGATAAATGGCTACAAACAAAACTTAAATGCTCCCTTTAATTTCCACTACCTTCTTGCAACCAAAGTGATTTCTGGCACAAGTTACTTCCTTCTTTTTTAATTTGCAATTGTTAATGTCCAAATTTAGTTTTTTATTGCATTTCACAAACATTTTGTGTTCTGCTGTCAGCTTATCACCCTCAAATAAACCTAGAACATGCTTTAATTACTGAGAAGCTACACATTTGTAATCAGTCACAGCGGAGATGGTTTTAATACTGCTGCCAATTTGTTGTACATTTTAAGCTTCAGTTAGTAATCTCTTGGAGGAAATCCTGGCGTTAAGCACCTTCGAAGTTCTTTAGATAGAAGAAGAAAGATATTTTGTCTCCTCTTTACCATCTGTCAGCTCCATTTTCATTTACCTTAGGTTCTGTATAATCAGCAAAGTTTATTCAGCAGTTACAAGGCAGAACACTTACATTGGTTCAAAGCAACACACACAAAATACTGGAGGAACTCAGCAAGTCAGGCAACATTTATGGAAAAGAATAAACAATGGACATTTCAGGCCGAGACCCTTCTTCAGGATTGAGAAGGAAGGGGGAAAGGTGCCAGAATAAAAAGCTGGAGGAAAGGGAAGGAAGCTAGCTGGAAGCTGATAGGTGAAACTGGGTGTGCGGGGAAGGTCAAGGGCTGGAGACGAATGAATCTGAAAGGAAAGGAGAGTGAACAATAGGAGAAAGGGAAGGTGGGGGAACCCAGGGTGGGAAATGGGCAAGTGAGAAGAAGTAAAGGGTCAGAACGGGGAACAGAGGAAGAGGGGTGGCGAGAATTTGTTTACCAGATGAAGAAATCGATATTCATATATCAGTTGCTTGCTTAACAACTAGGATACAATCAATGCAAACCATTAGTAACAACTATTGTGATTTTGCACTGGTTGTCTCCTGGAATGTGGATGCTCCCACAAAATATCCAGAGGACTATTCATTATCTAAGCAATCTAATTTTTCTGCTTCCACGTTACCAGGACAAGTAGCGACAGAAAGGGGCAGATTAATCAACAAATAATTTATATTGACCTTGGATAATGCCTGGTCCAGCTGAGTTATGTTTTCCTCTCTGTTCAGATCAGGTTGGAAGTTTCTAATGTTCCTTGACAATTTTGCACACATTTTCAATGACCTGAAAATTATTGATTTTTCATGGTTCAGTATTTGCAGCGCAGGTGGAAATACAGCATGGATCCTTCTTCATCTCAAATTTCCTGGATACTGTTACTATAGACAAGGTTTCCCACCAGGAGCTCCTACCATTCCGACTTTTCAGGAGGTGATAAAAAGTCTTCAATGAAAGAGACATGTAGATAGATGACCTGGACTTATCAATGGAGAAGAAATCATAGCTTCATCACTTTTCTCCTGTGGAATAATGTGGGACATTGGTATATTCAAGACCATAAGGTGCAAGAGCAGAATTAGGCCATTTGGCCCATTGAGTCACCAACTGGTCATAGCTGATTTACTATCCCACTCAACCCAAATCTCTTGCCATTGCCCCATAAACTTTGACAGCCTTATTCAATTAATCAATACGTTGCAACCAGTGTGACTTCCCAGGCTTAAGGCTGTCTTGGTGGTTGAACAATATCTTCATAGAACAGGAGCTCAAGGTCAGTTATTACTCTTACATTCAAACAGATGATTTGCATCTTGCTGGGGAGTGAGGGATATTTAACAACACTGGCAGCAATATTGCAAAATGGTAAATTAAGGACAGATAGGTATAGTACTTAATGGCCTGAAAAACATGATGGGCTTCATGTCCTGCTTCTGTGCTATATGACTTTGTGAATATCATGTGTTGGATGTAAATGCTTTGGGTGCTAGACAGAATGCCACATTCAGCTACGGACAGTACCAGCGTATGAAATGATGCACGTAAGGCAGGAACATCACTTCTACAGCCAGCAAGAAATTCATAGCATAGGATGGACTTTAGAGACAGTGTAGAGGAGGTTCACCAGGTTGATTCTGACATTGAGGGTGTTAGTATTAGAGATATTAAGTCACCTGGAACTAAACTTGCTGGAATTCAGGATGAGAGGGGATCTTATAGAAACATAGAAAGCCATAGATAGATGAGATAGAGGCAGGAAAATTGTTTCCGCATGTAATAAAGCTATAACTATGGGACATAGCCTCAAGATTTGGGGGAATAGGTTTAGGATGGAGATGAGGAGGAGCACAGAGCAGTAAATCTGTGGAATTCTCTGCCCAAGGAAGCAGTAAAGGCTATTTCATTAAGTATATTTAAGATCCAGTTACATAGATTTTACATAGCAGGGGAATTAAATGTTACGGGGGGAAGAGCAGGTAGGTGGAGCAGAGACCACGGTCAGATCAGCCATGAAGTTATTAAATGGTGGATCAGCCTTGATGAGCCAAGTGGCCTACTTCTGCTCCTTTTTCTGTTGCTCACATGTTCTTATGCGGAAGCAAAGGAAAAGAAAACTGAACATGCAAAGAAAACAGCTTCAGGCAGAACTTTACTACACCTGACTGACAGTCAAAGGTTCAAAAGGTTCATCTATTATCAAAGTATACATCTCTGAAATTCTTCTTCTCTAGGAAGCCATGAAACCATGAAAGAAAAGAAGGCAGCGTGATCATCAAACCCCCAAATCCCCCCTCCCTGTACACCAAAAATGAACAAAAATGGAGCGCATCAATCTCAAATTTCTCTGCCTGCAAAAAAAAAAACAGACAGGAACAGGCACACCGATCCCCAAATCCCCTCCCTACAAAAAAAAACGAGAAAGATCTGGCAAAAAACACAGAAAATATTTTGAAAAACCTATAGGACTGAGTAAAGGTCTATAGTCCACGTCCATCTCGAAAACACAGAAAACCTGGGTAACATTCTCCAAGCACAATGGCAAACTCTCCTCTCTCCTGTAGCGTAGCAGAGCAACTCTCAGCAATGAAAAAGGCAGGCAGCTTCCTGTCACCTTTCGCATTCGCCTGGATGTTGTCAATCTCCCTCATCGCTTTAATCAGCGAAGAATGGAAGCTTTAATCAGTGAAATTGAGTCAAACATCGGCTCACACCCATCCAGCAGCCAGCCCACTAGGATGTTCCTGCACACTGCCTCTGCCTCCCAGAATCCTCTTGGATATGAAGCACCCAAACAACCTCCAGACTTCTGCTTTCTCCTTGAGGTTTCAATCTCTCTCATCGCTTTAATCGCTGAAATGGTGTATAACATTGGCTCGCGCCCCTTCCCATGGCCTGCCCGCCACGGGGTTCACGCCTGCTGCCTCTACTTCCCAGAATCCTCTCAGAGACTGCAGAGCACTGGAACACCCAAACAACCACCAAATAGCAAATCACAGGCTCTAACAGTTCCAGAATCACATTCAAGACAAAAAGGTAAATGTAAAAGTCATGAAAGGAGTGAAATATATGGTTTCATGATCCATCCAGAAGATGTCAACTGAACGAGCATTGGACACAGGCACTATCTTGACCAGAAGGGAGAGATCAGAATTCTACCCACTTACTGGAATTTACCCCTAGTAAGATCGAGCAGTTCACTCTGCAGAGTGAGAAGCATCCAAAGTAACTAAAATTCCAGGGACACAGTCATTTAAAAAATTATTAAGCATAAAGAAGCAAAATTTCTAGAGAGATAGCGAGAAAGAAAGAGGCACACAGGAGCCGAGAGACATTAACCATGGAAGAACCAAAGTCAAGGTTAAGTTGGGATTCTTTGCTTGCTGGGAGAGTGGGAGAATGGAAGAGCAGGAGGGCAGGAGATTTGTGGTGATGTGACTAGCAAAGAATACAGTGGGATATAGATCAATTACAGGTATGGGCAAAGAAATGCCAAGTGGAGTTTAACCCAGCCAAATGTGAAGTGTTGCACCTTGGTAGGTCAAATGTAAAGAGATGGTAAGATCCTTAACAGCATTGATGAACAAAGGGATCTTGAGGTCCCAGTTCATAGCTCCCTGAAAGTGACTACAGAAGTTGAGTGAGCTGTTAAGAAGGCATATGGCAGGCTTGCCTTAATTAGTCAAGGCACTGAGTTCAAAATTCAGGAAGTTATATTGCAGCTTATTAAACTCTAGTAGGCCACATCTGGAGTATTACATCCTTTTCTGGTCTCCCATTATAGGAAAGACGTCAAGGCTTTGAAGAGGAATACCAGGATGATTCCTGGATTAGAAGGCATGAGCTATAGTGAGTCCTGACGAAGGGTCTCGGCCCGAAACGTTGATTGCTCATTTCCACGGATGCTGCCCGACTTGCTGAGTTCCTCCAGCTTATTTGTACGCGTTGATTTGACCACAGCATCTGCAGTGTACTTTGTGTTAGCTATAGTGAGAGTCTGGACAAACTTAGGTTGTTTTCTCTGGAGTGGAAGAGAATGAAGAAAGATCTGACAGAGGTTTATAAAAGTACGAGAGCCGTAAGACCGTAAGATAAAGAAGAATTAAGTCATTTGGCCCATCGGGTTTGCTCAACCACTTTATCTTGGCTGATCCAATTTTTCTCTCAGACAAAATCTCCTCTTTTTCCCATATCATCTCATGCCCTATCAATCAAGAATCTATCAACTTCTGCTGTAAATATACATAAAGACTTGGCCTCAACAACTGCTTGCTCCAGTCGCTAGCTAAAGAAATTCCTCCTCATCTCCATTCTAAAAGGATGCCCCTCTGTTCTGAAGCTGCATCCTCTCCCACCATAGGAAGTATCCTCTCCACATCCACTCTCTCAAGGCCTTTCACCATTCAATAGGTTAGAAGCCATATTGTCAGAGCCATAGATGTAATAAACAGACAATATATTTTCCAAGAGTTGAGATGTCTAATTCCGGAGGGCATGCATTTAAGATGAGGGAGTAATTTCAAAGGAGTTGTGAGAGGCAAGTTCTTTTTAAACACAGAGAGTGATGGGTGCCTGGGATGCACTGCCAGGAGTGGTGGTAGATGCAGAAATATTAGAGACTTTTAAGAGATGTTTAGATAGGCACATGGATGTGAGGAAAATAAAAGGATATGGACATTGTGTGGGCAGAAGAGATTAGTTAGCCGTTCGACTAGCCATTTTAACAAGCAATTAATTGGCTCAGTACCACAATGTGGGCTGTTGGGCCTGTTCCTGCATTGTACTGTTCTATGTTCTGTGATTCCACAGGAGAGCTATACTAGGTACCTGAGGACTGACAACAGATAATCACTGGTAATTCAGCACCAATCTTAAATAGGTCTTTGCACACTCCCACTAATCATTCAAGACTGGAGAGAGTGCATTAGAAATTAAAATATCTCACACATACACACACTTATCAATTAATCCCGATTTACTGCAGATCATGTGTGGGAGGAATGCAGGACCCAGTGGGTGTTTTCAGGGAGGTGAGAGGATGGGATGATTTGAGTTCTCAAGTCAATTGTCAACAGAAGATTCTATTCCACCCCACCTTAAGCATTGCATTATAATCAACCTTGCAACCTACTCTTTGAGTGCAATGAGGCAGGCCAGGGCTAATTCAAAATTCATTACAGACCAGAATGCATTATCACAGGAAGCACATTTCGAGCAACCTCTGAAGAATTGATTTAAAATCCACAGACAGCTGTTGATCCCTCTCTATAACATCAATGACTTGGTCCTTCCCGCAGATTTAGTGCAGAAATCCCTTATAAGCTGCTATCAATGATAGCCTCTGATTTGTTCTTGGAGAAGTAAGATACAGTTACACAAACAATGTCACGAGTAGCATTGGCTCCACCGTGTATTAGGATTTGCCACCTAGAATCATTGCAATCTTTATGTTGTACACACAAAATTCTAGAGGAGCTCAGCAGGTAAGATCATACCTATGGAAAGTAATAAAGGTTCGAAGCTTCAGGCCAAGTTTCTTACAGTCATGGAGTCACAGAAATGTACAACACTGAAACAGACCTTTTGGCCCATCTAATCCATGCTGGGCCAGTTAAACCCCCTACTTCATCAAGACCTGATATTCTTATGAGGGTCCCATTCTGAAGCATAGACTTTTTATTAATTTCCATAGATGCTGCCTGTCCTGCTGAGTTCCTCCAGCATTTTGTGCGTGCTACTCTGGATTTCCAGTATCTACAGAATCTTGCATTTAATTATTATGTAGACAACATTTGGTTACTGTGTAATTAGCACCATTCACACAATGAAATATAAATCAGATTTAAAGGTACACTTACATTACATCCTAACATCCTCAGAAAGAAACTCATTTTGATTTATGTACTGTAAATTACTTCTGATCTAGTGACTGATCAATATCTTGACAGGTAAAACATTTTGAATTACCCATTATTACGGATCCTGAAGATATTCTGCAGATAATGGAAACCTGGAGCAACACACACAAGACGCTGAAGAAACTTAGCATATCAGGCAACATCTAGGAAGGGAAATGTACAATTGACATTTCAGTCCGAGGCCCTTCAACATGTCAGCCAAAACATTGACAGTTCATTTTTCTCTCAAATTGCAGCCTGACCTCTCAAGTTCTCTTGCATTTTCTGTGTGTTGCTCCAGAATTTTAGCATCAGCAGTTTTTCTTGGTCACCGGTTGGAATAGGAACAGATTCCAAGGTCCCAGATGAATAGTGTGTGTTCTGACCCTCAGGGAATTGATTTATTTATCTTCTATGTGATTAAGCACATTCAACTTTTAATCTGAAATCAGCAGTTTCAGATCATCAGGACATTTCCCGTGTAGTCAGGAAATAGGAAGTAGGAACACACTTTGACTGGCAGAAGGTAAGAGGTTTGTGTCAGGAGCTACAGAAGTTTCTATCTAAAGCCATCCTGGTGTTACCCCAACAAGAGCATTGCTTTTAGGTTTAGAAGTTAATCTAAGTGTATCAATAAGATTTTGTTGAAATAAAATGTTATTTTTGACTTAAACGCTAGCTTAAATGCTAATGGTTTACACGTACCACTTACCTGTCGGGATCCTATAATACAAATGTTTGCACTTAACTGCAGGAGACTTAACTCATGTCTTACTTAGCTGTGTACATTTACTTGTGTGAATGAAACAGCACAGTAATTGCATTGTATTTTGTTGTTTTTCAGTTTCACTCCTTCTTCACTACATCATGTCACTGAGTCTGCAATAGAAGCAAAGAGCTAGGATGCTCTATCCCGACTCTCATGTCATTTTTGAAAGGAGTTTGTCTGCCAGTCTAGGTGATGTTACAACACCTCAGTGAGGGCAGTAGTGTGTGATTGGATCCACAAAGAAAGAACCCATTGAATGGGCAACATGTTCTGAAATAGTTCATCCACAGCATGTGAATATCACAAACTTTGGCAACTGTTATTGTCCAAATCAATATCTCATTCCACAAGAAGGCAATTAAGGAGCATCTGGAGCCACAGGCAGGCCAGTTCAGAGTGGGATGGCAGATTTTCTTCCCAGTGGGGCACAAGTGAGCCAGATGGACTTTTACAACAGCCTTGTTGTTTCCTTGTTGCTATTACTATGGCAAGCTTTTTCAAAAAAAAATTCAAGTCATACTTAATTCGATGAATTTAAATTTCTCTGTTGCCATGCTGAGATTCGAACTCGTGTCTGTAGTTTAATCATCCAGAACACTATCTGCTAAAAAGACTGCTGTCTATGCATTCCAATACGCAGTGCAATCCTTTTTTAAGGAGCTGCGTGATAAATTTTAAATTACAAATAATTCTTTCGCTTACATGCAACGTGCTGCAGTCCTGCACATGTTGTCCTTACACACTGTAGCAATGACAACCCACTGCATGGCTGCATCTTTGAAGTATGGGCCTTGGGTGAAAACGGCATTTAGTTGGAAGCAGGAAGTTGACTACATTGCAAGTTGCAGAACAGTTCATACCAGAACCCTCTGGGTGTTATTTTTTTAACCTAAAGAAAATGAAGTTGGAGACTGAATTTCACAGTCACAGAGCAGCACAGCACAGGACCAGACCCTTTGGCCCATCTAGTCCATTCTATCCCTGTTTCCTGCCTAGGCTGGACTATAGCGCTCCATATTGAACCTCTCTCATCCAAATTTCTTTTATATATTACAACTGAATCCACATCCACAACTCCAGCTGACAACTCCTTCTGCACTTGTGTCACCCCCTGAGTGAAGGAGCTCCCTCTCAGTTTCCTCTTAAATATTTCACCTTAAACCTGTGACCTCTAGTTCTAGCCTCACGTACTTTGAGGAGGAAGAGCCTGCATGCTTTCACCCTGCCTATACCCCACATAATGTGGTATACCGCTGTTAAGTCTCTCCTCATTCTCCTGTAGTCTAAGGAATAAAGTCCGAACCTATTCAGCCTATCCCTTTCAACTCAGATCCTCAAGTTCTAGCTATTGAAATATTCTTTGCATTCAATCAGGTTTATTGATCTCTTTTCTGTGATACAGTAGGTGACCAGAACTGTGCATAATGCTCCAAATTTGGTCCCATCCACAAGGCGAATTCAGTTATTTTCTTGAAGCTTGCTAAATACACATCTGCAAATACAACCATGAGAGAGATATCAACCAAAATGGTGTCTACCAAAAATAAAAAGGAAGTGACATAAACTAAGCCCTCAAAGGTACCATGTCTCCGTACATAAATCCAATAAATTACTGCATTTCCCATTCAATCCAAGCAAAATTCAATATTATTTAACAAAATATTTCAAATATGTTCTATTTCTCCTCTCTCTGGTAGACCTTCTGACTTCTGCCTGAAGCAGGACTGGATCTTTTTTGTCCACTGTCTGATTTGCACAGAACTCACAGGCACCGTGTCAGGATGATCTATCATCAGCACTTGGCCTTGTAGTCTTTCATCAGCAGTCACCTTAGACATGGGAAGACAGCTGAGAGCATGGCTGTCTGCGTGATATTTTCCTTTTGAGAATAATGTCGGATCAAAGCCCATCACTGAACTCATGGGAAAATCATTGGAGGTACATGCTTAATTTCATGGCATTGGGTAATTAGAAGTTTGTGGTCTATGTAAATAGCGAAGTGGCATCTATAAACATCCTCATGAAACCACTGTACTCTAAAAACATGATGTTTAAACATCCTTTATCCAGCGGAGAGTAATTTCTCTCTACTGCCTGCAGAATTCAGAGCATAAACCTATTTGGTGGAACAATACAGCGTCAATACTGCTTGATGATCCTTCATAATATTATCTCACTGTTTTGTAATGAAGAGGCACGTCAACAGATTGTGGCAATCCTTCTGATTGCCAAATAACCTGGTTGTGTCCTTGCCTGGTGTGGAGGCTCGAATGCCCAGGATCCCAAAAGGTGGCAGAGGGTCGCAGACTCAGCCAGCTCAATCAGGGCCACAGTCCTCCTTGCCATCGAGGATATTTTCAAGAGGTGGTGAACCAATCAAGGCGGCATCCATCAATAAGGACCCTCATCATCTGGGACCTGCTTTCTCCACAACACTGCTCACTCAATGAATCAGGAACCTCTGTAATCAGATTTCTGAATGGTCCATGAACCCATAAAATGTACCTCAATACCTGTTTCTTTTTGTATTATTTATTTTGTAATTTATAGCAATCATTTTGTGTCTTGACACTGTATTTCATTGAGCTGCCGCCACAAAGACAACAAATTTCACGACACATGCCGGTGATGTTAAACTGAATTCGGACTCTGAAGTTCATGTGAAATTCGACAGTGATAATAAATCTGATTCTTGAACTGGGTGCAGCCCTTCAGCATCTACGTGGGCTCCCAAATACCCGAACACCATTTGTCAAGAACTTACTCTGCTCTTAATAAATAAGCTTCCATCCTCCATCCCATAAACATTTTATTCCAGATTCCACAGTGTTTATTTCTCGAGACCAGGAAGGGTTACTGCAGAGTTTCTGTGTACTTTGATGATATACACTCAGTGGCCACTTTATTAGGTACTTCCTGTACCTAACAAACTGATAACTGAGTGTATGTTCATCATCTTATGCTGCTGTAGCTCATCCATTTCAAAGTTCGACATGTTGTGCTCCCATTGTTGTAATGCATGGTTACTTGAGTTACCGTCACCTTCCTGTCAGTTTTAATCTGTCTGGCCATTTTCCTCTGACCTCTCTCAGTAACAAGTTGCTTTCACTGACTGAACAGCCACTTACTGAATGTTTTTTGTTATTTGCACCATTCTCTGTAAACTCTAGAGACTGTAATGCATGAAAATCCCAGATATATAGCTTCTGAGAACTTCAAACCACCCCGTCTGGCACAAACGATCATTCCGTGGTCAAAGTCACTTAGATCTCAGTTCTTCCCCATTCTGATATTTGGGCTGAGCAACAACTGAACCCCTTGATCATGTCTGCATGCTTTTATGCATTGAATTACTGCCAATTGAATGGCTGATTAGATATTTGCATTAACGGACAGGTGTACCAAATAAGAGGCAACTGAGTGTTCATAACCAGTTTCTCATCAAAGTACAAAATGACCCTGCAGAAACTATTGTTCTCTGAATAACACTATCTTTCTAAAGGTTAGTCAGTTATATGTGAACAATCCCTTTTGTCAGTTGACAGTCAAAGCTTCAAAGACATAAACTCTAACACTGTTGCTATGCATGGCTGATGCCCAATGTAGAGAACTCCTGCCCTACAGACACCAACAGCAAATAAGTTTCAATTCTCCGAATGACATACTATTCCAGAGACGAGACTTAATTAACAGTCATCTTGTAATCTCCCAAAATTCTGATGGTTCAATTAGGCTTTAACAATGACACAATGTATGCTGGTCACTCAGAGAATTTTGCAGTTTTCACCACTTTCTCTGAGAGATTAGTTTTATTAATCCTATTAATTTCTGCTTCTAAATTTGGTTTCATTGCATACAACATCAAACTTGGCTTGATGAAACATGTTGGAAAATTGGGATTAACATGAAATTAAAATACACGCACGCAAATTGCTGGAGGGGATCAGCAGGCCAGGTCAGGCAGGAGAGAAATTCCCCATTCTGGCTCCTGGCTTACCCCTTCTCCTCTCTTCGCCTGCCTATCACCTCCCCCTGGTACCCCCTCCTTCCCTTTCTCCGATGGTCTATGCTCTTCTCCTATCAAATTCCTCCTTCAGCCCTTTACCTTTTCCAACTTTCACCTCCCAGCTTCTCCCCCACTGCACCTACCTTCCTCCTCAGCTGGCTTCACCTATCAGCTTCCAGTCTGTAGCCCATCCACTCCCCCCCCACCTTCACAAGATGAAGGATCTTGGCCGGAAACATCTCCTCTTTATTCCTGCCCATGCATGCTGCCTTACCTGTTGAATTCCTCCAGCAATTTGTATGTATTACTCTGGATTTTCAGCATTTGCAGAATCTCAACAATCTTTAAAAAAATCTTCAAAAACTTTTTCAAGTATCCCCTATACCATCTTATCCAGCTGAGGGGTCTGGGCCTGAAAAGGTGACTGTTCATTGCCCTCCATAGATGCTACCTGACCCAGTGAGTTCCTCCATCTTCCCTATGTGTTGTCTCAGTACCTTCTGCCATGTTCCGACCATACTCATTTTAATACAATGTCCATTCAATTCAGGGGAATTTCTTTAAACCAGCCTTTTCATCAGCTTTTGTTTTGGAGCTTGCAACAATTACGTTGTATAAATCCTCTTTGGTATTTCTGATGAGGAGGAATTTCTTTAGCCAGAGGATGCTAAATCTATAGAATTCATTGCTACAGAGAGTAATCTCAGTGGGTATATTATAAGTTCTTGATCAAATCATAAGGGGAGAGGCAGAAGAATGGGGATAATAAATCAGCCATGCTGGAATCATCCAGGACATGTCAATCCCATGAGGCTCCCAGCCTCCCGTACGGCCACATCTGCACCAGGTGCATCGAGCTGGAGCTCCTTAGGACCCAGGTTAGGGAACTAGAGAAGCAGCTTGATGACCTTCGTCTGGTCAGGGAAAGTGAGGGGTGATAGAGAGGAGTTATAGGCAAGTAGTCACACCGAGGACTCGGGAGACCAATGAGTGGGTAACACTCAGGAGGGGAAAGGGGAAGAGTCAGACACTAGAGAGTACCCCTGTGGCTGTCCCCCTTAACAATAAGTACTCCTTTTTGAGTACTGTTGGGGGAGGGACAGCCTTCCTGGGTAAATCAACAGTGGCCGTGCCTCTGGCACAGAGTCCGGCCCTGTGGCTCAGAAGGGTAGGGAAAGGAAGAAGGCAGCAGTGATAGGGGACTCTATAGTTAGGAGGTCAGACAGGCGATTCTGAGGATGCAGGAAAGAAACACAGATGGTAGTTTGCCTCCCAGCTGCCAGGTCCAGGATGTTTCTGATCGTGTCCACAATATCCCGAAATGGAACGGTGAACAGCCAAAGGTCGTGGGACATATTGGTACCAACGACATAAGTGGGGAAAAGGGAGGAGTTCCTGAAAACAGATTACAGGGATTTAGGAAGGAAGCTGAGAAGCAGGACCACAATGGTAGTAATCTCAGGATTACTGCCTGTGCCATGCGACAGTGAGTATAGGAGCAGAGTGAGGTGGAGGATAAACGTGTGGCTGAGGGATTGGAGCAGGGGGCGGGGATTCAGATTTCTGGATCATTGAGACCTCCTTTGGGGCAGGCATGACCTGTACCACAAGGATGGGTTGCACTTGAATCCGAGGGGGACCAATACCCTGGCAGGGAGGTTTGCTAAGGCTATTGGGGAGAGTTTAAACTAGAATTGCTGGGATGTGGGAAATGAACTGAAGAGACAGAGGAAGGAAGGGTTGGCTCACAAATGAACTCAAACTGATCTTTTGAGATGTGTCTATTTTAATGCAAGGAGTATCATGAACAAAGCAGATGAGCTTAGAGTGTGGGTCAGTACTTGGAGCTGTGATGTTGTGGCCATTACTGAGACTTGGATGGCTCACAGGCAAGAAAGGCTACTCCGAGTGCCAGGCTTTAGGTGTTTCAGAAAGAACAGGGGGGGGGGCAAAAATGTTGGGGGCATGGCATGCCTGATCAGAGGTAGTGTCATGGCTGCAGAAAAGGAGGAGGTCACGGAAGGATTGCCTACTGAGTTTCTGTGGGTGGAAGTTAGAAACAGGAAGAAGTCAATAATTCTACTAGGTGTTTTTTTATAGACCACCCAATCATAACAGGGACATTTAGGAGAAGACAGGGAGACAGATTCTGGAATGGTGCAATAATAACAGGGTTGTCGTAATGGGAGGTTTTAATTTCCCCAATATTTATTGGCATCCCCCTAGAGCAAGTGGTTTAAATGAGTGGAGTTTGTTAGGTGTATTCAGGAAGGTTTCCTGACACAATATGTAGATAAGCCTACAAGAAGAGAGGCTGTACTTGATCTGGTATTGGGTAATGAACCTGGTCAGGTGCCAGGTCTCTCAGTGGGAGATCATTTTGGAGATAGTGATCACA
Source organism: Hypanus sabinus (assembly GCF_030144855.1). Classification (NCBI taxonomy): domain Eukaryota; kingdom Metazoa; phylum Chordata; class Chondrichthyes; order Myliobatiformes; family Dasyatidae; genus Hypanus; species Hypanus sabinus. The sequence continues at coordinate 29,973,272 of NC_082733.1, read as the reverse complement.
ATTCTATTTCTTTTACCATAGCATTGGAGAGGGATAGGAGCAGGCGAGCTCAGAAAACGTTTAATTGGAGTCAGGGGAAACATGAACCTATCAGGCAGGAACTTGGATGCATAAATTGGGAACAAATGTTCTCAGGGAAACGTACAGCAGAAATGTGGCAAATATTCAGGGGTTATTTATGTGGTGTTCTGCATAGGTACGTTCCAATGAGACAGGGGAAGGATGGTAGGATACAGGAACCATGGTGTACAAAGGCTGTTGAAAACCTAGTCAAGAAGAAAAGCTTACAAAAGGTTAAAAAAAACTAGGTAATAATAAAAAGTCTAGAAAATTATAAGGCTAGCAAGAAGGAGCTTAAGAATGAAATTAGGAGAGTCAAAAGGAGCCATGAGAAGGCCTTGGCGAGCAGGATTAAGAAAAAGCCCAAGGCATTCTACAAGTACGTGAAGAGCAAGAGGACAAGACATGACAGAACAGGACCAATCAAGTGTAATAGTGGAAAGATGTGTATGGAACCAGAGGAGATAGTTGAGGTAATTAATGAGTACTTTGCTTCAGTATTCACTACGGAGAATGACCTTGGCAATTGTAGAGATGACTTACAGTGGATTAAAAAGCTTGAGCATATAGACATTAAGAGATGTGCTGGAGCTTTTGGAAAGCATAAAATTGGATAAGTCACCTGGACCAGACAAGATAGACCCCAGGCTACTGTGGGAGATGAGGGAGGAGATTGCTGAGCCTCCGGCAATAATCTTTGCATCTTCAATGGGATGGGAGAGGTTCCGGAGGATTGGAGGATTGTGGATGTTGTTCTATTATTCGAGAAGGGGAGTAGAGATGGTCCAGGAAATTATAGACCAGTGAGTCTTACTTCAGTAGTTGGTAAGTTGATGGAGAAGCAGGATTTATGAACTTTTGGAGATGCATAGTATGATTAAGAATAGTCAGCATGGCTTTGTCAAAGGCAGGTCGTGTCTTATGAGCCTGATTAAGGATGTGACTAAACTCATTGATGTAGTGCATATGGATTTCAGCAAGGCATTTGACAAGGTACCCCATGTAAGGCTTATTGAGAAAGTAAGGAGGCATGAGATCCAAGGGGACCTTGCTTTGTGGATCCAGAATTGGCTTGCCCACAGAAGGCAAAGAGTATTGGTAGACTGGTCATATTCTGCATGGAGGGCAGTCACCAGTGGGGTGCCTCAGGGATCTGTTCTGGGACCCTTGTTCTTCATGATTTTTATAAATGTCCTAGATTAGGAAGTGGAGAGATGGATTAGAAAATTTGCTGATGACACAAAAGTTGAGGGTGTTGTGGAGAGTGTGGAGGGCTGTCAGAGGTTACAGCGGGACATCAATAGGATGCAAAAATGGGCGGAGAGGTGACAGGTGGAGTTCAATCCAAATAATTGTGAGGTGATTCATTTTGGTAGGTCAAATATGATGGCAGAATATAGTATTAATGGTAAGACTTTTGGCAGTATGGAGAATCAGAGGGATCTTGGGGTCTGAGTCCATAGGACACTCAAAGCTGCTGCACAGGTTTACTGTCTGGTTAAGAAGGCATACTGTATATTGGCCTTCACCAACCATAGGATTGAGTTCAAGAGCTGAGAGGTAATGTTATAGCGAAATAGGACCCTGGTCTGACCCCACTTGGAGAACTGTGCTCAGTTCTAGTCACCTCACTACAGGAAAGATGTGGAAACTATAAATACTGTAGGTTGAAGTGGAGATTTACAAGGATGTTGCCTGGATCGAGGTGTATGCTTAATGAGAATAAGTTGAGTGAATTTGCCTTTTCTCCTTGGAGCAACTGAGGATGAGGGGTGACCTGATAGAGGTGTATAAGATGATGAGAGGCATTGATCATGTGGATAGTCAGAGGTTTTTTCCCAGGGCTGAAATGGCTAACATGAAGGGGCACAGTTTTAAGGTGCTTGGAAGTAGGTACAGAGGAGATGTCAGAGCTAAGTATTTTATGCAGAGAGTGGTGACTGCATGAAATGGGCTGCTATTGACGGTGGTGGAGTCAGACACAATAGGGTCTTTTAAGATCCTAGTGGATAGGTATATGGAGCCCTGAAAATAGAGGGCTATGGGTAATTCTAGGTAATCTCTGAAGTATATGTTCGGCACAGCATTGTGGACCAAAGGGCCTGTATTGTGCTGTAGGTGTTCTATATTTCTGTGTCCTGATCTCATTGCTACTATCAAGGAGGTACAGATGCCTGAAGACACACACTCAATGATTTAGGAAAAGCTTCTTCTCCTCTACCATCCGATTTCTGAATGGAAATTGGACCCATAAACGCTACCTCACTACATTTTTATTTTTATTTTTGCACTACTTATTTTATATATGTATGTATATGTACACTTACTGTAATTCAACTTTTTTTCTATTATGTATTGCAATGTACAACTGCCACAAAGCTGACAAATTTCATGGCATATGCTGGTGACATTAAACTTAATTCTGCTGCTCCTATGTCTAATTGTCTTCACTGAATCCAGCTACATCGATGCATTCACCTACACAGGGTCTCAGACTTAGCTGCGTCTTGACAAGGTGCTGAGCTGCCAGCTCCTAGCTGTGTATCCAGCTGCTCTGGAAGTGTGACACTTGACCCAGTGTCAAGCTCTGGCATTCAGAATCAGTGTCATACAGTATGTTTGTTGTTCTACGGCAACAGTGTAGTACAATACACAAAAATTGTTCTGCTTTACAATACAAAATATAAATAAATAATACTGTGCAAGAAGAGAGCAAATTAGTGAGATGGTGTCTATGGGTTCCTCAACTGTTCCAATATCTGTTGGTGGAGGGGAAGAAACTTTTCTGAAGACTTTGTGTTCCTGCCTTTCAGCCTCCTGTACCTCTTCCCTGATGGTAGCAATGAGAAGAGGTGATATCCTGGCTGATGGGGCTCCCTAACGATGGATGCTGCCCTCTTGAGGCATTATCTTGTGCAAATGTCCTCGATGGCGAGGAGGCTTGTGCCCATGATGGAGCTGGCTGTGTCTACAACCCTCTGCAGCTTTCCCAGACCCTCTACACTGAAGCCTCCATACCAGACAGTGGTGCAACCAGTTGGAATGCTCCCCACAGTACATCTGTAGAAATTTGCAAGCGTCTTTGGTGATATACCAAATCTCCTCAAACTCCTAATGAACCATAGCTGCAGGCGTGTCTTCTTTGTGCATTTCTTCATGATTCATTTTCAGCATCTGGGTTTCAACTTTTGTTCAGTCAGTCCCCGTTTCATTATGTGCTGTGAAGACTCCCTGGAGTTTAATCGGCTTCCTTTCATGTTCTTTTCTTTCATTTTGTTTGTTCACATTTACTTTATGCCTTTTTTGTAGAAGCAGAACCAAGCCATTCAGCCCATCAGATCTACCCCACCATTCCATTATGGCTGATTTATTTTCCATCTCTACCCCACTCTACTACCTTCCCTCCATAATTTTTGGGACCCTTACTAATCAAAAGCCTATAAATCTCTACTTCTGAATACACCCAATGACTTGGTCCCTACAGTTGTCTGTAGCAATGAATTCCACAGATTCACCACACTCTGACTAAAGGAATTCCTCCTCATCTCTACTCTAAAGCAAAGTCCTTCTATTCTGAGGCTGTGCCCTTTGTTTATAGACTCCCCCACAATTGGAAACATCCTCTCCTCTTCCACTCAATCTAGACCTTTCAATATTCAATAGGTTTCAATAAGATCCACCCTCATTTCAACCACATATTTGACACTTCCTTGCCTGATCCGGCATTCTGAGGGAAGAAGCGTCCCTCGATAGACACAACAGCCTTCACTTACTTTTGAAAAATAATGCTTGGTTTATTTTGGAATAATATTTTACAGTTTATAGTACACACTGTTACTTGACAGCCAGTCTCACTTGCAAATACGGCATGAATTTATTTATTCATTCCAGTGTTTGGGCAATTTTCACTGTATTCACAAAGGTCAGATTCATGGCAGAACAGACCACCCAGAAGACAAGAATATAGTTATACACTCACGATCTGATCTTTTAAAACTAAAAACTGCAGTAGAAAGTGCTATAGTAAATAATGTGCTTTTAAGTCATTTAAATCCATTCGCAATCTTGGATTCACCATAGAAATCCAACAGACTTGAAAGAGCAGACCGCCCAGAAGGTGAGCAAAGCTCAAAGTACCCATTGTGCCAGAAAATGTCATCACTGGTGAGAATTCTAGGCAAGAACAATGAATTGGGGATTGAGATGACCTCTCCCTACCATCCTCCTGGGCTAATGTACAATCACTGACTAATAAGACAGACGTCCTGAGAGAAAGATTGCTTTATCAGGGACTGCAGTCAACTCTACTCCGCAGAGACATGGCTCACTCTCAATTCCCTTGATACGGTGATCCAGCCCAAGGGTTTCTCAATCCTCTGCGTGGAGTAGACAACAAAGCTGAGGAGGCAAAAGCCAACAGATAAATTCATCACAAACAAGAGAAAATATGCAGATGCTGGAAATCTGAGCAACACACACAAAATGCCGGAGAAACTCAGCAGGCCTGGCAGCATCTATGAGGAAGTTCAATCAACATTTTGGGCCGAGAGGATAAATATATCATGATAACGGTACCTGGGACATCCTGAACCAATCCTGTTCCTTGGACTTGGAACATCTGATAGTGAAATGAGTTGCTCACCGTCACCCTGACTGCAGTCTACATCTCACCGCAGGCATTCATCAAGGTAGCAGCAAAGAAACTAATTGGCATAATCAACAAGAATGAAGAGGTGTAGCCTGAGGCCCATCAACATCATGGTGTGACAGCTTGAAGAAGCCTCAGTCTATCAACACATTACCTGCAATACTCAATGAATCAACACGTTCAACCACTGATGCACCAGCACCAAAAAGGCGTACTTCTCCATCCCTCAGCTGCACTTTGGTAATTCTGAACCCTGGCTGTGTTTCTGCTTGTGTACAGACAGCAACAGAAGAGCATGGCACTGGTGAAGAGGACCTCAAAGAGCTAGACAGGAGAAATAGAAGAGGAAGTTGGTGCATTACACCAAGTTTAAGGATTCATCAATAGACCTAGACGAATACGTCACAGTCATTACTAACTTTGTAAGGATATGTGTGGACAAATGTATACCCACAAAAATATTCTGAGTCTTTCTCAGTCAGAAACCCTTGATGAACCGGGAGATTCATAATCTGCTGAGGGCTAGACCTGAGGCATTTAGAATGAGGGTTGTAGGGTCAAGGGGTTGGTTTGTAAGTGCATACTCAGGCAGAACCTCCAAGTTGTGCAGAAACAAGGCACCCCAAGTGTTGTGAAGGCCCTTACCTCCATGAGTTTCTCTGGATAGTTAGAGCCACAGATGACAGATTGAAATTTATGGAAATGACATACAGTCATTGACTATACCTCATGGTGCATGATAGGAGTTCTCTGTGTGCTGATTTGAAACATGAGATCACCGATCTTCATTTTTCCTGTGAACTGAACTGAGTGCTGCACAAAAATGCATTGTGATGCTATTATAGTCTCAAACACAGACGTTCCTGGATGCTCCAGCTGAGGTTTACTGCTTTATGCTGACATTGACCTCGTACATTCCCAGGGACGGCTGACATAGGAAGTCATACAAACCATGCAGACATCAGGGCTCACCCTCATGTCAGCTCACTCCCTATTGGACAATGCCAAATGGAATCTCAGCTACCATTTGAGCAAGGCTAACTTTACTCAAGTTGAAGGTTAATTACAAACGGTCATGCAGATCTTCCAAATAGGTTTCCCAAATAATGGGAATGGATGTCTGCACTGCCTAATTTTTTGGGCCTTTTCGCAGCAGGCAAGATGAGATGACATCTGTGAGCTTCCAGGCTGGCACATGTTTTTAAACTTTGTAATGTGTAAGAAGATTGATAGTCATGGAGGAGATGGTTTGGTTATGACAGATGTATACCTTAATGGGAAAGGAAAGGAAAGGGGCGGTATGGGAGCATAGTGGTTAGCATGACGCTTTACGGTTCAGATGACCCAGGTTCAATTCCCACCTGTAAAGAGTTTGTACGCTCTCCTAATGTCTGCGTGGGTTTCCTCCGGGTGCTCCGGTTTCCTCCCACAGTCCAAGACATACAAGTTGATAGGTTAATTAAACATTGTTAAATCAGGAGTTGCTGGCCAGTGTGGCTTGAAGGGCCACTTCAGTTAAAGTGAGAGCAATAGAAATAGAAATGACAAAAACTGTGGAAAGAACCTTCAGAGTAATGTGACTCTCAGAGATACAAAGATTGACTAAGTTTGCATTTAGTGTCCTGTCAACACTTAGTAAAGCAAAGGAAGATCTGGTGTTTTGGGAGGAATGTAGCATTCAAAAGAAAAATAATATGCAACCACTTAGATGCAGCTGTCCATACGCATAAGTATAGCCACAATGCGGGCTCCGTCATGTCCGTACATATGACGTGGGGCATCTGTAATACAGCATGTGTTTGCATGCATCCAGATTTATAAAGTGAGTTTTGTATGAATCAGGGGAAAGCAGCAGTATAACAGTGAGCAGCACACGCCATACACAGTGAGCATCCTCAACTACATCAAGTGGTAGATCAGTGGATGGCAGGAAGAGAATTCAGACGCCTCATGAGGTACAGAACTGGGTGATGTGAAAAAGCAGGCGAGTCAGAGAATTTCCTGTTTGCATCAGGTTTATAAACCAGCATGTGGCATGAAATTTGTTAACTTCGCATCAGCGGTTCAATACAATACATGATAAAAATAGAAAAAGATAAATAAATCAACTACAGTAAGTTTATAGTTATATATTGAATAGAACATTACAGCACAATACAGGCCTTTTGGCCCATAATATTGTGCCAACCATGTAGCCTACCCTAGAAACTGCCTAGGATTCCCATATTGCCTAGCCCTCTATTTTTCTAAACTCCATGTACCTGTCTAAGAGTCTCTTAAAAAAACCCTATTGTGTCCTCCTCAACCATCATCCCTGGCAGTGCATTCCACACACCCACCACTCTGTGTGAAAAACTCATCCCCCTTGTATCTACTCACAAGCTCCTTAAAACTATGCCCCCTCGTGTTAGCCATTTCAGCCCTGGGAAAAAGCCTCTGACTATCCACACGATCCATCCCTCTCATCATCTTATACACCTCTATCAGGTCACCTGTCATCCTCCATCGCTCCAAGGAGAAAGGGTCAAGTTCACTCAACCTATTCTCATAAGGCATACTCCCCAATCCAGGCAACATCCTTGTAAATCTCCTCTGCACCCTTTCTATAGTGTCCACGTCCTTCCTGTAGTGAGGTGACCAGAACTGAGCACAGTACTCCAAGTGGGGTCTGACCAAGGACAAACATAAATATATTTTTTTCTCTCACCCCTTGCACATGGTGCGTATGTGTATTTTTCGCTCAATCCCGGGTCCTCTACCGGAGGCCTGGGAGTTTGAGGGTTTGACGCAGCATTCTTGCTGTTCCGAGTAATGTGCTCTTCTGGACCAAGATCTCAGATGCCGTTCCTGGGATTTGTTGGAGCCACTCTCCCAGTCCAGGTGTCACAGCTCCAAGTGATCCTATCATCACCAGGATTTCTCTCGCTTTAAACTTCCACATCCTTTTTATCAGCTCTTTCAAGCCCTGATATTTCTCTAGCTTCTCATATTCTTTCTTCCTGATGTTACTATCATTTGGGATTGCCACATCTATTACTATTGCTTTCTTCCGTTCCTTGTCCAATATTGCTATATCTGGTTGATTGGTCAGAACCTCCTTATCAGCCTGTTTTTGATCAGAGCTCTGTCATTCTCCGCCACCTTCTTGGGTGCTTCCTGTTTGGACTTGGGAGTGTCCAATTCATATTCAGCATGTACACAATTCCTGCAACTTGGTTGTGCTGTTCAGTGTATGCTGTCCCTGCCTGTTTGTTGTACCCTGCTACAACGTGCTGAATGGTTGCAACAGATTCCTTCCATCTTGGATCTTGCCTGGTGAGATAGACCTCTGCTCCTACTGTTCTGAGCTCAGCATCTGTGTTGTGCAGCCATGAGCAGCACCTCTTTGCTGACCCTCAACCCTGCCACTTCCAGCCATTGGTAGGACTTTCTTACATCAGCCACCTCTGATAATCTGGTGATGGTACATCCTGTTCAGTGGCTTGGCCTGCAATGGTCTCTAGTCTCCTGGCTCTGCTTCAACACACTTCCATTTCCATACCCCCTGCCTGCTGTCTGAGGGATTCTAGCAGGCCATCCTTAGGGGCCATCTTACTGATTACTCATGAAAGTTTTACATTTCTTCCAGATCTGCAGACTTGACACTTCCAAGTCCGCATCCTCCTTTATACTGGCAGGAGTAGTTGCTCGATGTTGGACACACGCACACGCATGTGCACATGTGCATATGTACGTATATGTATGCCTTACTTGGTTCTTCTTAATCCTGTCCATCCCCATTCTCCTCATCATCCAAAACCCTGCATGTTTGCCCAGTATTACAATCATTAAAATAATTCCAATTTTTAGCAACTGATAAGCAGTTTAGAAGTTTGAAAGGTATTTTTCATTCATTCATCCAAGGGATGTGACCTCCACAGGCCAACCCAGCATTTAATTTCTCATCATTGATTGCCCTTGTAAAGATGGTAACAAGCTGGCTTCTTGAATGACTGCAGTTCTTGACAAGTGGGATATGCTTTTAGGGAGTGTAATGGGCTGGATTAATCAGTCCCGGTAATTCAAACAGTCCCAACAAAGTCCTGGAGTTCTGGTTGTGCCTGTACACTTACTACAAGGTAATTTAAGTCTAATTTATTACATTAAAATACAAAGCACAAATAAACCATATAAAATACTACATAGCAAGTCACAAAGATTTCCATAAAGATTTCTGCAAGGCCCAAGGATTTCAGGGCTTATGATTTTTAGTCCCACTTCATTGTTGCTGTTGTCAGGGGAACTCCAAATTCTGATTCACTTGTGGGACGAGTCAGAAATCACCCCTGGGTCCTAGACACCAATCACAATCTCCAGTCCCAGTTGAAATCCAACGAAGCAAGGAAAGTCACCCCCATAAATACAACTTTTCACAAGCACAGAGACAGACAATTTCCTTGATCTTTTGTCTCAAAAACAAACTTCTTCTCCCCCCCCCCCCCTCAAACACATCCATTAGCACAGTCTTCATAAATCGATTAGACATTTCCTGATTCATTCATGTCCCGGTGCACAACAGAAGGGCATTAATGCTTGCACATAGGTGGTAAGTCAAAGTTAAAGTCTGTCCCAAGCCTTTGTGGCTCATCAGGCAGGTGCTTATGCCCATGAAGTCTCTACCTCTCTCCCCCGGATAGGACACCAGTCTATCACGAGGTTGACCCCCAGCATTTTTTTTGCCGGTACCCATTTTTCAGCTGGGTAGACTGAAGCACTGTGTGCTCAAGGACACACACGTTGCCTCGGCCGGGCTTGAACTCACGACCTTCAGGTCGCTAGTCCAACACCCTAACCACTTGGCCACGCACCACACACATAGGTGATAAACCCGGACCAAAAAGCATCTATCTAGCCAATTATAAAACCACTTGATGGATATTTGCATGTTAATGGTGCCTAATCCGGACATTCATTGTTTTACAAAATCTAATATGATACAGGAAAAGAGTTCCAGGATCTTGACCAGGGCTGGAGTGAGTGAATAGTTGTGGATAGGGTGCCTTTCAATCAGGTTGAAATCTGATATGGCATCAAGCTATCTGAGTATTGTTGAAGCTGCACTTGTTAAGGCAAGTGGAAAGTGTTCCATCACACTCCTAACTTGAGTTTGTAAGTACCGGACAGGCCTAGGGGAGTCGGGAGATGAGTGACTCCCCACAGGATACTATCCTCTGACCAGGTCTTATAGCCACATTGTGAATTGTGAGCTTCACCCAGGGAACGTTCTGAATCTAGCCCCCACATATATATTCTTTAGTCAGAGGATGATGAATCTGTGGAATTCATTGCCACTGACAACTGTGGTGGCCAAGTCATTGGGCATACTTAAAGCAGAGGTTGATAGGTTCTTGATTAATAAGAGCATCAGTGTGACGGTGGGAAGGCAGGAGAATGCCATTGACAGGGATAATTAATCAGCCATGATGGAATGGTGGAGCAGATTTGATGGGCAGAATAGTCTAATTTTCTCCTATGTCTTATGGTCTTATATTGTTACATATGCTCTTATTGTTTGTATAGTGTTGGCTTCAAAGTTCGAAGCTTTGAAGTCAAGAGTATCCAAATAACAGAAGCATATGTGACAATTATTCATACCTTAAAACTTTTCCCTCTCTCTCAATTACCAAGTGGTTTATAGTATAGCTGCTAGCAGTGTTTACAAACCTCCGATACGGCCTCAGGTAATTTTAATGATGAATTTCACCAATAGATCGAGTGCTGATATGATTATGGAGCCAGCATTCTTTCCTTAGAAAATCAATCTCACTTACACTAGAAATAAACCCAAGCCGTAAATGACAGAACAAATGATTTGATCACACTTTCCTATTTATCTCTCCTTCTAGTAATGATTCACTCCCGACACCCTTCTATTACTGCCCCTTACACTATTAGCTGACAGTGATAATAATGCAAAGGAAAATCTCTTTGTTATCCTCTCCAATTCTCTGCAGATCCTTAATATAGCTCTTCTTCAGAATTCCCCTCCTTTAAACAATTGAAGTTCTATAAACATTTATCATTTGGTTTACCTCATGTGTTTTATTTATTCATTCATGTGGACATCCTTACGCACATCCTCAAAATATAAGAGTGTCTCTTTAGAACCTAGATGAGGAAGAATTTCTTCCACTAAAGGGCGGCGAATCTGTAAAATTCATTGTGACAGTTTGCAGAGTCAAGGCATTAGGTATATTTAAGGTGGAGGTTGACAGGTTCTTGATTAATAAGGGAGGTGAAGGTAATCAGAGGAAGGCAGGCGAATGGAGTTGAGTGGGATAATAAATCAGCCATGATGGAACAGTGGAGGAAACTCAATGGGCCAAATGGCCTAATTATGCTCCTATGTCTTATTGTCTTATGGTCTCGTAGACACTCTTGGCATAGCCAGAAGCTTTGCCAATCACTGACTGTGGTTGAGAAGATGGTGATGCGACAATTCCCCGAAATCACTCTTGTCTCAATCACACCTAGTTTGTTGAATGTACACCCTCTCTCACCCTATTTTTGCTGCTCTGTGAATCCAGTGCTTCCATGTGGAGTCACTGCATTTCACAACTTTTCCCCCTCTCTGGTAACTTTCTGCCTCTGGATGTTGTTACTGTGATCAAAGTCAGCAGAGAAGCCCTGAAGCTGGGGATCTACTGTAGAAGTTTTTATTCTTCATTGCAGACAGGCTTTCTTCCGGATAACCTCTTGGTAAAGTCTTACAAACTCAAAAGCACATCAGGTTTTTATACCCTGAAGATCAATGGTAACCAGGATGTGATTCAATACAATTTCAATAGTTACAATGATATTGTTTACTTCAATATTTTGGGTTGACAGTGAACCACATATCTACAGACAGTGACGCTGCTGAATGTTCAAATATCTTTGCTGAGTAAAGATATTCTCAAACTTCTGAGGACAGAGGGCCAAATGCCCAAGATTACTGTTGTGAGAGCTGACCCTCTAAGTACACAAATCTTCCAGCTATTGCTAGAGCAGCTAAGTGATAGTATCAATCAGGTCTGTAAGCTTGCATACAATGGTGCAAATTACTTCAACCCATAATTGCCTAGACTGATGCAGGCCAATTAACACAACCCAATTGTTCTAACGTTTGGATGATGTATATGTTCATCTGTGGGCAATCCTGTGCTCCACAGACAGTATTATTTTCAAAGATGTGCTTTTAACTTCAATTTACTACTTGCAACTTACAATTTACATGAAGAACTGAAAACGAATTCTTAATTGAATTCGTATCTGCTATATTCACATATCTCCAGAATATTCCCTAACACTGGACATTGTTCTTTATCCTATCCTCCAGTATTGGAATGGGTATGGTTATTAATTTATTATTGTCATGTGTACTAAGATACAGTCTAAAGCTTATTTTGATACTGTACATACAGATCAAATTTCTACAGAGTGTATTGAGGTAAAAAGTGCAGAATATAGAGTAAAAGCTACCAAAAAATACAATGCAAGGAAAGAACAAAGTGCAAGGTAGATTGTGAGGCCAAGGGTCTATCTTATTGTACAAGAGGTTTGATCAAGTGTCTGAAAACAGCGGAATAGAAGCAATCCTCTGGCTTGGTGGTACATGCTTTCAGGATTTTGTAGCTTCTGCCCAGTGGGTGAGGGGAGAAGAGAGAGTGTCTGGGGTGGGTGGGATCTTTCAGAGTCCATAGCAAGGAGGCTTGTTCCTGTGATGTGTTGAGCTGTGTCCACACTCTGCTGTTTCCTGCAGACACGTGCAGACACCAGCCCATTATGCATCAGACAGAATGCTTTATATGGTGGACTGATTAAAATCGGTAAAAATTGATGGAGACCTGACACATTTCTTTTGCCTCTCGAGGAAGTAAAGGTGTTGAAGTTTTTTTTAAGTATGCTATCAACATGTTAAAAAATGTTCATAAATACCACCTGCTTTGAGAATTACATTAGGTAGATTTTGGTAGGCTGGTAACTTTTTACAATCAGAACCATCTTATCCATATCAGTAAGTTCTACCACACCTAGCACACTAAACATCTGCCACGTCACTGCCAAAGTCAAAGAAAACTGTTTGGAAGAATTCCAGACTGAAGAGTGAACTCTTCCAAACCAACAATACTCCAGTCTGTGGCATCAAATATCACTGAATACTTGTTCAACCCCAAATCCCATGTTTCAAACACAGCAAATAGTTTTAAGCCCAAAGTGTGGTATTCAAACAAATTCCATGACATACGCCAATGATATTAAATCTGATTCTGATTCCTTCTTAAACTTCTCCACTGTCTGTAAGATATTACTTAAGAGCTTCCTCTTGAAACAAAGAATAGAGGTAGCAGAGTCTTGTTGGAATTACTCAACAAGTTGGATGCAGAGACATGAGGAGGTTGGTGATGGAGGATAGATAAGAGAAGGAAAAGGAAAAATCACGTTGTGGAAGAAGGCAGATTGAAAGAAAGAAGGCAGAGATGGTGAAAGAAAGCGGGTGTAAATAGATTTATTGTGACGAGAATCCTCGACGAGGATTGCTTGGAGCAAAATGCTGGAGTCTGAGAGGCTGGGATCGAGACACAGTCACAAATAGGATTGAGAAACTGAGTACAAAATAAACACTAGATTAAATCACTGGTAGGCTTACACTGAACCTAGGTCCAATGTTCCTTAAATACACAATTCTTGGCACTCAAAACATGATTATCAATTAACAGGAACATCTTAAGCCCTTAAAGAGGCCGCACCAGTCATCTGTTTTAGAGTATTTAAATCTCAGAAGCTGGCATTGTTGGGAGCGTCTTCTAACAGGACTCCCTTTGCTATGGCCAACTCCTGATGACGCTGGTTGCTCAGAGAGCAGTGATGGCAATCATGGATGAAAGTCAGATCCAGGATGTCTCTTTCCAGCACCCAACATCTTTCCTCCGGCCCGAATCCCTCCCAGTCCGCTAGGTACTGCCGAACACCTCAAACAGTACACAAGTCAATGAAGACCTGTTCCCTCTTGATAAACCTGGGTGGCAGCAGGGCCAATTGTGCTGGGGCTAAGGGGCTGGTGCAGACAGGTTTTAATTTAAAGATATGGAAGGTGAAGTTGATCTTTACTGTCTTGGAGAGCAGCAAAGTACAAGCCACCAGGCTTACTTTCCTCAGGATTTTAAAGGGACCATTGAACTTAGCCCTCCAATATTCTAGATTCCACACGGAGAGGCAAGTCATGAGTGAACAGCCAGGTCTGTTGCCCAGGCTGCTACACAGGCCCCAGACTTCTCCTTCAGTTAGCCTTGGTCTGCGCTCTCTAGGTAAAGGCCAACAAAATCTCTGTTGTCCTCATCCATTTCTACTTGCAGTGTTGGACAAGTTCTTCTGTTGCAGGGACCCCAAACTTAGCTTCCAGTTCCAGACAGAGGCGGAGGATAACCAAGCTGACACTCAAATGGTGACATCCGATGCACCGAGTGCTGTAGGGTATTGTGAGTGATCTCTGCCCAAATTAAATGGTCACAACACTCATCAGGTCTTTCTGAAGCCAGGCATCTCAGGACCCATTCTAAATCTTGTTTAGTCCGCTCCACCTGGACTGCGGGTGAAACCCAGAGAAAAGGCTTGCTGTTGCCTCTATCAGCTTACAGAAAGCCTTCCAGAAATGTGATGAGAGTTGTGGACCACAAGCTAAGACAAGGTCCATTGAAAATCCATGGACACTGAAGTCTTGGTCCAGGACAATCTCAGCTATCTGCACCATGGAAAGTAGCTTCGCCAAGGCAGTGAACTTGCAGGCTTTTGAAAACTGATCAGCAACCACCATGATGGCCAACTTCCACTTGGATGGCAGGGGAAAAGTGACAAAATCCATGGAGATGTGTCTCTTTGGAACGGGTGGGGGTGGAGGAGCCCTTGAGTTCAGGTACAGGGCACCTTGTTCCGGGTGCCCTCCTCACATGCCTGGACCTACTGCTGAACTTCTCTAGGCATTCCAGGCCACTAATACCTCCTCCTGATGCACTCAAGTGTCCTGGCTATCCCAGGATGTCTGGTCATTCTTAACAAATGTCCCCACTACAGTGCCTGGGGCCAGATGGAACTTGGGAATGGTGGTCAGCTGCTCCTCTCATTCCTGTTAGTCAAACCGGCAGGACAGAGCATCAGGTTTCTGGTTCTTTGACCCCGGTTGATAGGTCAAGGTGAAATTAAATGGGTTAAAAAAACAAAGACAACTTGGCCTGCTTGGAATTCAGTCTCTTGGGCTCCTGAATATAGGCCAGGTTCTTACGGCCGGTCCATGTGTGAGGTGTCTATCTCCACAGTGAAGGGAAGGTCTGGGTTAGAAGAAACCAAGATAGTAGCTGTAGTAAATTGCTGTTTAAGCTCTGCAATAGCAGACTCTGCTTCAGCAGACCAGACAAAAGGGCTCTTGCATTTCTTAGTCAGGGCCGACAACAGAGCTATCACTGAGCTGAAGTTCCTGATGAACTTACAGCAGAAGTTAGCAAACACCAAGGACCTGCATAAAGGAGACTTTCTCTTCTTTGAGACCTTGTCGCTAGGACCCTTCAGCTCATTAGCAAGTCTCCCGAAGTGTTGGGGCATCTCCTGACCTAGAAACTCCCTCCCTCTAATTCCTGTGGGATTCTAACTGGACTGTGTTGGGACTCACACTGTCTCATTGGCCAGAACCAGCTTGACCACTCTTGAGGACTGGACTAGATCTCCAGAAGGTTTCAGGTTACTGAAGCCTGCCCCCTTATAGGTCGTTGTGTTTGGGTGTCGGAGCACCGTGCCGTAAACAAATCCTCAACCGATGACTGGACCAAGCAATGACTCACCCTTGCTCCAGTCCACAGATGGGTTCTGCTGGGAAAGCCAAGGTACCTGAGGATCAGGCGTATGAGTGGAGAGTCAATAATGCAGAAACTAATGTCTTCCACATGATCTCCTATCCTCATCTGCAATTCCACAGTCTGGTGCTGGATCTGACCGGACTGTCCAAGAAGGCTGCAGGGAAGGAATGGCTCAACTTGTGCAACAGTACATCAAACCAGCAAGTGGTTTCTAAATCCAAAGAATTACCCACTGCTCCCATGTCCACAAAAGCCTTCACCTGCCTCAAGTTCTTACCCCAGGTGAAACCAGAATCCATGGGATTGGGCGTAGTGGCTGCTATCATCACCATCCTCCTGACGTTGGACAGCCTCAGCAGTTCTCCAGGTGGCTGCAGTTTTGGATATTCAGCCCACAGGTGACCTGCTTCCCCGCAGTAAAAGCAGCTTTGACTCCGGGACCTCTCATTGGCGGAGAGCCTAGAGCAACCGACTTGCATGGGTTCAGCTGGATCTTAAGCAGGCGACTGGCTGGCCATGCCCCGAGGTTGGGGAGTGGAACTGCCATGCGTAGAAACCGGGCCCGGACTGGTTCTCTTTGACTTCCTGAAGTGGTCTCACTTTCGCTCTCCCAGACGATTATCTGGGCGGATAGGCTGATTGATGAGAACCCCTAAGTTCTCTGCTGGCTCTGCCAAGGTGAGGGCATCCTTCAATTCGTCTCAGAATCCATAGCAGTATAGTGTGCCCAAGATCTCCCTGTTCCAACCATTCTTCTGGGCCAAGGTCCGAAATTTGAACACATGGTTGGCGGCTGACCATGGCCCCCTCCAAATCTTCATCAGGCAGTCTAAGGCTCAGCTGGCTCCAGCGGAGAGATGAAGCACCTTCCGTGAACTCCTGAGAATCCACACAGAACTCTGATCTGTAGTCTGAAGAAGGGTCCCTGCCTTGAAATAATGACTGTTTATTTGTTTCCACAGCTGCTGCCTGACCAACTGAGTTCCTTTTTGTATGTGTTACTCTGGATTTCCAGCATCTGCAGAATACCTTATGATTAACTGACTGTGGGATGTTTTACAGTGTTAAAAGTTCTGGTTGTATGCAAGTTGGTATTCTTCTGCCTTCCCCACTGTACAAACTGGACCTTTGTTGTTTCTATTGAACAACAGTCAGAGAAGATCTCAGCAGCTGGAATTTTACCCCCCTCCACCACCTTCTCTACCTTCATCCCACATAGAAACATAGAAAATAGATGCAGGAGTAAGTCAATCAGCTCTTTGAGCCTGCACCGCCATTCAGTATGATCATGGCTGATCATCCAACTCAGAACCCTGTACATGCTTTCTCTCCATACCCCCGAACCCTTTAGCCACAAGGACCATATCTAATTTCCTCTTAAATATAGCCAATGAACTGACCTCAACTGTTTCCTGTGGCAGAGAATTCCACAGATTCACCACTGTGTGAAGAAGTTTTTCCTCATCTCTGTCCTAAAAGGCTTCCCCTTTATCCTTAAAACTGTGACCCCTCGTTCTGTACTTTCCCAAAATCGAAAACAATCTTCCTGCATCTAGCCTGTCCAATCCCTTTAGAATTTTATACGTTTCAATAAGATTCCCCCTCAATCTTCTAAATTCCAGTGAGTATAAGCCTAGTCGATCCAGTCTTTCTTCAAATGAAAGTCCTGCCATCCCAGGAATCAATCTGGTGAACCTTCTTTGTACTTCCTTCTATGGTAAGAATGGCTTTCCTCAGATTAGGGGACCAAAACTGTACACACAATATTCTAGGTGTGGTCTCACTAAAGCCTTGTACAACTGCAGTAGAACCTCCCTGCTCCTGTACTCAAATCCTTTTGCTATGAATGCCAACATACCATTTGCCTTTTTCACCACCTACTGTACCTGCATGCCCACCTTCAATGACACACAGGTCTCATTGCATCTCCCCTTTTCCTAATCGGCCACCGTTCATATAATAATCTGTTTTCCTGTTCTTGCAACCAAAGTGGATAACCTCACATTTATCCACATTAAATTGCATCTGCCATGAATTTGCCCACTCACCTAACCTATCCAAGTCACTCTGCATCCTCTTAGCATCCTCCTCACAGCTAACTCCGCCACCCAGCTTCATGTCATCCGCAAACTTGGAGATGCTGCATTTAATTCCCTCCTCTAAATCATTGATAGATATTGTAAACAACTGGGGTCCCAGCACTGAGCCTTGCGGTACCCCACTAGTCACTGCCTGAGCCTTGCGGTACCCCACTAGTCACTGCAATGAAGGCAAGGGAAAGGAGGAGCACATTTCTGCTAGGAGGGTCAGTACCTGTGCAGATTACACTCTCATAG
This sequence comes from Hypanus sabinus, assembly GCF_030144855.1. Lineage (NCBI taxonomy): Eukaryota > Metazoa > Chordata > Chondrichthyes > Myliobatiformes > Dasyatidae > Hypanus > Hypanus sabinus. The sequence goes on along the minus strand of NC_082733.1, from coordinate 29,955,363 downwards.
TTGTGCCTAATAATTATTCATAACCTCACTCTCTGATGATCAGATGAAAGAGATTGGAAACTCAAATGTGTTTGAGCAAAGCAATCACTGTTGTTAGTGAGCTTCCCCACAGAGCCAAGACCCAACGTTACACATTTCAGCATTATTACCATCTTAATCACTAATTCCTTTTGCACACAATTAAAAACTCCTTTCGGAAACTCATTTAAATATCCAATTAATATAATGAAGCTGCCATAATGATAGGTGAAGATACACTAGGAACAGGCGACATCTATCCCTCGGGCATTGCCTTTAATCTTTTACATCTAGTCAATTAATTGGACTGGCTGCTGTATACATACACTAATGGAACTTCTTAATTGTATATTTATACTATCTATATCTATCCCAATATAAATAAAGCTGAAGAATAATGCATTTGAGATGCACACTCCAATCTCCAACATTGTATCAAATACGAATGTTGTTCCATCATCGTACTCTCATCAGGCAGGATCCACCACACACCCATGATTTATGACAGTGTATTGCACTGAGGCTCAGATATCTCTATCCTGATTGGTTAATATCGAAATTCATAAATTTTGCCAATTTAATTAAGTTACAAAGCATTTCTCTGGCCCAGCTAACTAAAGAGAATTATCCAAAAGCAAATTATAACTAAATTTCACAATCCTTTTCAAGAGAATGTGAATCAATTTTTTTTAAAAGACGGAAGAAGAAACCGCAGCAGCACACACAAAATGCTGGAGGAACTCAGCAGGTCAGGTGGCATCCATGGAAATGAATAAACAGTCGACATTTCAGGCTGAGCCCTTTCATCGGGAAGTATGCGTTGACCTGGATTTCCAATATCTGCAGAATCTCTTGCAGTTATAACAGGGAACCACAAATGCTGCACATACAGAGAAGGGATTGTTTAGATCAATAGAGATGGAATGTTGTAACATGTAATGTTATTACAGCACCAGTGGCCTTGGTTCAGTTCTTGCTATGGTATGTAAGAAGTTTGTATGTTCTCCCCATGATGCATGGGTTTTCTCTTGGTGCTCCAGTTTCCTCCCACATTCCAAAAATGTGGGTTTTGTACGTTAATTGGCCAGATGAGTGTAATTGGGTAGCATGCTCATTGAGCCAAAAGGGCCTGTTACCATGCTGCGTCTCTAAATAAAAATATCTCAGCTATACATAAAGGGTCTCAACCCAAAATGCCAGCTGTCCATGACCCTCAACAGGTGCTGCATAAATGCCTCCAGTAGTTTGTTTTTCCTCCAAATGCCAGTGGCTACAGTCTCTTGTGTCTCTCTATACCTGTGAGAAGTTGTGTGACTTGGTGAACATGTCCTGCCCACTCTATATATTGTTACAAGGATCTATCCTTTAGTTTAATGATCAGGGAGGCACAGAGAGAATCTGTGATAACCAGAAAGTACCTTTATTGGCTCTATTCACAAGAACATGAAGTTACACAACCGAATACCTATGTGCACACCAACTAAGTTTTCCTGCCCCATCTTGAAAATCAATGAATAGAAAAGGTAACACAGGTAAAAGGCAACCATGCTGGCCATGTATTCCTGCTCCAACCTCCACGTGTCTGTAGGACACTCCACATCCATGATAGTGGGTCTCTGGTGGTTGCAGCATTTTCACTCCCTCATGTTTGAAGCTCTGGACTCAGTGTTCTTCATCAGTTCAAATGATGCATCACCATTCTATTGGCTCAAGGTCACCTGACCTACCTGGGTCACCTTCCTATTGGATCAACTCCAGGGCGACAACCAGCATTGTCTTATGGTCTCTGTCCTAGCCCCATGCCTTAGTTCTCTTCAACTCTGACTAGTTCAAACTAAGTGACCCAGCCACTGAGTCTAACAAGTTTACATATTGCTTCTCCAGCAAGTCTGCCACTTTAAATAATAAATAGTTACTCCTCTGAGAACAGTCTCAGGTTTAGCAGGTCATCAACTGAAAGTCTTCGTGTCTACATTCAGTTGCTCTGATTAGATTATCCCAGAGCAAGGATCAGTTCATAAAATGAGGAGTTGCAAGGACAGTCTCACAAAATGGCCGACTCCATTTCTTTCAAGCACATGGCAAGAACAAAGACAATTGGTTTGTCTACTTCCACTGTCCTTGATTCATTCAAATTCACTGATTTGTAGACTGCAGTTCCTTCTGGTCAACAACATAGAATATCTGTTCCATGAGCTCACATCTATCAAAGATCGGTGTAATGAACGAGCAGGTTCTCCACTACCAGTGCCCCACCACTTGATTCAAGGACCCCAGCCAAAACTGGACTCGCCCCACCAACAAGCCTGAATCTCTCTCTCTAATTCACCGTCCCAACACCACACACCCTAAAACCCTTCTCACCAGCAATTCCAACAGTGTGTGGCCAGCACTCCATTTCTCACTGACTCAGCAAAGCAGCCAACATGATCAAAAACCTCGCCGAGCCCAGATATTCTTTCTTCTTTCCCCGTTCATGCAGGAAGAAGATAGAAAAGCCTGAAAGCATGAGTCTCCAGGCTGAAAGACCCTTTTTAGGACAACTGAATGATTTTATTGACCTCAGAATCAACCTACTTGCCCTTGAAGCTTTATCGTCTGCCTGCACTGCACTTTTTTCTGCAACAGCAATACTATTCTGTTTTATTGTTACTGCTTTTCCCTTGTGTTACCTCGATATAGTACAATAGTAGACGGAGGCAGTTTGAAGCGGCAGACCCAAGGCGAGGCAGAGTCAAGGTGGCGAGGAGGGGCCTGTGAATGATGAACAAGCTGAAGTTTAACTGATTTAAACTGAACTGGGCAGGTCGGGTATCGGCCAAATTGAGGCGGTGGGCCCTGAGCCTAAGATGGTATTGAAGCCGTGTGGTCCGGGTCCAAGAGTGAGGAACGACCTGCTGATTGGCCAATTTAAGTGTCAGGCCAGATTGAAAAGGTCAGGGTGTCAGGGCTGGAGGCCACTCACTGCTCCACAACATTTGCTCATCTCTTTATGTAAAACTTTGAGGCCTCCCCATCCACCTCCCCACTCTCCAATAAAACCTTCTCCAAAAGCATCTGGGCTCACCCCCCCTCATCCTCACCATGTGAAACAGATCAGGGTTTCAGAAGCAACCCAATGCTTTGAACCCCTCACTTGCAAAACCTAGGTATCCTGACCAGTGTGACTTCAACATCTTGGAACCATTTCAGAAATAATTCCTTGTACCTGCAAATTTTGTCATCTCTTCTCCCTGCTGGCTTGCAAACTTACCTTGGATTAAATATGGCTTTTGTCAGTTGACTGGTGAATTTGAATGCTGCTATACTTTACATATAGACTTATGCAAATACATCAGCGAAAGAAGTTACACTCTATCGGGCCAATCAGCTTATTTTAGAATTACCGTTTGAAATGTATTTTTCCTTCTGCCTTTTGGCTTCTGACTGCAAATTAAAAGTAAAAAGTTCCAGCATTAAACCATTTCATGCAGAATCTATACTGACATCACTGGACTTAACACCTTTGGATTAACTGAATTTCTCTCTTGACAACTAAGAATGAAATGGCCAGGTTGGCAAGGAAAAGATAATGCCATGTTCTTCTATATCTGCCCCCTGCACAGTACACTGGTTAGGAAACTTCTATATCTACCAACCTTCCCATATCAGAATCCGGATCATGTTTAATATCACCGGTGTATGTCGAAAAATCTGTTAACTTTACAACAGCAGTACAATGCAATACATGATGAATAAATAGAGGGAAAAACTGAATTACAGTGAGTATATGTACGTCTGTTAACTAGTCAAGTTAAAATAAGTAGTGCAAAGAAAAACAGAAATAAAAAAAGCGGTGAGGTAGTGTTCATGGGTTTGATGTCCATTTAGAAATCGGATGGCAGAGGGGAAGATGATATTCCTGAATAACTGAGTGTGGGCCTTCAGGCTTCTGTACCTCTTTTCCTGGGTGGTGGAGATCCTTAATGATGGAAACCTCCTTCCTAAGGTACTGCCCCTTGAAGATCTCTTCGATATTACAGAGGCTGGTATCCATGATGGAGCTGACTCAGTTTACAAATTTCTCTTACCTCAATCCTCCCCCCATACTAGACAAAGATGCACCCAGTCAGAATGCTCTCCATGGTACATTTGTAGAAGTTTGAGTGTTTTAGTTGACAAACCAAATCTCCTCAAACTCCTAATGAAATATAGCGGCTGCCTAGTTTTCTTTGTAGTTGCATCAGCATGTTGCATCCTGTTTAGGTCGTCAGTGATATTGACACCCAGGAACCTGAAATTGCTCACTCTGTCTGCTTCTGACCCCTCTGTAAGGATGGGTTTGTTTTCCCTCGTCTTACCTTTTCTGAAGCGCACAATCGCACCTGCCTCCAATCTATTGCATTTTGCTGATATGCTTGTTGTAAGACTCTGCTTTGCACCTTACTGTCCAACTGCACTGCATTTTCTCTGAGCTTTCGCACTTTATTCTGCTTTCTGCTGTTGTTTTACCTTGTAATGCCTCAAATCACTGCGCAGTGATCAAATCTGTGTAAAAAGTATGCAAGACAAGCTTTTCAGTGCCAGTAAATGCGACAATAATGAACCAACTCCAACTCCAAAAAGGTAGATGTAAAACTGCATGGAGAAAGAACTTATTAGCAATTACCGAGGCTACATTTTCACATAGCCGTGGTGTAAATTGTCTAAATGCACCAACTGAACAGCGTAAAGCAGTGGGTTTCAATCTACTGTGATTCACGTGAGCCATTACTCCTTCGTTACAAAACCACTGATTCCCAATTAGAAACATCTCAGAAGATGGGTGTAATTATAAAACTGATGCATCTAACACGCATTTTGTCCACTACATTTCAGCATCTGTCACGCTGCTGACATGCTGCCAGATTGGTCAGAATGTCACAATTCTGCTGAAAGACCAGAGAATTATGGCATCTTACTCTTCAACAAGAATCTCCAAAAAGAGCCATTTACTTTGCCCCGTTCCCCTGCCCTTGCCCCACACCCTGTTAAATGTTTCCTATTAAAATATTTATCGATATTTTTTAAAGCCATTAAGGATTCTGTTTCCACCACTTATCCGGTAAGGTATTCAGCACACCCACAGTCCTTCATGCTTTAAAAGGATAACTCTACTCACTCATTTGCCATTGATTTGAAATCTGTGACTTCCTGTTACTCATTTGCTGCTAATTTTCCTGACTTGAACAGAACTTTGAAGAGCTCAGGACATCCAGGATTGTTCTGGGGCTCACAATCATAGAGTCATAGAACACTACAGTACAGAAATGGGCCATTCAGCCCATCTAGTCCATGCCAAACTGTTATTCCATCTAGATTCAATGACCCACACCCAGACCATAGCCCTCCTTCACCTCTATTTCCAGTCTCAGCCAACCTCAGTGGAAAAAGCCTGCTTACATTTACCCTACTGATAGCAAACACATAATTTTGTATACCTGAATCCAATCTCCCTTCATTCTCCTATACTCCAGGTAATAAAGTCCTAACCTATTCAACCTTTCCCTGTAACTCAGGTCCTCAAGTCTTGGCAACATCCTTGTAAATTTTCCCTGTACTCTTGCAATCTTATCAATACTGTTCCTGTAGGTAGGTGACCATAACTACACATAATACTCCAAATTATTGAATTAATCCTTCATATACATGAGTAAAAATATTTACATTATGTCTCTGTCTATATGTGCATTGTGATTTATAGTAATTTATAGTAAATAGTATGTACAACAGGACAGTCGATATAACATAGAAATACAGCTGTGTCAGCATAAATTAATTAATCTGATGGCCTGGTGGAGGAAGCTGTCCCGGAACCTGTTGGTCCTGGCTTTTATGCTGCGGTACCATTTCCCGGATGGTAGCAGCTGAAACAGTTTGTGGTTGGGGTGACTTGGATCCCCAATGACCCTTTGGGCCCTTTTTACACACCTTTCTTTGTAAATGGCCTGAATAGTGGGAGGTTCACATCTACAGTTGTGCTGGGCTGGCCACACCACTCTCTGCCGAGTTCTGTGATTGAGGGAAGTACATTTCCTATACCAGGTAGTGATGCAGCCAGTCAGGATGATCTCAATTTTACCCCTGTAGAAAGTTCTTAGGATTTGGAGGCCCACACCAAACTTCTTCAACCATCTGAAGTGAAAGAACATCACCAACACCTTATACAACTTTAACATAACACCCCAGTTCCTATATTCAATAATTTATGAAGGGCCATGATGTGCCAAAAGCTTTCATTACAACTCTATCAACCTGTGATGCCATTTTTAAGGAATTATGGATTTGTATTTTCAGAATCTGAGCTTTCTCCACAATCCTATCATTTAAGTATGAGCATCCCATTATTTAGATTACTGCAGGGGACTAGGGTACAGGTGCTATCACTGCCCCAGTATACCCATTCCACCCCTCAACATTTTTTCTCCCCTCCCCCCACCTTTCCGTAGGGAGGTGGAAAAGTCAGTTTGGCTCCCTAAATCCCCTGCAACATCAATATAATGATGCAAGGCAAGAATCTTAATAAATACTTACTGTAGGTTTAGTATTTCATCTGTGTTTTATGCACTAGATGGTCCTGTTTAGGGGAAGAAAATATTAAAGAGGCATGAGTCATTTTTAAACCATTTTATCACTGTCCACCCACCTAAAAAATCAATCTGAAACTCAAGTCTGGCTGCTAATTCTCTTCAAAAGTTTTACTACTTAGCAGGCAATTCCTTTCTTTATTCTTCCCCTGGGGTTTATCACTCACAAATCTCTGCATTAATTTTCATGCAGGAACATTTGTTTAACTTGTGAACGTGTCCAAATCCTACTGAAGTCTCATACACACAGTTCTCTGATTCCTAAGTATTTTGGAAATGCCGGCTCTGAATTCCAGTGTATTGTTTGGCTCTCCTCTTAATTCCAATCTCATCATATCCAATCTGTTACAAACCAACCCTTGGCTCTTCTTACAAGTTTCATTGTTTCTGATCAAGTCGTCATGAATTCTAAACCTTTGGCCTTGCCCATATTCTGATCTACATCCCATTGCCCTCATCTTCCTCTTGTCCTCTAACATCTCAGGTGATTGGCAACTCATTTTGTGATTCCTACCTTCTTCACATGGGGTTTGACCCAGCCCAGGTCTGTTACCTCACCCACCTTCCAACCCCCATCCATACCCTTGTTTGAACTCCCTATATTCCCAGGACCAGGTTACGACACATTTCTGGCCAACAGTATTTTACAATAACCTTTCTGTAACAGCTGTGACATCAAACTACAGTCACTGGCCCCATCCATTGGGATGCTCCTTAACTAATGATCTCACTTTAAGGACTCTTTATCTTGTTATTCCATGTTCTCATTATTTATCGCTCTTTATTTATATTTGCATTTGCACATTTTGTTGTCTTCTGCACTCTGCTGATCTTTCATTGATTTTGTTATAGTTACTATTCTACAGACTTGCTGAGCATTCACGCAGTAAAATGAATCCCAGGGTTCTGTGTGACGACGTAAATGTACTCTGTTAATAAAATTTATTTTGAACATTGAACTTCTGAACTTCAGAATGTACAAACCCCTTACAGACAGCACCAGTATTGAACTCTGAACCGCAAATAGTGAACACTTAATTGATGGGTCTACTTCTTTAATATTCTGTAGGGAAGGAAGTCTTCTGACCTCACCCAAAAGGATTCCTCTGTGACGTGAGACCCTAGACTCTTAATGACATTGGTAAATGACCTAGCAAGCCGCTCAATGCTCTTCCAAGTTGCAGGAGGATGTGCTAAAGGACACACAGCTACTTAGAGCAGTTTTTTTCCCAGGGCATAAATGGCTAGTTCAAGGGGCCATAACGCTAAGGCGATTGGAGGAAAGTATAGTGGGGGATGTCAGAGCTAAGTTCTTCACACAGAGAGTGGCAGGTGCATGGAATGTGCTGCCAGGTGCGCTGGTAGAGGCAGGTGCATTAAGAACATCTATGAAACTCTTACACAGGCAGATGGATGATAGAAAAACGGAGAGCAATATAGGAAGGAAGGGTTAGATTAGGTTAAAAGGTCGGCACAACATAGTTGGCCAAAGGCCAACATCTATGTTCTGCAAAGGCCCTGCAGCAGCTAGAAAACTCATTCCTTGCCCATCTGTCTGTCTCTCAAAGGCTTGTTCGTAAGTGGATAACTCAGGTGTTTGTAACCCAGAGAGATCCTGAATGACTTTCCCCAAGAAGGTGAAGCCTACCCAGTTTCAGATAAAGGCTACGAACAACAGTGATTAGAGGTCTTAATAGAAATGTGAACTTATAAACTTAATCAGAAATATTTCCCACTAAGTTATAAAAGTGAATGTTATTCCTCTAGAAGGGAGGACCGAGAAGTGGAAAGGCATTAAACATATTTATTCCGAGCAAAGATGTATATCTTTATCTGCTATTCCCGGCACAGGGAAAGAAGTTGTATGCAAAACTATACTTCATCAAGGAGCATTTATAAATAGAAAGAGCCCAATATCACCTGAAATTGTGAAAATTACAGCAAAGAATTTCACACTAAACTGAAAAGCTTTCCGCAGTATCTCTATTTTTACGGAGGGTTGGGATGTTGTGTTCCGGTGTCAGCTTGTTGCTCCTGAAGAGAAAGCACGGTTCTGTCAGGTGAAACAACATGTTAATCAGGCAAAACATTCTGGTATGATCTGAACACAGGCAGCTGTCCAGGAAGGGCGACAAACAGTATAAAACCTGCAGGGGCAGGTTAAACCTCCCACAGGGACATGGACACAGAAAGTTGTCGCACAGCTAAGGCCAACTACTGGCTCTCCTCTTCCTGCCTGATCCAAGATAAATGCCATGGGAATAGGATGAGTTCCAGAGGGAAAAAAAATGTACCATATGCATGCACAATGGTATTTACAAAACAACAACTTGCAGAGTCTTCAAACCAGTAATAACATCCTGGAGCATGTCACGGGAGAAAATGCGATTTGATATAACAACAGAGATAATGTGGCAAAGAGAGACACTTATGGAGTGCTCTTGATATAGAGAAGCTCAGAGGAAGAACTTCTTAAGTAGGTTGGTCCTTGGATCACATAGGGGCCAGGGTGAGTTAGCAAACTAGATACAAAGTTGCTTCAGTGATAGGAGGCAAAGGGTGACTTTTCAAGAAGGAGGCCTGTAACAGAGTGAGGTCTCTACCTAACTCTGGCGTAGAGGTTGACCCATGCCTGCCAAGATGAGGGCTTGTTCCTTCGTAAGCTAGTCTCTGAATGAAATCCACTGCCACGTGAAGATACTGGCAGTCCTCACTTACAGTGGATTTGTGCTTTGTGCTGTGTGTGACCTTTGATACTGTGTTTTGCACCTTGGCCCCAGAGTTACGCTTTTTCGTTTGGCTGTATTCGTGGGTATTCATGCACGATGCAGAGATTGATGCTGGGCCCCTTGTAATTTCTCATTTATATTAATGATTTTGATGAAAATATAGGTGGCATGATTAATAAATTGAATTCCACAGTGGACAGTGAAGAGGTTTATCTAACGTTACAACAAGCAATAGACCAAATGAGGAAGTGGACAAAGGATTGGCAGATGGAATTTAACACTGACCAGTGTGAAAGTATTGTTTTTTGGGGGAGTTAAACCAGGACCGGAGATGCACAGAGAATGACAGGATCCTGAGGAGCATTATTGAACAGAGAGACAAAAGTCCTGCACAACCATCTTCTGACTCCTTCCATCAAGTTAATTTGGTATCCAATTGACTAGCTCACCCTGGATCCCAAGTGATCTAAGCATCTAGACTAGCCTATCACGTAGGATCTTGTCAGAGACTTAGCTGAACTTCTACTGCCCTGTAAGCTAGTCTTCATTAGCTGAGACATTATGTAATTTCACATTACAGTTGTATAAAATGATGGTTAGGCTGAACTTGGAGTATTGTGTACAATTCTGGTCACCGCTTTAAAACAGAAAAGACTCAACAGGATGTTGTTTGGACTGGAGGGCTTGAGTGATCAGGAGGATTTTATAGAATGGGTCTGCATTCCCTGTAGTGAAAGGGACTGAAAGGTGACATGACAGTTATTTAAAATTATGGAAGGCATAGGCTGAGCAGATGCCAGTGTTGATTTCCCATGGCAGAGGTGTCTAAAACCAGGAGGCATAGATTTAAGATGAGAAGGTGATGGTTTAAAAAGGACATGAAGACTGTTTTTCACTGAAAGAGTTGGTATCTGGAATGTGCTGCCTGGAGAGGTGATGGAAGCAGGACCAGTAACGAAACCCAAGAGGCATCTGGATAGATATTTGAATGAGTGTTACATGGAGGGATATGGAATTATTGCGGCCAAGTGCAATACATCAAGATAGGCATGATAGTTAGCATAGAAGTAATGGGCTGAATGGCCTGTTTCTATGCTGTATTGTTCCATGTTACAGAGGATAGGAGGCAGCGACGGAGCTGAATAAAAGGATGAGAATTTTAACTGCTTGGCCTTCCTGAAATAGGAGGAAACATAAGACATCAGAAAAGTGTGGCTTGGGTTCACATTAACATGGAAACAAGGCTGGGTCTGGCCTAAAGGTTGACCCATGCTTGCCAAAATGAGGACTTGTTCCTTTATTAACTGGTCTCTGAATTTTGAATAAAATGTGCTTGCCAGATGCACCTTGACCCAGCATAACACCATTTCATTTGGCCATATTCTTGGGTATTCATGTTGAATAACAATCGAACTTGAACTATGAACTATGATATAAAAATCTATTTTTAAAAAATCAAGCCCTCAATTTTAAGAATAAAACTTTCTTTACCCCTGGAACTTTCTCTCTCAGTGTTTTGTAAATTGCAGTTTTTCTGATATTTTGTTAAAAAGTCACAATTCTAGGGTACAGTATATACAAAACTTCATACCATTTTCTTCAGAGATGGAAATCAAACATTTGACATACAAAGTAACATTCAAAATGCTGGGGGGATTCAGTCGGCCAGGCAGCATCCATGGAGGGGAATAAATAGTCAATGTTTTGGGGAGAACCTTCTTCAGTTCTGGCTTCCTTATTAGCAAGGGTGAGGAGTCACAGTGTCCTTTCCCTTCTCAAGAACCCTGCACTCATATTTCTACTCCTTTTCACTAAAAATTACACTCAGCGCCACATTATTAGGTACACCTGTACACCTGCTCATTATTGCAAATAGCTAATCAGCCAAACACGTGGAAGCATCTCAATGCATAAAAACATGCTGATATTTTAAGAGATTCAGTTGTTGTTCAGACCAAGTATCAAAATGGGGAAAAAACGTGATCTAAGTGACTTTGACTGTGGAATGATTGTTGATGCCATTTGGGGTGTCTGAGCATCTCAGAAACTGCTGATCTCCCAGGATTTACAAGCACATTTCCTAGAGTTTATAGAGAATGGTGTGAAAAACAAAGAAAAAAAAATCCAGTCAACAATGAAATGGATGAAAATGTCTTGATAATGAGAAAGGTTGGAGGAGAATGGCCAGACCAGTTCAAACTGACAGGAAGGCGAGAGTAACTCTAACATCCACAGGTTACAACAGAGACATGCAGAAGAACATCTATGAACACACATGTCAAATTTTTCATTAGATAGGTTACAGCAGCAGAAGACAATTTGCATATATTAGGAGATACAGGTGATACCTAATAAAGTAGCCTTTAAGCGTGTATCCTGTTGAAGTTTCTCAGCTTGAGATATTGTCTGTTTATTCCCCTCAAAAGATGCTGTCTGACCTATTGAGTTCCTCCAGCATTTTGTATGTTGTTCCTGGATATCCTCCATTGAGCAAGTAAGTCTGAGAGGATATTTGACTGAGCTTTCAAAAGGATTAAAGGAGAGAGCCCTTCTCATTGGTGAATGGTTTAAGGACTAGGTAGCATAAAGTTAAAACTATGTGAAGAAGATGAAAGGAGATTGTGAGAGAAAACTCTTCGCTGCAGAAAGGAATTAGGAAGTAGATCTCACTGAGTGCAGAGGTAATGAGAAAAGAATCAACCAAAATGGACTTAGTAGGCACTGGAGAAACAAAACCACGCAGGACTGTAGGGAAAGGGTGGATACCTGGGGCTTTGCTTATTGCTGGCAAATAAACGAGCTGCAGTTGGCACTGTCAGAAACAATAAGGATGGGAATAGCGCCATGAAACAAACTTTAGAGACATCGGTGGCAACAAAAAGTTTTTTGTCAGCTAAATGTTCAGAGAAGAATCCTGCTGCAGCTCTGGACAAGTCTTCTTTTACAAGACAGTGTCACCAATACCAGAGTATTTGATTCCATCTCTTCTACAGAAAGTATTTGTTCTAAAAGTTTGAAAAATGGTATCTGAGAAGTGCAATGAAAGTTTACCTCCTGCATGTTTGACTCAAGTGGACAATCCTTTTCAGACCTGCATCCAATAATCATCATAAAAGAGTCAGCCTGATAAAACAAGTACTACCCAAGTTGAAGATTTATTGCTTCCCTCCCTTCATGATGGTTGCAAACTCACACCTGCTCTACCTCTTCACAAGGATTTTGGACTCACATTGGTTTCTCTCTTTGCAATTATTATGAGCTCATACTGGCTTTTCTTTACACAATTGTCAACACTCGCTAGAAACACAAGAGATTTGCAGATGCAGGAAATCCAGAGCAATGATTGAGGAACTTAGCACCCTTTACTCTTAGACCCTTTTTAAACAATGGAACAACATGAGCAATATGCCAATCCTTTGGCACCATCCCCGTTTCTAATGACATTTGAAATATTTCTGTCAGAGCCCCTGTTATTTCTACACCAACTTCCCTCGAGGTCCTAAGGAATATCCTGTCAGGACCCGGAGATTTATCCACTTTTATATTCCTTAAAAGCACCAGTACTTCCTCCTTTTTAATAGTCATAGTTCCATAACTTCCCTACTTGCTTCCCTTACCTTACACAATACAATATCCTTCTCCTTAGTGAATACCGAAGAAAAGAAATTGTTCAAAATTTCTCCCACCTCTTTTGACTCCACACATAACTGTCCATTCTGATTCTCTAATGGACCAATTTTATCCCTCACTATCCTTTTGCTATTAATATAACTGTAGAAACCCTTTGGATTTATTTTCACCTTACTTGCCAAAGCAACCTCGAATCTTTTAGCTTTTCAAATTTCTTTCTTAAGATTCTTTTTACATTCTTTATATTCCTCATTTACTCCATGCTGCCTATATTTATTATAGATCTCTCTCTTTTTCCAAACCAAGTTTCCAATATCCCATGAAAACCATGGATCTCTCAAACTTTTAACCTTTCCTTTCAATCTAACAGGACCATAAAGATTCAGTACCCTCAAAATTTCATCTTTAAATGACCTCCATTTCTCTATTACATCCTTCCCACAAAACAAATTGTCCCAATCCACTCCTTCTAAATCTTTTCACAACTCCTCAAAGTTAGCCTTTCTCCAATCAAAAATCTCAACCCTGGGTCCAGTACTATATGCTTCTCCAGAATTATATTGAAACTAATGGCATTGTGTTCACTGAACCCGAAGTGCTCCCCAACACATACCTCCGTCACCTCACCTATCTCATTCCCTAACAGGAGATCCAACAATGCCCCTTCTCTAGTTGGTACCTCTATGTTCACTTATGTATACCTTTCCCATTCCTCAGTTCCACCCAAATAGTCTACCTAGACGAGCCCTCTAATCTATCCTGCGAGAGCACCTCTATAATATTTTATCTGACAAGCAATGCAACACCTCCTCCCTTGTCCCTCCAATTCTATCACACCTGAAGCAACGAAATCCAGGAATATTTGGTTGCCAATCACATCCCTCCTGCAACCATGTTTCACTAATAGCTACAACATCATATTTCCAGGTATCAATCCATGCTCTAAGCTCATCCACCTTTCTTACAATGCTCCTAGCATTAAAATGAATGCATTTAAGAAATTCTCCACCTCTTCCTCTGTTTCTCTCTAATGGTGCAAACAACTTTACTATCTTCTTTTTCCTCCTTCTCCCATACATCTGTTCCTACACTGTACTCCCATGATAAAGCCAAATTCCGATTGGAGGAGCAACAGATCAGATTTTGTCCTGGTAACTTCCAACCTGATGACATGGCATCCATTTCTCTAACTTCCAGTAATATCCTGCCCATCTCTCCTTACTTCTTCCTTCCCCCATCTTCTTATTCTGGATCCTGCACTCTTTCTTTACAGGCCTGATGAAGGGTCCCAGCCTGAAACGTTGAATGTTTATTCCTGTCCACGGATGTTTCCTGACTTGCTGAGTTCCTCCAGCATTCTGTGTGTAGCTCAGGATTGTAATTGTGTTCCACTTTCAGAGCCTTTCACAGAAAGTGAAGACATGGGATGTGTTGAAGAGATAACATGAAGAATATATCTATAATTATGCAACCTATGGGAGATGAATGTGACAATTCCACAGTTACCAATACACCTCAAAATTACAGGGAGACCACGAGGGAGTTTTAACCCCTGGGAAGAGCATCAACCAATGATTAGATTCCATGTGTTCGTGGAAAAGATACTGGGGAAATCAGTTGCTTTTTCTCTATTTTGAGTGGTTAGAGGCCAGGGATTCCCTTGAGTCAGAGTCGATAATATATCTTTCAAGACTTTCAAAATCTTCTTAAAGTGTTTTTTTTCCTCTGTCCTCCTGGAAATCATTTGCTGTGACAGAAGCCAGAGTACTTTATCCTGAAGTCTGTTGTGGGGTATGTGAATAATGTGGACCTCCATTAGAGAGGGTCAAGTATCTTGCCCCGGGACAGTGTGGGGAATTTCGAAAAAACAATGTTGACAGTACTTCTCCAGATTCCTATGGTTCACCACGTAGCTAGCTACAGCAGGAAATTGCTTATCCTTTCCCCAAAGTCAGATCAGATTCAGGTTGAAAGATTACCGCAATTCTAGAGTGGCAGCATTCCTAAGTATCTTACGTTGTTTCTTTTTTTAATAGAGAATAAGCTGAAGAGTATTAAAAGACATAGCATTAAATTTCAGAGCATATGTCTAAATTTAAGTCATGACTTATTTTTATTCTTATTTTGTTTTTGCTCCATTACGACTGCTATGATATCACTCAAACAGGAAGGAGTGTCTTTTTGTTTCCCAACAGGATCACATCACTCAGCAGCCACATCAACCACTGGTGGAGACATTAGAGTTAGGGAAATCAAGGTGTTATAGCTGGTGACCCACATTCAGTGCGCTCTTTATTAGACACCTCCTGTAACTAATAGAGTGGTCACTGATTGTACCTTCTGCTGTTGTAGCACATCCACTTCAAGGTTCAACATGTGTGTCAGCAGATGGTCTTCTGATCTCCAGTGTGGTAATGCAGAGTTATTTAAATTAATGATGGCTTCCTGTCAGCTTGAACCAGGCCTGGGCATTTTCCTCTGGCCTCTTTCATTAACAAGGAATTTTTGCCCACAGGACTTCAGCCACTGGATTTTTTGGGGTTTTTTTTGCACCATTCTCTGTAAGCACTACAGCAGGGGTACCCAACCTTTTTATGTCATGAACCTAAACCATTAAGCAAGGGGGCCATGGATCACAGGTTGTGAGCCCCTGCTCTGGAGACTGTTGTGCATGAAAATCCCAGGAGATATTCGACCCACCCCAGCTGCGCACCAACAATAATTCCATGGTCAAAGTCACTTAGATCAATCAAATGTTTGGTCTCAATAATAACTGAACCTCTTGATCTTGTCTGGATGCATTGGTGCATTGAGTTGCTGCCACAAGTTTGACTGATCAGATATTTGCATTAATGAGCAAGTATACAGGTGTACCTAATAAAGTGACCACTAAATATATGTAAAAGACTCCTTTAGCATAATATTCCCTGCTCATAATGGTCATACCATTAATTTTCAGAGCATCTGTCTAAATTTTAGTCCTGACTTGCTATTGTTCACATTATTTTGCTATTGCTTCTTTGCTCACTGCCTTAATATCTCTCACCCAGGAAGGAACGTATTTCCGTCACCCAATAAACCACACTGCATCACTCAATGAAATACTCAATTGGAACATCAATCATCGATGAGGACCTTGGAGTCAGGAAGTCAAGGGAGATGTCAGTGAATGTCAGAGGGCAAAATTCCCAGATCCAAGATTTAAGACCTTCCCTCCATTATTAAGCTGGATGAGAGAAATGTTTGCCATCAGTTTATTTGACAGCTTCTTAAATAATGCAGCCAAACTTGCTTGCATGCATCAAGAGGCATGGCAATAAGGCAGGGCTGGAAGGTGATAACCAAGTAATAGGAAGACAGAGTGACCTGGGTGATGGGGATCCTTAATGATGGATGCCACCTTTTTCAGGTGTCACCTTTTCAAGTTGTCTACATGGCTGGGAAAGCTATGATGGAGCTGGCTGAGTTTGCAGTCCTGTGCAGCGAGTAACCCCTCCATACCAGATGGAGATGCAACCAGTTAGAAATCTCTCCATGGTACATCTGCAGAAATTTGCAAGAATCTTTGGTAGCATACCAAATCTCAATGAACTCCAAATGAAATATAGCAGCTGAAGCACTTTCTTCATGATTGCATCAATACATTGGGCCCAGGACAGATTTGCAGAGATACCATTGAAGAGATCACAATTTTGTTAGATGTACACATTGTCTGCTCTGAATATCACTTCTCACCTTATGTATTTCATTGTACGGCTGCCACAAAAAAAAACAAATTTCATGACCTAGGTGAGCGATGATTCCATCCTTGGACTCACTTTACACGACACGTTGTCGGAGCAGTGCTGCCAGGATAATCAAGGACACTACCCACCCAGCCAACACACCTTTTGTCCCTCTTCCCTCCGGGTGAAAGTTCATGAAGACTCGTACGGCCAGATTTCAGAACAGCTTCTTTCCAACTGTGACAAGACTGCTGAACGGATCCTGACCTGGATCTGGGCTGTACCTTCCAAACATCCAGACCTGTCTCTCTTGGGTTTTTTTTTGTATTACCTTACTTTCCATTTTCTATTTATGATTTATAATTTAAATTTTTATTCTACTTACTATCAATTTATACTCCAGGGAGCACGAAGGCAGAATCAAATATCACTGTGATGATTGTACGCTCTAGTATCAATTGTTTGGTTGCAATAAAGTAATGAAGATTCTGATATGGGTCTCTATTGTGGTCTGGGAGTGGGAAAGTAGCAGGGAGGGGGGAAATCATGTTTGGAAAAAGAGGAAGGGAGAGGGGAAGGCGCAAGAAGCACCAGAGAGATATTTTATAATGATGATCAATAAACCAATTGTTTGGAATCCAGTGACTTTGCCTGGTGTCTCTGGGCTGGGTGGGTCTGCACCCATGCCACCCTCAACCCAGCACTCCTCCTCTGCCACCTGTTCCGCACCCCTCCCACAGTGCTCCACCCTCACCATTCTCAACATCCTTTGTTCCAGCCAGATTGACAAACTCACCCTCTGCTCCGTGTTGACATATCTGGTGCAAAAGTCTTAGGCACCCCAGCTATATATACAGTATGTGCTTCAGACTTCCACACTGAACTGTATCTCCTCTCACTTTGAGCACGTGCCCTCTATTTCTTGATTTGGAAAACCTGAGAAAAAGACCGAGGACATTCATCCTATT
The DNA here is from genome assembly GCF_030144855.1 of Hypanus sabinus. Lineage (NCBI taxonomy): Eukaryota > Metazoa > Chordata > Chondrichthyes > Myliobatiformes > Dasyatidae > Hypanus > Hypanus sabinus. The sequence continues at coordinate 29,937,688 of NC_082733.1, read as the reverse complement.
TACGTCCCTCATGAATTTATGCACTGCTGCAAGAACAATGCTCCAAATGTTCAGATGCACATAGCTTTCAAACCCAGTCCAGCCTTAGCAGTCAAGTAGGCTTCATGAGCAAGTCTCCGGAGCATTAGTTGAAAATTCTACATTGTTCTTTAGTCTCAAAACTTCAAATTCCAGCAGCATACAACAGGAACGTTAATAAGACGAGAGCTAAATGTTTAAATAAAACTGAAGCCATGAGGCCCATGGGGATATTCGGGAACAAAGGGAAGAAAATCAGTAAATGCTTCACCTTCACAGTTTAATGGATTGCAATGTGCTATAACAGTTTATTGAATCACAGTTTTGAAAAACTTTAGTAGTAACTTACCTCAGATTATAAACGTCTTTTGACAAAAACATAATCCCACCACGAAATTAGTACCTTTCGAGAATGGGTATATTATAATATTTTAAACCTGGTAACTGTGGATTTTTCAGCAGAGACATTCACCAATTACAATAATCTTAGAATAGGGAACATTTTTCAGTCAGATTCTGAAAGAAAATGTTGTTGGAAAGGATCAGCAGGGGCAAGCAGAATCTGTAGGAAGAGAAACAGATTCAATGTTTCTCAATCAGGATAGTTATTGACTCAAAAATATCGACTCTCTTTCTCTCAGCAGAAGCATGCTGACCTGCTGTGTTCCAGCATTTTCTGTTCTCTTTATTACAGGTTTCCTATATCTGCAGTTTTAATTGCTTTTCAATGAATTGAAAGACAATTGGAGATGGGCTTGCAGGGTAAGAGATCTTGGCAAAGGTTGAGGGAATTTGACATCTCTGCCCCATTATTCAAGTGTATGCGTTTGTTAATCGTCAAGTGAAACTTTTGATTGGACATGATCTTGATATATAAGCATTCTAATTTTTTTCTATTCTTGAAGTATAGCAGTCTTCATGTCCAACAGCGTAGTGTTAAGGAACTACGGATGGGAGCCCTTTAACAAGTCTGCCTCTGTTGCCCTCGATTTTGCAACCATGAATTTTAAACTAATGAAATTCAGCATCAACAAAGCCAAGAAACTCCATCAGGGACTGCAGCTGGCAGGCCTGCCTAATCGTTGCCATGGCAGCTGTCTACCAGCATTTTTTCATCATCTGTTTCTAATGCAGTTTTAAATTTATAAAATATATTACATCCTATTCTATGATCTTACTAATGGGTTCCTAACAAATACATTTAAACCAGCCATTTATTGGAAACGTTGAGGATCCAAAGTTATTGTATGCTCAGCAACCTGCTTAATATACCATTGTCGTAATTCCCTCAGTTCGATCAAACCTGCCACAAATTTGTTGGTATCCCACAAGATTAACCACTACTACACTGGCAAGGTAACTGCACACCAGGTAACCAGTGGAGGTAGAAACCTCAGAGTGGGTGTTAGCCTCTCACATCCAGGTGGCACTGTAAGTGAAGACTTGCTCGTATTTTTTTAAGCACGTATGAAGAGTTCTGGAAATCCCAGACTTTCACCAACACTATGTGAAAACCATTAGGGTGTGGCACAACTGTCTCCTCACTTCACCATTGCACTTATAGTGATATCCAATGATTGAGCTTAGTTTTGTTGCTATTGCCTCCTAGATGCTATGCCATGTTAGACCTTGGCACAGAACTCAAAACGCTGTTGACTACAATGGGGATAGTCAATCTATGGATCTGAAAGCAAAGTGGAAAGGAAATTACTTGGTAAAATTTTTTACCTCAGGTTAACATGTTTAATATTTTGTAAGTGAATTTACATATTTACACACCTCAGGGTCAGAGACACTTGAAGCTGTTAAAATTGATGATTGCTTTTCCAGTTGACAAAGCCCTAAACCTAGCTTTGCCTGTTGTCAAAAATTTGGGGTGGGGCTGTATTGACCCCACTTCTGGGTTGTAGGGTGCAGAGATCCAGCAAGATAGCCTTTTGCACCTTGAAATTTAAGTGTGAACATGGATGCCTATGAGTCGTAACTCTGTATGGATGGGCAAAGTTCAACACAGTCCTACCCAGTCTGTTTGCTTCATGCTTATAAAGTGTATAATCAAAGAGGAAGTAAATTTATTTTCAAAGTACATACAGTCCTGAGCAAAAGCCTTAGGTACATTATATAAAACTAGGGTGCCTGTGACTTTTGCACAGTACTGTATTTGTCAATGTGGAGCAGAGAGCGAGTTTGTAATTCTGGCGGGAGCAAAGCATGGTGGGAATGGTGAGGGCAAACCGCCATGGAAGGGGTGTGGGACAGGTGGCAGAGAAGGAGTGCCAAGGAAGGGGTAGTGACACATGTGCAGACACACCCAGCCCTGAGGCACAAAGCAAGGTCACTGGCTTCCCAACAATTGGTTCACTGATCATTACAGAATATCTCTCTGGTGCTTCCCATCTCTTCCCTTCCCTTTCCCCTTTTCTCCAACCATGATTCTCATCTCCCTACTCCTTTCCCAAAATCAGTCCACTCTAGAGACCCACACAAATGTCATGAAATTTGTTTTTTTTTGTGGCATCAGTAGAGTGCAATACATAAACTTACTACAGTACTGTGCAAAAGTCTTAGGCACCCTACCTATATTTATGTGCCTAATTCGTTTGCACAGTATTGTATATCACCTTATCCCTGTTCTATCTCGAGATTCATTTTCTTTTAGACATTTACAGGAAAATAAAGAAATAATAGAATTTATGAAACATTATACATAAAGACTGACAAACAAACAATATGCAAATAATAAATAAATAATACTGAGAACGTAAGTTGTAGAGTCAGTGAAAGTGAGTCCTTCGGCTTTGAAGTCAGTTCAACATTAAGTGAGTGAAGTTACCCACACTGATACAGGAACCTAATGGTTGTAGGGTAATAACTGTTCCTGAACCTGGTGGGAATGAACCTAAGGCTCCTGTACTTTCTGCCAATGGTATTAGTGAGAAGAGCATGACTTGAATGATGGGGGTTCTTGATGATGGATTTTGTTTTCTTGTGGCTGTAGATGTGCTTAATGAGGGGGGAGGTCTTTGCCTGTGTTAGACTGGGCTGGATCCACCACTTCCTGTCAACTTTTCCCATTCCTGGGCATTGACGATTCCATACAAGACTATAATGCAACCACTCAGGATACTCTCCTCTGTGCATCTATAGAAGGTTGCCGAAGTTTTAGATGACATGCCAAATCTACGCAATTTAATAGCAGATGAGTTTAAATTTGAAGACTTGGGTCCAAATATTATTCATTCAATTTTTGGCATGTCTCAAATAATAGGCAAGGTTTCCACAAGAGATCTAATGACATTTTCTAAAAGGAAAATTCTCATCTCTTTTTCCACAATTTTTTTGTCATGTCTCCATGGAGCTGTTCCGAGTAGTGAACTTCATGGAATTTTACACACATGCCAAAACCTTCAGCCCCCACATGCCCACCATCCCTTCTCTCCGCCCTCCTCCTCAGTATTTGAAGAACCAGCCTCGTCTTTGTCTTCTGTAGTGGCAGCTGTCGCTTGGCCAATAATTTTGTTGGTGCTGAAGATCTGCTGCTCCTGGGTGGTTCTTGTAACAAACTTCATCACCTTGAAGCGCTAAACAGACTGGAAACAACTTTGCTTTGAAGATCCTTAGTTACCACGGGATCTAAACTTGGGCAAGAGGTTGCAAGCCTCGCCATCAAAATTGAATAGCCCTCAACGGTTGCAATTATTAAATATTATGTTGTACATTTTATGAAAGTTTTCTTTTTGATTTGATGTGAATCAACTGTAATGGCTGCTACAGTAAACTCTTGGAGAGTCCGGATGCATGGGTTAGCTGGGTAAGGATGTCTTCCAGCTTGAGAGAGTGACACGAGTCTACAACAGAAGAGACATCAGATTTCAGTGAACACACTCAAGGAATAACCCTGACCCCAGGGCAGCTTGGGCTGGTGGGGAATTCACTAATTTCCCAATTAAGTTACTGAACTAAAATTGCAGTCAATTCAGGATGACATCACATGCAAAGCAAGAACCTCATTGGTTGTGACAAGAAGCCCGGTCGCATGCACCATTAAGCAAATTAAAATGAAGGCCAGCGAGCTTTATGAAACCCAGGCAACCCTAACTACCCAGGATCCCCTCTGCTGAGAAGGGTTAGAAGTGAATGATCTTCCAATTTGAATAATGAATTGCAACTTAGCTTCAGGGTAGCTTAATCCAAGCAAGGTTCTGGCATTATGTCTGTGTGTGAAAAAGTGATTTTCTGCAATATCTGAAGAATACACGTCCTCTCGTGGTCGGAGTGGAGTCCTTCCTTTGGTGCTGGCAACTAAAACATTCGTTGCTTCTCCATTTTTTGTAGCCCAGTATCAAAATCCCTCTGAAATCTTTTATGTTCTACCCACGTTGATAAAACAGCAAATATCATTTTCAGCTGACTCGTATTTTATGTGAAAATATCTGTCAATTAGTATCTTAAAGCCAAAGAAAGCAATAAAATTAACACCAATAACAATTCAGAACAAGGTTAGCTGTAATAGCCTCCCTAGGTAACAGAAAGGTGGAGATACACACTCTCAGCCTAATTAACAACACACACAATAGTCCCTTTGCCACAGCTATAAATTATTCATAGCATGGCTATACTATTCCGGCTGTGCTCTTTCCAAGTCTACTGTTAATACTCACGGCACATTTTCATCTAATATTTTCAGGAGTGCTTCTGAAGATCTCTGAACTCACTAAGTTAGACACCACAGAACCTCTGACAATCCACCAATCCTAGCAAAGAAGCCAACCTTTCTTCTATTTTAGTTAGTCCTGACTAAGGGTCTCGGCCGGAAACATCGACAGTGCTTCTCCCTATAGATGCTACCTGGCCTGTTGCATTCCACCAGCATTTTGTGTGTGTTGCTTGAATTTCCAGCAGCTGCAGATTTCCTCATGTTTGGGATACAATAGTTGCTGGAAATTCAGAGTAACACACGCAAGATGCTGAAGGAACTCAGCAGGTCAGGCTGTAGTTATGGAGAGAAATAAACAGTCAATGTTTCAAGCTGAGATCTTTCACCAGGACTTGAAAGGAAGGGGGAAGAAGCCAGAATAAGGATGTGTTGGTGGGGGGGGGGGGGGCAGGAGTGAAAGCTAGCAGGTGAGACCAAGTGAGAGGGAAGGTAGGTGATGATGGAGAGCAGATAAAGTGAGAAACTGAGTGGTGAAGGAGGAATCTGTTAGGAGAAAAGAGTAGACCACTGCAGAAGAGGAGAGGAGAGGCACCAGGGGGAGGTGATAATCAGGTAAGGAGCAGAGAAGATAAAAGAGGAACCAGAATGAGGAACAGAAGAGGGAAAGGGTGAGAGGGGAAATTACCAGAATTTCATGCCATCAGGTTGGAGGCTACCCAGATGGAAGATGAGGTGTTGCACATCCAACCTGACCTCATTGTGGCATTGGAGGTGATCATGGACAGACATGTCAAAATGGGAATGGGGATTGGAATTAAAATGGTCAACTGCAATTGCTCCTTCAGTTATTGGTACTGATGAGTAACCCAGAGACTGATGTGTACCTGGAATGAACTGCAGAGAGAGTGGTACTAATGGAGTCACCAATAGTATCTAAGAAGTCTAGGTGAACACTAATTGCCCAGGCAGAGATTACAGGCGAAGAGCTGGAAGATGAGTTTAATATAGGTGGGTGCTCCCTAATCACCATTGTTGTAGTGGGCTGAATGGCCTGTTAACATACTCTATGAGTCTAAGACTCTTGTGTAAAAGGAAGAAATACAAGTTACTTTCAACCCTGTTTAGCAAGTCTAATCTTCCTGAGACATAGACAAGTTTCTGATTCTGACATACAAGAGCAGTAAAGAGATAAAAAGATTAGCTTTATTTGCCAAATGTGCATCGAGACGTACTGTGAAACAATGTTTGCATCAAATCAAATCAGCGAGGATTGTGTCGGTGTGGCCCACAAGCATCACCAAACTTCTGGTGCCAATGTAGTATGCCCAGAACCCATTAACCCTTAATCTCCTTACAGGCAGTGGCAGGAATTGAACCCCAGTCAGTGATCACTGGTAATCTATGTGATGCTCAACTTGTTACATTACCGTGCCACCCCTCCTGTGCTAGTAGGTCACAGCACAGTTCAGAGTCAGATTGGAAGAAGGGGCTTCATGGGTTTGAAAAGACGAAGAACTATTTTGTGGTTAAGAAACCCAGAAGTACCTTGATCTTCTACTGGATGTCAACTGCAGGAGGCTTCAGGGATTTTCCTTTGTAGTTGGAAACTGATGGATTGTTGGGTCAGAAACTCTGCAACACAAGGTAGTTGCTGAGCTGAAAACAGTTAGTGCTAGAGGGTTTTGGGCAGAAGTCGTAGGTAATTTATGGCAATGGAGGAACATGTACAATTAACAAATGAACATAAAAATTGAACAGGTGTGGCTTATTTGGCCCCTTGTCTGCTCCACCATTCAACGTAGTCAAAGCTGAAGCAATCACCTTTTAACTTGTCTTCCTTCTCTTCCCCCAACTTCTTTTTCTAATCAGTCACTATACTCTCCATTGTGCATCCATTGTGCATTGTCAGTTTTTGGTGACATGCAGCATCTGCACAAACTTCTAAGAAAGTAGAAATGCTGCCGTGCCTTGTTTGTGATGGCACCTATGTGCAGGTCCCAGGACACATCCTCTGATATGTTAATGCTGTATGCCATCACTGAATCATCAACAAGTTTGGCTCTAATTTTAGTTTTTACTGAGATTCAGTTTTCTAGCCCTATGCACCATGCCACCCGGCAATTCTCAATTAAATCCTAGCCTAATCACAGGACAATTTACAATGACCAATTAACCTACCAGCCAGTACGTCTTTGGACTGTGGGAGTATACTGCAATTATCCATTAACATCACTGATTCCTGTAGCACCATACCCACCCTGAAAAATAACCCATTTTACCTGAGTATCTGTTTTCCCTATGTTAACTAGTCATTTTTCAATATATTAACCTCAACATCAGGGATATTTCCTTCTTCTGGTGATCTTTACAAGGGGTGATTGATAAGTTTGTGGCCTAAGGTAGAATGAGTCAATTTTAGAAAACCTAGCACATTTATTTTTCAACATAGTCCCCTCCTGCATTTACACACTTAGTCCAGCGGTCGTGGAGCATACGGATCCCTTCTTTGTAGAAGTCGGCGTCTTGGACCTCCAGAAGTGGTGCACAGCATGGGGTGATTGATAAGTTTGTGGCCTAAGGTAGAAGGAGATGTTACTAAATTCAAGTTTTCTGCATAATCACTCAAAGAATTGAACTGCGTGTGCATGTAATGAGAGTTGTACAACTCATCTCTTTCTACCTTAGGCCACGCACTTAGCAATCACCTCTGCTGTGGACCACTTCTACAAGTAAATGTGCTAGGTTTTCTAAAATTGACTCCTACCTAAGGCCATAAGCTTACCTTGTGTATGGAGCTCTATCAAATATTTTTTAGATATATGAAACCATGGCATCCACTGGACCCCCACTATCAAACCTGCTCATTACATCCTCAAAGAATCCTAATCAATCTGGTAAACACATATTTACTTTCATAAAACCATGTTACTCTGCTTGATTGTATAATGATTTTTTTTCCTAAATTCACTGCTACAACTTCTTTAATAATGGATTTATGGATTTTCCCAATGAAAGAGGTGACATTAGTTTCCTGCCTTTATCTCTGTTTTTTAGAATTAAAAAGTCAGAGAGATGGAGGATGGAAACTGACCCATCAGCCATCAGCTTTGCACCGAACATCAAACACTTCTTAAAAAAAAACTAAACCTATTAATACCATTTCAGGGCAGCACAGTGGCACTGCAGTTATTGCAATGCATTACAGTGCAGGTGTAAAATTGTGTTCGATTCCTGTGCTGTCAGTAACGCTTTTAAAGCTTTTCCCATGACTGTGCGTGTTTCATCTGGGTGCTCCGGTTTCCTCCCACGTTTCAAACACGTACGGGTTAGTAGGTTAATTGGTCACATGGGTGTAATTGTGGATGTGTGGATTAATTCCGCTGCTTAGGGTTAGTGAGTTGGGTGCTTGCTATGTTGCCGTGGAAACGTGGCAACACTTGCAGGCAGCTCAGTACAATACTCGCTGATTTGGTTTGATGCAAACAACACATTTCGCTGTACGCTTTGAAGTGCATATGTCAAATAAAACAAACCTTTAAATCGATATTTCATTCTCTTCACATTCTATTCAATTTCTCTCAGATTCTGCAATTCACACATACATTAGAGGCAATTTAAAGTGATTAATTAATCCACAAACCCACATATCTTTGAGATGTAGAAGGAATCTCCACATCACCACAGGGAGGACATCAAGCACCTGTCAGATGACTCCCAAGGTCAAGTTTGAACCTTGATTTGTGGATACGTAAGCAGGTTTAGCAAAGGGCTAAAAGTCTACTAGGATATAAAATTCAAACCTGATCCAAAACCATCCTCATCATGGACAATCCAAGCAACATCCAAACATAAGAACTTATAGTTTGTTTGATTCTATACATAGGTTTGATAAATCCTGTATGAAGAGGTCATGTCAGGCTGGTGTTGAATGACTTCTTCTAAATTATCTGTAGGGAAATTATTCAGAGTGGAACTCAAAATGCATTTGAAGGCAGACAACTTCCCTGCTAACTGCTGGCCTGTTATACTTAAAGGGTTGATGATGGATATGCAAAGGTAAGCATTTAAAGATCGCATGGATGAACTACAACAATTGTTCATCCCAGTTTGGCAAAAGAATAAACCAGGGAAGGCAGTGCACCTGTGGCTGACAAAGGAAATTAGGGATAGTATCAAGTCCAAAGAAGAAACATATAAAGTAGCAAAAAAAAAGTGGCACACCTGAGGACTGGGAGAAATTCAGAGACCAGCAGAGGAGGACAAAGGGCTTAATTAGGAAAGGGAAAAAAGATTATGAGAGAAAGTTGGCAGGGAACATAAAAACTGACTGTAAAAGCTTTTAAAGATACGCGAAAAGAAAAAGATTGGTCAAGACAAATGTAGGTCCTTTACAGTCAGAAACAGGTGAATTGATCATAGGGAACAAAGAAATGGCAGGCCAATTGAATAACTACTTTGGTTCTGTCTTCACTAAGGAAGACATAAATAATCTTCCGGAAATAGTAAGGGACCGAGGGTCTAGTGAGATGGGGGAACTGAGGGAAATACATGTTAGTAGGGAAGTGGTGTTAGGTAAATTGAAGGGATTAAAGGCAGATAAATCCCCAGGGCCAGATGGTCTGCATCCCAGAGTGCTTAAGGAAGTAGCCCAAGAAATAGTGGATGCATTAGTAATAATTTTTCAAAACTCCTTAGATTCTGGATTAGTTCCTGAGGATTGGAGAGTGGCTAATGTAACTCCACTTTTTAAAGAGGGAGAGAGAAACCGGGGAATTATAAACCAGTTAGTCTGACATCGGTGGTGGGGAAAATGCTAGAGTCGGTTATCAAAGATGTGATAACAGCACATTTGGAAAGAGGTGAAATCATCGGACAAGGTCAGCATGGATTTGTGAAAGGAAAATCATGTCTGATGAATCTTATAGAATTTTTTAAAAATGTAACTAGTAGAGTGGATAGGGGAGAGCCAGTGGATGTGGTATATTTAGATTTTCAAAAGGCTTTTGACAAGGTCCCACACAGGAGATTAGTGCACAAACTTAAAGCACACAGTATTGGGGGTATGGTATTGATGTGGATAGAGAATTGGTTGGCAGACAGGAAGCAAAGAGTGGGAGTAAACGGGACCCTTTCAGAATGGCGGTCAGTGACTAGTGGGGTACCGCAAGGCTCAGTGCTGGGACCCCAGCTGTTTACAATATCTATCAATGATTTAGACGAGGGAACTAAATGCAGCATCTCCAAGTTTGCGGATGACACGAAGCTGGGCGGCGATGTAGCTGTGAGGAGGATGCTAAGAGGATGCAGGGTGACTTGGATAGGTTAGGTGAGTGGGCAAATTCATGGCAGATGCAATTTAATGTGGATAAATGTGAGGTTATCCACTTTGGTTGCAAGAACAGGAAAACAGATTATTATCTGAATGGTGGCCGATTAAGAAAAGGGGAGATGCAACAAGATCTGGGTGTCATTGTACACCAGTCATTGGGCATGCAGGTACAGCAGGCAGTGAAAAAGGCAAATGGTATGTTGGCATTCATAGCAAAAGGATTTGAGTACAGGAGCAGGGAGGTTCTACTGCAGTTGTACAAGGCCTTGGTGAGACCGCACCTAGAGTATTGTGTACAGTTTTGGTCCCCTAATCTGAGGAAAGACATTCTTACCATAGAGGGAATACAAACAAGGTTCACCAGATTGATTCCTGGGATGGCAGGACTTTCATATGAAAAAAGACTGGATCGACTAGGCTTATACTCACTGGAATTTAGAAGATTGAGGGGGAATCTTATTGAAACGTATAAAATTCTAAAGGGATTGGACAGGCTAGATGCAGGAAGATTGTTTCTGATGTTGGGGAAGTCCAGAACGAGAGGTTACAGTTTAAGGATAAAGGGGAAGCCTTTTAGGACCGAGATGAGGAAAAACTTCTTCGCACAGAGAGTGGTGAATCTGTGGAATATCTCTGCCACAGGAAACAGTTGAGGCCGGTTCATTGGCTATATTTAAGAGGGAGTTAGATATGGCCCTTGTGGCTAAAGGGATCAGGGGGTATGGAGAGAAAGCAGGTACAGGGTTTTGAGTTGGATGATCAGCCATGATCATACTGAATGGCGGTGCAGGCTCAAAGGGCTGAATGGCCTACTCCTGCAACTATTTTCTATGTTTCTATGTTTTTCTATGTTATCAAAGTGGAGAAGGAACATTCCAGATGGCACTGAATTCATGCACTGAGTGCAGATACGGTAGAGGCCTTGTGTATGCAGCAGGATTGGACTACCATAGAAACCACGCACCTGTCTGCCCAATAATCTCCTCCACTCCATGTGTTGAAGAGTCTCAGGTCTCACCAGTCACCTCAGGCCCATGAAGAAGAATGTTCTCAATTGAGAGAGATTGTCTAAGGAGAAGAAAGTACCAAATTCGTTCATTCGTTAAGTGCCGTGTGGTATGATGTGGGTGATCATGGTGTTTCCACAACTATGATAGTTGTTGGCAAATTTTTCCGCAGAAGTGGTTTGCCATTGCCTTCTTCTGGGCAGTGTCTTTACAAGGAGGGTGACCCCTGGCATCTGAATGGTCAATTTGAGATTCATTCAATGCAATGTAACGTCAGTCTGAATTGGTGGCTGGGTTGTCACTTGTATTTGAAAAGGACTTGAGCATTTTCTGAGGTGAGCGCCTGACAGTAGGTTCAGTAATGAGTATGCTCTGTAATGCTGTAGATGCCATTAGTTACACAATGTATTTAATTGAGTCCCTACCCATCTAACAAGGTGGACAATAATCCCAAGGAACCAATCAGAACAGAACATGGTATCCTGGTCAATTATTAAATTCTCTCTCACACAAAATGTCACAAAACCAAATTAGCTAGTTTTTTTTCCTCTCTGATTACTGTTTGCAAGGCCTTCACATGCATTAACTGCATCATACACTCACCTGGATAACAGCAATAAAGGAATTGCTTCTGGGCACTGTGAGGGTATGGAAGATGCTACATAAATACAAGTGCTTTTATTACACAGGAGCTCATTTTGAGGCACATTTCACCCTTTCTCGCTCATTAATGGTACAATGTTTGGGAAAATAATGCCCAAATGATGTTGCTTCTGAGCTGAATAAGGTAAAAGGCAGCAGGTAGACAAGTGGCCCATTCATTGGATAATAAACACACTGCATAATAATATACAACTGCCATCATTTCACAAATTTTAATACACTGTTCATCTATCCTTCTAATTAGTGTCTGGTAACTTTGTTACAAATTCTGTCGAAGTTTCCCAGTCAATGGCTTTGAAAACAGTTCCAAAGGGAATAGTTTGCATTAATTAAGAAAGCCACTGAACCATAATTTATTATCGTGTTGCAATGAACACCAAAAGCACACACACACACTAATCCACACATCGTCACTGCTGGGGCTGCCCTTGGGGTTCTCAACATTATTTCATGGTGTAATCAAACTTGTTGAAGTTGAAAGAAATTAGCGCAGACCGGTAAAACTGCTGTCATCTTTGCTTCAAACGCTTTCAAAAAATTCGCAACGGGGTAAGGATCTGCCCATTCATCTGTCACTGACCTCAGACCCAAGGAGGCAAACTGAAGTTACTCCATCAAGAAAGGAGCGTATCCTGACTCTATGATTGATCAAACTCTAATGCAACAGCGGAAGTTGGTGGAGCAAGAAAGAGAGATTACTGATCGTTGAACTAAAGAAAGGTTTCACATGCTAGGGAAATACCAGTGAATCAAATTAAATGAATCATAGGCTAAAGCTAATATAAGAGCAGATATAAAACAACCAACCCCTATTTCACACCCTCCAGCTATGAGAAACATGCAAACTGTGTTGATCTGCTTGGCAAGAATTAAATATTTACAAAATGATGGTATAGTGGCTGTATTAGCTACCAGATAAGATACCAAGATCGACAGTGAAAGATAAGACCTGGTAGCTCTAGCCAGGAGAAGAATAAGTATACTAGAATCATAAATCATTGAATTGTTGTAAGCAGAGAGGAAAAAAAGCAATGAGCAAAGGACCATTACGGAAAAAGAACCAACAGCCTTTTGACCCTGTTCTATTATTCAAAAAGTTCAAGGTAAATTATCAAAGTACATATGTGTCACCATATATGACAGATTCATTTTCTTAAGAGCATACTCAATAAATCTATAGAATATTGGCTGAGCCTTATCTCAATGTCTTATTTCCCTTAGCTCCCCTTGCTTCCTTTTGTATGCCAACAAGTAGTGTGAAGAACATACCTTCTTCACGTTACTACCATCAGGAAGGAGGTACAGAAGCCTGAAGACCCACCCTGAACAATTCTGGAAAGCTTCTTCCCCTCCCCCTTCAGATTTCTGAATGGTCCATGGACACTACTTTGCTGATCCTCTTAAATTATTTATTTATTCTTGTAACATAATTGTTTTTTATGTCTTGCACTGTGCAGCTGTCGCAAAAACAAATTTCTGGCATATGCCAGTGGTAATAAACTTGATTCTGATTCGGATTATACAGGCTATCTGCCCTCTCCACTGTTAGACCAGATTTGACCAGAAACATCAATAATTCCTTTCGCTGACAGATGCTGCTCAACCTGTTGATATCTTCCTACAGATTGCAGTTTCAGATTCCAATAATCTTCAATTTCTTGCGTCTCTAAAGCCTCTAAGCTAGTTTTACATGTTCTTGATGGTCTGAGATATTTAAAATGCACCCAATGGTTTTAAATTATTTAGAAATAAGAGACCATAAGATAGGAGCAGAATTAGGCCATTTGGCCCATTGATCCTGATCTGTCATGTCATCATGACTGATCCATTTCCCTCTCAGCCACAGTCTCCTGACCTCTTCCTGTACTCTTTCATATCCTGACTAATCAAGAATCTATCACTCTCTGCCTTCAATATATTCAATGACTTTGCCTCCACAGCCACTTGTTGCAATGAATACCATAGATTCACCTGTCACAGTCCTGACCATTAATTCCCCGTTTTCTCCTAATTCCCTTTGATTGTCCCACAGTTCCGACCGTTAATTCACCATTTTCTCTTAATTTCCTTTGATAGCAGCACACCTGGTTTTCACCAAGACCTGCAGCACAAGAACTCTGGCTTTGCACCCACTAGTTGCCAGATCGTTGCTTTTGCCAGTGTGGTAATTAACGTTTCCTAGCTGCTTAGGATTGTGTGTTCTAAGTTTTGCTTCAGTATCGAGATTTACCTGTATAACTCTGTCTCTCTGTGCTAAGAAAAGCTTCCCTTTCTATACTGTGTCAAGATGAAGATCCCGTCTGTCCTGTCAGGGATAGGGAATTCTCAATGTCTCTGGTCCAAACTCTCCATCAAGACAGAGTGTGGAGAGGATAGAGAGCCACATAATCAGAAAGAAGGATCTTGGCCCAAAACATTTACGGTTTATTCCCTTCCATGGATGCCCCTGACTTGCTGAGGTCTTCCAGCAATTTATGTTAGTTGCTCAAAATTTCCAGCAACAGCAGAGTCTCGTGTTAGGTAGTCTCAAAGATCAATTGGGTGTCACAGCTGGGGATAGGTAGCAGAGGTGCTCAACTCAGAAGGCATTGACATCATGTTCATTGTATTAAGTTGGTTTAGGACTCATCTCTTGACATTTAAAGTCATATCTCTACGACATCAAAGTAAAATTTATTATCAGAGTACTTACATGTCACCACATACAGCCCTGAGATTCTTTTTTTCTGCGGGCATATCTAGCAAATCTATTGAACAGTAACTGTAAACAGGATCACTGAAAGAGCAAGAACATAGAAGACAAACTGTTGAAATATAACTACATATAAACAAACAGCAATAAATAACGAGAGCATGTAATAACAAGATAAAGAATCCTTAAAATGAGATCATTGGTTGAGGCAATACTGTTTCTCAAAAGAGATCATTGGTTGAGGCAATACTGTAATCATTCTCTTTTGTTCAAGAGCCTGATGGTTGAGGGGTAGTAACCGTTCTTGAACCTTGTGGTACGAGTCCTGAGGCACCTGTACCTTCTATCTGATGGCAGAAATGAGAAAAGAGCATGGCCTGTGTGGTGATGATCTTTGATGATAGGTGCTGCTTTCCTACAACAGTGTTTCATGTAGATGTGCTCAGTGGTCGGGAGGGCTTTACCCATTATGTACTGGGCCAAATTCACCACCTTTTGAAGGATTTTTTTGTTCAAAAGCATTGGTCTTCCCATGCAGGCCATTAAACAGCCAATCAATACACTTTCCACTACACACCTTTTGAATTTTGTGGGAAGGATCTCAGCACGAAACATCAGCTGTACTCTTTTCCCTGGATGCTGCCTGGCTTGCTGAATTCCTCTGGCATTCTGTGTGTGTTGCTTGGATTTCCAGCATCTGCAGATTTTCTCTTGTTTGTAGAAGTTTGTCAAGGTTTTTGATGTCATGCCAAATTTCTGCAGTCTCCTGAGGAAGAGGAGGCATTGTCATGCTTTCTTTGCAACTGCATTTATATGATTGGTCTAGGATAGGTCCTCTGAGATAGTGACACCAAAGGATTTGAAGTTACTAACCCTCTCCACCTCTGATGAGATCGGGCTCAGGGACCTCCAGTTTTATGTCGCTAAGCTTAGGCGAGTTGAGCAAACCAGAGGCAGGAGGTGAGAGAAAAAATTAAACATTGAAAAGCAACTCAATTGTGCCAGTAATTTTCATTAGTCACTGAAGAATTCTTCCCCATAGATGGCACCACCTGTGGTGCTGTTGCCACTTGTGTTAATGACATACTAGCCATGAGCATTTATTGCTGGATTCTTGCTTCATTTACAGCTAATTAGCGGTACTCATTCAAGGAAACACATCCTTCCCTCCCCAAATGCATAAATTGCCTTTATAATGGCTATTCTCATTCCTCTGAGGGTCTGAGATCAAAATAATTACAGCTCCTTCAGCATGTCATA
The DNA here is from genome assembly GCF_030144855.1 of Hypanus sabinus. Classification (NCBI taxonomy): domain Eukaryota; kingdom Metazoa; phylum Chordata; class Chondrichthyes; order Myliobatiformes; family Dasyatidae; genus Hypanus; species Hypanus sabinus. The sequence goes on along the minus strand of NC_082733.1, from coordinate 29,922,062 downwards.
ATTTATTCATTAATATGACCCTTTGTTATGTGCCTGTATTAACCCACACGCTTGGGTTGTCACTGGGTGCTTGCAGAAAATAGTGCATTTTTAAAAACAACTTTACCCAAAATAAACTCCAAATGGTTTGACTTTTCACTGTCCACTTCAAAGGTTTCATTAATCAGCTCCCTGCCTCTGCTGTTTTTCATCATTTTTCTACACCTTTGTACGTCCTTAAACTTGCCTTCCGACCCTCAGCATTTCCACTATCAGCCACACCGATAACAATCCTCAGGCTAAGCAGACGTCTGATACAAGTGGATCCCATAATGATATCAGAGTCTCTGAACCAAGCTTTCGAAATACTGGTGATAAAGAGGGAGTGAACACTTCATTTTAGTTACATAATCCACTTGCCGGACTGCCGAGAGCTCTGGTGCAAGGTGTCAAGGCTGAGGTCTTGCTGGATTTTATTCTGTCCAGTGAAACAGTGAAAGTTGCTGTGCAGGTTCAGAGAATCAGTAGAAAAGCAACTGCATGATTGACCTCCATTGCAAAGTGGGGCTAGAACAGGGCATATCTGAAACTACACCTAGAGCAGAAAGTATAGTTTTAGTTGAAAGATACAACATGGTAACAAGCCCTTCCAGCCCAATGAGGCCTCACTGCCCAATTACACCCATTAACTCCTCCCAGAAAGCCAGTGTGGCTTCCGTGCAGAGTGTGGAACTATCGACATGATATTTGCTGCATGCCAACTCCAGGAAAAATGTCAAGAGTAGCACAACGATCTCTTTATGACCTTTGTCGATCTGACCAAGGCATTTGATACGGTCAGCAGAGACGCCTTATGGACGATAATGGAGAAGTTTGGCTGCCCTAGTAGGTTTATCACGATTGTTCGGCAGTTCCACGAAGGCATGATGGTGAAAGTTTTGGATGATGGTGACGAGTCAGAAGCCTTCCCAGTGACAAACGGTGTGAAGCAAGGATGAGTTCTCACCCCTACACTCTTTAGCATGGTCTTCTCTGCTATGCTGAATGATGCCTTCCACGATTGTCAGGATGGTATACACGTCAGATACAGGACTGGCGGTGGGCTATTCACCCTCCGGCGTCTACAGGCTGTTACAAAGGTAAAGGAGACCGTCGTCAGAGACCTCTTATTCGCTGATGATTGCGCCCTCAACGCCAGCACAGAGCAGAAGATGCAGCGAGAAATGGACTGCTTCTCATGAGCCTGTGACATCTTCGGACTTACAATCAGCACCAAAAAGACCGAAGTTATGTACCAGCCTGCACCCGGAAAGCCCTACCAGGAATCACACAACACAGTAAAGGGCAGAAGCTACTGGCAGTCGACAGCTTTACTTATCTGGGCAGTACTCTATCACGAGCGGTGAACATAGATGCAGGGATCAGCAACAGAATTGCCAAAGCCAGTGCCGCCTTTGGGAGACTCCGTGAGAATGTATGGGAGCAGAGAGGACTCAGCCTTACCACCAAGCTGAAGGTCTACCAAGCAGTGGTTCTCACCACCCTCCTCTATGCCAGCGAGACCTGAACTGTCTACAGCAGACACGCTAAACAGCTCAACCACTTCCACTTGAGCTGCCTCCGCAGACTTCTCCACGTATGACGGCAGGACAAAGTCCCAAAGACGGAGGTCCTGGAGCGGGCTCGCACCCACAGCGTCTACACCCTCCTACATACAGAAAGCCCAAGCCAGATGGGCTGGCCATGTCCTCAGGATGTCTGACAGTCAACTACCAAAACAGCTGCTGTATGGAGAGCTGAGCCAGGGCAAGCGCTCAGTTGGAGGGCAGAAGAAACGTTTCATAGATTGCCTCAAAGTGTCCCTCAAAGACCTCAACGTCAATCCCAGTAGCTGGGAATCGCTTGCTCTGGACCACCCAATCTGGTGGAGCAGGACCACTAAAGGAGAGTATGCAGCAGAAATCAGACGCACCGCAGAGGCTCAGAGGAAATGAGTCATGCACAAGGCTCGAGCTACCTCCACTTCCACTGCAGCAGCTACCCTCATGTGGGCGAGCTTTCTGGGCCCGGATTGACCTCACCAGTCACCTCCGGACCCACAGTCACAAACCCTCCGCCTGACAGAAGTTCCCTCTGGTTCTATAGGAAACATCCTCTCCACATCTACTCTACATAGACCTTTCAATATTCGAAAAGTTTCAAAGTGATTCCCCCCTCGTTCTTCTGAACTCCCACTCCTTGAATGTTAACCCTTTCATTCCTGGGATCATTCTCATGATCATTCATGAACCTCCGAATGGCATCACATCTTTTCTTAGATAATGGGCCCAAAACTGCTCACAATACTTCAAATGTAATCTGACCAATGTCTTATAAAGCCTCAGCATTACAACCTTGCTTTTATAGTCTCTTGAAATGAATGCTAACATTGCATTGGCCCTCCTTACCACTGACTCAGCTTGCAAGTTAACCTTTGGGGAATCCTGCACAAGGACTCCCAAGTCCTTTTGCAACTCTGTTTTTTTAAAATTTTCTCCCCATTTATAAAATAATACGTGCCTTTATTCCTTCTCTCAAAGTGCCTGACCATAAAGTTCACTACATTACATTTTATCTGCCACTGCATTACTCATTTCCCTATTCTGTCTAAGTCCTTTTGCAAAAACCCTGCTTTCTCAACACTTCCTACCCTTCCACCTATCTTCGTATCTTCTGCAAACTTGGTCACAAAGCCATAAATTCCATCATCCAAACCATTGATGTAACATGAAAAGAAGTGGTCACAACACCAACACCTGCGGCACACCACAAGTCACCAGCATCCAACCAGAGTAGACACCCTGTATTCACACTCCTTGCCTTCTGCCAGTCAGCCAATCCTCTATCCAAGCTAGTATCTTTCTGAATACAATGGGCTCTTACCTTGTTAAGCAGCCTCATGTGTGGCACCCTATCAAAGGCCTTCTGAAAATCCAAATAAACAACATCCACAGACTCTGTCTATCCTGCCTGTTAGTTCCTCAAACAATTCCAACAGATTTGTCCCTTGAGGAAACCATGCTGACTTTGGCCTAGTTTATCATTTGCCTCCAAGTACCCTAAACCCTCATCCTTAATAATAGACCCAACATCTTTCCAACCACTGATGTCTGGCTAACAGGCCGAAAATTTCCTTCCTTCTTCCTCCCTCCCTTCTTAAAGAGTGGACTGACATTTGAAACGACAAGTGGAAGGAAAACAGAGCACTCAGAGGAAATCTGCCTGGTCACTCAGAAAACAGACAGTCGCAGAACTGAACCCAGGCCTCTGGCACTGAAATACCATTATGCTAACCGCTACATTACCAGTTTCGTTCTCTGTATGTAATATATAGTTGTGTGACATACTTGTATCAAAGATAGCTCAAAGTGGATGAAGCTGATTCTTAGGATTAAAGCAGTTGTCTCCTGAGGAACACGTTGAGCCTTTAAAGATGAGATTTTAGAAGATGTTCATGATCTTATCGGAATACCAAGTTGCTGAGGAGGATTAACAGGATAGAAGATGAAAAGATAATCTCACTCATGGACAAATCTAGAACTAGGGGGAAAGGGCTTCAGGATAAGTACAAAGCATAAATACAAGCAACTCTGCAGATGCTGGAAATCCAGCACAGTACATAAAATACTGGAGGAAGTCAGCAGAATACAGCAGCATCTATGGAGGGGTGAAATTGAATTGAATTGAATGATCATTATTTTCATTATACATAGGTACAATGAAATTCTGTTTAGCTTCCTCTCAGGCAATTAAATAAAGCGGTAGATAAAAACAAGACCGTAATAAAAAAAAATCAGTTAATGTTTTGGGGTGAGACCTTTCATGAGGTTAGGTGTTTCCAGAGTAGGTAGTTGTCCAATTAAGGCACAGATAAAGGAAGATTATCATTTCTCTATTAAATTGTTGTGAATGATTGCTACCCCTCCCACCACCAAAACCTATAAAGAGTAGTTAAATACATCCAAAAGTGAGGTGGACAGATGCTTGAATTTTGGACTTGTGAGGAGTCAGAAGGTATGTTCAGCCATGATCATATTGAACGGGGCAGTAGGCTCAAGGAGTCACTTGACCTACTCGTGTTCCTACTTTGTATATTCAAATATTAAAACACCGAATACAGTCCACCCTCCTTATCCGCGAATTTAACCAATTGCGAAAACCCGGAAGTGCTCTTCTAGCACTTGTTTAAGCATGTACAGACTTTTTTTCTTATCATTATTCCCTAAACAATGCAGTATAACAACTATTTTACATAGCATTTACATTGTATTAGGTATTATAAGTAATCTAGAGATGATTTAAAGTATATGGGAGGATGTGTGTGGGTTATCGTGGATCGGGATCGAAAAAAATCGGAAGTTCTCTTACTCAGTAAGTCGGAACAAGTACATCCGGTATTATTTAGTGTCAGTTAGTCAAACGTTTGTCTTAGTATATAGTATATATTTTACTTTTCTATGCATATAAAATGCTTAAGAATGTATGTTTCAGCACCAGGCTCGGGAACAGAAGTTCTCAGGACTCGGGACTCCCTGGTGCACTCGCCACCATGCCGGGTTGACGTGGAGGATTAAAAACCCAAAACCCAATAATTAAACCATTGTGTCGCTTAGTAATAATTGTAGCTTTCATCGGGGCAGAGCCTTTCTCACTTTATCCTTTAAAATTGTTCCGCTTGTTGACCAACGTAACCTAATGCTTTTCCAACGACCGATGGTGTTTCACCTCTTTCCAATCGCGTTATTATTTCCACTTTATTTTCAATGGTGATCGTGATTATTCTCATGAACAGACACACTGCAGATTCAGAGTTTTACCACAGGGTCCTAATGTCCTCCGCACTGAGACAGGTTAAATAAGGTCTGGGGTTCCGCTGGGCCCCAAGATCCACCAGATTGAGACAGGTTGAATAAGGGACTTGAGCATCCTCGAATTTTGCTATTCGCGAGGGGTCCTGGAACCAAACCCTCGCGGATAAGGAGGGCTGACTGTATTCTAGTATAGAAACACGTTATTCCTCCCTGAGCCTTGTTGCGCACTGGGCAGCAATCTTGCCATTTCTTCGGCATTTATGTTTTTTTTTCCAAGGCCCTGTTCCTCACTCGAAGCTCAACCCAGCACAGACAGAGAACGAGCAAGGTGCCGGCCGGATTCAAACCTGGGACCTCTCGCCTCCACGTCTGGTGCAGATGCCACGACACCACTGGCCAATTATAGAAGCACACTATATGTTTATTGCTAGATTCATTGAGACAGTGGTCGCCAGGATTAGCAGTTAACTCGGACCTAATCAGTGACACGTCTGCCACCTGAAGGAATTGAGGCAGACACAATAACAACATTTAAAAGGCATTTGGATCAGAAAGGTTTAGGAGGAACTGGGCCAAACACAGGCTATTAAGATTAGTTTAGGTGGGACATTGGTTAGCATGGATGAGTTGCACTGAAGACCTAGTTTCAGTTCTGTATTACTCAATGACTCTATCAGACACCAGAGGACCTGAACCTTCTTTTCCACATGGACCCCTACCTTAACCGAGGGGTCCGTAGACCCCAGGTCGGGAACCCCTGCTATAGCCTGAGGGAATCTGTGATGTTATGTCCATTCCAGCTACCAGTATCGAATAACTCAGTTTGATAAAAAGAGTTGACCTAGTCCCAAAGATCTGTCAGATGGGGTGGCACAATAGCGTAGCAGTTAGCACAATGTTATTACAGCACCAGCTATGCAATTCCATCACTGCCTGTATGGTACCGATTGTAACCCAGATTAAATAAACCCAAAGTTTCAATGTTAGAAAGTTCCTCCTGCAGACAGATGAAAACAAGGTTTACCGATTTTAAAAAAGAGAAATTGGAAAAAAAGACGCTGTGCGAGGGCAGGCCAGGCTGGACACCGGACGGACAAGGAGAGAAACACAGCAACGATTAGAAGCTGCAGACATGAACTGTTAAGAGTGGAATTAGTAGTGAGTATGTTTACCCTACTAACTTGAAACCCTCATGGTGAAACCCCTGGAGGAGAGACGATAGCAATAAAAGATTTATTGAAGCCACGGCTATAACACATAGCAGCTTTAACGAGAAAATATCAGCAGAGACCGGTGTCCAAAATCCCTACCGTGTAGTTGGAAATTAGTTCTGTAAAATCATACCAAGGCATTTGGTCAAGTTTTTGTACACGTTTGTGAATTGATTTACTGTGGATGATAAGCTATTTCATTCAAACGAATGAAGAAACAAGGTGGCTAGCCACCCACGATGAAGAACCAGTGCGGGAACGAAATGTGTAATGATGCAGAGGAATTAATATGGTTCATATACAAGTTTATTTTCATTCAAAAAATCTGAATTTGATTTTCTGCAAGAACTGATTATTTTTGCAGACTTTGATGAGTTACTGAATGAGATTTACTTTAAGAGTCGTAATGTTGGAAAATTGTTGTGTAAGGTGTTAAACTGTCTATATAATTTTTGAATTTGAATTTACCCTTGTAGATACACTGCTGGAATGAAACTGAAGTTAACCATAACACTTGAGAATAGGAATTATAGTTGGTTTTCTAACTAACTAGCGATAAGTAAAAATGAAAGTTTGGTCTGTAAACTTTTAAGCAGGGAATAACACTGTATCTACTTAGAGAAATTGGAGTAACAAAGGTTAGTCTAATGAATATCACTGTTTCTAACGAAACAGGAATTTAGCTTTTGTTGATATCTAAGATTTGGAACCTAAACAGAACGTTTGAATTTTGAATTGTTCTTGCTCATGTGAATATTTTGTACATATTGTTCTTTTCTTTGAAACAAAACCTTTTCCCCGGAAATGTTTGGTTTCTACTCACTGCCTCCATACCTGGATTTTTCTGTTGGCCTACTAGCAGCTAGTGTCATTTGATTTTCTCAGAGTGCGATGACTAGTCACACACGATAAGACGGGTGCTACACAGGCTTTACACACTGTACCTTCTTCCTACGATTGCATGGGTTTCTTCCAGGTTCTCTGGTTTCCTCCCACGTTGCAAAGATGTATGGGTAGTAGGTTAATTGATCACATGGGTGTGTGGGCTCATTGAGGTGGAAGGGTCTTTCACCCTTCAGGCGATTGATTTATGTTTTATCTATGTGATTAAGTACATTCAACTTTTATCTTGAAACGAGCAGTTTCAGATCTGTATTAGGTCACTTCCTGTGCAGTCAGGAAACAGAAGTAAGACAGCGCTTTGGCTGGCAGAAGGCTAAAGGTTTATGTCAGGAGCTAAAGCAGTATCTATCAAAAGTCATCGTGTTGTTTCCCCAGCAGAAGCTTATTCGCTCTGTCATACCATTGAGATTGCAATAAACCCAAGGAGTGAGGTTGACATCCTGACTCTCATGTCATTTTTGAATGGAGTTGGGTTGACTGACTAGTTGCTATTAGAACACCTCAGCAAGAGCAATTCAAAGGGCCTGCTACTGCACTGAATCTCTAAATAAAATAAAAATCAGATGTCATTCTGAAGCTACTGTGGACATAATGTTTACCCCCTATACCCTGTTCCACATTGTGAGAGTAAGTCAAAGCTTTAAGCAAAACTGCAGTACTTTGTTAACAACACGGGTAGACTAATATTCACCACTGTTGTCCAAGTCTCTCAGGCCATAGAAATTATTTTCCTAATGATGAACCGGACAATGGCTCTAGCTTTATGTTAAAGAAAGTTCCTTCTGTTCATCATTGAAAAGCCTATACCAAACAAATTATACATATGTGACTGATGAAACAATTGACCGTGGGTTTAAAAATACCCAACAGGTTCCAGAAAACAGCTGATGTAAAAAACCACTCTTGTCAAATGCACAAAAAAAAACACATACAATAAAGCTGAGTATAGCAAAACCAAGAATCTGGCAAATTTCTGCAGATGTTCCATGGAGAGCGCTCAGACCAGTTGCATCACCGCCTGCTGTGGTGAGGCCACTGCACGGGAATGGAAAAAAGCTGCAGAGAGTTGTAAACTCAGCCAGCTCCATCATGGGCACTAGTCTCACCAGCATCGAAGACACCTTCAAAAGGCGATGCCTCAGAAAGGCAGCATACATTATTTAGGACCCTCATCACCCGGGACTTGCTCCCTTCCCATTACCACCACCAGGGAGGAGGTATAGGAGCCTGAAGACACACACTCAACATTTTAGACATATCTTATACCGTTCTGCCGTCAGATTTCTGGATGGATAATGAACCATCTCATAGACATTACTTCACTATTTTTGCTCTCTTTTATACGGCCTATTTAATTTATTTTTTAATATAATTATTTCTTACTCTTACTATCATTTAAAGAATTTTGTTATGTACTGCACTGGAACGCTGCCACTTAACAAATTTCATAACACACGACAGTGATTTTAAACATGATTCCGATTCTGTTATCTGAAAGTGCATAAGGTAAAATATTTCTTTAATTATTTGAGGAATAGAAGTCTGAAGGAGAAAATATAAACAATGAATTTACAAAATTAGTGGAGCATTTATGGGAGGGGATGCTGCTGAGGGAGAAGGTCATTCAAGGGCACGCTTCCATAGAAAATATTGAATTTTTATATTAAAAGATAATGGATTCTGGTTCATTTTAATAAGCTATTTCACAATTCATTGATTTTTAATCTTAAAAAATAGAAAAAACAGAGAGCAACTCAACCATTACTTCTTCAGACTTTACCTGAATAGTCACTCTCCCTCATGCCAACACCCCCTTCATTGTTCAGAGTGCTATGAGACACCGTTATGACACTCTCTTGGTCCTTTTCTAGGCCCCGTTACCTAGACCGTTCCATGACCACCACTGCCCACCAAATTCAAACAGAATTACAATCACTTTCTCAGTCCAGCTCTCTTCCTCACCACGACCCACCCACCCTTGCTCTACATTCCTGGTAGTTAACTTCTCCGCTCTCTTTCTCCGTAAGCGCTAGAACGGCTTTTTTTTTTGTAGTGGGTAGAACACTGGTTTAGACGGAGCTGATCTTCCATGGATTCAGCAACCTGGGTCCAACCCTGATCTCTGATGCTGTCTCGGTGGAGTTTGTAAGCTCCCCATGACCAATGGGTTTCCTCCGGGCTCTCTGGTTTCCTCCCATTTTCCAAAGGTACATCAGTTGAAAGATTAATTGATCACTGTGAACTACCACTAATATACAGTATGCAGGTGTCAGGAAAATCAGGAGAAAGTAGTGGAAGAAAGAAGCATTTATATGGAAATATTGTAAAACTCAGATAATCTTGTGTACATGGGACTTTGTTAATTATGGACTGGCAGATTGTCTAAACAACTGAATGTTCAATGTTCAAAAGTTCAAAGTAAATTTTATTATCAAATACATCTATGTCACCATTTACAACTGAGAGATTAATTTTCCTGTGGGCATATTTGACAAATCTATAGAATTGTAACTATAACAGGTTCAAAAAGATCAACTAGAGTGCAGAAGACAACACACTGTGCAAAAGCAAATATAAATAAATGGTAATAAATAACAAGATGATGAGATAACAAGATTAAAGAGTCCTTAAAGAGACATCATTGGTTGTGGGAACATCTCAATAGATGGGCAAGTGAGTGTAGTTATCCCCTTTTGTTAAACAGCCTGATAATTGAGGGGGCAATTACTGTTCTTGAACCTGGTGGTGCAAGTTCTGAGGCTCTTGTACCTTTGACCTGATAGCGGTATTTATATTAATACATTAACACATTTTTAATTCAAACTTTTTTGGATCTTACATTTTTTTATATAATTAGCTTCCCAATGAACCTTACAATTTTAAAGGGAATGTGGGAAATAGGTCCCTGGTCAGTTTGAAGACAGGAACTTCAGCCAGACGACCATAAGTTAAGGCATAGGAGCAGAATTCTGCCAATTGGCCCATTGGGTGTATTCTACCTTTTGACTATGGTATGTGTTATAGGAAGATACTGAATAAGCTGAAGTTTTTTTTTCCCCTGAGGTGAAGGCGGCTGAGTGGTGATACGATAGAAATATCTGCAATTGTGAAGGACGTAGTTGAGGTAAGCTGCCAGTCTTTTACCCAAAGGTAGGGTAGTCTAAAATTAGAGAGCATAGGTTTAAGGTGAGTAGGGGAAGATTTAATGGGTACCTGAGAGGCAATTTATTCACACAGATATGGTAGGTATGTGGATCAATCTGTCAGAGGAAGGCTCACGCTGGTACATTTACAATATTTAAGACCAATGGACAAACACATGGCTAGATAAGACTGAGAGATATGAACCAAACAGAGACAAATGTGATTAGCTTTAGTAGGTAAGTTGGTCAACATGGATGGGTTTGGCTTGAGACAGGTTTTCTGTTGTGTTTATGACTCCACTGCTGGGCCATTGATCCAGAGGTCAAAGTTCAAATCCTATCATTGCTGCTAGAGAATTTGATTTCCAGTAATTAAATAACTTTGGAATTCAAAGGTATGCCATTCCCAACAAATTTAATCTTGAAACTATTAGCATTTTGCAAAATTATTGCAAAATATTACAAGCTCAAGGAGGATTAGGAGTGGACAATTCCATTAATTGCTAACAACACTATGAATCAGAATCAGATCAGGTTTAATATTACTGGGATACATCAGAAAATCTGTTGTTTTGTGACTGCAGTACATTGCAATATTTAATAGAATAAGAAAAACTATAGATTACAATAAGAAATATGAATAAAGTTAAATTAAATTAGTCCAAAAAATAGAGCAAAAAAAAGAAAGAAAAATGATATAGTGTTCATGGGTCAAATGTCCATTCAGAAATCTGATGGTGTAGGAGAAGAAGCTGTTCTTGAAATGTAGAGTGTGTGTTTTCAGGCTCTTGTTCCTCCTCCTTGATAGTAGCAATATCTTGTCTTGTCCATACTGCACCAACCACCGCCACTGGGCTATAAACGTGCAGGAGCAGTGTGTGGTTAAGTGCCTTGCTCAAGGACATACATGCTGCCTCGGCTGAGGCTCGAACTAACGACCTTCAGATCGCTACCCCAAAGTCTTAACCACTTGGCCACGCGCCTACTTGAGAAGACGACATGTCCTGGGTGACAGGGTCTTTGATGATGGATGCCGCCTTTCTGAGGCATCACCTTCTGATGTTGTCCTCCATGCTGGCAAGGCTAGCGTCCACAATGGAGCTGGCTGAGTTTGCAATTTTCTGCATCTCTTTCTGATCCTGTGCAGTGGCTCATGAATGGGGAAGTGGAATAAAGATTGCTTACCCCAGGCTCAGCTCCTCCTCCCAACCCCACTCCCCTTCGTAGCCACTTGATTTCCTTCCTGACTTATTTCACTTTGAACTTTACCCCATAGCTCAATTCAACCACGGATTCTAGCAACTGAAAGGAAAATAGAATCTGCACTAATCCAAGACACCATCCAACTATAACCTCAGAGGTAGTTTTACAACATTTAAAAGGAACTTGGCTAGGTATATGGATAGGAAATGTTTAGAACAGGGGGTACCCAACCTGGAGTCCATGGACACCTCTTGGTTAATGGTAAGGGTCCATGGCATAAAAAAGGTTGGGAACCCTTGGTTTAGGATTTGGGCCAAACAAAGGCAAATGGGAAACTTGGTCAGTGTGGACCAGTTAGTCAAAGGGTCTCCTTCCACGTTATATGTCTCTAAAGCTCCAGAACAGCAACCTCTGTCAATTAACGCAGCCAGTAATAAGTACAATTTGAGGAGACTGGACCAACTTTGCATCTTTTTCAAACAGTTTTCTTCCTGCAAATTAGAAGGACATATTTTTCATAAATTTCAACATTCTTGCATCTGCCCCATGTACAGATTGAATTCCCACCAGGGTGGGGCTGGAACCAGAGATTAAAAGTAATTCACTTCACCTCCCAGTCACACATTGTGATTGATCACCTGACTCCTGATAGTAGACAATGTCCTGTTGCCAGGACGTTGCTTTGGCGAGAGATGGCATTGTTACACTCTGTGATTCCAGCTGTGATTGGATCATTTAAAATCCTTAAAGGATTAGTTAAACCAATCATGAGTTAAATAGACCCAAGCTCCAATAAGTCATGGGGATATTTGAAGAAGGCCTGAACAAATAAACAAATTAAAGGTACAGGAAACAGAAAAGAAAGTTCAAATCAAAGAAGTTTATGGAATCTTCTATATTGGACAAGAATAGATGTATTATCAGGAATGGGCAAACTGCGGCCCGTTAAGCTTTTTAATCCGGCCCGCAGAACTTGATGAAATTATATTAATAAACCTTGTTAACGTTTTCCCCCCCGCAATTCTGGCGTTTTCCCAATAGATGACGCACTCTAAATACATTTGTGGCGACCCATTTCCTGGCACATCCGAACCGGCTCGCAATTAGCCAGCGTTCCGGCTAAGGGAGATAGCCTGCGGTGATTTGCGAGCACAGAGCTTTGGAACCTCTGCGCAGGGGGGCAGGTTGAGGGAGGCTTAAAAGTGAGGCTGGGGATTTCGAATAAAGTTTTTTTCTTCGACTGCAGTTACCGACTCCGTGTCGTAATTTTAGCACTGCATGTAGCACACCGCTACACATTGACCTTTGTTGAGGTGCAGCGTATTACTCCACATTTGCGCTTTACTCTTTGTTCGGCTCGACCTATTTGTGTGAACAAGCGTTCAGCATCATGCACATCAACAAAGCCAGCCACAGATCCAAGTTAACTGACCAACACCTCAGATCCATCCTGAGAATCGCCACAACAAAACTAAATCCAGACTTTGATGCGCTGGCTAAAAAGGGAGACCAACAACACTGTTCCCACTGAAATTAAAAATAAGTTTCTTCGTTGTGTTATGTAAAAAATGCATTTGAAAATATTTTTTTCAATAAGCCTTACATGTTACATGTCATTTCTGTTAAGTGATGGACATGAGTAGTGCGCAGGTGCACGTAATTTCTCAAAATAAAAAATGCGCTCCAGATCAAATAACGTGCTCCGCATACTGGCGCGCTCTCACTGTTCTGTCATTGTGCGGGTCGTTGTTGAGTTTTGGCAGAGGGGACAATTGAATAAGAAAGAGCAGGACAAGTAGATCTGCATCTCCTACTGTTTTTGAAATAAAGACAGTCAGGAGGAGAGTGATGATGATAATATCTTGAAGGATAACAGAATTTTCAGTGTTTTAAAATAATCACTGTTACTATTTAAAATACTATTTATATTTTATTCATTTAATTTTCAGTGTTTTAAAAGTCATTTCAATAAATAGCTAAATACCATGGGACTTCAAAGACAGATATTTTGTTGTAATGCATTTGTTCATTTTCAATTGAAATTAAAGCACAGGTTTTCTACATATCCCATGATATTTTATTTGCTCTTATGAGGTGTATTACCAAAACACTCCGTCCATCTGCTCCTGGTCCGGCCCCCCTGTCAAATTTTAGAACCCTTTGTGGCCCACAAGTCAAAAAGTTTGCCCACCCCCGAGTTAGTTGTTCAGGAAGACGTTTGTTTGTGTTCACATAAAGATAAAGGCAAACAAATGTGTCAAGCAGGAATGGCAATCTGAAGATTGTGATTGTCCAAATATTGTATTGCAATTATTATTAAAATGCAGTACAGTATATATTCGATAAATGCCACCCAGCATTCAACATATAATGAACCATCACATTCTTACAGGAAAACCTCTTCCATCTAATATGTGTCCTCAGCTGTTAAGATTCACTGTGGTCCCTTCTCAATCCTTTCCACGCTATCAATGTGCTTTTAAAGCAGAAAACGTCTAAAATGTTGCATTACAGTACAAATTTTCTAACCAGCTAATTACACGGGGTTAGTTTATAATTAATGGTCTTGAGGCTTGCCTCAGTGTATAAATAGTCTGGCTGTAAACATATTCACTAGCGACACACTCACAAATGCCTGCACCTTTTCAGGCTTTACTTACACTTATCCACATCTTTCTCTGCCTGAAGCCCAGTGTTTATTATCAACTAATTATTCACACAATCTGGCCACTTTCCCCTAGTCTTTTGGGTTAATCATTCTATTTTCTTACAGCATCATCAGTGTTCCCATTATGCAATGTGTACGTATTTGAATGGTCAGCACAATAACCAACAGAAGACCCTCAATCATGTGTTATTTATTGATGGACAAGCTCGCGGAGCATCTTCGTTCTGTCCACAACAAACAGGATCTCAGTGCCAACTGTTTTCATTTCAATCTCCATTACCATTTCAACACGTTGGTCCACGCATCCTTTACTCCCATGACGAGGCCCCGCTCAAGTTAGATGAGCAAAACCTCAAAAACTACCTGGATAGCTCTAACCTGAGAGCATCAACATCAATTTCTTTAGCTTCTAATCATTTCTTCCCCCCTTTTCCATAAAGGATCCTCCCCTGTTACCCCTTTGTTTCCCCTCACCTGCCATCAACTTCGTTAGTGCCCCTCCTTTTTCCCCTTCTCTCATGGTCCACTCTCCTCTCCTATCAGATTCGTTCTTCTTCAGTCCTTTACCATTTTCACCTATGTTGTAGGCGATTGGTCTCAAGGACAAGGATTCTGGACACACAGCCTTGATAGTGAAGGATTTTATTTACAGAAGGCAAACGTGGGAAAATGGCAACAGAAGCAACACGCACACATGCACAATTAACAGCAGTCGGATCAGCAATAAAACACATGCGGACAATTACTAACAAACGTGGGGAAATCACATGCAAAGTACACACACACACACACACACACACACACACACACACACACACACACACACACACACACACACACACACACACACACACACACACACACACACACACACACACACACACACACACACACACACACACACACACACACAACCAAGCAAAAAGTCAATACGATACTCGCCCCTCCTTGACTCTGTGCAGGGCACAGCTCTTATGCTACTAGAGACAATTATCAACACTCCCAACCCTATTCAATGCACAACTCACCAACAGTTTCTCGAGTGCCGCTATGGTTCTTGGCCTGGAATGGAGCAGGGTGGCCCTCAAGGATTGCAAAAAAGAGAGAGGGCCTAGTACACATGGCACCCTTTATAGTGCAGCAGGGTTGGTGGGTCCCACCCAGGTAATTCACAGGAAGGCCAATGGCTCGGTGCCAATAGAGTTAAGCTGATTACAAAGGCCAATTGTCTGAGGCCAAGTACAAGGCTAATTAAAGGGGCCAATGGTTGGCTGTGCATTGATGAGTGAGGAGGGGTCAAACCTTGATTGGCAGGTGGCATGTCTTTTGACGAGTGACAGTCACGACCCCTCCAATCCAATCTATCACCTCCGAGCTTCTCACCCACCCACCTTCCCCCTCACCTGGTTCCACCTATCACCGTCCAGCTTGTACTCCTTCCCCACACACCCCCCCCATCTTCTTATTCTAGAGTCCTCCCTCTTCCTTTCCAGTCCTGCTCAGGTGTCCCAGAGATCAGCAGCACCTGAGATACACATGTGGCAAGAAGGCAGTTCATAAAAGCCTGCGGACACGGTCAAGAGGTTCAGCTGTTGTTCAGACCAAACATCATGTTGGGGGGAAAGAAATGTGATCTAAGTGACTTTGAAGGTGGAATGATTCCGGGGCCGAGTGACAACTGAAACCTAACCCTTTGAAGCCAGTGAGGAGTCACGCAATGCAAGTACGTGTAACTTGCACAGAGGCTAGCGAGCATCTCCGAGTGAACATAGCAGGAATACCGATGATGTTAAGACAGTGCCATGCTATTGAAATATTATAGGTGATAAGACCAATCCTGTGTCACAGTGTGAGTCAAAGTACTTCTGCTTTTATGATTTGTTTTAGTATAGATCTTGAGCACTCTATTTAGAAACATAGAAAACCCTTCAGCCCACAAAGTTGTGCCGAACACATCCCTACATTAGAAATAACCAGGCTTACCTACAGCCCTCTATTTTACTAAGCTCCATGTACCTATCTAAAAGCCTCTTAAAAAACCCTATCATATCCGCCTCCACCACCGTTGCCGGCAGCCCATTCCACGCACTCACCACTCTCTGATTAAATAACTTACCCCTGATATCTCCTCTGTACCAACTCCCCAGCACCTTAAACCTGTGTCCTCTTGTGGCAACCATTTCAGCCCTGGGAAAAAGTCTCTGACTATCCACACGATCAATGCCTCTCATCATTTTGTACACCTCTATCAGGTCACCTCTCATCCTCTTTCGCTCCAAGGAAAAAAGGCCGAGTTCACTCAACCTATTCTCATAAGGCATGCTCCCCAATCCAGGCAACAACCTTGTAAATCTCTGCACCCTTTCTATGGTTTCCACATCCTTCCTATAGTGAGGTGACCAGAACTGAGCACAGTACTCCAAGTGGGGTCTGACCAGGGTCCTATATAGCTGCAACATTACCTCTCAGCTCCTAGTTCCTGGAATTCAACTGAGTAGTTGCTACTGTTTTACTAGACTCCAGTAAACTTGGATATGGACTACAAGAAATGCTCCAAGTGACACATTGGACCTGCTTCCTACTCACCCAGATGGATCTTCCAATTAACCCCATTTCAACACTCAGTGTATTGACCCAATGTTTCCCACTTTGCCTGACCTTTTCAACTCCTGTGATTTTACACCGGATTACCGAGGAACTTTGGAGACACTGAGTGACTATTTCCTATCAGATTTCTCCGTCTGTAAAGCGTTTGTATGTCCTCTCCGTGACGGCATGGGTTTCTTCCCCGCAGTCCAGAGACATAAAGAGGAACTTTTTTTAGCCAGGGAGTGGTGAATCCCTAGGATGCTCTGCCACAGACTGTGGTAGAGGGGCTATTTAAGGCAGAACTTGATAGTTTCCTGATCAGTCAGGGCATCAAAGGATATGGCGAGAAGGCAGTGTATGGGATTGAGTGGGATCCAGGATCAACCATGATGGCATGGCGGAGCAGACTTGATGGCCTAATTCTGTTCCTATGTCTTTTGGTCTTATGGTCTTTTACCAGTTGGTAAGTCAATTGGTCATTGTAAATTTCCCGTGATTAGGTTAGGGTTAAACTGGGGGACTTCTCTTCCTTCCCAGCCCTGAAGAAGGGTCTCAACTTGAAACGTCTTTTCCATGGATGCTGCATGACCTGCAGAGTTCCTCCAGCATTTTGTGTGCGTTGCTTTGGATCTCCAGCACCTGCAGATGTTTTCATGTTTTAAATGGGGGCATCACTGGGAGGAAGGGTCTATTTCATGCTGTAGCTCGATAAACAACTAAATAAATAAATTCACAACAGAGGAAAGAGACTGTGTTGTAATAGCTGTTACTGACATATAGGGAAACAATTTACACTGAGAGTCAGAGATCTCAGGTAAACCTGGTGCAGCAGGATTGCGAAGTTCTGATCACAGAGAGCGGCAGAATGGAGCAGTTGGACGAGTCTTCACCTCACAGTGCCGGAGATCTTGGTTCTATCCTGACCTGGGGTGCTGTCTGTGTGAAGTTTGCACAAAGTGACCACATTGGTTTTCCCGCAGGTGCCCTGATTTCCTCCCACATCCCAAAGACGTACAGATTCATAGGTTGATTGGCCACTAGAAACTTCCCCTAATTTGCAGGTGAATGACAAAAGCTAAGAGAAGTTGATAAAAAAAAATTGTGTAGAGTATATAAAAAAAGTAGATAGACGTCAAGCGATACACAAAAAGTATTGAGTTCCTCCTGCATTTTGTATGTGTGGGGCTTTGGATCTCCTGCATATGCAGCCTTTCTCGTGTTTAGGTAAAGATTAGTATAAATAGTATGTTGATAGATGGCAGACTCGAAGGGCCAGAGTGCCTGTATCAGCACTTCATATCTCTACGACCACAGATTTGCTATCCAAGTTAGATTTGCTAATTGTCATGAGCTATTGGATATACGATATAAGACATTTGTTCAGGAAAGTTAACTTACCATCCATAGATCACTTAGCCTGACATTAGGTTTGTCAAATAGTTTTATTCTATACGTCAAGAGAAAAATTAGGCAATATTTTTGAAGCAAACAGCTGGCGTAAATTTGTTAAATAGCTATACATGACAGTTTTTTTCAAGAAGTTAAGAGAGTTCAGCAGATGTACAGTAGCACAGAGAAGATCTTCAATACAGTGGTTTACACAAAGTTTGTCTTACAAATCTTAGCTTATGGGTAGAAATTTGGAGCTTTGTGAGGGTTGTTTGAATTGCAGAGGCTTGAGACTAGTGTACTTTAAAGTCAGAGCTTTGCAATACTTAAATATAACTTGGACACAGTAACAAATATTGTAAAATAGTTGAATTCGGATAGATTCATGGAACTGGCACAGAAATGAAAGGTTCAGTATATAGAGGTTATGGCAGGAAAGTAAAACCTTTAACCCAACTAGTAAATGAAAATGATTCAAAAAGCTGTAGATGCTGCAAATCTAAAATAAATTGTAGAAAACCTCTTCAGGTCAGGCTGCATCTGCGGGAAGAGGAAGAGAGTTCTACTTTCAGACTGAAGGAGAGAAGGCAAGCTTGTTAAACTGTAGTGAGTGTAGGGATGGAGGATTACTGTGATAGGGTCAAAATGGAGTGGGTATGGGGTGAAGATATGAACAAGGTTATTTGGTCAGTGAGTGAATGGGAGCAGTTAGACACTGAAACACAGACAAAATAATATAGGAGCTAAGAAACGTAGAGAAAATCTGTCTCAACTAAGTCCAGGCGGTGCAGTAGCATAGCAGTTAAAGCTATTACAGCACCTGTGGCCCGGGTTCAATTCCTGCCAGTGTCTGTAAGGAGTTTAAACGTTCTCCTTGTGACCACTTGGGTTTCCCCCGGGTGTTCTGGTTTCCTCCTACATTCCAAAGACATATGGGTTAGTAGGTTAGTTGGTCGCATGGGTGTAACTGGGCCAGGAGGATCTGTTACTGTGCTGAATCTCCAAATAAATAAATAACCAGATACAACTAACACAAGTTGGTGTTGACCATCATGAAAAGCAAGTGATTATAATACACCATGTCTATTAATTCAGTTTTTCTTCATACACATATCCCATATAAACTTGAACAATGACCTAATTTCTGCCTCAGTCAAGTACTGGACAAAGTCAGTGTTGGGAGGAGGAGAACCAAGGATAGAACATGGCCCATGAATACTATGATGGACACTGATGGCCAGAGAACATGGTGTTCAAAATTTACAAATTCAGCTCCAGGTTGTTTATACAGAAGGGCATCTTGAATTTTATCAATAGAAATATACTGTATGGCACAAGGAAATAATGATAAACTTGGATGGAATATCAACTACAATGCTCTTGAGAAACATGTGCTGCTGGAATAGGAATTAAAGCTATTGAAAGTGTCCAATACACACTTCTCCTTCTCCTTCATCATGCCCGGGACAAATATTGTCACAATAAAATCTTGCCTTTGAGAGAAAACAAAAGGGCAGTGGTTTGATTTCTAACTGCTTTCCACTGATGAACGTAATCATGGCCTCTACCGAGACTGTGAATGGATTAGTGTGGGGCAAATAACGATAAAATCACACATTACTTATGTGCTCAGTAAAAGACCCTCTCATTTCACCTTCAATGGTAATTGTGGTGTTATACAGGGGGAAATTACATGACCTAATGTAAATTGAGGCTTCCATTATGTCAATAGGCCTCTTGTGCTACTTTGGCATGAGTGTGAAAACTGCCGATCTCTGCCAACCGCACAGCCCTCCAACTGAGTACAAACCTCTCTTTCACAGTGCCCTGAGGAACAATCTTAAACCCCTGACTCAGCCTCCCTCCCTGAAACACCCAGCGCCCCATTCTGCTCACTTCTGCCAGCTCTGTACAAACTGATTCACCCCCTCCCTGCCCCCATTGACTTGGAGCTAGCAGATGGGCAAGAGCAGCCCAACCCAAATCTGGCAGCAGATCAAAGCAGCCTCCTCCAATTGCATTCAGATAATGGACTGGCAGCAGTTGAAACCAAAGGTTAAGACAGACCAGGTCTGAGCCTTATACCATCAAATGATCAGCACATATTTTCCACTACCCCCACCCACCTGTCCTCCAAACTGATCCATTTGGGCAGGTCTCTAACATGTATCTATTATAATTGCCAAGATCTCAGCTCAGGAATTTCAAAGTTAGTCCAGAAACAACTAATGATGTGATATGTCACTGATATTCAGTCAGGGCACCATGGATGGTTTTTAATTTACTAAGCAGGAGGATCAAATTAAAGTGGAAGAAGTAGACTGGATTTCTCCAATCAAATATCACAGTCTCCTTAAGTTTTCCATTCTTGAGGGGACCTGACAGAATGCTGAAGCCAGGCATCTCAATGGTACTGTAACATAAGTTCAAAAAGTCTCTCTAATGCTGTAAACACTTTGTTATATATTTCCAACCATGTGAAGGAGGGAAATTAATCAGGTTGTTTACCAAAGTCCACTGGATGCCCAAAGAGCACTGGTAAATAATATTTAATATTCAGCATAGGAACCACACTATGGAGGTAACACAATTTGTGCCCACACCAGCTGTAATCCACTGACTGTGGACTTCTTTCTCAGATTACTATCGGCTGGTCATCATCTCAGTTGGTTGAAGAGTCTGTTCTGTATTGTATTGCTAAGGATTTATTGAAAACCAAGCTGACAAATAATTACCTAAACAGATCACCAATCACGCAGCTTGCGATTATTTTTATACTTTCACTATGACCCATCTTATATCCTGTGGCCCTACAATTTACAACAGATTCATCTTCAAAATTGCAGAAGTTTGCCAAGACAACTATAATTTGTTGATGATCTTGATGCTTGTGTCAATGCTGCAGTGATGCTCATGTAATTGTCCATAAATTTGGAGGGTATCAGAGCCAGGTCAAGGGGACCCTGAGGCACTCAGAGCATGTTTTCCATTGTGGACGTAACTGGCTCTGGAGAGACACATAAGGATTTGCCCAGTTTGGATATAGATGAGGAATCTTTGTTTCTGGTGATTCTTTGGGATTCACTCTCCAAGGGCTGCAGATGATGAGTCAATGAATGAGTAACTGCTTTCAGAGATAAAGACAGGTTTTGGGTTTTGGGGAGGTTTTATGTTATAGGGAACAAGGAAGAAGTTGGTGCTGAGGATAGCAGTCAAATTTTATTGAATGGCCAAGTAGTTTCAGGGGGCAAATGGGCTTCTCCTGCTGGTCCTACTTAAGTTCAAGTCCATGAATCTGTCAAAGCACTGGAATAGGATCCTGTTAGTGAGACTAAATGGAGGGCTCAGGCAGGGTATGAGTCTGCTACCCAGCAGGCACAAGAGAAGAGAAGTGGAGTATTTTGTTCAGTTCTGGTCGCCTCATTATAGGAAGGATGTAGAAGCTTTAGAGACGGCGCCAGGGAGATTTTTTAGGATGCTACCTGGATTAGAGAGCACATCTTATGATGATAGTATGTGCGACCTAGGACTTTTGTCTTTGGAGGGAAGGAGGATGAGACGTGAGTTGATAGAGATGCACAAGATGATAAGAGACATGAGTCACATACATAGCCATACAAGTGGGGCATAATTTTAAGATGATTGGCGAAAAGTATAGAGGGACGTTGGAGATAGAATAAATTCTTTACTCAATGAATGAACACCCTGCAGGGGTCATTGTAGAGGCAGATACATTAGAGACATTTAAGAAACTCTTAGATAGGCATATGGATGATAGAAAAATAGAGGGCTATGTAAAAGGGAAGTGTTAAGTTGATTTTAGTGCAGGTTAAAAGGTTGGCACAACATCATGGGCCAAAGGGCCTGCATTGTGCAGTAGTGTTCTATATTCTAAGTCTTATCCTTGATGTTCGAGACTATTATTCACTTGTCAACCTTAACTGAGGTGAACAGCATCCACCCTGGTTGAGTTCAGTCATTGAAGGTGCGTCCATGCAAATGCCGAGATACGGTCCATTCTCTGACACTGGGAGGTTCTCTGGGAATGCAGGACTTGCAACCCACCAGAGATTTGTTGGGTTTTTACTTTCAGCTATGACATGGGAATAAGCAGGATACAAGAATTAGAACTTCAAGAGTGACGAAAGGCTGAGCAACACTGCACAGGCGAGGCAGTTGACGCAGATACAGCTTAGCTTGTCTCAAAAGGGAGAGGTACAAGCTGTATTCACAAAGCTTTTGCTCAGTTCCCATTCGCTATGGTAAGGAATGGCTTTGATCTTCCCGCAATGTTAGCCACCTTACGCAGCTTCTATAACACGCATCACAACTCAGCAACAAAGTTCATCCTCAGAGCTCTCGTCAGCCTCAGCGGTTAGGTCGATGGGATCATCGTTGTCCTCAGTGCAGTTGTCAGAGTAATAATCTATCTCCTCTGGGCATGGGGGCTCATCGTCTATAAACACATCACTGTGCAAAGAGAGAACAAACAAAAACATTAGTGTCTTTTACAGTTGGAAACATAAGACGAAAGCAGTTGTGTGAAGTCTCCAGCAAAGCTTCCTACTGGAATTCTGATGAGAATAGTTATAGCTGATTCAATAGCTCCTGTATTTCACTAGGGGATAGTTGGGTGCGTAGCAGCTAAAGGGATGAAAAGCTTAGTGCTCTGTAAGTGGAACAGTTCCACCTTCCAGTTCATTAAGTAGACAATGTGAAACTAGGCCTGTCTGCATGCTAGGACTGATCTCTTTACATATATAAATAAAAAGCCAGGAGGTAGAGAAGCTCGAAGTCCCAGGCCACCAGGTTCAGTAACAGCTACATTTCTTCAACTCTTCAGATCCATACAACCCTAAACACCATCTCAGTATATAAACACAATGGTTACTTTGCACTACAATGGGATTTTTCTCTTTCTTGTATTCATTGTGTTCTTGCTTTTTTTTGAGTTCTTTCTTGAATAATTTTTGTATAATTTATGATTTTCATGTGAATGTCGTGTTTGTAATGATAATGCCATGTACTTATGATGACGCTGCAAGTGTATATCTCTCTGCACAAGTACAACAGAAAGCAATGCATGTTCCTGTATTTTATTTTATAAAATGCATGAACACGCATCTAGTTATAGAACAACTTTACATACACACGCAGCCCTGAGACACGAGGCAAGGTAATTTGATTCCAGACTATTGGTTTACTGTACATGACAGAATGCCTCTCAGTGCTTCCCACTCGCTCCCCTCTCATTCCCACTTTCCCGACCATGATTCCCCTCTCCCTGCCACCGTTCCACTCTCAGTCCGCAATAGATACCTATATCAGAAATAGGTTTATCATCACATACATATATGTACTGAAATTTGATTTTTTTTGTGACAGCAGTATAGTGCAGTGCATAAAATTACTACAGTACTGAGCAAAAATCTCTAGCTATACATATGTGCCTAAGACTTTTGCACAGTAATCTGAGAAAAGCTCTTTAAACTTGTAATTTCCACTGCCCTTCAATTGCTTTCTTAGTAAGGTTAGCTTTATTTGTACATCAAAATGATCAGAGAAAAACATCTTATGCATCAAATCAACTCAGCAAGGATTGTGCTGGGCAGTCACAAGCGTTGCCACTCTCCCAGTTTCTCCCACAACTTACTAACCGTAACCGTTTGACTGAAAACTGTGAGGAATCTGGCGGCACCCAGCAGAAGCCCATGCGGTCACACAGAGAATCTACAAACTTCTTACACAGAGCAGCAGGAATCGAACTCAGATCTTACAGCTAGCGAAAACCATGATACTACTGTGCGGCCTCTAATCCGCACTCTTGCCAATTTTCTGAAGAGAAAGAATGAAAGTTTTGAATTTCTGAAGTCTCCTTTTACTACTCCATTTCTAAACATCTTGCAATCCACTAGTACCTCATAAATTTGCAATGTAAGGAACACAGCAAATAATCTGTACGCATTAAGTTCCCACAAACAGCAAAATGATAATCCTGTGATGTCAATTTTGCAGATGAATAACAAACTCCCCTCTGCTTATTTCTCAGTTTTGCTGCTTTGGACATGGCTCAGAGTTTCCAAGCTAATAGCCATTAAATGTTGCCACAGGTCAGGAGATGAGACCCATCCAGCAGATTTAGTTCTAGTGAAGCGGAGACATCAGACCCATGTTCTGCTTGACCACAATAGCCTTTCATTTCTTAAAAGCATCTGGCATTTCCTAACACAGTCGGTGGCCACTTTATTAGTTACACCTGTACGCCTGTTTGTTAATGCAAATATCTAATCAGCCAATCACGTGGCAGCAGCTCAATTCAGAAATGCATGCAGACCATAGAACGTTGCAGCACAGAAACAGGCCTTTTAGCCCTTGTTGGCTGTGCTGAACCATTTTCCTGCCTAGTCCCACTGACCTACACCTGGGCCATATCCCTCCAAACCCCTCTCATCCCCTGATGGTCAAGCGGTTCATTTGTTGTTCAGACCAAAGATCAGAATGGGGACGAAAGATGATCTAAGTGACTTTAGCCATGGAATGAAAAATAGGCTGATTTAATAGACAATAGGTGCAGGAGTAGGCCATTCAGCCCTTCGAGCCAGCACGGCCATTCAATGTGATCATGGCTGATCATCCACAATCAGTACCCCGTCCTGCCTTCTCCCCATATCCCTTGACTCTGCTATCTTTAAGAGCTCTATCTAACTCTTTCTTGAAAGCAACCAGAGAATTGGCCTCCACTGCCTTCTGAGGCAGAGCATTCCATAGATCCACAACTCTCTGGGTGAAAAGTTTTTCCTGAACTCCATTTTAAATGACCTACTCCTTATTCTTAAACTGTGGCCTCTGGTTCTGGACTCCCCCAACATCGGGTACGTGTTTCCTGCCTCTAGCATGTCCAATCCCTTAATAATCTTACATATTTCAATCAGATCCCCCCTCATCCTTCTAAATTCCAGTGTATACAAGCCCAGTCACTCCAATCTCTCAACATGTGACAGTCCCGCCATCCCGGGAATTAACCTCGTGAACCAATGCTGCACTCCCTCAATAGCAAGAATGTCCTTCCTCAAATTTGGAGACCAAAAACTGAACACAATACTCCAAGTGTGGTCTCACCAGGGCCCTGTACAATTGCAGAAGGATCTTTTTGCTCCTATACTCAACTCCCCTTGTTATGAAGGCTAACATGTCATTAGCTTTCTTCACTGCCTGCTGTATCTGCATGCTTACTTTCAGTGACTGATGTACAAGAACACCTAGGTCTCATTGTATTTCCCCTTTTCCTAACTTGACACCATTCAGATAGTAATCTGCCTTCCTGTTCTTGCCACCAAAGTGGATAGCCTCATATTTATTCACATTAAACTGCATCTGCCATGCATCTGCCCACTCACCAGAGTCACCCTGCATTCTCCTAACATCCTCCTCATATTTCACACAGCCTCCCAACTTTGTGTCATCTGCAAATTTGCTAATGTTACTTTTAATCCCTTCATCTAAATCATCAATGTATATTGTAAATAGCTGCGGTCCCAGCACCGAGCCTTGCAGTACCCCACTAGTCACTGCCTGCCATTCTGAAAAGGACCCGTTAATCCCTACTCTTTGTTTCCTGTCTCAACCAATTTTCTATCCACGTTAGTACCCTACCCCCAATACCATGTGCTCTAAGATTAAGTATCTCAGAAACTGCTGTTCTTCTGAGATATTCATGCACAACAGAATCTAGAATGGTACGAATGGTACGAAAGACAGAAAACATCAATGAACGGCAGTTCTGTGGATGAAAATGCGTTGTTAGTGAGAGAGGTCAGGGGAGAATGGTCGGACTGATCCAAGCTGACAGGAAGGCGACATTGACTCAAATAATCACAGGAGGTGTGCAGAAGTGCATCTCTGAATGCACAGTGTGCCAAACCTCAAAGTACAGCAGTAGAAGACCACAAACATACAGACCTACACTCCGTGTCCATTTTATTAGTTACTTCCTGTATCTAATGCAGTGCCTTTGAGTGTATATTCTATGGCTCTTTAGAAAGGGGGGGGAGACCTCACATTTTCTCGGAAGTTAAACATGACATCCATATTGACTTTAACTTTGAATCACTTCCTGAGTTCCAGCCCTCTTGAATGGTGATCTGCTCTGGCCAGGATGCTGCAATCCAATGTCCGTCTGCTCTAGGAAGTTTGAAGAGAAAGTTCTGATTCAATAGCAGAAACACAAGAGATTCTGCAGATGCTGGAAATCCAGAGCAACACACACACACAGAATGCCAGAGGAATTCAGCAGGTCAGTCAGCACCTGTGGATGGGAATATGCAATCGACGTTTCGGGCAATGAGCCTTCATGGAAGGGAAGGGGGAAGAAGCCAGAATAAGAATGGGGGGAGGGAGTGCTGGAGGGGAAAGAATACAAGTTGGCAGCTGACAAGTGAAATCAGATGAGGGAGAAGGTGAGTAGGTGGCGGAAGTGGGGGGGGGGTAATGAAGTGAGAAGTTGGGAGGTCATAGGTGGAAGTGGTAAAGGGCTGAAGTAGAAGGAATCTGATAGAAGAGTGGACCACGGGAGAAAGCAAAGGAGGAGGAGGACACAATATATAAGCTTTTTTAACAGAGGCTTCTGCCTCTCTGAATACAAGTCAACATCCCAGGTATTAGCTTTGCTTCTCTAGACCTCTGGATGGCTCTAATGCCACAGATGGGGCAAGTGTGACATATGCTGGTGTCACTGATATTACTTAGTACCACATCAGATGTGGGACAGTAAAAGGGGAGAGACGATGGCCAATCATGTTTCCTGTGGGAACACATTAGAGCTGTTCTTTAACAGTTGGAAGAGATACAAGAGCCCTCTGCTTTTCCAATTACATCACCATTGAAGACCATTTTTCCAGAAAATGTACCTCCTGCTCCTCAGACGTTACTAAATATCTTTTATTTGAAAGCCTGTCCCCGACAATTAACGCCTCCCTGCTGTTCTGAGCAATTCTGGCCATAACAGATTTGTAATAATAACACAGACATGCAAAGAAACCTAAATACAATGTCTTTCATAACCATGGTAACAGCTCATTGCAACAAGCAGTCAGATTCTGCAGAAGGCTTCCCAGTGTAGGAATACAGGTAACATTGTAATCAGAGACTAAATGAGAGTTGTGGAGGTAACTATGGCTTTGTGTTCATGTTAAGGGAGTAAAATAGACTTAGGTGCCTGTAATTCTGATTTAAAACAAGAAAGATGTGTAGCCTACAGTTAAATTCGCATCCCTTATATTACACCATTGTCACACTGTGTACTGGAATCTCGTGCTTGTAGTTTTCCTCACACACGATTTACACGTCACACCCATTTTCCATTACAGCAACTGGCTTAAATATTCACCCTGCACCCTGCACCATTTCAGCCCTGCCAAGGAGATGGAAGTTGACTGGAACTGGGCATATTAGAGAGGATTGAAGCAGAAAGGACAGGGCAGAACAACGTTTACTGAAGGTAACTACTGACCGTGGATGGTAAGTATTGATGACAGGAATACTTAGCACTCAGATATCCTGGAAGACGTGATGAGTTTACCTCAACTCTGAAAATACTTCTGTCAGATAGCGATGGAGTATAATATGCCAGTCCAAAATCATTGCGCAGTGGAAACAACAGGGAAAATACAGGCTATCTCCCCTAATTATGGCTATGTTCTATTCTTGGTGCTTCTATCTGAAAGGAGATAGAGGAGCCTCAGGACCCACACCACCACGAGGAACGGTTACTACACCTCTTAAACCAAAGGGGATCATTTTACTCACCCCAGTACTGAACTGTTCCCACAGCCAATGGACACTTTCAAAGACTCTTCATCTCATGTTCTCGATGTTTATTGTTTACTTATTTTTTGTACTTGCACAGTTCATTGTCCTTTGCTCATTGGCTGCTTGTCCACCTTGTTGTGTACAGTTTTTTCAATGATTCTGTGGTGCTGCTATGTACTTACTGTGAATTCCCGCAAGAAAATTAATCTCAGGGCTGTATGTGGTGACATATATGTACTTTGATAATAAATTTACTTTGAACTTTGCGTGTGTCCAGATTTGCTTGCCTTGCTCACTGACATTTAGAATGTATTTCTCACAACAGCCTATGTTTGATATTGACACGCTCATTCATTTCCACAACTAATTCATTCCTGCGGCTTTTAGAATCACTTTAAAGGCTCTACATGATCATTTACTCCTCATGATAATCCCAGGCATTACACTTTACCACTGGAATCTCAAATTCTAACCGTTTCAAACATTGTTTTCTGATGCTTAAATTCTTTAAAGCCATGTAAATTCTGCCTTTGTCACTAAGGTGATATCCCAATTCATGTCGGCAAAGAAACTATGTCCGAGGAGGAGGAGAGCCCTGTGCAAAAGCCAGCATACCTCTGGCAGTGAAAAGCATGAACATAACTCACTTCTGACAGTCCCTGTAATTATGCAATTTTCAGCGCATAATGCAGCCAGCAGCGTTAAGACTTTGGAAAGAAGGGAACCCATTTTGTAATGTGTTGACTTCATCCTGTGTGGGAGGAGAGTGGGGCAGTAAGTATGCGATGAGGTGACCTGTCATTGTTCCTGTACATATTCAGAGTGATGCAAGCTACTTAACAGCAATGAACTTTTAAGGAGGTTGATGCTTAATGCAATGTCATTCATTTCTTAGAGCTCAGTGACTAATCAAATTTATTTTGCATAATTTTTTCTCCTGCATCAAAATGTCAGGGGCATAGCAGGGGCATTCTGTATGCCATTAATATTAAACAATTGGCATAAATTTCCATTATTAGATGCAGAAACATTCACTCCGGTGAGGTACACAATCACCTCAATTGCAATGTAATTCTGAACTCACGTATGAACGCCAGTAGTGTTGTACTGTTGACTTTTTAACGTGCCGTAAATGCAGCTTATGCTAAACGTCAATTTTCTGGAAAATACTTTGTTATTTGTGAATTTATTTGTGGTAATACTACTTGATGTGTCGTGTGTGAGCTATATGTACCGTGATATGCACTTTGGTCCAGAGGAATGTTGTTTCGTTTGTTGGTATACATGGGTATACGATTGAATGGCGATAAAATTGAACATCACTGATCTATGTCACTTTTGCCCTAATTCACTGCTGTTAGGAGTGCAGAGGTAGGAATGACTCGGTGGAAAAGGGCTGACCCAAAATGGGTAGATATGGGGATGTCATTTTAAAATTAGAGTTTGCCACTCAGACGCAAAACTTGAAAACGTTCACACGGAAAGGTGAAATAAGTGCTGATCTCAACTTTAAAGGGTAGCAGATGTTGGCACAAGATGAGCTTAAATACTGAAACAGGTGGATATTGTGAGGCAGAAACGAACTTGACAGAGCAGATTTGACAGGGTGAATGGCCTCATTCATTTCCTATGTCTTATAGTCTAATATGCTCTTCCCAGCAGCCTCGGTCTGGCTAGTTCATGATATAAAATTCAAATGAAGTGGAATTAAATGAAAAAAATCACAGAAAAGTCCCTTTCTTCCATAATTGTTGCCAAAGTTTTGAAACATTTAAACTTTACCCTACCAGTTTAGGAATCAGCTGGATTGAACATGACTGAGGATGTCATTCCCCAAAGGCATGCCCCACCAGGCACCAAACACCCAATGGAATGACACACAAGGTGCTGCAAGAACTCAGAGAGTCAATCAGTATCTGTGGAGGCAAGTGAAGAGTCGACATTTCGGGCTGAGACCCTTCATCTTGAGTCCCAACTCAAAACAGAAATTTTTAGCGCATAGCTTAGGCAGCACTCTATTTTAACTGCCTGCTTCTCAGTACCTGCTTTGATTTTATGCTACCTTTTATAAGTGTTTCTAGAATGTCTAAGTGTGCTATTGCATTTAAATCATTCACTTCAAACCCTTCAACAATGCAAATTCGTTTTAAGCAAGAGGTAACTCTGAAATCAGATTAGCAGACATGAAATCTTCGAGTCCTAATCCCTTAAGTGAAACATGCATCACAGGGAGAGCTTGAAGGTGAAAGGAAATATTGAGAGTAAACTCTGGGACCTACACGTAGGGTTGCAGTCAGCAAATCTTACCGATCTTTGTACACTGCAAGTATTGCAATGACTTTTCCATAATTCCAGAATTTATTGGTCAAACATCGTGCAGCAATTTCTGAAAGCACAAGATCAGGGTCAATCCACCTCATTGAGGAAATGCACCCTGTTTCACTTCTGACACTTTACAGATTTTACTCTCTGTGGCCACTTTATTAGGTACATCTGTATACCTGCTTGTTAATGCAAGTATCTAATCAGCCAATCATGTGGCAGCAACCCAATGTATAAAAGCATTTGGACCAGGTTAAGAGGTTCAGTTGTCATTCAGACCAAACATTAAAATGGGGAAGAAATGTGATCCAAGTGCTTTTGACCCTGAAATGATTGCTAACGCCAGACACAGTGGTTTGAGTATTTCAGAAACTGAAGATCTCCTGGGATTTCCACGCACAATAGGAATAGAGTGCAAAACAAAAAAAAAATTTTGTGGGCAAAAACTCCTTGTTAATGAGAGAGGTCAGAGGAGAATGGCCAGACTGGTTCAGGCTGACAGGAAGGTGACAGTAACACAAATTACCACACATTACAACAGTGGTGTGCGGAAGAGCATCTCTGAATGCAATAGACAATAGACAGTAGGTGCAGGAGTAGGCCATTCAGCCCTTCTAGCCAGCACCACCATTCACTGTGATCATGGCTGATCATACACAATCAGTACCCCATTCCTGCCTTCTCCCCATATCCCTTGACCCCGCTATCTATAAGAGCTCTATCTAACTCTCTCTTGAATGCATCCAGAGACTTGGCCTCCACTGCCTTCTGGGGCAGAGCATTTCACATATCCACCACTCTCTGGGTGAAAAAGTTTTTCTGCATCTCTGTTCTAAATGGCCTACCCCTTATTCTTAAACTGTTGCCTCTAGTTCTGAACTCACCCATCAGTGGGAACACGCTTCCTGCCTCCAGCGTGTCCAATCCCTTAATAATCTTATATGTTTCAATCAGATCCCCTCACATCCTTCTAAATTCTAGTGTAGAATTCCAATGCACAATATGTTGAACCTATGGACGACAGCAGCAGAAAACCACAAACATACACTCAGAGGCCACTTTATTAGGTGCAGAAGTTATCTAATAAAGTGGCCAGTGATTGTAATTTGCTCAGACAAACAGTGGCAAATTGTGAAAGAAGACTTGGAATCAAATTTTATATAGTATTTGTCTTGGAAAGAGGTCAGAGTTTTTCTTCAGAGCCACAAGCAGAGTGCTGTGACTACAATGCAAGAGCTGAAGGAATCTCTTCACAGCCTTTTTTTGGTTCATGAATGAAATAACCCCGACAAACCTTTGGCCAATAATTAGCGCTGAATGGTTGCACCAGCTGTGCAACAGGAAACTCTGAGTGGAAGTCCATAGCTTTTCTGCTGGATTCTCCATAAATATTGCATGAACGTTCTCCATGCATGTTCCATGTGTTAAGATATAATGTGGAATAAGCCCTACTGACCCTTCAAGTCACGCCACACAGCAATCCCCTGATTTAACCCAAGCCTAACCATGGGACAACTTACAATGTCAAATTCATGTCTTTGGACTGTGAGAGGAACTCAGGGGACCCAGAGGAAACTCACTCACTCACTGAGTTAGACATTTAGTACTAGTTTAATTATTTCAGCACAGCATTGTGGGCTGAAGGGCCTGTTCCTATGCTGAATGGTAACACTCCAAGGTGCTCTGACATGCATGATGGGACGCAGTGCAGACTTGCAAGCCACTTCTCTGACTTTCATGCATGGGCCACTCTTCCAGAAGCAAGCGTCTATCATCTCCAATAAACTGTACTGTAAAAACTCACACTCATTCCTCACTCTCACTTTACTTACTTGTCCACAAAGAGAACAGCCCAGCCCCATCACTGAACTGTTCTAAAGTTTGATATTAAAAAAACCACCTTTATACAAAAATTGACAAGTTGAATACAGATATTGACCGTTTGGTAACCATATGAATGTTCAAATTGCTTATTTGCATTAATCAACTACCAATCACATTATGATAATACAGATATTATAACTAATTGAATCTATATGATAGAAGCCAATAATACTTCAGAATTGTGACATTTTACCTCAGCATCACTTTTCTTAACTAACCCACTATCAGCTGTCATCACCTCCCTCTGGTGCTCTTCCTTCTTCCCTTTCTCCCAGGGTCCACTCTCCTACCCTATTAGATTCTTTTTTCTCTTGTATCTGATTTCTTCTTCTTCAGCCGTTTATCTTTTCCACCTATCACCTGCCAGTTTCTCACTTCATCCCTCTCTCCCACCCGTTTACCTTCCTCCTCACCTGTGTTTACCTATCAACTTCTGGTTTGTGCCCATACTCCCACCCCCCTACCACCACCTTCTTATTGTGGCTTCTGCCCACTTCCTTTTCAGTCCAGATGAAGGGTCTCAACCCATAATGTTGACTATTTATTTCTTTTCACAGGTGCTGCCCGACCTGCTGAGTTCCTCCTGCATTTCATTACACTATCTATAAAATACCCTTGCCTACACATTGTCATAACCCTTGTCTTGGTACAACCTTCATACCTCCACAGCACGAGGCCTGCGTCACCATAATTTCAATTTGCATCCTCCTGTTTTAACAGTGAAAACACAAAAAACTTAACTGGGAATTCTGGTTATTTTGCACAAATAAAGTTGCCTTCAATAAATTAATGTCAACTGTGCATAATCTGTATTTATTTATTGTGCTTTAAGAATTCTATGAAAGCCTTTTGATTGCTAACATAGCCTACTGAATAATCTCATTTATTTTGTGAGATACACTTTACAGTGACATGACACTAATGAAAGATAAAGGGAGAAATCTGATGGATATTCACCCCTTGGTTGTTTGCTAATCTCAGCTTTCTAAACACCGCAGCTGCCATTTGTAAGATCACAAACAGATGAAAGTCAGCTTCCAACTATATTGCTTTGTTTCCTAATCAGAAATGGGAAAGAGTCTTCAGTTCTTAGAATGTAAGTGGAAGCAGTGATCAGCTTCAAGTTAAAAATACGGCTTTGCAAACAAGCTCTGTATATATGCAGACAATCTGTGAGAAGTGAAATGCTAGCTCACTGCACCTGCTTTATTGCCACTCAGACATGCAGTATAAGACAGTGACTTAATTTGGCTTGTTTCAAAATAGACAAGCTGACTGAATTGCTCAGCTCAAGGAAGCTTGCAGACAAGATGGAAGCAGTCATTTAGCATATTTAACAACTGATGTGTTTATAGTTTGGTGGTCAGAGAACTTAGCTTTACAGCATTAGTGGGGGTAACTGACGATGATTGAAAAGGTAAGCGTTGGCCGCCTGTCTTTTGATCACTGGTAGGATCGTTCTACTACGGAGAGGAAAGACTGCCTCTTGATCACTTGGGGGGGTAGGGGGGTTGCTCTGCTACAGAGAGTGAAAGGCCGGCTGCTGAGCCCAGAGAATGTTATCCAGGTTACCCAGGTTTTCTGCATTCTCGAAATGGACTTGGACAGTAGACTCTTTTTCACTCTTGCTGTTTTTAATATTCTGAGTTTTTTACCTGAACTTTCTCGTTTTCTTGTGTGCTGGAGAGGGGGATTTGGGGGTCGATGTGCCTATTCTGTTGTGCTTATTCCTTTTTAGTGTGGGTAGAGGAATTTGGGGGTTGATGATCGTGCTGTTGAGCTTTTCTTGTCTTTCCTTTCTTGGTTTTGTGGCTACCTGGAGAAGAGGAATTTCAGAGTTGTATATTTTGGTAATAAATGAGCCTATAAACCTTTGAAATCTTTGTCTTCAAAGTTGCTTTGTGTTAAAAGGGTATCGGAGGAAATATCCTATGAGTTGTTATCTAAGTGGAGAAAAGAGTATAAGTGTGGAGAGCAGTTCAAATTTATTACAAATGGGGTAAAGGAATGTATTCCATGATTAATTTACGCCAACCAAAAGGTCCAGGGGCCTTATCCAATATCCAACAAAGTAAAATGTTCTTCCTCGCACAGAAAGTCAGGATGCTACGAAGCTTTTCTGATGTGCTTTAATAATATGACTGCTGGGTAAGCCTAAGAGAAAAGGCACTGGGTCCAGTTCAAGCTCCATCTTCAGAATCTTCAGAATTTCACCCAAAATATCACTCCAGTATGCCTGAAGTTTAGGACAAGTCCAAAAAAAAAAATGGGTGAAAGTTCTGGTATTTACATTTAGAACACATTGGAGAAACCCCTGTTTTAAATTTCAAGAGACAACCTGGAGTCAGATGGGCTCTATGCAGAATTTTGAGTTGCAATGCTTTAATTCTATTACAAACTGAAATCTTCTTTGCATTATCACAGATGTCTTCCCATGTTTTAGCTGTAATTTCTACTCCCAGCTCTTCCTCCCAGACCCTTCCCAGCTGCTCAGCCTCTCCACAAGAACATTCCCTCAGGATGCTGTAAAAAGTACTGATGGAGACCAAGGAATACATTGCTTTGGACTTTTTGACATGTATGGTACACTCAAAAACAAATGGTTTTCATAAAACATGGCAACTTTTTATATAGAGTAAACCTGTCTGCTATACTAATAAGGGCTTTTGTATAGGACTCTGTGGTGACGTCTATATTTTGATGGAAGTGTTTGATAGCTGATATCTGTGAGGGGAAGAAATGTAAATGTAAGTTTATCTGGAGAAAGAAAAAGAGAGAGAGAGAGAAAAAAAGAAAGAGTAAGAGAAAGAAAGGGAGGAAGAATGACAGAGAGAAAGAACAAAAGAGAGAAAGAACGAAAGAAAGAAAGAAAGAGAGAGAGAAAGAAAGAAAGAAATGGGGTAAAGAACATGAGGAAACAAGAAACACGGGA
The DNA here is from genome assembly GCF_030144855.1 of Hypanus sabinus. NCBI lineage: Eukaryota > Metazoa > Chordata > Chondrichthyes > Myliobatiformes > Dasyatidae > Hypanus > Hypanus sabinus. The sequence goes on along the minus strand of NC_082733.1, from coordinate 29,887,182 downwards.
GGAACCAGAATCCATTCCTTTAATTTCAGCTTCTGCAACAGACAATTCATTTGTCTGCATCTTTGTATGTCTTTTTAGTTTATAGGAATTGTACCTGAGTTTTGGAAATCCCTTGTGCTTTGTGCATTATGGTTTGTGTTTTGGAATTGGTTTGTGTTTTAAAAATGGTTTGTAATTTGGAAATGTTTAAGATAGAAACCCTCTGTGAGTTTTAAATGTGTTTTAAGAATATGGTTTGTATTTACGCATGTACGACTGAAAATTAACTATTTAAGATAGTTTGTTTGCTGGAACTATCTACTCTTTGGTAGGGAGAGGGGACCCACTGCTCAAATAATGTGTATTGGCAGATAAACTCACCAATACAGGGAAGTGAATTAGTCTTTGAAGATTGGGTCATTATTGTATTATCTCCCTTTGGTGAGAGCACTCATGGCTATTTTTGTCCGATAGGGCTTAAGGTCTTCATTTGAGTTTAGAACCTCACAGTCAGCAAACCCGATACCCTCTCAGAGTACAAGAATGGAGAATGTAGTCCCATTCTTAGGAGTTACAATATCCAATCCCTTCTGCATCACTTCAACCCAATAACAGACAACATAATCAAAGAACCTAAAAATGGAAGGCTCGTTATATGTTCTGAGTGTATGTTTGTGGTCTCCTGTTGCTGTATCCCATCCACTTCAAGGTTCAACATGTACATTCAGAGATGCTCTTCTGCACACCACAGTTGTAATGTCTGATTATTTGAGTTACTGTCACGTTGTCGTCAGCTTGAACCAGTCTGGCCATTCTCCTCTGACCTCTCTCATTAACAAGGCATTTACACCCACAGAAATGCTCTTCACTGGATGTTTTTTTTTGTCTTTCGCACCATTCTCTGTAAACTCTAGGGACTGTTATTTGTGAACATCCCAGGAGATCAGCAGGTTCTGAGAAACTCAAACCACCTCGATGGGTACCAACAATTGCTCCACAGTCGAAGTCACTTATTTCACATTTCTTCCCCATTCTGTTGTTTGGTGGGAGCAACAACTGAACCTCTTGACCTTGTCTGTGTTCTTTTATAAATTGAGATGCTGCCACATGATTGGCTGATTAGATACTTGCATTAATGAGCAGGTGTGCTGGTTTATCTACTAAAGTGGCCGCTGACTACATTTTGCAGTCGAAACAAGAACCTACAATTAACTATATTTTCTCCTCCTCACCCACTTCTACCTTCTGCAGAGACCATTCCATCTGTGACACCCAGGACCACTCATCCTTCACTACCCATCTCTCCTTGACCTCTGGCACTTTTCCCTGCCCTCACATAAGGTATAATATTTAGTCTTACACCTCCTCCCTGACCAAGATCCAAGGACCTAAATTTCCTACAAGGTGAGTCATAGATCCATTCGCATCATCTCCAAATTGTCTACTACATTTGTGCTCCCAATGTGGCCTCATTTGCACTTGCAAGATGAAGGCAAGCAAGAGAACCTGCATTTGGTCTGGAGTGGCCAACCTTAGCTCCCAGAAGCATGCCACGTCAGCTCCTCAGCTGACATGGGAATTTGAATTCCAACAGCGATCTCTCTGTCCTCAGTTTTCTTTATTGCTAGTATGAGACACTATTCAAACTGAAAGAATATCATCTCATATCCCACCAGGAATTTTTCAAAGTTCAGGTAATCCTTATCTCCCCTCTCTCTTTCTCCTCCCACATCCGATCCATTTTAATCCTCTTTCCTATATGTCATCTCCCCAGTCCCTTCATCCATTTTCCCCTCATGCTTTCATCCATTGGAAGCCTCCTCCATCTGATGTCATCTACCCTTCACCTCTCCCCTAACGGTTCCCACTATCATCTTTATCAGATTCCAGCATCTTTATGCTCCCACTTATCATCCTCCAGCAGCTATCACCACCTTCACTCTCACCTCCCCTACCTGATTCCATCATCCTTCACTCCCCTTCAACCCATCCATCACCTACTGGCCCATGTCACCCTTCCCAACTTCACTCCCAGTCTTCATGCCAATCCTCAACCTGAAGTTCCTTTCCCCTCTACTAATTGTGCTGGACCTGCTGAGTTACACGACTTTTGCTCCTCAAAAACATTATTTGTTACCTTGCTACACACTCTGGAGAAGAATTCCTAGTGTACATTGCTTCTTTCTCTCCAAGAAATATTGCTTACACATGACTTCCTCAGCATGCAAACTGTTTGATACACTTCCTTTGAGGTTTCTGTCAATTAAGTTTATGAACCAGTGTATTGGCAGCAATTTCTAGATTGTAAAATCAAAGCTTGGGATCAGACTGAACTACATCCAAAATTCCCACTCTAAACTTAGAGGAAAGGGGTTTTGCCAAGTCAAACCACAGCTGATGAATTAGGAAGACAATGCTGAGGCAAATCCAACATTCTAGGCTACAAAACAAGGCAATAGTGCTGTGTATGAGCATGATCTTTGGTAATGAGCTGGAGAACTGAGGGCTGATCAAGTGCAAGTCAAAGTCAAGCTTATCGTCATACGCACAAGTACATGTATGAACAGGTGTAATGAAGATCGTACACGCAGCAGCAATGTGGGCATCATATAAGCAGCATTCACAAGATAAAAATACATGAATATAACACACAATTTTTACAAGAAAGAACACAATTAGAAAAGAAGCAATGTCCATTTTAGTGCAAAGTAATCAAAACGGTCATAAGCAACACGAGTGAATCTGCAGATGCTGGAAATAAATAAAAACACAAAATGCTGGCAGAACTCAGCAGGCCAGACAGCATCTATGGGAGGAGCTAGTAACGACGTTTCGGGCCGAAACACTTCATCAGAAGTGAAGTAACATGGGATGGTCGAGGGGGGATAAGAAGTGGGGGGGGGGGTTAAAGTAGAGAGCTGGGAAGTGATAGGCTGGAGGAAAATGGGCTAGAGAGAATGTGGAGAATTATGGGAAATAAAAGAGAAAATAAGGTAGGGCTGGGGGAGATTATAGTGAGGGGGGAGAAAAGAGAGAGAAAGAGAACCAGACTAAAATAATAGATAGGGATGGGGGTAAGGGGGGGGGGCAGGGGTATCAACGGAGGTCTGTGAGTTGAATGTTCATGCCGGCAGGTAGGAGGCTACCTAGGCAGGAGATAAGGTATTGTTTATAGGTGTAGCCATGGACACCCGCATGGGTCCTAGCTATGCCTGCCTTTTTGTCAGCCATGTGGAGCAATCGATGTTCCAAGCCTACACCAGTATCTGTCCTCCTCTTTTCTTACGTTATATCGATGACTACATCGGCGCTGCTTCCTGCACACATGCTGAGCTTGTCGACTTCATTAACTTCACCTCCAACTTTCACCCCGCCCTCAAGTTCACCTGGTCTATTTCCGACACCTCCCTCCCCTTTCTAGATCTTTCTGTTTCTATCTCTGGAGACAGCCTATCCACCGACGTCTAGTACAAACCTACTGACTCCCACAGCTACCTAGACTATTCCTCCTCCCACCCTGTCTCCTGCAAAAATGCTATTCCTTTCTCTCAATTCCTCCGCCTCCGCTGCATCTGCTCTCAGGATGAGGCCTTTCATTCTAGGATAAAGGAGATGTCTTCCTTTTTTAAAGAAAGGGGCTTCCCTTCATCCACTATCAACTCTGCCCTCCGTCACGTCTCCCGTATTTCATGCACCTCTGCCCTCACCCCATCCCCCCGCCAGCCCACCAGGGATAGAGTCCCCCTGGTCCTCACCTATCACCCTACCAGCCTACAGATCCAACGTTTAATCCTCCGTAACTTCCGCCACCTCCTATGTGATCCCACCACCAACCGCATCTTCCCCCCCCCCCCACTCTCGGCTTTCCGCAGGGATCGCTCCCTACGTGACTCCCTTGTCCATTCATTCCCCCCCCATCCCTCCCCACCGCCCTCCCTCCAGGCACTCATCCCTGCAAACGGAAGAAGTGCTACACCTGCCCCCTCACTTCTTCCCTCACCACCATCCCAGGTCCCAGACAGTCCTTTCAGGTGAGGCACCACTTCACCTGCGAGTCAGCTGGGGTGATATACTGTATCCGGTGCTCCCGATGCAGCCATTTATACATCGGGGAGACCCACCGCAGACTGGGAGACCGTTTCGCCAAACACCGACGCTCAGTCCTCCAGCAGTGATGGGATCTCCCTGTGGCCACACATTTCAATTCCACAGACCACTCCCACTCCGATATGTCTGTCCATGGCCTCCTCTACCGTCAAGATGAGACCACACGCAGGTCGATGGAGCAATACCCTATCTCCCGCCTAGGTAGCCTCCTTCCTGCCGGCATGAACATTCAACTCACTGACCTCCGTTGATACCCCTGCCCCCCCCCTTACCCCCATCCCTATCTATTATTTTAGTCTGGTTCTCTTTCTCTCTCCTTTTTCCCCCCTCACTATAATCTCCCCCCAGCCCTACCTTTCTTTCTCTTTTATTTCCCATAATTCTCCACCTTCTCCCTAGCCCATTTCCCTCCAGCCTATCACTTCCTAGCTCTCTACTTTATCCCCCCCCCCACTTCTTATCCCCCCATCCCATGTTACTTCACTCCTGATGAAGTGTTTCGGCCCGAAACGTCGTTACTAGCTCCTCCCATAGATGCTGTCTGGCCTGCTGAGTTCTGCCAGCATTTTGTGTTTTTATTAAAATGGTCATAATGTTATTTTTCTTTTGCAGAGGATGATGAATCTGTGGAATTCGTTGCCACAGACAGCTGTAAAGGCCATGTCACAGGGAATGTTTAAAGCAGAGGTCAACAGGTTCTTGACTAGTCAGGATGTCAAAGGTTATGGAAATAAGGCAGGACAATTGGAATGAGAAGGGAATTAAATTAGTCTTGATGGAATGATGGAGCTCATGCAATTGGCCAAATGGGCCAGATCTGCTTCAAAGTCTTATGACCTTACACTGTAGTGATCAGGCTTTTGCCAGTTGGTTCAAGAAATAAATGGTTGATGGGAAGTAGCTATCACTAAACCTGACGTTGTGAGACTTCAAGCTTCAGTACTGCTTTCCTGATGGTAGCTGCTAAAAGATGGCATGGCCCAGACAGTGGGGACTTTTGATGGTAGATGTTAACTTCTTGAGGTAGCACCTCCTGTAGATACCATCAATGGCAGGAAAGGAAATACTAGAAATGTATTGGGCAAAGTCCTCAACCCTCTGCAGCTTCTTATGTTCCTATGCAACTGAGTTACCATACCAGACGGTGATGTAATTAGTCAGGCGTTTGTCAACGGAACATCTAAGGTCCAAGGTTCAAAGTTGATCTGACTTGATCAAAGTTGAAGTTCATGTTCAAGTTCACATTGATTCAAGGTTCCAAATCAGACCCAGTTTGGGTAAGTATACCCTTAATTTTGAATATGTTTGAATTAGTTATAATACCTTTCATATTGTTGTTTGAATTTTGCAATAGAAGTGTTGGTTATTTCCAGACTAAGAGCACGATTTATGTACAGCCAGTACATACAAACAAGTATTGACCAGAGGGATGGACTAGACAGATTGCAGAGTTACAGGCATCTTCTCTGGTGTGGGAACTCATTTTCAGAAATGTCACTGCAGAATGCAGAGAAATCTGAATGGCTTATTTAACTGACTTGTTTGAACAACACACTGCCCTTGGTTGAGCTATGTTTGATGGTTAAGTATACTGGGAGTGGCCCTATTTTGAACTGGTCAAATGTTAGATTTAAAAGCAGTATGTAAGAATGGAATGCTGTCTGAACCTTGATGGACCTGTATCTTCCCTTCATAAGTACAGTGCTCTACATAATCCCTTTATGTTCACACTGGAACCTCACATCTCCTCAATTTTCCTTTGTCATACATGCACTCAGCAATAAACATGACATAGGTAGGTAGGCCTCCGTTAGTCTCGATAGACCATGGATTTGTGCCTTGGAAAGTTTCCAGGGCGCAAGCCTGGGCAAGGTTTTTTTTTTATGGGAGACCGGCAGTTGCCCAAGCTGCAAGTCTCCCCTCTCCACGCCACCGATGTTGTCCAAGGGAAAGGCATTAGACTTATGACATAGAGTTGTCTTCAATCTCCAATTTCTCCAGATGTTTCCTGTTCACAAAATGGATGCATAATCTAAGTAAAATTGAACTGAACATGCCATCCGAGGAGCAGTTTTTTGCAGTGTCTCCATTCCCTCAAATCAGTGTCACACTAAAGAATCAATGGAAAATGGTAGTCATGGCAAATGGTGTCACTCTCTCTCGAGCTGGCTTGTCAAAGCTGATCAAAAACAAGAACATTTCTGACATCCCTATGCTATCAAATCTAATAATGGTAAATATTTTACAAAATATAAAAGCAATAACATTTAAAGATGTTTAAAGTGATACAACCCTAAATGAAAATCTAAGCTTGAACACCTAATTTAAACACACTGTGTACATCTGTTGAGAAGTGCAGTGATCCCTAATGTAGGATGAAGGACAGCTTCTTGCTTGAATGATGTTATGTGGACTTCACAGAAGTTGAGAAATCTCCAACAAGCAGTTGTGGTTAAGAAGGCGTACGGTGTATTGGCCTTCATCAATCATGGAATTGAACTTAGGAGCGAGAGGTAATGTTGCAGCTATATAGGACCCTGGTCAGACCCCACTTGGAGTACTCTGCTCAGTTCTGGTCACCTCACTACAGGAAGGATGTGGAAGCCATAGAAAGGGTGCAGAGGAGATTTACAAGGATGGTGCCTGGATTGGGGAGCATGCCTTATGAGAATAGGTTGAGTGAACCCAGCCTTTTCTCCTTGGAACAAAGGAGGATGAGAGGTGACCTGATAGAGGTGTATGTACAAAATGATGAGAGGCATTGATCATGTGGATAGTCAGAGGCTTTTTCCTAGGTCTGAAATAGTTGCCACAAGAGGACACAGGTTTAAGGTGCTGGGGAGTAGGTACAGAGGAGATGTCGGGGGTAAGTTCTTTACTCAGAGAGTGGTGAGTGCATGGAGTGGGATGCCAACAATGGTGGTCTTTTAAGAGGCTTTTAGAGCTTAGTACATGGAGCTTAGTAAAATAGAGGGCTATGGTAAGGTAAGGTAAGCAGCCCTCCATCTTGACTGCATAGTATAGAAGCACCAAGGTGATTGGTTATTGAGACAAGGTGGATTTCCACTTGGTATGGGAGGAGCCAAGAAGCAGAGCAGAGGTTGCTGCAAAGGATTGTTGGAATGTCTGAAAGCAGCATCGGGGTCTCCCTACCATTGATCAGGAGTGCTGCATACACAGGTCCCTTAGTAAAATTAAGGATCCCACCCATCCATCCAGCATCCCTTTGACTTTCTACCTTCAGGCAGGAGATGCACAAAAATAAGAACAGTCAGGATGCGAAAGTTTCTTCCCACTGGCCGTCAGGTTTCTGAACTCCCTGCCATATCGTCTCCTGTCTCTGGTTAATCGGTTCAGTACCTTGCAGTATTTAGTTTATTGTTCGTTTATTTACATGCAATTCAGCTGTAAATTTTATCCATACTTTCATATTACATTCGTTATGTGTATTTTTGTGCTTTATACCCTGTTTCAGAGACACATTGCTTCATTTGACAGTATAATTGTATATAGTTAAATGACAATAACTCGACTTTATTCATACATGTATGGAAATCCTAAACACCATTGGCAGTAATTCAGGGAAATGCCAGCTTTTATCCATGGAGCTGCGATACTTAGTAAATTATTTTGCAATATAGTTTGTAAAACAGTATAGCTCAGCTTCTAAGTAAAAGCAGGAGAATGTAATGTTGTTAATATGCTGATTAAATGCAGCTTAATCAGGTCATTTGTCAATGACCCGTTATTCAAGTAAAAGTTCTTAAGCCAAAAGCATTAAGGAGCCTTTAATCATTCATAGGTCTTGTGGGACACATTTAATGATTCTGTCTTTGGATCTGTAACAAGTTCCATCTACATGGCTTCTGATAAAATGAAACCCACCAAAGCCTGAATCCAAACAGTCTTGCATTAGAGTACAATGACTGTGAAGGACATATCCTTAAGGTTGGTTAATGACAGATTTCAAAGTTCAAATATTACAGAGAAGTTATTATCATAGTACGTGTATGTCACTACGAGTGGCATGGCAGTGTACTGGTTAGCGCGATGCTTTACAGTACCAGTGATCCAGGTTCAATTCCCGCCACTGTCTGTAAGGATTTTGTACATTCTCCCTGTGACTGCGTGACTTTCGCCCGGGTGCTCCAGTTTCCCCCCACAGTACAAAAACATTCCAGTTGGTACATTGATTGGTTATTGTAAACAGTCCCGTAATTAGGATAGGGTTAAATCAGGGGTTGCTGGGCAGCACAGCTTGAAGAGCCTACCCTGCACTGTATGTCAGCGTATGTCAATGAATTTAAAAAAATATTTTGCCCTGAGGTTCATTTGCTTGCGAGCATTCACAGTAGAACAAAGATCAATGAAAAGCTGCACAGAAAGACTGAAAAGGATTTGAAACATATTGCCCACTTCCTTCCTCTTATCCTTACCTGCTTTCTATTTGCATGTTTCAGAGAGGAATATCAGAGCCCACTCTTCCTCATCTGAATAAAATATGCACTATTTTCTTTTCTAGTACCAGCTATAGTAACATTCTGACAATAATGACAATAAACCGAAATTCAATTCAATTCAATTCAATTCAATTCTCAGTTGGAATAGACAGGTTGTGGGCTTGAATTTCAGGAAGTTAAGCTTGTCCAAAGCACCACATAGAACTTCTGGAATGATGGGGGGTGGGGGAGGGTTCCTCAGAACAGCTATAACCACTCATGAAGGGCTGTGGGGTTGGATGGGTATTAGAGAGACTGGAGCAGGGGTGCATGGAGAAGACCCTAAACCAACTCATGTACCCAGGTCAGCCATCTAGAGTCATCATGGTAAAATGGTAAAATGGACCTGAGGACTTCTGGTCTGTCTGTTTCTCAAGGATGAGCCACACTTGATTTGGGATTTTGCCGTGGATAATTTGAAAGCTTTGCTTTGCACCGTCAAGCGGAAAGATCTACATCCCTGGCAGATGGGCAGGAGAAGGAGATGAGTTCACTGAGCATTTTCTGAGTTACCAGAGGTGCTGGAGATAATTCAAAAAATGTTTAGCTTGGGTGGCTGATGGGTAGGATGGGTTGTTCTCCAATCTTGGCAATTTACTTGCAAGTGTTTCATCACCCTACGAGAAGGCATCATCAGTGAGATATGATATGTCAATGGAGGGTGACGAAACATTCACAAGTAAATTGCAGAGATCAGAGAACAACTCAGCCCAACTCTCAGAGAGCTAGTCTTGCCGCCTGTTCATTACAGGGTTTCAATTTGGTATTGAAAGTGACTCAGCACTTGTGGAGTGGCGAGCGTTTATACTGAGGTCGGGACTCCCACCTCAGTATCCAAAAGTGCAACAATTGAACCCCATTCTGTACAGTTTCAGCAAGGGTAGATGAATAATCTGACTCTGACAGTAGAAGCACTATCCATTCAGATGATATGTGTGGCACAGTAGCACTAATATATAGTTAAGTCAGCTAATTAACCATGGTAAATTGCCCCACATATAGAGGTGGGTGGCAAAATCTAGAGGTAGTGGAGGAAAAGATGAGGAAAATAATATACACAAATAAAAACAATGATTGCGGATTGGGATTGTCCAGTGATCCATATAGACTTGATGAACCAGAGTGGGCTGCCCCAGCACCTTGTCAGCTTATGTTGGTTGTTAATGCAAGCATAGCATTGTGATAAATATACAAATCTGTATCTGGATCCTTCTAAGTCATTAAGACCTATGAAAGGATCCCCCTAATCAACACAATGAACTATGGAAGCCATTCATCCCCAACTACAGCAGAACACCAAACATCTGATTGGTTGATAGCCACTTGTGTCAATGATAGAGGTGGGATTTCAGACTTGGGATCAAATCCACTGTGACACCTTTAATATGTCATCATGATTTGGGGTCAGTAGAACTAATTATGTTGTTGTCAGGATCAGCAACTTACCCACTAACATGTACTCCAGGAATGAAAGGGTTACCATATGAGGAATGTCTGGCAGCTCTTGGGCTGTGTGCCCTGGAGTTCAGGAGAATTAGGTGGTCGGGGGGGGGGGGGGGGGGGTGGTCGGGAATCTCAAAGAAACATTCCAAATGTTAAGAGGCCTGTACAGATTAGATATGGCAAAGTTATTTCCCATGGTAGGGAGTCTAGGGCAAGAGGGCACAACTTCAGGATTGAAAGTCAGAGGGTGGTAAATCTGTGGAATTTGTTGCCATGAGCGGCTGTGGAGGCAAAGTCATTGGGTGCATTTAAGGCCGAGATAGATAGGTTCTTGATTAGCCAGGGCATCAAACAGTTTGGGGAGAATGCAGGGGAGTGGGGATGACTGGAAGAATTAGATCAGCCATGATTGAATGTGGAGCAGACTCAATGGGCCGAATGGCCTACTTCTGCTCCTATATCTTATGGACATGGTCTAACATACAAAGCCCAAAAGAAGTACACCTGCCCAAAATGCGATGGTGGGCATCAGCAGGAAGCAGATCACAGCAGCAAAGGACAGAGAATAGGAGTGAAACAAAACTTTGCATTCTTCCTTCTTCAAAGGTGATGAATCAGAGAGTGTCTGTTGCTGTCAGGCTATCAAACAAGTCATGAATCTATTTACTATTCTCCAAAGGAGGAATGCAAATCACAACAGTTACAAATCTATGGATGATTTGCCATAAAGGAATGCAAAGGACTTGGCAAAGTTTCTTTTTAGGAATTTATTCATTCAGAGGATGTGTGCATCGCTGACAGGATTGGCATTTATGGTCTATCTGTAACTGCGGCTCGAACAAAACAGCTCGCTGCAATCATTTTGCGAGGCATTTGAGAGTCAGCCACATTGGTGGGACTGGAGTCACATAAGTATCAGACTGCAAATGAAAGCAGATATCCTTTCCTGAAGGTCATTGGTGAATTAAATAGGATTCTTATCAACAATAAAATCATTGCAAATTATATGTTCCATTTCATTTAATATAATTACTTGAACTTAAATTCTCTAGCAACTATGCTAGGACTCTTACATGCCTTTAGGAAAATAATCCTGGATTCTAATCCAGTAATTCTTTCCAACTGCACTGTTTCACTGATACCCAGTTTGAAATCCAGAATAAGAATCAGGTTTATTATCACTGACATATGTTGTGTATGTTGTGAAATTGGTTGTTTTCTTGCAGCTGTACAGTTCAAAACACAAAAGAATACTACGAGCTACAATAAGAAATATATTTTTTTTAATGTGCAAATGAGAGCAAAAATAGTGAGGTAGAATGCATGGATCCAGGGACCATTCAGAAGCTGTTCCTAAAACATTGAGTACGTCCAGTACCCTCTCCCTGATGTTAGTGATGAGAAGGGGCATGTGCTGATGCTGACAGTCCTTCACGGTGGATGTCACCATCATTAACACCATATACAGTAGATGTAGAGCATATTATAGCCTTTGTCTAAATAGACTTAGATGTTTTATCCAGGGCAAAGCAAAAGTCTCTTGATATCAAGGCAGTGTGGCTAAGTGGTTAAGGTGTTTGTCTAGTGATCTGAAGGTCGCTAGTTCGAGCCTCAGCTAAGGCAGCGTGTTGTGTCCTCGAGCAAGCTACTTAACCACACATGCTCTGCGACAACACCTGTGCCAAGCTGTATTGGCCCTTGCCCTTCCCTTGGACCAACATTGGTGGTGTGGGGAGAGGGGAGACTTGCAGCGTGGGCAACTGCTGGTCTCCCATACAACCCTGGCCTGTGCCTTGGAAACTTTCCAAGACGCAAATCCATGGTCTCTCGAGACTAACGGATGCCTATAATTATTATTAGTTGAGTACAGTCTCTAAGCTATAATCAATGGACCCATAAAGGGGGACCACTTCAGTGGTTGCTATCACCTGTCAAATGTCACTTACCCCACCCCCAGGGCATTTCCCACAGCTCAAAAGTCTTCATCAATGGCCTCATTCAGCCCACTAAATCCACACCTACCAAAGGAATGAGTTCCACAAATAACAATGTCTGTATATCCATACAAAGCCCCAAGGCTTTACAAGGCATTGGCCAGAGTATTGTGAGCAATCTTGGGCCCCCTTATCTAAGAAAGGAAGAGCTGGCAATGGAGAGGGTCCAGTGGAGGTTCACAAGAATTATTCTGGGAATTAAAGGGTTAATTTATGAGGAGTGTTTGATGGCTCTGGGCCTGTACTCACTGGAGTTTAGAAGAATGTCGGGAGATTGCATTGAAACCTATCAAATATTGAAAGGTCTAGATAGAGTGGATGTTTCCTATAGTGGGGGAGTCTAGGACCAGGGGGCACAGCCTCAGAATAGAATGGCATCCCTTTAGAACAGAGATGAGGAGGAATTCCTTTAGTTGGAGGGTGTTGAACTTGTGAAATTCATTGCCATAGGCTGCTGTGGATACCAAATCATTGGCTATATTTAAAACGGAGGTCCATAGATTCTCTATTTGTAAGAGTGTCAAAGATTATGGGAAGAAGGCAGGAGAATGGGGTTGAGAGCAATAATAAATCAAACACGACTGAATGGTAGAACAGACTCGATGGGCCAAATAGCCTAATTCTGCACATATGTCTTATCACCTCCATTCGGGTAGAGTGGTAGACACAAGAAGGAAGCTTATTTAAATGGTTGGACAATAAAGGGCAGGAAAACAAAAATTCAGATTCCTCAGTCTTCAAAGGTGATGAATCATAGAAGTATAGAGGTAGATCAGATACTCTGAGAATTAGAAAAGATAAGCATTCTTTCAAGTTAAACCAAGACAGCATGACAGGCACATATAAATACAAAAGTGTTGTGGGGAAGGCTGGGAACTGATGTCAGAAAGCACTTGGGCCTTGAAAAATGATTAATACCTAGAAGAAGCCCTGAATCAGATAGTGAAAACAGCAAGTGAGGATATATTGCAGAGATATATACAGTTACGATGGGGGTGGCCATGGAAAGAGAAGGAATGGAGAAAAGGCTTAGTTCACCTCTCCTTATCGTTGTGTTAAATAAGGTTTAATCAACAACAGCCTATGGTCATAGGAAGAGATTTGAGAACTCTGCTCTGGATGTGAATGAATCCAGGTCATTTTCCAGCAGACAAACAGGATAGTAATTCACTCCCAGCTCCAAAAATGGGGTCCAGGGGTACTCTTATATCCGGGGATTATTTCAGTCTTCAAAACTAACTCATCATTAACTCTAGGTAGGAAGTCAGTTAAAAATCAAAAAAGCTGGCCCAGCCACTGATACTCAAAAATTGCAGGAGCCAGAAAATAAGAAAATATTGAGAATATTCCAATAGCATTGTTGGAAAGAGAAGCAATGTTAATGTTTCACATACATTGACCTTTCATCAGTTTCTCTCCCCATAGCTGCTGACTGGCCAGCTGAATATTTCGATAAGGTTTTCATGAGTCAGAAGAAATAGCAAGTTAGATTGCAGTGACCAGCTTGTGTTAAGAGGACATGGCAGCAGCGAGAGATTATCCTTTCCCACTCTTGGTCTCACAAAAAATGTACCATAATTATTTTTTAAATGCACACATTTTATCTTTATTCATCTTCACTGGATTGGCTGCCTGATGGAAAATGAATTATCTCTTCCCCTCTTTCCTGCCTGATAAAAAAACTGCAACTGTACCTGAATGACATTATCAGCCCTTGACACGTACAAGAGGAACTCCACTGACTTTGTACAATTGTGTCTGCTGCTTTCCCAAAGGACCGAAGCACATCGACTGCAGAATGCACAAAGATCCTGGGACATTTTAACTTTCTATTTGTCTGATTTCCCCAGCTAAGGAGAATTAAATTAGTGAATAAGAGTTTGCCACAAAGACATACAGCACTGAAACAGGTCTTTCAGCCAACGTGTCTGTGCTGACCATCAACGCACATTTGTTCCAATCCTACAGTAATCTCTTTAATCTTCCTGTTAGGGTGTATTCTGGAGTTAGGGTATTTAGCAAATATTAAATTCAGCAGTAGTCATTCTTCAGACTTGAAAGTGGGCTCCAGATTGAGCTTAAAACACAGCTCAGAACAATGGGTTTCCTGGAGCTGCAGGTCAGCGTCAATCACAAACAGAGAAACACTCCCCTTAGTCCTCAGATGCCTGAATATGCATGAATGCAACCTAGAATCAGTGGGGATTAACATTCATTTTTGTGTGTCTGAAGTGTGGGTGCGATGAAGGAGGTGTTTGAAAACTATATGTAACTCAAAGGAAGCATTGTAGATACATTGTAACTATAGAATTGTCCTGCTGTTACTTTTGATCTTTAGCACAAGAAATGTCATGTAATGTTAGGTGAGGCAGGTCTCTTCTTCAAAGAATGTCTCATGTTTTTGCCAGGTAAACATCTCTATATCCACAGGCTTCAGTGCCTCTTCAGTGACTTTGTTCACACCACAACACTTCCTATCTTTAAAAAAAAATCTAACTGCACTTTATTCACAATAAAGCAAATATTTGCAAGAATTAAATTATGCAATGCCTTTTCATACATTATATTCATAGTCAAATCTTTTCAGTATCATTCTAATACATTCCTACACATCTATAGCACTGCTGCCATTCATAAAACCTTTGGTCGAGCTCATAGAAGCCTCTGCGCCTGTGCACGCTGCCATCTTACTGGAACCCTACACTGTGGCCCTTCCTCACCAAGCCCAGTCGTCCCTCAGAACATACTGTTGCAGCCTGGAGCGTGCCTTTCGGCAGCATTTCCTCAACTGACATCCTACGTGCTGGCAGACCAACAATTTTCAGGCAGATCTAAGGGCGTCTTTAACCAAGTTGATGGTCTGCTAGCCGCACTTGATGTTCACCTCTGGATGTGTCCCTGTTTGCAGCCCAGAGATCAGGGAGTCCTCTGTCAAGCAACTGCACCAGAGGTCCTTGCTTCTCTTCCCACTTCCGCATTAGCACCTCCTACATCCTACCATTCACACGTACGGTGGAAGCATTTCACAGTGGGCAATTAACCTACCAACCAGCACACATCTCAGAGATTGGAGGAAACTCAGAGATAGAATGTGCAAACTGCACCAACACAGCACCTGAGGTCCGGATTGAGCGCAGGTCTGAGGTCCCGCAAGGCAGCGGCTTTTACTGGATACTGTGCCATCCCTGCAGAAGGTGCCACTAAAAATGGAGTGGCAGATTTGAATCCCTTTATTTGTTTCTAAGCAACCTTAACTCGACGCTTACAAATGAAGCGTTTCTCCAGAATCAGTTTCATTGCTACCGAGGAATTGTCAGTAAGCTAGACAAACATTATTGCCTTTAAAATGGAATACGTAGTCCAGTGTTCCTGTGGGCCACGTGGTTCAGTTTCAATAAAAAAAACAACGACAAAGGAAAATAGCAGATCAGGTTTCACCCAGTCGGCAAATTCCCTCCCACACTTCTGTATTCTTGACACACTGACAAGCAGAAGAAACACACACACCAGAGGTAGGTGCATGGAACACAATGCCGGGGGTACAAAGTCCAAAGTACAAAGCAAATTTCATTATCAAAGTATGTATTTATCACCACATACAACCCTGAGGTTCATTTCCCTCAGCAAATCTATAGAATAGTAACTATAACAGGATCAATAAAAGATCAACCAGAGTGTAGAAAACTGTGCAAATGCAAATGTACTGTAAATAATAACAATAAATAATGAGAACATGACATAATGAAATAAAGAGTCCTTAAAGTAAGATTGTTGGCTGTAGGAACAGTTCAATAATGGGCTGAGTGAGTGAGTGCAGTTATCCCTTTCTATACAATAGCCAGATGGTTGAGGGGTAGTAACTATTCTTGAACCTGGTGGTATGAGTCCCGAAGTTCTTGCACCTTCCAACTGACTGCAGCAGCGAAAAGAGAGCATGACCTGGGTGATGTGTATCTCTAAAGATGGATGCTGCTCCCCTACGACAGTGTTTCATGAAGATGTGCTCAGTGGCTGGGAGGGCTTTGCCCGTGATGTACTCACTAGCTTTTGTAGGATTTTCCACTCAAAGGCTTTGGTGTTCCCATACCAGGCTGTGATTCAGCCAAGCAATATACTCTCCACTACACATCTGCAGAAGTTTTTCAAAGATTTCAATGTCATGCTGAATTTCCACAGACTCCTAAGGAAGCAGAGGTGCTGCCTTGCTTTCTTCATAATTGCACTTACACGCTGGGTCAAGGACAGGTCCTCTGAAATAGTAACACCCAAGATTTTAAAGTTGCTAACCCTCCCACCCACCAATCCTCCAGTAAGGTCTGGCTCATGGACCTCTGGTTTCCCTCTCCTGAAGTCTATAGTGGTATTGTCACGACCACAGATTCGGTAGCGCAATAGATACGGCAATTGCGCTTGCAAATATGCACATGTCTGCTAATTATTATTTAATTGTGATAGTATTTAACTCTATACTTGTCATCGTAGTGCTTGTCGAGACAAGAACAGAGCACAGAAAGACTTTGCTGCCTGTTCGCATTCGGCCTTGCCTGAGAAATTGGACTGTCAATTCAACTGACTCTGAAGACTAGTGGTATTCGTTTAATATTTAGGTGCTCTTTTCAGCCGCAGTGTAGGCTTCGTTTTCCATTTGTGAGTTTTAGTTAACTGCTCTGTTTGGCCTAACATTTATTGTTTTATTTTCCTTTTAACTCTGTTTGCATTAAAGTTTGTAAACTATCGACCCGCTTCAGTGTCTCTCACTCCGCACTTGGGCCATATCCAAACCTGGTGACGGGTGGATGAAGATATATTAGGGACATTTAAGAGACACTAAGGTAGCTTCATGGATGAAAAGGAAATGGAAGGCTATGGGGGAGAAAAGTGTTAGACCTAATTTGGAGTAGGTTAACAGGTCAGCACCATACTGTGAGCCAAAGTTCCTGCACTGTGCTGCAATGGCCTAATTTCATTGACCTGTGTTCTATGTAAAACACCAAAGGAAAACAGTAAGTCAGGCAGAGTCTGTAGAAGGAAATGAGCAGGTGATGCTTTGGGGCAAGACCCTTCATCAGGACTAGAAAGGAAGGAGGCAGAACGTGATGGTGGTGGTGCAGTGGAGCACAGACTGGCAGGGAATAGATGAGATTAGGCAAGGGGGAAGCTGGGTGTTCTGATGTGCAGGAGAACCTATTTCTTCACAGCGTCATTAGCGGCAGGCAACGCCCAGCCAGAAGCTTGCTCTGTAATTCTAGATGATGCATGGGTGGCCAGCAGCTACTCAGGCCCTCAGAACGCTACCACTATTGTTTCATGTGATCACATAACATGGCAATTGGCTGTTCAGCCCACCAAGTGTGTGCTGACCATCAAGCAGAACGTTCCTGCACTAATCTCAATTGATGCCCCCCAACCTCATCAATTTTACCCCCACCTTCCATGCCACCATACATTGGGGGTACTCATGGTGGACAACTAACCTATCGACCCACACATGTTTGGGCTGTGAGAAGTGTCCTGTTCACCTAAAGGATATGGTGTGGTTTATGGGGTAACTTGCAGACTCCACACTGCATCAGAGATCAGGACTGGGCCTAGGTCACCAGCGACTCTACTCAACATGCCTTTGTGCCAGACATTAAAGAAGGGATCTCTTGGCCAAGAGCCAGTGGCTGAAGTCTAGTAAAGGGGATTCCATTCTCATTGGTCTTCTTCAAGTTAAGTACTTAACGGGTTTGGTGGCTTTCCCTTAAGCTACTCAGACTTGCCTCCACCACATACCCTCTGATTTCCTTGTCTGATCTCACCCTCTCAGTTACCAGACTGGACCATTAACCCAAAACCTCTCCAGTCTGGCTGAAGCTCCCACCAGTCTCTAACAGCTGCTTAAAAAAATCCATCCCAATCCAAATCACCTAGATACCTGAGCAACACCTTCTCCTTTGTTTCTTCAGACTACTCTGCCTTACAATTCTCCAACTTCATCCCATAACACCTACATCTCCCACCACCACATAACACCCAACTCCAGATCCAAACATAGTTGAATGTCTTCATAGCTCACAAAGGAAAGGCTGGCAGGAGCTTAAAATCTTTCCTCTGTGTGTGTTGCAGAATCTCGCAGTTACAACACAAAGCGTTCGCTGGCCCACCACACAGCAGTGGTTCAAAGCTCCGTGTAATTTTGAGGCATTGACACACCAGTAACAAAAAACATTTTTACTGATAATATGAAATTGTTAAATAAAATGGATGTGATGTCCCTGACAGCATAGTAGGCGCAGAATGTTACAAAAAAATCTTTGTTGCTGAGATGTTTAGAGCTTGTGTATCACCACAGCGCACAGGTGCAGAGATTAATGACTCTGGCATCAAGAAAGATAGATAGAATGGATCGGAGGGATTTGCACTGACAAAGAAACAGATTCACCAGAGTTTAATTTGGCAGTATGAATTATTTCCATGAAGCGAATCCTTCTTAATTTAGAATGTAAAGAACAGCATTCTGCTATTGGATTTCCGAATGTTATGCTTACATCTTGCTTTTGTCGTGGAGCACAGCAGAGTGGTGCAGAGACTGATCCAGGATTAGTGACGGGGGGAGCGGGGGCCAGTGGTCAGTATAAATACCATAGATTCGAGATGTCGTTGGGATACAGGCAAATACTCTGAAGTCCTCAGTGGCTGGAGATTTCCCTATGGAATTGAGCCTGCATTATAAACTCTATCTAGACATAGGCACTAGAGACTGCAAGTGCTGGAATCTGGGGCACAAACAAAATGGTTGCAGAACTCCGCAAGTCACCCACCATCTATGGAGGGAAATGGACAGGCGACATTTCTAATCATGTGAACAGTCCATTTCCCTCCATTGCTGATTTCTGCCAGCATTCTGTTCCTCCATCCAGGCAAGAGCGATTCTGGCTATCAATTCTTTGGTGGATGAAATTTTCATTAAACTATAATATAATGAAGTGGCTGAAGGATTTTCTGCCTTTATCATGCATTGGTGAAAATTCCCTCTATAAACATGGTATGGAGCGCAGGTGCTGATCATAAACTCCACAGATGGGTCTGTTTCCCATAAGTTCCATTACTAAGGACAAAACAATCTATTACCAACTCTGTTGAAGGAGAGTACAGTCGGTCCTCCTCAAACTGCGGGTTCTGCATGCGTGGATTCAACTAACCGTAGGTCGGGAAAACCCGGAAGTTGAGTATTGTTTGCCTCGCGTCTCGTTCATTGTGAGCGAGAGGAAGGAGTTTAAGGCTAGAAAGGGATGGCTGGCTAGCTATGTAAAGCACTACAGCCTCAAGAACGTAAAGATCACGGGAGAATCAGAATTGGCTGATGCCGAGGCGGCATCAGAGTTCCCAAAAGAAATACAATGGTTGCGTCTGTACTGAACATGTACAGACTTTTTTTTTCCTGTTATTATTCCCTAAACAATACAGTATAGCAACTATTTACATAGCATTTACATTGTACGGGTTTCCCCTACTATCCAAAAGTAGAGCATTCCTATCAAACCTTTCATAAGCTGAAATGGCGAAAAGTGAAGAAGCAATTACCATTAAATTATATGGGAAAATAATTTTGAGCGTTCCCTGATCCAAAAAATAACCTACCAAGTCATAACAAATAACACATAAAATCTAAAATAACACTAACATATAGTAAAAGCAGGAATAACACGATAAATACACAGCCTATATAAAGTAGAAATAATGTTATGTACAGTGTAGTTTCACTTACCAGAATTGGGAAGACAGCGAGCACACTGGAAGGTTCATGTGTTTTTCTATCATACAGTTCTTTGTAAGCACTCAAAACATCCTGCAAACCTGCCCTAAACCCACATGCCCTTTCAAAATTAAAGTCATACTTTTCTGCAATCATTACAGCACTGTCAATTGTAGTGAAAATCTCACGCAGTTCAAAGCTATGGCGTGTGTGTTGCCTCTATAATGGCTCACTGCAAAACAAACGCTGAACGCTATTTTTGCTTTTCGCCTTTTCTCGTAAAAGTGAAAATCCCTTTCGGATTTCTTTCGGTTAGCAAAAATAGGTACTAAAGCAGGTCTTTTGTAAAAGTGGCGTAAAGCGAACTTTTGAAAAGCAGGGGATACCTGTATTAGGTAATATAAGTAATCTAGAGATGTTTTAAAATATACGGGAGGAGGTGCATAGGTTTTATGCAAATACTATGCCTTTTTATATATGGGACATCAGCATCTGTGTTTTTTGGTATCCACGGGGGGTCCTGGAACCAATCCCCCACGGATAAGGAGGGCCAACTGTACTACCTTGGTTTAAACATGAAGCAGACAAAGAATCATACCCTGCCCAACTTTTTCACTTGATTATACTATAGGGATAGGCCACCGCATTCAAACGTTTCTAGGGAAAGACATATTGCTATTATCCATTTAGGAAATGTGGGAGAATTCTACTTTCAACTCCACTATAAGTCATCTGTGGTGAGAAGGGGAGAGGAATGATTATATGACAAAGGAGAAGATTGTCAAAGGCACAATAGGATGGCAAAGAGATCTGAAGCATAAGATCGGTATTGAGGAGTTATCAATGTAGGAGAAAAAAAAAACATTATCCCCTCTACTGTCTGTTAATTATTTTTGTTTTCTATCATTTGTACTCGTAGACTTTGGGGCTTTCCACCACATCTCCTTTCCCTAACTCTATAAATATTTAACAAACATTCAATTTTTGAGTTTATCCCTCTGCAGGACCCGGCTGACCGGTTCAGTATTTAAGGCAATCACCCTCTCCATTCCAGATCTCTAGGTCTGCAGTCCTCAGATTTCTTATTGGTGATAACTGGTGCCCTGTCAGCTTTTGAAATTGGAGCAATTAACCTTCTCAACCAGTTGGTGAACTTTTTGCCCTGTTCTATTATAAGATTAACTGCTTCAATGTTCACTAAACAACTCCTGCATTATTGGAAATGAACATGCTTGGAATAATATTAAATGGCTTTGTATGGCCGGAGACTTTTACACAAAAGGAAACTATTTGGCAAATTAACAACTTGGGATCTCGAGAAAAATCACAATAGGTTTTTTATTCTTTTAACTACAGGTTACAGAAATGCTGGACTGTACAAGGATTAATGGTTTCACAAACAGCCAATGGCAGTAAAGAGTTTGTATGCTATCCCCATAAAAGCATGGGTTCCATTTGGGTGCCCTGGTTCCCCCCCACATTCTAAAGATGTACAGCTTTGTAAGTTAGTTGGTCACATGGGTGCAATTGGACCAGACAGGCCTATTACCGTGCTATCTCTCTAAAAATAATAATAGAAAATAAATACAAAAATTTGCTACAAAACTGTTGAAGCAGCCAGATAATTACAGCACTAGAAACTGAAGGCCTTATCTCGAGACATCTCTCGATATCAAATATCCCAGCATGGTTTCAGTTTGCACCTTAACTTTGCATCTCAGAGACAGAGCTTTCACCCTTTCAGTTATGCTTTGAAACAGAGCACCCACAAAGGCTGAGCTTTAGGCACAGATGTGGCATGTCACCTAACACCTTGACACACTTCTATAGATGTACAGCAGAGAGCGTACTGACCGAGTGTCCTGCGAAAAAGGCCTGGTATGGAAATACCAAGTTTCAAGTTTAATTGTCAAGAATAGAAAAGTCTATTAAAAGTGGCGGCAGCAGCCCAGTCCCTCACAGGAAAAGCTTCCCCCACTAACCCCCTCCCCCACCCCGGACCGCTGAGCACCACTACCAGGACCACTGCCACAGGAAAGCAACACCCATCCTCAAGCATACCCCATGATCCAAGCAATTCTCTCTTCTCACTGCAGCCATTGTCAAGAAGGTACATGAGCCTTAGGTCCCACACTACCAGGTTCAGGAGCAGTTATCACCCCTCAACCATCAGGCTCCTGAACCAATGTGGATAACTTCACTCCCCTCAACTCTGAACTGATTACACCAGGCACTCACATTCAAGGACTCTACAACTCATGGTCTCAGTATTACTTATCTCAATTTATTTATTGGTATATGTTTTTTGTTTTTGCACAGTTTGTCTTTTTTTACACTTTGATTGTCAATCTTTGTGCATAGAATTTCATTGATTTTTTTTGTTCTTTGTTCTACTGTAAATGCCCACAAGAAAATGAATGTCAGGGTAGTACATGACAACATATACGCAATTTACCTTGAACTTGGACTCCAAAAGTAATTAAAGATTTGTCTTCAATGCATACATGCCAAGCATGCATATGACATATTTCAGGAATGAAAACTAGTGGCATAAATTGATAATCGAGTTACTGTTCAAGCACTTGTGAAAATAAAGTTTAAAGGGAAACCATTTTTTTAAAAAAGCAGTTTCAGCCTAAGTGGTTGCTGTCAAAAATAATGCATCAAGTGTGAAACATTTCAGTCAAAATAAAACAGATCATTGGCAAGTTGTGTCAAATTGTATTTGGGATAATATAGAAATAATAACTTACAGAAAAATAAGATTCATTTTTCAAAAAGCACCAAAATTGGGTGAAATGAACAAGAAATTATTGGCAGCTAGGAATAAATAGAGAATACCTGAGCTGTGTTCTAAGAATTAATCATAATGTAACTGAAAACAAGAGTTCCCCAAGAGCTCACAAGAATGTGAACAAGTGATTAAGGAAAGACAATGGGATCATGAAAATTACACCACAGAGCAGAGATTGCCATAGAGAAAATAGATTATTTTCTCCATTTTCTCAGGTGAAATATTGGAAGTTACTAATTCGTACTGGTTAGGAAAGTAAGTAGAGACACAAAGCTGCAGATGCTGGAAGTGAGAGCAGAACTGCTGCTGGAGGAACTCAAAGGCATCTACAGAGGCAGAGTAATGCGTCAACTATCAATGCTCGACAGATGCTGCTCGACCTGCTGAGCTCCGCCATCAGTTCATTTTATGCTCAGGAAAATGTGTGTTGATTCTGCCCTTGAGGAACAAAACAGCTGGCAAGAGCACACCAAGGGATTTAATTCATTAAAACAACATTGTTCTGGAGAATGTCAGCATACTGAAGTTAAGATGGTCTTCACTTTAAGATGATTATGTACAAATAATGAGAAATATATTTTCAAAGCTAGACTCTAACCTGAGACATTGATTTCTCTAATTTCTGATAATTTATTCCCCCTCCCCTTCTCTCCTTTTCCATTCCCCATTCTGGTTCCCCTCCCCTCCCCCTTATCTTCTCACCTGCCCATTATCACCCCCTGGTGTCCCTCCTCCTTCCCTTTCTTCCATGGTCTACTGTCCTCTCCTATCCGATTTCTTCTTCTTCAGCCCTTTACTGCTTCCACCTATTACCTCCTTGCTTCTTACTTCATTCCCCCCTCCCCACTCACCCATCTGCTTTCACCTATTACCTGCCAGCTTACATTCATTCCCTTCTCCCTCTTATTCCAGCTTCTACCCTTTCCTTTCCAGTCCTGATGAAGGGTCTCAGCATAAAACATTAACTGCTTATTCCCCTCCATAGTGTGAAGGATGTTCATGCTCCAGGGATGGGGGGACTCTTTTGCCAAGATCAGCTTTCTAACGCCGCAGCTGACACTTCCAGGGGTCAAAGAGTTGTTTCTGAGTTACCTAAACTCCCAACCAATGATTGGTTTAGATCAGCTTCTCGCTATAAACAAGAACCAATCTTTAGTTCTTGATGCAAACTGCGAGCAATGGTCAGACTAGTTAAAAAGAGCTTTGCAAACAAACAGCACTTTCGATAAAGGACAGACTACTGGTCCGCAGCACGGGACTGGCTGCTCAAGAAATGCAGAGTAAAACAATGGGATAATGTTACCTGGGCCTGCATCAAACCAGACAACACCGGCTAAGTTGTTTCATTCAAGGGAGCTTGCATACCAAACTGATACTTTTACTTAGCACACCAGTTAGCTGATCTATCAATAGTTAGGTGCTTTGCCTACTCGAGAGAGTCAGCCCTCACAGTTATAATTGTGGCTGTTTGGGATCTCTGATGCCAGAAGCCTTTAGATCTGTATGAAAAGGTACTTGCAAAAATACCACATGTGTGTGAAGTCACCCAATTGGCAACAAAAAGTTTAACTCTAAGAGAGTAGTCAGGCTTGTTAGGAATGGTCGAGGAACACCAAGAAGAATGACAGAAAGATGGGGTGAACTAGGATCCATTTCTCTGCCTCCAGTGACTGTGATGCATAACTCATTCATCTGCAACTGGCTGGTATGTATTTTTAGCTGATAGGAATTGTACCTGTGTTTTGGAAACCCTTTGTGTTTTAAAAATCATTTGTAATTTGGAAGTCTTTTATAAGATAGAAATCCTCTGTGAGTTGTACATTTGTAAATGAGCTTTAAGAATTTTATCTAAATTTAATCATGAATCACTAAAAATAAATGAACTGTGCTTAAACTATTCCATTAACTGGAAGTATCTTCTCCTTGGTAGGAAGGGGGACCCACTGTTCAAATAGTAGGTATTGGCAGCTCAACTCACCATGGAGGATAAACAGGGAAGTGACCTAGCCTTTGAGGAGTAGGTGGCTACAGTATAACCTCCCTTTGGTGAGGATACCCACAGCCAACTATATCGGATAGGGCTTATGATCCTCAGGGACACCAAACCCAATACCATCGCAATAGATGCTGCCCGACTTGCTGAGTTCCTGCAGCATCTTGTCTGCATTGCTCAAGATCTCAAGCAACTGCAGAATCACTCGTGTGAGAGACTGAGATCATGCTGAGGAAGACAGCCAAAGAACTTCAGATCTTTTGAAGAGATAATCTTAATGGCATCAGAAACAAGCCGTTCTTACTTATGTTTGATGTGGTATTAGCATACCGACACTCATTTGTGTGCCTGTGTCTGGTAATTACCCTGTAGAGCGGAAAGGCAAAGATACAGCTGCAGAAAACTCCTCAGTCATTTTCAGTTACTAGACAATAGCTTGGCACAAAATCAATAAGATGGCTTAGAAGTGCAAAAACTTTCAAATCAAAGCACTGATGCATGTTCCATGGTGTAACCAACCTTTGGATGAAACAATAAGGACTGAGTTAAACATACATACAAAGGAGCCATCTACTGTTGTCCTTCAGAGATAATGCAAAATGAGATCCTTCTCCCTCAAGAAAAGGAAGACGAGGGGTGATCTAATAGACGTTTTTAAGCATTTCAATAGCAGAAGCATCGCAAATGCTCGCACATGGAAGGAGGAACATCACCAGGGGTTGTTACTATTGAACAATCGTAAAGAAACCTCTAGACAGGCCTAAATTGAGTGGACGCGGAGAAGATGTTTCCAGTTGTGGGAGAGTCTAAGACCAGAGAGCCAAGCCTCAGAACAGAAGGACACCACTTTAAAGCAGAGATGGGGAAGAACCTCTTTAGCCAGTGAGTAGTGAATATGTGGGATTCATTGTCACAGTTAGCTATGGAGGCAAAGTCACCAAGTATATTTAAAGTGGAGGTTGACAGGTTTTTGCAGATTCAGATTCAAATTAATTTTATCTATCGCAAGTGCATCGGAACATGCACTGAAATACATCATTTGCGTTAACAACCGACACAACCTAACAATGGGCTGAGGGCAGCCCACAAGTTCTGGTGACACAATTCTGGTGCCAGCATTGCATGCCCACGATGCTCGGCAGAACACAGAACGCAATAAAACAGGACATAACAAGCAATAAACCAACAACAATAGGACAAGCCCTGTTCCTCCCTTCCACACACCCATGCACACACACAGTTCTCCAGTCCCAGTACAGTCATCTCCAGCCACCAGCAGATTGTCAAACACTGAGCTTCGACCTCCCCAGGGTATGCACCCTGGACTGAGAGCCCCAGCCATCGGGCCTCAACTTCCGGTCCTCCGATCAATCTTCAGGCTTTGATCTTCAGTACCGACCTCAGGACTCACTGATGCTGATGAATGAGGACCCAAAACATGAGGCCTTTCTGATAATGGAACTCCGAACACTAGTCCCCAAACTTTTGTCTCACTGATGATGGCACCTGAATACTAACACTCAAATTCCCATCTCACTGATTCGCAAGGGGGGGTCACTGGCCTTCATGTCTTTTGTCCCCATGGAACTCCAATCCGGGAACCCATTAACAACTCTCTGAGCTGGGGCTGCCAACAGCCCTCGTCCTCACTGGTCTACTGGTCCAACATCCACAGATGTTCATTGCCTGCCTTCCAATGAGGAGCAGAGGCCTGGACTCCTGCATAACCCCCACATCCCTGTCTCTGTCTCTCAGCTCCTGCTCTGTTCGCAAACCCATCCCAAAAAAACAACTAAATTATAACTAAGTCTGAGCCATGACCTCAACGGAGACCACAGCTTTACTTTACTTTATTGTCACCAAACAATTGATACTAGAGCATACAATCATCCATGCGATATTTGATTCTGCGCTTTGCGCTCCCTGGAGTACAAATTGAAGTAAATATAATAAAAATTTAAATTAGAAATCATAATTAGAAAATAGCAAAAGTAAGGTAGTGCACATCAGGTCCGAGATTTTTTGAACATACAGCCCAGATCTGGGTCAGGATCAGTTCAGCAGTCTTATCACAGTTGGAAAGAAGCTGTTCCCAAATCTGGCCGTACGAATCTTCAAGCTCCTGAACCTTCTCCCAGAGGGAAGAGGGACAAAAGGTGTGTTGGCTGGGTGGATCGTGTCCTTGGTTATCCTGGCAGCACTGCTCCGACAACGTGTGGTATAAAGTGAGTCCAAGGATGGAAGATTGGTTTGTGTGATGAGCTGGGCTATGTTCACAATCTTCTGCAGCTTCTTCTGGTCTTGGACAGGACAACTTCTATACCAGGTTGTGATGCACCCTAGAAGAATGCTTTCTACGGTGCATCTATAAAAATTAGTGAGGGTTTTAGGGGACAGGCTAAATTTCTTCAGCTTTCTCAGGAAGTAAAAGCGCTGGTAGGCCTTCTTGGCAGTGGACTCTGCTTGGTTAGACCAAGTCAGGTCATTTGTGATATTCACCCAAGGAACTTAAAGATTTTGACCTGTTGCACCTGCGCACCACTGATGTAGATGGGGTCGTGTGGTCCACTACTCCTTCTGAAGTCAACAACCAATTCCTTCGTCTTGCTAACATTGAGGGATAGGTTATTGTCTTTGCACGATGCCATTAGGTTCTTAATTTCCTCTCTGTACTCAGACTCATCATTACCCAAGATACGGCCTACAATTGTGGTGTCATCAGCAAACTTATATTGAGTTCAATGAAAACTTGACTACACAATCATGGGTGTACAGTGAGTACAGTAGGGGGCTGAGTACACAGCCTTGTGGGGCACCGGTGCTCAGAGTGATTGTAGAGGAGAGCTTGTCCCCTATTTTTACAGCCTGGGCCCTGCCTGTGAGGAAGTTGAAGATCCAGCTGCAGATCTGAGTGCTAAGACCCAGGTTCCGGAGCTTAGGAATCAGGTTATTTGGAATGATGGTGTCATCTTGACCAAAAGTGAAATGTTATGGGGGAGGGGGGGGAAGGCAAGAGAATGGGGTTGAGAGGGAAAATAAATCCGTGAGTGAATGGTGGAGTAGACTCATGGGGCTGAATGGCACAAATGTACTCCTATGTCTTATGAAAACTCCATTGTGAATGCAGAAGAACTGTGAAAATGTCAAGTTACAGCAGTACTGGGTGGTTGACATTCATTCTATTGTATCTTTTGCAGGAAAGCTTACAAAGGCCATGCATTTGAGGGAAAAGGGCTTAGGGAGTTACACTGATAGATTTAGATGAGGAATGATGGGAAGCATCTCCTGCAGATTATAATATATGCACAGGATCAATGATCTGTTCCATAATGTAAATGACCAGAATAAATTAAATTAAAGAAACATTCTGTTTTCCAAAGAATGTAGCTCTCTTCATTTGAGTTAGTAATGAAGATGAAACAACTGAAGACAAGGGAAAATAATATTTAGTAAGAATTATGGAGTTATGTTAAAATAACTACAGAAAAATCATTTTAGTATATAGCTTAATGAGAGCATAATGCACTGCAGGCTACCAGGTATGTATAACAAATTGGTTTATATCATGTTGCAGAATATTAGCCACATAAAACTTAGATCAAAAGATTAAATTCCCTTAGAAATGTATGTGATGCTATAACATAAGGATTGAACTAAGCCCATAAACTGTTGCAGGTTAAGATCCAAAATGGAAAATAAAATTATGTTCTTGGGCAATACTTGTAATCTAAAAATCCTTATTTACAAAGATAAAATCAAACATGCTCAGAGAATGCATCCTCTGGCAAGAAAAATCATTGCATCTAAGATAGTTTTTATAAGTGATCCTGACCGAAACAACAACAGGAATGGTTTGCTTTTAAAGAGGCTCACCTACATTTTAGGCAGAGGCTGACAATATTGGAGACTATGGATAGCAGCTTGATGAAAAGCAGTATTATAAGGCTTTTAACCCAACTAGTAGTTGGGATTCCAAAAAAAAAGGGCATGCTGGAAATGTAAATAAAGTAGAAAATTCTGAAAATACTCGGCAGAACAGAAACAGAGTTAAAAAGGGAAGTAAAAACACTTGTTAACCTGCAAGGGTGGGGATAGGATAGGGTAAAGTCTGGAGTGACCATGGGGTTAAGCTGTCAATAAAATAACTGGTTGATGAGGGATTAGCTGGAGGGTAAAAAAAAAGTATTAAAAATATTGACAGAAGAATGTATGAGTTGTGAAATGCTGGGCAAGGGGACACGCCTGTTAGGGCAGACTGGACAAGTGCTCCACTCCCAAGGGACAAAAAAAGTCCCAAACTGACAAGCTAAGCCAAAACTGTAAACTGACTATTGATATAGATAGAGAAACGAATATCCAACCAGATGTTGTAACATCTTAGCACAATACATGTCTATCAACAGCCTGAACTCAGTACCTGTGTATGACAGACTTTGAACACTATTTAGAGATGTATATTGAGTGCTATACCTGTATGGAAAGGGATATCATGCACATTGACCTTGCACATAGAACCTGTCTAGGGATGTACTTAGCATTTGTGCCTTCTCAATATGGACTTCATTCACTATACAGATTTAGAGATGGACTCTGTGCACAGTCCTCATCGAGGCATGGATCTGGCACTGTCTGGATATGGACTTTATCACAGTACATTGACATTCCAACACCATATCCGTCTAGGAAAGAGTTTAGCAAAGTACCCAACAGGGACATACACTATACATGTCTTGGAATGTATTTTGAACATAGTACTCAGACTTGGAATGGATTTGTAAATAAAACACAAATAGCTTTAGGACACTTAGAACTATAAATGCTCATGCCGTGCTTATATCTAATAACTGCAACTCCAGTAAATTTAGATGAGTAAAGAGGGATAGAGTCATAGAAAAGTACAGCACAGAAATGAGCATTTCAGTCCATCTAGTCCATGTCACACCATTTAAACTGCATAGTCCTATCGACCTGTACCCAGACCATAGCTCATCATAGCCCTCCCATCCATGCACCTAGCCAAACTTCTCTGACTTTGAAATAGAGCTTGCAGGCACCACTTGCACTAGCAGCTTACTCCATGCTCTTGTGACCCACTGAGGAAAGAAACTTGCCCTCATGTTCCCGTTAAGATTTCAACCTTTCACCCTTTACCCATTACCTCTAATTGTACCCCCACCCAACCTCAGTGGAAAAAACCTGCTTGCATTTACCCTATCTATAGCCCTCATAATTTTGTATACCTCCATCAAATCTCCTCTCAATCTTCTATGTTCCTAGGAATAAAGCCCTTACCTGTTCATAGACCACTGAATAGTACAGCACATTACAGGCCCCTCGGCCCACAATGTTGTGCTGACCCTCAAACCCTGCCTCACACATAACCCCCCCCACCTTAAATTCCTCCATATACCTGTCTAGTAGTCTCTTAAACTTCACTAGTGTATCCGCCGCTACCACTGACTCAGCCAGAGCATTCCACACACAAACCACTCTCTGAGTGAAAAACCTTCCTCTAATATCCCCCTTGAACTTCCCTCCCCTTAACTTAAAGCCATGTCCTCTTGTGCTGAGCAGTGGTGCCCTGGGGAAGAGGAGCTGGCTGTCCACTCTGTCTATTCCTGTTAATATCTTGTACACCTCTATCATGTCTAATATCTTGTTCACCTCTATCATGTTCAATCTGTCCTTAAAACTCAAGTCCTCCAGACCTGGCAACTTCTGAAGTAATTCTGCAATATCTTTAGGGGCATATGATGCTGCTGTTCAATAGGGCAAAGACAGAGCTAGTAACAAGTCCGATTTGATAAAGGAAATCCCACCAAACAACTGTGATTGGTATAACATAGTATCAAAGTCATACCGCATAATACATATAATTCTTAAACCAGATTTCTTCTTGTATATACCACACTATTTAAGGAGGCAGAGTTCTCCGGATGGTTTGTACCATTGATTGGTGTAATACCATTCAATTATACTGTCGTCATGAAATATGTATAATATTTAAGCTGCACCATTGCTACCGAGGTGTAAGGTGCTCCCTCGCTCTGCTAGGCTGCAGGTCACCCTCGGGCAAGGTGTAGTTCTTGCTTAAGCCCCCATGGGAACAGGAGATCAAAGGTCATATGAGCAGCTGATGCATATCACAAGCCTTGGTTTTGCAATCACTGACACCAGGCAGACAATCTCTGAGGAGTATTGATAATGGCTGGGGTCACCCATCTTGTAAAGACACTGCCCAGAAGAAGGCAATAGCAAACCGTGTTTTTGTAGGAAATTTTGCCGAGGACAATCATGGTCAAAGACAGCACATAATAATGATGATTGCTGTCTACATTTGTTAAATATTTCTTGAAACTGGTGGCAGTATATTTGCAAATTGTAGGTAATTTGAAAATGTGGGTTAAGGCACTGTTATGGCATACATCACAAAAGCCCAGGAGCTGACATTATATATTTGATCAGTGTTTGTCTCAGATTCTCCTGTGACTTGTATCATAAGCTCAACAAGGTCAAAAATACCCTAGGACTTGTCTCCAATGCCTCAGCTGGTGTGCAGTTGGTCACAGAAATAGTGAGAACTTATTAAGTGCTGCCCAGGAAGGACTGCATGGCGCAACGCTTATCTTACTCTTTTACAACAACTCAAAACATTTTCACATATCCTACAGAGCCCTGTGGAACTTCCACGTGATTCTATTAATTCCTACACTTGGGAGGTTTAATATTTTTTCAGCTGTCACTGAGAATTACACACTCATAACAGAAGTTATTAAACGGGAACATTCCTTGACACCATTCCTATCTCCGAAAACTAGTTAGAATAATAAGATTGTGCATTCATGCTTTTACATATGCAAATCAATTAATTAAAATGTATAAATCTATGAAGTAATAATAATCTGGAGGCATGTACTGTCAACAGAATATATAGTCAAGCTGAGTGTAACATACCTAATTGTTCCATCAGATGTTTGTTTAGATAGAAAGTAGGTGGTTGCTGTATGTTGAGGCATGTTATGACTGACTGACAAAAGTCTTTCTTCAACAGCAATCTAATTATTACTGACAAACATCAGGACTAAGTACCTGAACAGAGAACTCCTGACCTGATCCAAGACGCAGCAAGTTTAGTGAGTGCCAAACAGTGGATGAGAGTAGGAATTTCCCATTTTCCATGGCAGATGTGGAATACGTTTTTAAAAATTCCTCCATTAGATGCATTCCTAATGCTCTGGCATAGGAGCACTGCCGCAAGAAGGCAGCATCAACCTTTAAGGATCCCTGCATCTGAGCCATGCACTCTACCATCGGGCACGAGATACAGGAGCCTTAGGTCCCACATCACCAAGTTCAGGAACAGTTATTACTGCTCAGCCATCAGGCTCCTGAACCAGTGTGGATAACTTTACTCACCATAACCTACAGGCTCACTTTCAAGGACTCTACAACTCACATTCTCATTATTATTTATTTGTTTATTTTATTTCTTTCCACGGTTTCCTTTCTTGCACGTCGGTTGTTTGTCAGTATTTGCATATGTATAGTTTTTCATAAATACTTTCTTTTTCAATCTTTTTATTATTATTATTAATACCAACATGATAAGATTAATACATAGATAGTGGGATTATAGTTTTTCATAAATTCTATTAATCTTTTTCTTGTAAATGCCTGCAAGAAAACACATTCCAAGACAATATATGCTGACATATGCATAGAACAGTAAGCAGAGGAACAACTTCATCAGTCCACAATATTGTGCCAAATCATTTATATTAGTCATGAAAAGGATAACTAAACTAATCTCTTCCGCCTACACAATGTCCATATCCTTCCAGTTTCCTCACATTCATGTGTCTACCTAAATGTCTCTTAAAAGCTGTCTCTACCATCACCCCAGGCAGTGCATTGCAGGCACCCACTGCTCTCTGTGGTAAAAACTTGTTTCTCACTTCTCCTTTGAAGTTACCCACCCTCACATTAAATACGTGCTCTTTGACATTTCAACCCCTTGGAAAATGATATGGTCTGTCTACTCTATCTATACCTCTCATAAACCTCTATCAGATTTCCTCTCAACCTTCGCCACTCCAGAAAAGACAACACAAGTTTGTCCAACTTCTTGTTATAGCACATGCCCTCTAATCCAGGCAACGTTCAAGTGAATCTCTTCTGCACCCTCTCCAAAGCTTCTACATCCTTTCTATAATGAGGTGACTAAAACTGTATGCAATTCTCCAGATGCAGCCTAACTACAGCTTTATAAAGCTGCAGCACAACTTCCTGACTCTTGAACTCAATGCCTTGACTAATTAAAGGCAAGCATGCCATTTGTCTTCTTAACAACATTATCATCTTGTGTAGCTTCTGTCAGGAAGCTATGAACGTGGACCTCAAGAGCCCTCTGCTCATCAACACTGTTAAGGATTTTGCCCTTAACAGAGTACTGTCTCTTTGCATTTGATGTATTAAGGTGCAGCACCACACATTTGGCCAGGTTAAACTCCATTTGCCATTTCTCCATCCATATCTGCATTATGTTGTATTCTTTGCTTTAGTCTTCTATGATATCCACAACACCACCAACCATTGTGTCATCTGAAAACTTATTGATCTACTCATCTACATTTTCACTCAAGTCATTTATATAGAGCAGAGTTTCCAGTACTAATCCCTGTGGAACTCCTCTAATCAAAGACCTCCAGCTAGAATAAGTCCCTTTGATCACTGTCCTCTGTCTTCTAAGGGGAGCTTAGTTCTGAATACAAACAGCCAATTCACCACGGATCCCATGCATCTTATGAGCCTCTCATTAGGGACCTTGTCAAGCGTCTTACTAAATTCCATATGTACAATATCCACTAGATGAGTTTCATCAACCACCTCCTCAAAAATCTCAGTCGAGTTAGCAAGACACAACTTTCCCCGCACTAAGCCATGATGGGTCTCTCTAATTAGTCATTGGTTTTCCAAATGCTCATAAATCCTATCCCTAAGAATTCTCTTGTTAACTTCCCTACCATTGATGGGAGACTCACTAATCTATAGTTTCCAGGGTTGTTCCTGGTTCTCTTCTTGAACATTGGAACAACATTAGCTAATCACCAGTCCTCCAGGACCTTGGCTGTAGATAAACTGGACGTGAAGATATTGATCAAGGCCCAAGCAATCTCTTATCTTGCCTCTCAGTAACCTGGTGTATATCCCATTATCTTATATATCCTTAATGCTCTTTAACACAAACTTCTCCTTTACCTTGAAATACCCTAACATATCAATATGGTCAGCACTGATCTGCCTACCCCCCCACATTTTTCTCTTTGGTACAATGTCTATAAAAAATATTCAACCCCCTTGGATTTTTAATGTTATATTGTTTTATAACATTGAATTACAGTGGACTTAATTGTTTTTTCCCACACTGATCAACAGAAAAAATAATTTTCATGTCAACGTGAAAACAGATCTCTACAAGATGATCTAAATTAATTAAAAATATAAAACTCAAAATAATTGATTACATAAGTATTCACCTTCCTTTAATATGACACACCAAATCATCACTGGTGCAGACAATTGGTTTTAGAAGTCAGATAATTAGTTAAATGGGGATCATTGTGTGCAGTCATGGTGTTTCAGTTGATTATAGTAAAAATACACCTGCGTTGGGAAGGTCTTACTGCTGGTGAGTCAGTATCCTGGCTAAAACTACACCATAAAGAACACTCTAAGCAACTCTGTGAAAAGGTTATTGAAAAGCACAAGTTGGGAGATGGATGCAAGAAAATTACTGAATATCCCTTGGAGTACAGTTAAGTCAATCATCAAGAAATGTAAAGAATATGGCACAACTGTAGATCTGCCTAGAGCAGGCTGTCCTCAAAAGCTGAGTGACAGTGCAAGATGGGGGCGAGTGAGAGAGGCCACCAAGAGACCTATGACGGCTCTGGAAGAGTTACAAGCTTCAGTGGTTGAGCTGGGAGAGACTGTGCATACAACTGTTGCCCAGGTGTTCCACCAGTTGCAGCTTTATGAGAGAGTGGAAAAGAGAAAGCCATTACTGAAAAAAAACTCAAATAAAATCTCAGCTAGAGTTTGCCAGAAGACATGTTGGAGTCTCTGAAGTTAGCTGGAAAAAGGTTCTATGGTCCGATGAAACTAAAATTAAGCTTTTTGGCCATCAGACTAAACATTATGTTTTGCATAAGCACTCAGGCCAAGATCGGATGGCAGCTCAGACCCTGGAGGGTTTGTGAAGGTAAAGGGTAAAATGAATGCAGCAAAAAAACAGGGAGACCCTGGAGGAAACCTGATCCAGTTTGCAAGAGAACTGCGATTTGGTAGACGATTGGATGGCTTAAAAACAACAAAGTTAATGTCCTGGAGTGGCCAAGTCAGAGTCTACACATCAATCCAATTGAGAATTTGTGGCTGAATTTGAAAAAGGTTATTCACTCATGATCCCCATGCAATCTGACAGAGCTTGAGCACTTTTGTAAAAAAGAATTGGGAAAATTGCAGTGTCCAGATATGCAAAGCTGATAGAGACCTATCCACACAGACTCAGGACTGTAACTGCTGCCAAAGGTGCAATACTGACTTGAAGAGGGCGAATGCTTATGCAATCAATTATTTTGTGTTTTATATTGTTAATTAATTTAGATTACTTTGTAGAGATCTGTTTTCACATTGACATGGAAGTCTTTTTTCTGTTGTTCATTGTCAAAATAACCAAAGTTAAATCCACGTTGATTCAATGTTATAAAGCAATAAAACATGAAAACTTCAAAGGAGGGTGAATTTTTTTTATAGGCAGTGTAAGTACTGTTACCCCACTGAAAGCTCATTTCCCAACACCAGGTCCAGTACAGCCTCTCCTCTTGTTGGACTATCAACATATTGATTTAAGAAACCCTCTTGGATGCACCTAGCAAATTCTACCCCATCTAAACCTCTTGCATTCAGAAGGTCCTTGTTTATAGTAGGGAACTTGAAGTCCCTCATGAGAACAACACTATTGCTTTCACACCTTTCCTTGATCTACATGCATTTTTGTTCTTCAATGTCCCAGTGACATTGATAATAAGTTTATATCAAGAACATAAGGAATAGGAGCAGGAGTAGACCATCCGAGTCATCGAGCCTGCTCCGCCTTTCATAAGATGATGGCTGATCTGACCATGGACTCATCTCCACCTACCTGCCTTTTCCCCATAACCCTTAATACCCCTACTATGCAAAAATCTACCCAACCTTGTCTTAAATATAGCCTTTAATTGCTTCTAAACTGTGAGCCTTTCTAGACCTTTTCAGAGGGCAGTTATGGGACATCTTCATGGATGCGTATAAAGCAAGCCAGAACACTTAAAGGACATTCTCTTTCCTTTCCTGAACCGTGTTAGTGAGCTGGATGAGTTTTTAACGGAGCTCTGGTGGTTTTATAGCTACAATTATTAATGCCAGCTTAAATGAATTTAAATTCATCGGCTACGATGGTGGGATTTGAACTCACATGTACTGAGGAGTATTTCTGGCATTTTGATTGCTCACCCAGCAACATAATTACAATGCTATCATTCCACTCATAGCCCCATGGTGACAATGTTAAAACTCAGGCAAGCTGAAGATAAGGCTCCCAGTGCACTCTTCACCTGTTTTAAACTCGCACATAAAGTTAAACTCTACCCAATTTGAGTCTACATCTCCTGCTGGGAGTAATTATGCAAATCACCTCTCACCTGAGAATTTAATACAATCTGTGCTTACTTAGTCAGATTTCCAACAGGTTTAGCCATTTATAGCTCATTTAAGTCTAAACATGAAAATTGGTCCCAGTAATCTGCAGTGAGAGTTCTTTTTGTATTTTGGGACAAACAGCCTAGTTTGCTTTCTGTTCTGTCCTAGCAGGAAAGGAAGACAACATGTGTGATGAGCCAATACAAAATGGCACCTCAGCGGCATCCATATTTCTATGAAGGTTCTCAGTCATCCAGGTCATTGGATGTCAAGCAGTAGTAAATCAAGGCAGCTGGACTTGTTGTGCTGTCTAGAAGATGTTTCACCACTTATCTGAGAGGCTTCTTCAGTTCTGATTCATGGTGGGTAGCTTTCCGGCTTATAAACTCTGTGAATTGTTTAAAGGCACAGCAATCACATGAGGGTTGTTAAGAATCGTAGATGTAATGTGAGGGTCATTAGTCTTTGCACAAATGGAAGGGTGTGCTGTTGTGGAGATGTTAGGATTGCATCATAAGTAGCTGATAGGTGGTGTCGCAATCCACCCACTCTGTTCAGGGATGGGTTTTCCAGTTTGACAAAGGTGGTTTCTTCACACCACCTGCCTTCCCTTTCCAAAATGTGCACATTGTTATCATCAAAGTCCTTGTCCTTTCAGTGTAGATCTACAGCAGAGTCTTGACCTGAGGTGGAACATCTATATTCCAACAAGCTACCCAGCAGCGTTAACACGTGCCAGCATAGCTACAGTTTTCCTGGAGAACACAGCCATTGTCATCATGGTAACTTAGCGGTTGGCATAGCACTTTACAATGCCGACTGTAATATTGCGGTTCAGTTCTTGCCGCTCTCTGTGCGCAGTTTTTTATGTTCTCCCTGAGACTGTGTGGGTTTCTTTCAGGCTGTCTGGTCTCCCCCCACATTCCAAAGGCACTCATGTTAATATTAGTAATTTGTGGGCACACTATGATAGCATGGCCACACTTGCGGGCTGCCCCCCCAGCACATCTCAGACTGTGCTGGCCATTGACACAAACAATGCATTTCACTGTGTGTTTTAATATACATGTGACTGATATAGCTGGGACTGAGTCATAGTGCTCAGACTCAATTTTCGTTTTAACAGAGCCACGACAAGATACCGATGAACTATCCACCCGTGGGAGCCGAGTTCATCATTTGAATATCAGCACGCTGCTGTCATGCATAGTTCTATCATATTTTTCTCAGGCTCAGATTCAGAGGCCTCGGGGAACCCAGCAGATGAAAGATGGGCTGATTCCACACTATTAGCTCCATTTCACTATTTTGCAGGAGGTGTTCATCAAACTACCTTTCCCACTGCCTTTTCCTTCCTTCTTTATTACAGCAAAGTTACAACTACTGACGAGTAGTAAGTTATTAGCATGTTGCTGGAGTGGCATGGCAGTGTAGCAGTTACCTTAATACATCAATTACACAGATTCAATTCCCACCTCCATCTGTAAGGAGTTTATAGGTTTTCCCATGACAGGTTTTCTCTGGGTGCTCTGATAACCCCCGCCATCCAAAAGACGTACAGGTAGTAAGTTGTGAGCGCACTGGGTTGCCACCAGAAACATGCCAATACTGGCAAGCTGCCCCCAGCACATCCTCGAAGTGCATTGGTCATTGACGCAAATGATGTACCTCACTGCAGGTTTCAATATTTTGAAATACATGTGACATTAATCTAACTTTAACAACCTCTAACAAACATTGGCTTCTCCAAACACCATCAGACTATCGAACCACCTCCCCACAATCAACTTCGGGCCAAACCTATTCCTAAGGACAGACTATCTCCTGCACTTGAGACCCACCCCACTTCATAATCAAGCTGTTATAAGACAATTGAACAGACCTCTTGTACAATTAAAATAGACTTTTGACCTCACAATACACTTCATTACGGCCTTGCACTTTGTTGTATTTCTGCCATGTGCTTTCCTTGTTAGCTCGGCACTATCATATGCATTCTGTTATCGCTTCTCCTTTGTTCTACCTCAATGTATTGTCATTGTGAAATGATCTTTAGAGATGAAGATTGCCTTTATTTGTCACAGCAAAACATACAGTGAAATGTGTCATTTGCGTCAACGCCAAACACAGTCTGAGGATGTTCAGGAGGCAGCCCGTAAATGTTGATAAGCTTCTGGCGCCAACATGGCATGCCCAAGACTCACCAACCCTTTTTAACCTGCACGTCTTTGGAATGTGGGAGGGAACTGGAGCACCAGTAGGAAACGAGTACAAACTCTTTACAGACAGCGGCAGGGATTGAACACTAATCACTGGCGCAGTAAAGTATTCTGCTAATTGCAGTGCTCCCTGGTTGTAGGAGTGGTATGCAGAACAATGTTCATGTGTGACAATTAATTTTACCAATTTTCACTTGCTTAATCAAAGGGATAATGTTACCCTGCATTGGGGTGCTGACAAAGCAGGAGTCACAGTCGCAGAATACAGGATTCGGACTCCTGGCTGTAGGTTCACTAACCTTTGAGTGAACATTTTTTTTCAGTCAAAGGTTGGTGAATTTTTTTTTTCCCTACCAAGAGGTTGGCTGAATCTCAGTCACTGGGTATATTCAAGACGGAGATGACCAGATTTTAGGTGGTAAAGGGATCAGGAATATGGGTTTAGTGTAGGAAGGGGAAACAAAAGATCATCCGCGATCTTGCTCGATTAAGGTGTGAGGGGTCAAAGGGCCTTCTTCTGCCTCGAGTTGTTACGGGTTTATGCAGATCTAACGCGGCAGTCATGAATTAAAATGAGCCAGTCCCTTTAAGACTGAGTCTTTCAGGAGCGTACAATACAACTCTTGTGCTTTTAAACCGGCATGCAAGACAGATGTTGGCATTACCACGACTCCACTGAGGTGTCAGATAAATCAATCACACCCCGTAAATTGATCACACCTCAAACAGCCTGGAGCTGATTAATGTACCCGGGTCCTATCCATCTGCAACTCACTGCATGCAAATAGCTTTGATATCATTTATCTCCTGCCAGCATAGGTGATCAATGGGGTAATAGATGGCACAGCTGGGATTACCTGCACAATAGAAATAGCAGGCAACATAACTCTAAAACTCCAGTGGTAAAGAAAGAGCAGAGAAATAAATTACAGTATCAAAGAGCTTAGTATACAATAAAAAAACACAAGAATAATTAAAACTGCTTTTTGACTGAATCAGACCAACAGCTGCTAACTTCAGAAATAAAACTTCTGCATGAGGTCAGAATACAGCTGTGACATATACTCAGTGACCACTTCCTCATTTACCTTCCGTACCTAATAAAGTGTTCGTGGTCTTCTGCTGCTGTAGCCCATCCACTTCAAGTATCGACATGTTGTGGGTTCCGAGATGCTCTTCAGCACACCACTGTTGTAACATACGTCTATTTGAGTTACTGTCACCTTCCTGTCAGCTTGAACCAGTCTGGCCATTTTCCTCTGATCTATCTCATTAACAAGCCATTTTCGCCTAAAGAACTGCCACTTGCTGGATGTTGATCGATTTCTGCACCATTCTCTGTAAACTCTAACAACCGTTGTGCATGAAATTCCCAGAAGATCAGCAGTTTCGGAGTTATTCAAACTACTCCGTCTGACACCAACAAATATGCTACGGTCAAAGTCACTTAGGCCCCTTTCCTTCCACCATTCTGGTTTGGTCTGAACTACAACTGAACCTCTTGACCATGTCTGCATGCTTTTATGCATTCAGTTGCTGCCACATGATTGGCTGTTTAAATATTTGCATTAACGAGCAAGCGTACAGGTGTACCTAATAAAGTGGCCAACGAGTGTGGATCTCGTCAAAAGAATCTATCCGCTCCACCTATAACCAGCTGTGTTTTAAGTAAGTGCTGAATGATTACAAGCCACTAAAGAAAGAAAGGAAGGAAGATCAGCATTCATATAGAATGAATGTGAACTATTCACATTCATAACATGGAATGACCTTAGGCAGTTTGTAGTCCATTGTATTGTAGCCACTGTTGTAATGAAGGGTAAGGCCAACAGCATGTTAGCATCCAGCTTCCCAGGATCTGATATTATGTGACAGCCAGTGATTCAACTTCACACAGGTCTGGTTGCATGCAGTTTATTTTGCTTATCTCCACAATGCAACACTGAACCAGATGGTGGGATTTGTTAATTATTCTATTACTGGTCAAGAGCATATACACCAGGAATGTCCATTAAGATCAAGGTCTCCGAACGTCTGCGGTTGAGCATAGAGGTGGCCTGCATCTTTCCCCTGAGGCAAAAGGTTAGGCTGCAACCTTCAATTCCTCCCAAATGTGCATCAGGCCTCCTGACCTCAGTTGGTTAGAGTTGGTCATAAGATTTCACTCACACTAGCTCTCCTTAGTGTGTGTTCGTTCCCCTGCTCTGCTGCCTGTATATCCCTGTACACCCACAACTGTGTGGCCAGGTGCAGAGCCAACTCAATCTTAAATTCACTGATGATAGCACCAAGCTAGATCAACATCACCATTGAGATGGAGTACAGGAAAGAATCATGAACCTTGTATGATGCTGCCAGAACAACCTGGTCCTTAAACTCAGCTAAACCAAAGAGTTAATGTTACCCTAAGGAGGCGACATGTGAACATGCCTTCATTAAAGAGCTACTGTGCAGATAGTCAATATCTTTGGGTTTCTTAGTGTCCGTGTCCCCAGCAACATCACCTGATCCCTCCACACTGATGCAATGATCAAGAAATTACTTCAATGTATGTACAGTTCTTCCCCTTGTATAAGGATCCAACTTACCTACGAGGGGTGATCGATAAGTTTGTGGCCTAAGGTAGAAGGAGTCAATTTTAGAAAAAATAGCACATTTATCTTTCCTGCATTTACACACTTAGTCCAGCGGTCGTGGAGCATATGGATCCCTTCTTTGTAGAAGTTGGTGTCTTGGACCTCCAGAAGTGGTCCACAGCAGGGGGTGATTGATAAGTTTGTGGCCTAAGGTGGAAGGAGATGAGTTATTAACTTTAAACTTTCTGCATTTTCTCTCAG
Organism: Hypanus sabinus; assembly: GCF_030144855.1. Taxonomy (NCBI): domain Eukaryota; kingdom Metazoa; phylum Chordata; class Chondrichthyes; order Myliobatiformes; family Dasyatidae; genus Hypanus; species Hypanus sabinus. The sequence continues at coordinate 29,845,840 of NC_082733.1, read as the reverse complement.
AGTTGAACTGAATGTGCATATAACGAGGGCTGTATAACTCACCTCATTCTACCTTAGGCCACAGACTTTTCAATCACCCCCACCCCCCATATGAAGACCCTCTTGAACTTCTATACATACATCATAGAAAGTATCCTGAAAGATTGAATCGCAGACACAAGAGATTCTGCAGACATTGGAAATCTGGAGTAACACATACAAAATGCTAGAGGAATTCAGCAGGTCCGGCAGCATCTACGGAAATGATCGACATCTCAGGCTGAGACCCTTCATCAGGACTGGAAAGAAATGTGGAAGATGCCAGAATAAGAAGATGGAGGGAAGGGGAAGAAGAACAAGCTGGAAGGTGATAGGTGAAGTCAGGTTGGAAGGGGTGAGGGGATGAAGTAAGAAGCTGGGAGGTGATAGGTGGAAAAGGTAATGGGCTGAAGAAGGAACCCAGTTGGAAAGGAGAGTGAACCATGGGGAAAAGAGAAGGAGGAGGGGCACCAGGAGGATGTGATAGCCAGGTGAGGAGAAGAGGTAAGAGTCCAGGGTAGGGAAATAAAAAAAGAGGGAAAGCGGAAGGGGAAAATTTGCTGGAAGATAGAGAAATCAATGTTCATGGCATCAGGATGGAGGCTTCCTAGACAATAGGAGATGTTGTTTTTCCAACCTGAGAGCGGCCTCATCACGGACAGGCATGTCAGAACGAGAATGGGGGATAAAAGTGAAAATGGATGGCCACCATCCCACTTTATGCAGATGGAGCAGAGGTGCTCCACAAAGTGGTCCCCCAGACCACATCAGGTCTCACCAATGTAAAGGAGGCAGCATCGGAACGCCGGAATCAGTAGACAACCCCAACAGATTTACAGGTGAGGTCTAGCCTCACCTGGAAGGACTGTTATGGACTCTGAATAGAGGTAAGGGAGGAAGTGTATAGGCAGATGTAGGGATAAGTGCCAGGTGGGAGATTATTGGGAGGAAGCAATCCTTGCTGAAAGTGGAGGATGTGGGAGAAGGCGGATGGTCAAGATGTGTTTAGTGGTTAGGTCCCATTGCAGATGGCAGACATTGCGGAAAATGATACGTTGGATGAAGAGGCTCATGAATTGGTAGGTGAAAACAAAAGGAACTCTATCCCTGTTGAGGCAGCAGGAAGATGAGGGGAACGTGGATGTCCAGCGGGAGATGTGGGTGAGGGCAGCATCAATGGTGGGAGAAGGGAAACTGAAGGAGGGGAGTATCTCTAATGTACTGCAAAGGAAAGCCTGATCCTGGAAACACATGCGATGGAGACAAAGGAACTAAGAAAAGAGGATGGCATTTTTAAAGGAAGACAGGGTGAGAAGAAGCATAGTCAAGACAGTGGTAGAAATTGGTAGATTTTATAAAACATATTGGTAGACTGTTTATCTCCAGAAATGAAGACAAAGAGATTGAGAAAAGGGCAGGAAGTGTCAGAGATGGTCCAAGTGAATTTAAGGGCAAAGTGGAAGTTGGAGGCAAAGTTGATGAAATTGACAAGCTCAGAATTGGTGCATGAAGCAGCACAAATGCAGTTGTCAATGTAGTGCAGAAAGAGTTGCGTCCATGACTACTGGTTGAGTTTCAAGAAAGTGGGAAGAGCTGAAAGAGAAATTGTTGAGGATGAGGACAAATTCCGCCAGATGGAGGAGGGTGGTAGTAGATGGGAACTGGTCATACCTCTGATCAAGAAAGGAAAGGAGATCTATAAGGCCTTCTTGATGGGGAAATAGAATTGTATAGGGTCTGTACACCCATGGTGAAAATTAAGTGAACAGGGCCAGGGAACTGAAAGTTGTTGAGGAGATCAAGAATATGTGAAGTGTCTCGGATGTAAATGGGAAGAAAATGAACCAAGGGGGACAAAATGGAGTAGAGGTATGCAGGCGTGAATTCAGTGGTGCAGAAGCAGACAGAAACAATGGGCCTACCCAGAGAGTTAGGTTTGTGGATCTTGGGTAGGAGGAAGAAACAAACTATGTGGGGTAAGGAAACTATGAGGATGATCTCCAGTGTGGACGAGGCTGGTGATGGTATGGGAGACGATGGCCTGTTGGTCCCAAGTGGGGGCCTTTCCAAGATCTAAGTAAGGGCAGATGGCTGAGAGTTGCTGCCTGACCTCAGCAAGATAGAGGTCAGTCCGTTACAGTACAACAGTTGTTCTACTCTGGACCAGGGGAACCTGCAGAAAGCGATAAACACTGCCAAGCCCATCAGGATCATCACTTCCTTCATCTAGTCCATCTTCATGGTGCATTGCTTCAGGAAGCTAATAGTATTGTCAAGAACTCCTGCCACACTGGCCAGTCCCTTTTCTCTCTTCTGTATTCTGGGAGAAGACAAAGGAGCCGGGCAAGTAGACTTAAGAACAGCTTCTTGCCCACTGCTCCCAGACTTCTGAACCAATCAGCCCTTTCATTTCCCCTTCCTAGTGGCATTGCCACTTTCTCAAACTTTTCATTCTACCACTCTCCGTTATTCCGCAATTGTCGCATCAGCAGTCCTGTTTTCACTGCTTCATATTGCACCACAACCTTTGCACTGTTTGGCTATTTTGTGCAGTGCTGTATTTATCGTGCTGTACTGTTTATTCTGTGAGCTCCACATGTGTAAAGAACTCCACTGCACCCCTCTGAATCTGACAATAAGCTAACCTGAATCTGTAATCTGGAACAAAATAAACACAACCCTCGAAGAATCCAACCTATCATAGGCTCATCAGTATGGTAATATAGTGGTTAGCATAACACTATTACAGAACCCTGAGCCCAGGTTTAATTCTTGCTGTAGTCTGCGAGGAGCTTGTACCTTCTCCCTTTGACTGTAAAAATGCAAACACAAGGAAATCTGCAGATGCTGGAAATTCAAACAACACACACAAAATTCTGCTGGAACGTGGCAGGCCAGGCGGCATCTATAGGGAGAAGGTAAAGTTGGCGTTTCGGGCCGAGACCCTTCATCAGGACTAACTGAAAGAAGAGATAGTAAGAGATTTGGAAGTGGCAGGAGGTGGGGGAGATCAAAAATGACAGGAGAAGACAGGAGGAGGAGAGATGAAGCTAAGAGCTGGAAAGTTGATTGGCAAAAGGGGTACAGAGCTGGAGAAGGGAAAGGATCATGGGACGGGAGGCCTAGGGAGAAAGAAAGGGGGAGGGGAGCACCAGAGGGAGATGGAGAACAGGCAGAGTGATTGTGAGAGGGGCAGAGAGAGAAAAAAAGGGGGGGGGAAATAATAAGTAAGTAAGTAAGTAAATAACTAAATAAATAAACAGATAAGGGAAGGGGTAAGAAGGGGAGGAGTGGCATTAACGGAAGTTAGAGAAATCAATGTTCATGCCAGCAGGTTGGAAGCCACCCAGGTGGAATATCAGGTGTTGTTCATCACCCCATCTGCCCGCCACCCCTCCCAGGATAGGGTTCCCCTTGTACTCATCTACCACCCCACCAGCCTCCAGGTCCAACTTATAATTCTCCGTAACTTTGGCCACCTCCAACGGGATCCCACCACCAAGCACATCTTTCCCTCCCCCCCCTTCTGTTTTCCACGGGGATCGCTCCCTACGTGACTCCCGTGTCTGTTCGTCCTCTCCATTCCTTCCCACCGATCTCCCTCCTGGCACTTATCCTTGTAAACAGAACAAGTGCTACACCTGGCCTTACACTTCCTCTCTCACCACCACTCAGGGCCCCAGACAGTCCTTCCAGATGAGGCGACACTTCACCTGTGAGTCGGCTGGTGTGGTATACTGCGTCCGGTGCTCCCGGTGTGGCCTTTTATATATTGGTGAGACCCGACGCAGACTGGGAGACCGTTTCACTGAACACCTACGCTCAGTCTGCCAGAGAAAGCAGGATCTCCCAGTGGCCTCACATTTTAATTCCACGTCCCATTCCCATTCTGATATGTCTATCCATGGCCTCCTCTACTGTCAAGATGAAGCCACACTCAAGTTGGAGGAACAACACCTTATATTCCGTCTGGGTAGCCTCCAACCCGATGGTATGAACATTAACTTCTCTAACTTCTGTTAATGCCCCTCCTCCTCTTCTTACCCCATTCCTTATTTATTTGTTTGTTTGTTTGCTTATTTATTTATTATTCCCCTCCACTTTCTCTCCTTTTTCTTTTCTCTCTGCCGCTCTCAGAATTACTCCTTACCTGTTCTCCATCTCCCTCTGGTGCTCCCCTCCCCCTTTCTTTCTCCCTAGGCCTCCCATCCCATGATCCTCTCCCTTCTCTAGCCTTGTATCCCTTTTGCCAATCAACTTTCCAGCTCTTAGCTTCACCCCTCCCCTCCTGTCTCTCCTGCCATTTGGGATTTCCCCCGCCTGCTCCCACTTTCATATCTCTTACTATCTCTTCTTTCAGTTAGTCCTGACAAAGGGTCTCAGCCCGAAATATCGACTGTACTTCTTCCTACAGCCTGGGCTGATGCATTCCACCAGCATTTTGTGTGTGTCCCTCTGACTGTGTAGGTTTCCTCCAGGTGCCTCCCACATTCCAAACATGTACAAGTTAGTAGGTTAATTAGTTACGTGGGTGTAATTGGGTGGGCTCATTAGGGCAGAAGGGCTTGTTGGATCTGTATCTCTAAAGAAAACAAGAAAGTCAAACAGCATCTGTGGAGGCAAAAGTTGTGAATTAACACTCTGGGTAGAGATGAGGTAAAGAAGAGGAAAGATTGTCAGAGTGCAGCAGTAAACGAGAAGGGTGAGGTATTAATGCAGAGACATCCTCAGGTATTATTCCAGATGACTTGACTCAAGCAAAGTATGTTTATCATCAGAAGAATCTGCATTTCAAAAGCTCCTCAAGATTTTTAAATGCCTTTTATAAGATAAGACATAGGAGCAGAGTTAGGCCATCTAATCCATCGAGTTTGCTCTGCTATTTCATCGTGGCTGGTTTATTATCCCTTTCAACCCTATTCTCCTGCCTTTGACACCCTTACTGATGTGGTGAACTATGTGCCTGTCTGGACACGCCCCCTGCTGACTGCTCCTGTGGCTCCTCCCACAGGCCCCTGTATAAAGGCGATCTGAGGCCTGACGCTCGGCCTCAGTCTCCAGGACATAGTATGATAGACACTCACTCCTGGTTCCTTCTTCCAGTCAATAAAAGCCGATATCTCGCCTTACGTCTCAGTGTGAGTTATTGATGGTGCATCAACTGATCAATAACTTATCAACCTCCACTTTCAATATACCCAATGACTTGGCCTCTGCAGCCATCTGTGGCAATGAATTCCACAGATTCACCACCCTCCAGCTAAAGAAATTTCTGCACATCTCTTTTCTAAATGGAAGTCCCTGTATCCTGAGGCTGCGCCTTCTGGCCTTGGATTCCACATTATAAGAAACATCCTCTGCAGGTCCACTCTGTCTAGGTCTTTTAATATTCAATAGGTTTCAATGAGATTTCCCCCTCCCCCCAGTTTCTACTTGCCTGCACACTTAATTCTCCATTCCACTCCAACCAACCTGTCTGTAGCTGCCTGTACTATCACAAGGATCAATGAAGAACATCATATCTTCTACCAAGCACCCATTTAGAACCAAAGCAAAACTGCCCCGCTCTTCTGAAATAGTTCCTCACATCTGAAGATCCTCCAGCATTTTACTTAATGCTCCTTTACAATCATGTTTGCCACAATGTTGGCAATGAGTCACATGTGCCTAATTTAGATGTGGCTAATTATATTTTTGGTTTGAAAAAGTGAGGCAATAAATGACATTTTATTGTTGATAAGCATGCATGTCCTCAGACAATAATAACCTGTTCTATTTTAACTTAATTATATATTTGTTATAAAACTAAAGGATGGGAGGTTGGTGGACTTGCTCATTTTTTGATTGCTCTGTGTTCTTTTCATTTCTTTGGATAAAGGTTAATTGCTGTTTGCTTAAATGATGCATGTAGAGTTTGGGTGCTGGACATCCCCTCTGTGGCACTAACATCTGAACTGCCTACCATTCCCAATCAGCATTCCAGGCCAGCAGGGATAAAAGACCCCAATCATTAGAGAGAAGCAACAGGTGGCCATTATGACAAAGGACAAGCAACACTCAATTGTGTTCAGGATGAGCAACAGAGGCCTGGGTATGTTATTAAGCATTGTGCGAATCAACATTCTTGCTCAGAATGCAACGTGAGAAAAATACCAACAAAAGGGAACATTTTGCAAGGTATTCAGAACAGAATCAGGTTTAATGTTACTGTCATATGTCTTGAAATCTGTTGTTTTGCTGCAGCATTACAGTGCAATATGTATAAAATACAATAACTTACAATAAAATATATTAAAAATTAAATTAAATAATTAGTACAAAAAGAGTGCAAAATAGTGAGGCAATATTCATGGATTGGTTCATTGTCCATTCAGGAATGTGATGGTCAAGGGGTAGAAGCTGTTCCTAAAACATTGTGTGTGTATTTTCAGGCTCCTATTCTTCCTTCCTGATGTAGTAATAAGAAGAGTGCAAGTCCTAGGTGACAGGGTTCCTGAATGATGGACTCTGCCTGTTATGAGGCTTGGCCTTTCGGAGATTCCTCAATGTTGGGGAGGCTAGTGCCCCTGCTGGAGCTGGCTGGTTCACACTGATGTAAAAAGGTGCACTGCTGTGAAGTCCAGTTCCACTTCAATTGACGCGTTTGTCTAAAGCTGTGTTGCCGTACATTTAACGAAGGCTGGTTACCAATCTTTGTTGGATAGTTCCCTACCTCGCTGTGAGCAGCCTATACTAACTGAGTCAGCCATCTCCTGTGCACAATGATTAGCACCCAATGATTATGTGACAGTGATTGGGTTGTGTACAGAAAGGTGCAGTGAGCCGAGGACACTGCACAGTTAGTGTCTGATGATTATTGAAGAGAACTTTGTTTACACATCTCCTGACACCTTTGAGGATGTTGCTGTACTGTTTTACATGTCATCGTGTTTATAACCTGCATGTAGAGATGGAGAAGCAGATACATTGATTAAGCTCTACCCATGCAATTTAGATGGAACACTTCCCATCAGAACAGCAGCACCATCACTGACTTCAGTTGTACATCAGGGAATCAGAAGAATGCCATTCTGTGATGGTGTGTGAGATTTTATTTATTTAATTGTTCACGGGCTGTGGGTGTTGATGATCAGGTCAGTATTTATTGGCCATTCCAAGTTCTCCCAGAACTCAATAACTTACTAAATCATTTTAGAGAGCAGTTAAGAGTCAAGTCTATTGCTTTGGGTCCTGAGATGCAGTTTGGCTGCTGAGGGATGGCAGTTTCATTGTGCAGAAGGATAATAATGAATCAGGTGAATTTTTATAATCATAAAATCAAAGTGCTGGAAACACCCAATGGGTCAGACAGCGCTGGTAAAAATGTGAATGTTATAAATCCTAAAGGCCCTTCACAGGACTTGGGAAATTAATAAAAAGTAGGGATTTTAAGTTGCAGAGATGGCCATGGGAGGATGGACAGGATAAAGAGAGCGGGACAGGGTGATAAACGCAAGAGATTCTGCAGATGCAGGAAATCTTAAGTAACACGCACACACACAAAATGTTAGAGGAACTCAGTAAGTCTTGTTTTTTGAGAGAGTTAGTGGGTGATTAGGCTTCTCTGCCTGACTTTTATGTAGCTAATAGAAGAGCTCAGAAGCTTTGGCAGTACTAATGGAACTTGGAAAATGGAGGTAAGGAAAAGCAAGTTGCCTAAAATTTGAGAATTTGATATTGAGTCTGAAAGTTTGAGAAGTGTAAGGTTGGTAGGCTGCTTGGCTGCTGCACACTCAGTGACCACTTTATTATATACACCTGCTCATTTATGCAAATATCTAATCAGCCAATCATGTGGCCGCAACTCAATGCATAAAAGCACGTAGGCATGGTCAAGAGATTCAGTAGTTGTTCAGACCAAATATCAGAATGGGGAATAAATGTGATCTAAATGACATTGACCAGAGAATAATTGTTAGTGCCAGGTGGGGTGGCTTGAGTATCTCAGAAACTGCTGATCTCCTGGGATTTTCACACACAACAGTCTCTAATGTTTACAGAGGATAGTACAAAAACAATAAACATTCAGTGAGTGGCAGTTCTGTGAGAGAAAATGCCTTGTTAATGAGAGAGGTCAGAGGAGAATGGCCAGACTGGTTCAAGCTGACAGCAACTCAAAGAATTATGCATTGCAACAGTGGTCTGCAGAAAAACAATCAGGAATGCATAATATGCCAAAAGTTGAAGTGAATGGGCTACAGTTCAAACAACACAAAGATATACACTCAGTGGCCACTTGATTAGGGACAGGAGATACCTAATAACATGGCTACTGAGTGTATATTGAATAGAAGAGGCTTGGCTTTAACCTGCTGTAGGGGACAAATCCAACAGCAAACTTGAAGACCTGGTCTATACTCTGTGCATTAATGAAGCCTTGGCTGCGTAGGCCGAGGGCTGATCTTGTCACTGTGATGGAAATCGGCTCCATATATGTATGTCTTGTGTGAGACGTACAATTCCAACATGAAACAGATATTACATTATTGCTCATGCACATTGGAGAAGGGCCGACTGATTTCACAGCCTTCACCCTCTCAGGCTCTGTACTATTTTACAGGATTCTTTCCCATATTGGTAGGCAACATATACAACCCAAAACTCTAGTTACGTCTACATCCACTTACTGGCACTGTATCATTTCCACTCTCACTTTATCCAGTCTTGCTGGATAGTTCTCTTAAAATAATCTATATATAATCTATATTGTCAGTTACCACTAACACTGGGCATTTTAAGTCATTTTAGGGTTCTATCCTCTGCCCAGTACTATTTGCAACCATGATGGAGGCATTTCAGAGTTTCTACTTTCTTAGAAGTTTAAGGCTATTCAGCATGTCGTCCAAGACTGACAGATGTAGAGTGGAAAGCATTGTTACATCACAGCCTGGTAATGGGAACTTCAGTGTACTAGATGCTACAGAGAGTGGTGGACTCTACCAGTTCCATCATGGGTACATCTCTCCCCACTATCTACACGAGGCGATGTCTCAGGAAGATGGTATCCATCATTGAGAGCCTCCACCAACTGGTCCATGCCATCTTCTCATTACTGCCATCAGGCAACGGGTACAGGAACCTGAAGACCCACACATCACAGTTAAACAAGAACGTCTTCCCCACCGTCATCAGGTTCCTGAACCGACGTTAGAGACCCTAGTTCTACCTCAGACAATATTTGCCTCAACTTCCACCAACGTTATGTTTATTTTTTGCTTATTTTGTCATGCAAATCCTAGGCACATGTACATAGCTAGGGTGCCTAAGATTTTTGCACAGTACTGTATTTGCCAACGTAGAACAGATGGCAAGTTTGTAAATCTGGCAGGAGCAAAGGCATTGGGAATGGTGAAGATGCAGTGCCTCAGAAGAGGTGTGGAAAAGGTGCCAGTGAATGACTACGGGGTGGGGGGGGGGGCACATGTGCAGACACACCCAGACCTGAGTCACCAGGCACGATCCTTTAATTCCAAACAATTGGTTTATTGATCATTACAGGATGTCTCTCTGGTGCTCCCCACTCCCTCCCCTCTCTCTTCCCTTTTTCCCAACCATGATTCCCCTCTCCCGGCCCTCTTCCCACTCTCAGTCCACAATAGAGACCCATATCAGAATCAGGTTTATCATCACTCACATGTGTCATGAAATTTGTTTTTTTTTGTAGCAGCAGTACAGTGTGAGAAAATTACTACAGTACTTCGCAAATGTCTTTGGCACCCTAGATACATACACGTGCCTGAGTACTGTACTTTGCACAGTACTGTATATTTTTTGTAGATTTAAGTTATTTTATTATTTATTTAAGTTGATTTATGCTTGTCATGTTTGTGATGTGCTGCACTGCTGCTGCAAGAAACTAATTTTCATGGTTACTATACCCAGTATGCATGCCCATGACAATAAACCTGAATTTACTTTGAACTTAACTATTCAACTAACATATCAGCAACTTACCTGTGTGACATGTTTTTATCATTGTGGAGCTGATTATCCAAATCAAATAACACAGTATCTGGAAATACCAGCTGTGCGCTATGCAGCATTGCATCTTTCTTCAGCTTCAAGAGCGCTGTGCAGAATTTGGCTCCCAATTCTTCTAGCTCGCTGGTCCTGATCTGGAGACCCTGTTCAGAAGAGATGATTTTTCAATTGCATTCTGGAATTATCTTGGTTTTGCACTTCTTTTTCATGAGTTCACTCATTGGGAAAGATGGATGGTTCCAGAGTTTGGATTAGTATCGTGGCTCCCACTGCGTTCTCAGGGATACTTCCCTACAAAGGACCTAATATTCTCCATTCCCAAATCCCGTCATCTGCCCATGCTAAACTCATTGCCCCATAATATCCACTTTACTGGGAGTCTTCCCTGCCCAGTACTTGTGCCCAAAGAATTGTAGCACGTTTCCTTTATTCAAGGAGCCATTGGGCCAGATGGGTAGTGAGATGGCCAACAGTTCCAACTCACAATGCGCCATGCTGAGAACGTAGCGCCTGGTCTCAGGATCTAGGAGGCTGACGAATCCCCAGCACCCTCCTCCTGCCAAAGGAATTTTTACTGTTTTTAAATATCCCTGATATCCAAACTCTAAAAAAAAACAACTTAAAATGGATTTTTAAAGCTGGCATAAACATTATTTAGAAAATTATTTAAAAATAATGAATTAAATTAAACTTTAATCCACTGCAAATTGGTTAAAAGCAATTAAAAAGCAAAATATACTGAATATAAAAAATATGAATTGACCCTTTTACTGAAAATCAACATCCCATTCAGGAAATGTGGCAGTTGCTACTACGCCAGCCAGTTATGCAGGTGTGGGACGTGGGTAAGGTGTTGGATTAACAATCTGAAGGTCGTAAGTTCAAGCCCCAGCCGAGGCAACATGTTGTGTCCTTGAGCAAGGCACTTAAACACACACTGCTCCAGTCCAGCCAGCTGAAAATGAAGATGCTAGGGGTTAACCTCACAATAGACTGGCATCCTAATATTGCTCTGGCACTCTCATACTCTCAGTCACTTCACAGCACGGAAACTGGCATAAGCACTGGCCTGATGACAGACTTTAACTAACCAGATATGCAGAGCATCGTGTCCCCTTCAGCTCAGTACTTTCTCAGTATCTGAGAAAGAATTCGAAAACACTGAACTGTTGGCCACCTCACTACACAATCTGGCCAAATATCTTTTTGAGCAAAGGAAATAAGTTGCAAATTTTTGAGAAACAAGGACTGTTATTTATTGTCATTCTACTGGCATTGGCTGAAATTATAGATTCATTTTTTTGTTTCTAATTAGTGACTGGAGGACAACTTTTACCACACAAAGAGCACTGAATGTGTGCAATGAGCTGTCAGAGGAAGCAAGTACAATTAATGATATTTGGACAGTTAGATCGATGGGAAAGGCTTGGAGGGGTATGGGCCACTCGTAGGCAATAGAGACTGGCTCAGTCAAGCAAATTGGAGAGCACACACAGTTGAGCCAACAGGCCTGATTCTGTGCTAAATGCTCCATGTCTCCTTCTGTTCATTTTCTTTAAACAACACATGGTTTACATCCATCAATTCCCTGCCCATTCGTGTACCTGTCATCTTCTTCAATCTATGCCTGGAACTATGTGAATATTCAGAATGGAGCCAACCAGAGACACGATTAATGAGTTTGATTAATGTTTGCTACTGTTCAGTTCTTACTGTCATCTTATTTTCTATTTAATTTGAAAGGCCTATAGTTTCTCTTCATTTGGTGCTCCTTCTAATAAAAAGCAGCAAAATGGAAAATTTTACAAGACTTTCATGTTTAATTTTAATTCCTATGCCTGAAAACAGGATACAAAGAAGCAATGGGCTGGCAAATCACAGAGATAAAAAAAAGTACTGAATGTTTCTTAAAACATACTGCAGACCCATTTGCACCATTGTTTTATGCACAAATGCTTTACACCTGTCTGAACACAAGTTCCAGTTGAAGTTCCACTAATTAAACTAACCGGGCATCTCCATGCACAGCTCAGCTTAATGTGAATGTAATTAACCCTGCACCATTGGCGCACAGGATGAAGTCAATGCTTCCTTCTTTCTTCATTTGTTCCTGAAATTTGTGCAAAAATGTGCAACCAATGACCTATGCTTTTGACTCACTGTTAATTGAGGAACCCCTCCCCAAGGCACCAACTATACAATATGTAAACTTTATTAGCTACACCTGCTTGCTAATGCAAATATCTAATCAGCCAATCATATGGCAGCAACTCAATGGTCAAGAGGTTCAGTTGTCATTCAGACCAAATATCAAGATGGGGAAGAAATGTGATCTAAGTGACTTCAACAGTAGAATGACTATTAGTGCCAGATGGGGTGGTTTGAGTATCTCAAAAACTGCTGATCTCCTGGGGTTTTCACACATAACAGCCTCCACAGTTTACAGAAAGTGGTGTGAAAAACAATAACATCTAGTGAGCAGCAGTTCTGTGGGCAAAAATGCCTTGTTAATGAGAGAGGTCAGAGGAGAATGGCCAGACTGGTTCAAGCTGACAGGAAGGCAACAGTAACTCAAATAACCACATGTTACAACAGTGGTGTGACCAAGAGCATCTCTGAACGCACAACGCACCAAACCTTGAAGGGGGCGGGTTACAGCAGCAGAAGAACATGAACATGCACTCAGTGGCCACTTTATTAGGTACAGGATGCCCATAACAAAGTTGTCCCTGAATGTATATAAGTTGAAGTATTGCTGCTGGTGTTTTGATACCAGCCTGACTGATCACTGATCCACTTGATTAGCAATGTGCAAGCACACCTAGGGCTCATGACCACAGTGAACACTCATTAGTACCTGCCATTCATTGTGTGGATCCTTCATGCAATATGTGGTAACATTATGACCCCACGTTGCAGACATTTTGAAGACTTATCCCCTTAAGGCCATGAGACGTCGGAGCAGAATTAGGCCATTCAGCCCACTGAGCCTGCTCATGGCTGACTTATTATCCCTCTCAAACCCACTGTCCTGCCCTTTCCTTTACTAATCAAAAACCTATCAATCTCCGCTTTATATTTACCCCCAATGACCATCCGTGGCAATGAATTCCACAGATTTACCACTCTCTGGCTAAAGGGTCTCCTTCCTCACCTCATTACTTTCCTTCTCTCCTTTTGTTCAGTTGCCATGGTTGCGACGGAAAGTGTATTTTAAGATCCTGACATGTTTCCTGCAATTCCTGAAGACACTGACACAGCAGCTGCGATCTCCACAGGCAACTGGTATAAGGAATCAGGCAGGATGCAGTTCAGTAAATCTAATGTTGTTTTTGCAAGATGATAAGAGGCACAGATAGAGTGGACAGCCAGAGACTTTGTCCCAGGGCAGAATGGCTAATTTCAAGGTGATTGGAGGAAAGTAGTGGGTGAAGTTCAGAGTTAGGTTTTTTTACACAGAGAGTGCTGTGTGCATGTAACATACTGCCAGAATGATAGTAGAGGCAGATACATAGGACACCTTTAAGAGACTTTTAAATAGGCAGATGGATGAAGAAAAAGTAGGGGGCTATGTGGAAGGGTTAGATTGATCTTAGCATAGGCTATAAGGTCAGCACACCATCTTGGCCTGAAGGGCCTGTTCAGTGACTCAAAAATTGAGGGAAATGTGCTAACAATTATCACAAAGTCTATTTCATTAGTCTTTGGGGGGAAGGATTACACAGCTTTGCATTAGCGGAATAGACAGAATACATTTAATGGTGAGAAACAGTTTCTAGGCTAATATTTTCTCCTGGATCAATGTGCTTCTTAGCAAACTGAGCAAAGCAGCCAATGTGGAAAAGAAGACAAACTGAGCAAATTTTAAAAAAAAGAAGAAGAAATAAATAATACTGAGGGCATGAGTTGCAGAGTCCTTAAAAGTGAGTCCTCAGGATGTGGGATCAGTTTATTATTGAGGTGAGTGAAGTTATCCACACCGGTTCAGGAGCTCAATGGTTGAAAGGTTAATAACTGATTCTGAACAAGATGGTGTGGGACTTTTCTAAGAAAGATAAGGACATCGCTGGTAACTCTGGCAGTTATTGTTCATCCTTTGTTAAAGAGTTATCCACATTGCTGAGTTTGGAGTTCATATGGGTCTGGGTGGGCAGTAAATGGGTTTTTACAACAATGCTGTATTTGCGTAATTACCTTTATTGTGACTATTGTTTCTATTCTATTTCCAATTTATTTGTTTACATGAATTTAGATTTCTTAACTGCGACATTGGGATTTGAATTCATCTTTTAGGCTGCTTGTCCAGTAACCTAACCAACTGTGCCATAGTCAATAAAATGATCTCTCAGTTTGGGCCTGTCCATAAAACGTGTGTCATGACGTGGGTGTCCATGATCTTTTGTTTTGATATCTGGTAAAGTAAATTAAACATGGAAATGAAACAGCTATCCATTAACAGACTGAAAACTCTATTCCCTCAGATGCTGCCTGTCGATTGCAAAGGGAAACTAGGGTTACAGATGAGCAATTGTTCTGCAAAATGCCAGTGTGGTTAGAGTAATGCTATTACAGTACCAGCAAACAGCATTCGGGTTCAATTCCGACCACTGTCTGAGAGAGGTTAGTACACTCTCCCCGTGACTGTGTGGGTTTCATCTGGGTGATTTGGTTTCCTCCCTCTTTCCAAATACATACGGGGAGTTTGAGTTAATAAATCGTGGGAATGCTATGTTGGCACATGAAGTATGGGAACACTTGCAGGCTGCCTCCAGCACCTCCTCAGTTTGTGACAGTTGTTGACACAAATACCACATTTCACTCTATGTTTTGATGCACCTGTGACAAATACACCCAGTGGTACAAGTATACCTGTACATCTGTTCATTACTGCAAATATCCAATCCGCTAATCATGTGACAGCAACTCAAAGATACAAGCAGACAGAGGTGGTCAAGCAATTCAGCTGTTGTTCAGACCAAATATCAGTAAGAGGAAGAAATATGGCCCCAGTGATTTTGACCTTGGAATGATTGTTGGTGCCAGACAGGGTGGTTTGAGTATCTCAGAAAATGCTTATCTCCTGGGACTTTCATGCACAACAGTCTCTCAAGTTTAGAGAGAATGGTGTGAGAAACAAAATACATCCACTAAGCAGCAGTTCTTTGAGTGAAAATGCCTTGTTAATGAGAGAGATCGGAGGAGAATAGCCAAATGGGTTCTAGTTGACAGGGAGGTGACGGAAACCCAAATAACCAGGCATTACAACAGTGGGACCGCGGAGTGCAGAACAGCATCTCTGAATGCACAATGCGTCAAACCCTGAAGTAATGGGCTACAGCAGCAGAAGACCACAGACACAGACTCAGAGGTACCTAATATTGTGGCCACAGAGCGTTACGCTGATCTTTCTAAAGCTTACTCTGCTAAACTCTCCATTTAAGAATATAGGTTTCAAACATTGTTATATGAACTTCCACCACCTCCAAAGGGACCTTACCATTAAATAAACCTTTAGCCACACACATCCCCCCCCCACTTTACACAGGGACTGCTCCCTCCACGATATCTTTGCCCACTCGACACACCCCAATCATCTCCCTCCCGGCACTTACTCCTAAGTGCATCCACGTCCACTCAAGGCCCCAGGAAATCCTTCCAGGTGAGGCAACACTTCACCTGCAAATCTGCTGGGGTTGTCCATTGTGCCTAGTGCTCCCAGTGTGGCCTCCACTACATTGGCGAGACCCGTCATAAATTGGAGACCGTTTCGTCGAGCACCTCCACACCATTCACCACAAGAGGGACTTCCCGGTGGGCAAACGTTTTAATTCCCATTCCCATTCTGACGTGTCGGTCTATGGCCTCCTCTCGTGGCGAGATGAGGCTGCCCTAAGGGTGGAGGAGCAACACCTTGTATTCTGTCTATGGATCTATGGATGTTGCCTGACCTGCTGAGTTCCTCCAGCATTTTGTGTGTGTTGCTTGGATTTCCAGCTTCTGCAAAGTTTCTCTTGTTTATATCCTGCCTGGGTTGCCTCCAACCTGATGGCATGAATACCATTTTCTCTTAACAGTAAGCAAATTTCCTCTTCTGTTCTTCTCTCTAACCTTTTACTTCTTCTCACTTGCTGACTACATTCCCCGGGGTCCCCTCCTCCTTCCTCTTCTCCTTGGTCCAGTCTCCTCTCCCATGAGATATCTTCTTCTCCAGCTCTTGACCTTTCCCACCCACCTGGCGCTTCCCCCATCATCTCCCAGCCAGCCTCCCCCCCCCCCCCCCCCAACTTTTTATTCCGGCGTCTTCCCCCTTCTTTCTCATTCCTGAAGAAGGGTTTCAGGCTGAAACATAAACTGTTTACTCATTTCCATAGATGCTGCCTGACCTGCTGAGTTCCTCCAGCATTTGTCCTTAAATGAAGTTTTTTTTTTGGTGAGAAACAACCATTAATAATATCACATTTTTCAGGCTCACAGTCAGATCCAAAGCAAAGTGTTTTGTCTCCAAGAAAATGCTAGCAACCACAGGAACCCAGACTGAAGGCCAAAGGGTGAAATTGATGAGTGACTGTAGTACAATATTAGTTCATTATAAATTGACAATCCATTTTACACAAGATATGATTTTTCACTACAATGAAAAGAAAATTGGGCTTGTATAAAATGAGATGTGAGCCTGCTTGGTGCTTCTGGCATACATGAAATTCAAATCCACATTCCAAAGCCTTGTGGTTGACAAAGTCAGAGAAACACCTGAAGCCACCGTGCTGGGTTTAGTGCCCAAGTCAAAGTTCCCATTGGACTAAAACATTTGATCTCCAAGTGTAATTTGTTTCTTCTTCATTGCCCAATTGTATCTTTCATCCAGGTCTAAGAAATAAATTCAAAAATCAAAGCTTAATAGCTTGTGAAATTTTCCATTTTACAGTTTTTTAAACCAAATAAAAGATGCCGCTGTGATCAATAACCACTTAAATGCTTTCAATCTACCAGTGCAAACACCAGCTTGGTGGTTTAGGGTGATGGGCATATTTGCTTTGAAAATGTACATCAGTATTCTGTAACCAATGCAGTCAGTTTGCATTTGACAAGAACAAGAGACTCCACTTCATATAGTTGGATGCAGCATCCTAATTAACTCTCCATTGAAAGCCACTGAGTCACTACCATACTGTGAGGGCAATGGACAGGATAGTTAGAATATCCTCCAGAGAGAGAGGGAGAGAGATGGGCCATGCAAGAGTATTACTTAAATTTCAGCTTGGTAATTCATTTCATTGAAAAATCACGCACAATACTTTTGTTGGTATTACAGGAAAAGACAAAACACATTGTTCTAATTGTGGAACAATGAACTTCCATTTTACTACTTTGCTTATGTCTCCCCTCTCACTGTGAAAGGGTGAAATCTCTCAGTTCCCTTATTAGGGACGGAGAGAGAGCCTGTGGTGTGGTGAATGATTTATTTTTTTGTTTTTCTGCAGATCGTGATCTTTCTTGGGGCTTTGCTATTGCTTGCTTGGTGTGTGGGGGGTACTAATGCTTTATGCTGAGGTAAGTGGGGGAGGAGGATGCTTTGTTGCTGCTTGTGCATGGGAGGGGGATAGTGGGGGGGCTTTGGGATTCTCATGTTTTTACTGTCACTCATTCTTTGGGGGCGCTCTTCTGTTTTCATGGATGTCTGCGAAGAATAAGAATTTCAGGGTGTATGTTGAATACATTTCTCTGACATTAAATGAAGCCATTGAACTACAGTATTAAATTATTTCTAATATACTAGGCATAAATTGTTATTTGTGGTATGAATAGACATACTGATTTAATTTTAACTACAAGAGATTCAATCTACCACTTTGTTAAATGTGTCAATACTATTTGCTTGATCAGTCCTTGTGATGGCTTGTGATATATTCCATCCACTAGGTGAGCATATTTCTCTTAAACTCCAGATTATCCCTAATAAACCCAATTTTTTTTTGTAATTTCTTTCTTTTATTATTGAAGTTCATCATAAAACAAACATTTCCATAAGATGTATTTCAGACATTGTACATATATATCATATAATCATATATATCGCAAATCTCCACAAAGTATTTATCTGAGGTATATACTTCTAGAAAAGAGTGGAAAGAAAAAACAAGCAAAAGGAAAGAACTATGTACAAGTAGGGAGTGATCAATGGAAAGCTAGTTCTGTTATTGTATATTATACCTTCTTACGTCTTTGAAAGAAGGCCTTTCAGCCCAGTATGACAAGAAGTCACATCAATCCCATTCCCTCACTGAACAGAGGGACATCCATTAGAACAGAGATGAGCCACAATTTCTTTTGCCAAGGAGTGAAGAATCTGTGGAATTCATTGCTACAGATGGCAGGGGAGGCCACATCGTTGGGTATACACTCAGTGGCCCCTTTATTAGAGACACATGTCCAGTCAGCATGACTTAGGGTCTTAGGATGAAGCCAAGACACCCAGGAGAATCCCATGCAGTCACTGAGTGAAGATGGAGTCAGCAGTGGAAGTCAGAATCAAACCAAGTCTTCTGGGACTAGAATCTCAGCTGCAATTGAAAAACTCCGTGTTTTATTTAATTTTATTTTTAACGATACAGTATGGCAACAGGCCCTTCCAGCCCCATGAGACCATGCCACACAATTACACCAATGTGACCAATTAACCTGCATGTCTTTGAAATGCGGACGGAAACTGAAACCCATGTGGATACGGGGAGAACATGCAAACTCCTTTCAGACAGTGCTGGAAATAATCCCGGGTCCCTGGCACTGTTACTGCAACCTTGTATCTTCTCCACGTGCTGTACGTCCTGTCAAATCCTTTCAGAAGGGTTGATAGTGAGACACGAGTAGACAGGGTGGCAAAGAAGATATTGGATACGCTTGCCTAAATCAGTCAGGACAATGAGTCCAAGAACTGGATTATCATGTACAGACTTCTGTGACACCGTGCTCGCAATTCTGTGCATAGTTATTGTTGCCTAAATAGAGGAAGGATGCCATTAAACTGGAAAGGATACAGAAAAGACTTACAAGAATGTCTTCAGGAAAGGAGGGTTTGAGCCATCAGGACAGATTGGATAGATTCGCACTATTTTACCTGTAGTGGATGAGGCCGAGGGAATGAACTTACGGGTTTATAAAGTCATGAGTGCAAAAGATAAGATGAAAAGTCACAATCTTTTTCCCAGGAAAGGGAAGTCAAAAATTAAGAGGACATAAATTTAATGTGAGGGAGGAAATATTTAAAAGGGACTTGAGTAACAAATGTTTCCGCTCAGAGGAAAATGATAAATATATGGAATGAGATACTAGAGGAAGTGGGAGAGGTAGATACAATTATAAAATTTAAAAGACATTTATACAGATTCATGGATAGAAAAGGTTTAGGGCCTCCCAAACTTTTTTATGCCATGGACCAATACCATTAAGCAATACCATTGTCCATGGACCCCAGGTTGGGAACTCCTGGTTTAGAAGGATATGGGCCTTTTGCAGAGAAACAGGACTAGCTCAAGTAGACAACCTGGTCAACATGGACAAGGCCTTCTGCAGGGTTTGTTTCCATCCTGATGACTGTAGTTGCAAAGATCTCCTCCAGGCAGCACAGTGGTAGGACAGGAGCCAGATCTAGTGATCCTGATATGACCCTGACACCCAGTGCTGTCTGTGTGGAGTTTGCACTTTCTCCATGACCAGAGTGATTCTCCCAGGTTCTCCAGTGTCTTCCCACCTACCAAAAGATATGCTCCTAGATAGCTTAATTGACCACCATGAAGTATTCCTTCTGTGGGTGGCTTTGAGGAGAATCAGGGTATTTGATGAGCATGTGGGGAAGAAGAGATTGCAGGGAAATGACTAGGAGAAAACAGAACTGCTGAAATTGCTTTAAGACCAGCCTGTACACCATGGGCCAAATAGCCTCTTTCTTTATGTCAGGAAAATATACAATTGCCTTTCAGAAAGATACTCAAGAAAAAATGAATTTTGCTTAACTATTTTGTACAATTTGCATTATTCAAATGCAGAAAGTAGTTGGATTCAAGCCACAACTTCCTATAGAAGGCAAACTTAAAATGAATACTTGCCATCAGAATACATCCAAATGATTAAACCGACTAGAGTTGCTACTTAGAGCTGCATTGTTTGTGGAGAGAAGCCAACAGTATAGTATTTTAGACAAAACTGCCTTATTTTTATAACACCACCACAACTTGCTAGCATTACAGCATCATCTCATTGACTTTATTTCCACTAAAATCCCATAATCCAATATTAGGGATTAAAGTAGATCATGAGATGGTAGTGGGTCCAATTATGCTAATTTCAGAAGTTTATTCCTTATTGAAGAATGATCATTTCTCTCTTCACTTGTCTGTTTTTTTAAACATTTCTATTAACAAAAGTATATCAGTTACTCTAGGTTTCTTGTTCAAATGTACCAACTTGTTTATTAAGTCATCTCCCATATGTTGTCACTTCAGTTTCTCAGTAAGTTCACTAATAGGGTGTAGGCACTAAGGAAAGTGTCAAATTAAAATTGCTGTGGTAACTCATACATTCTGCCAAAGTGCAAACATGAGTTACTGATAAGATTGAAAAGTTAAAAAAAAACTCCAAATGCCAGAGATCCGAAATAAAAACTTAAAGTTCAGGAAATACTAAATGGGTTGGGCAGCATCTCTAAAGAGAGAAGCCTGGGTTAGTGTTTCAAATTGATGACTTTCTTTATTTCACAGATGAAATGTGCAATAAATCAGTCATACCATAGGAGCAGAATTAGGTCGTTCAACACTTCATTCATCCAGGCTAGTGACCCCACATGCTTCAAATTAGCCACCATCATCCCCAAAGAACTCTACACCTTCAGAACTAAATGACTACCACCCAGTAGCACTGACGCTAAGCATCATGAAGTGCTTTGAATGGTTGATATGGCACATACTAAAAACTGCATTCCTGCCACATTGAACCCTTATCAATATGCTTACCAATTGAACTGCTCTACAATAGATGCCATAGCATCTGTCATTTATCTGGCCCTGACCTGTCCCTAGAAAACAAGGATGCTTAAGTCAGAATGCTTTTTCTAGATTTCAGTTCAGCATTCAAAACTATCTTCCTACAGAACTTAGTAAACAAACTGCTACTCTTGGTCTAAATATACCACTGCAAAACTGTACATTTGTGTGCAGGAACTTACATTAAACAATCTTGAGTCCTGAATCTTAAATTTGGCTCAACAAGTCTGCTTCATCATTCCATCATGGCTGATTTATTATCCCTGTAACCTCCGACACCTTTACTAATCAAGAGATTATCAAATTCCACTATAAATATAACCAATGCCTTGACCTCCACAGCCATCTGGGGCAATGAATTCCACAGATTCACCATCCTCTGCACAAAGGAACTCATGGAAATAATTTGGAAGATGTGTAGTTTGGGTGTTTGATGGTTGGGTTGGGTTGGGTTGAGTTGTTCTCCAATCTTGGCAATTTACTTGCAAACGTTTTGTCACCATGTGAGGAGACATCATCAGTGTACTGTTGACTGCGGTGTGTCCTCAAAATGCTTGGCCTTTATATACTTTTCAAATTTTTGTTTGGATGTCACTTCAGAAACTCAATTGTGATGTGGGGAGGAAACCTCATCGTTGACCACGTGGCGAAATTCAAGTGTTGTAGTCTAGAATTCTGCCTGCATCAGCTCATAAATAGGATCAAGGTGTATGTGTTTGTTGTAAGAGAACTCATACAGATCAGATCCTCAACTATCACAGCAACCACCCAAGTGCACACAAGAAGAGCTATATCTAAACTTTGTTCCGAACAGTAGAGACACCCTGCAGCATGGTGGAACTAAAGGAGGAACATTTGTTTAAAGTATTCACACGAAACAGATATCCGCGGAACTTCATATGAAGATGCCTTTGTGGTCAACAGTGCATGAACCAAGAAGCAACCAAATGTGCTGTACTTCCATACATTGGAAATATCTCGGAAATGACAACCTGACTGCTCCAAGATCACAGAATTTCAGTCACACACAAGCCGATGGCAACGTTGAGGAGAGTACTTTGCAGAGCAAAAGAACGAAGACAGTGTGGTCTAAAAAAATCCAATGCGAGGACTGCAGCAAATATTACATCAGCTAAACTGGAAGAAACTATCTAGAAGGATGCATGAAAATTCAACTGGCTGTAAAGCAGCATGAGCAACTCTCCCTAGCTTCTACCCATGAAGATTGAGAGGAGCACAAATTTGATTGGGCAACAGTGAAAGTCATAACACAAACAAACACGCAGCATGCAAGAGAATTCCTAGAAACATGATTTTCCATGAACAATTCTATAAACAAACACGTAGACTTAGATCCTATTTATGATCCAATGGGGGCAAAATTCTGACCACAAAGCATGAAGTTCATCACACGACCAAGCACCGATGAGATTTCCTCCCCACATCACAACTGAGTTTCCAAAGTGACATCCAATCAGCTGACAGAGAACTATATAAAGGCCAAGCATTTGGAGGACACACCACAATCAAGGGCGCACTGACGATGGCTCCTCGCGTGACAACAAAATGTTTGCAAGTAAATTGCCAAGACTGGAGAACAACTTACCCAAGCAAAGAAATCCAAGCTGGAGCTGCTCACCTGAGCTGATTATGTGGAAGGGTGCTACCTGAACATAGAGGGTCAATAATACTTAATCTATTTTAGTGCTTACAAGAGATATTCCATCAAGGGGATCACTGATGCGCAAAATGTATGGACACAGAATAGCAAAAGTGAATTGTGGAAGTTGAAACAGACCAGAGTTTCAATTTAAAAGGCTGATTGTTAACTACATATAAGCACTAATTCATATACACAGGCAGAAACCTTGTATTGATTAGACAAAATCACTGTTATTTGCAAGCCAACAAATAGAATCAGTTCCACTAGCCTCATTGCAGAAATTAATACTGACAGGATCGATTTATTTGCCAAGCATGGTAAGAATCTTTACTCGGGAACTATAACCACGGCCCCAGTTACAGTCTGTTTAATTAAGCAGTTTTTAAGGCTACAGTGCTGATTTTCAGATGGTGATATGAAGGCAGGTAAGTTGCAGATTTCACATCTGGAACTGATGTCACAACTACCTTCAGTCAGCAGATCTGAAGTACCCACCTACTCAGCAATTGTAGGCGAGTGCAATGAATTGTGCATCAGTTATTTAAGTGGCAAGTCTGTACCAAGCTTTCTAAACTGAGAAAGTGCGATGATTACTAATGGTGCTGAAATTCCCATACCACAGATAATTCCTGCATTTTATTCTTTTTCTATAATTCAGTTTATGTCCACCGAATATAGTAAAAACCCAAGATAATGGATTTCCTTTTATGTTTTGCTAAATCGCAAAGAAATGTAACACTTCAACTGAAGGAGGCCAAACACAGCTGTTAACCCTTTGAATGACAGGGGGTATAATAGAATTATGAAGTGAAAAGACATCAGTGTGATTTAACGGATTTTAGATTGAATTGAGTGAGTAAGTAGCAAATCACATTAACTACGAAGTTAGACACAAAATATGTCTTTCCTGGTAGTGCAGTTTAAAGTCTATCCAGGTTAATACATAATAGGAGAATTATCATTCCATCTAATGACTGAACTAGGAGAAAGAATTGGGGGCAAGAATCAGAGAGCTTTGTCGTTATAGCAAACGATGATAATAGAAATTAGAACAGCACCATAGTCCAGGCCCTTCAGCCCCGGATGTTGTGCCAGCCTTCTAAGATCAATCTAACCCTTCCCTTCCACAGTCAATCAGAATCAGGTTTAATATATATGTGTTAAATAAGTAGTGCAACAATAGAAATAAATAGTGAGATAGTGTTCATGGGTTCAATGCCCATGCAGAGAAAGGACGTTAGAAGGGAAGAAGCTGTTTCTGAATCGTTGATTGTGTGTCTTCACATTTCTGTACTTCCTTCCTGATGGTGGCAATGAGAACAAGGCATGGCCTGGGTGACTGGGCTCCTTTATGACGGACGCCGCCTTTTTGAGGCGTCACTCCTTGAACCACTCCTGGATACTGTGGAGGCTAGTGCCAATGATGAAGCTGACTAAGTTTACGGCTCTCTGCAGCTTACTCCAATCCTGTACAGCAGCGCTGCCCCCAACCACCATACCACACAGTGATGCAGCCGGTTAGAGTGCTCTCCACCATACATTTGTAGAAATTACTGAATGCTTTTGGTGACATACAAAATTTATTCAAACCACTTATGAAATTTGGCTGCTGTCATGCCTTCTTCGTAGCTGCAGTGATATGTCGGGTCCGCTTTAGACCCTCAGAGATATTGACACCCAGGAACTAAATCTTCCCTCCTACATAGTTCTCCGTTTTTCTATTGCCCATGTGCCTGTCAAAGATCGGTCAAACCCTTCCCTCCTGCATAGCTCTCCATGCCCCTATCTAAGAGTCCTTAAATGTCCCTAAATTATCTGCCTCTACCACCACCCCACCGGATCATCCAACACACTCACCGTTCTCTGTGTAAAAAATATTACCTCTGGCATTCATTCCCCCAAACTTTCCTCCAATCACCTTAAAATTAGGTACCCTTGTATTAGCCATTTCCGCCCTGGTAAAAAGTCTCTGGCTATCCAAATAAAGTGATGAGTTATTCTCAGGAAACCCGATAAAAGATAAAATCTTATGTTAAGAAGTCTTTAAATAAAACCCGGATTGGTTCCTTAATTAGTACACTCTGTCATTATTGGGGAAGTCAGTGCTAGATATAGTATTGAAATAGAACCTAGTGGATGGTTTGGACATTTGAACACTGTAGTGGCATGTTCAGTTTTACTTACGCACATCTTGTAACGGATAAAGTCTCGAAGCAGGCTTTTTGAGTTTCATGCATTTAAAATAAACGTTATTCTGTGCTTCAGGAGTGGAGTGGTCTATGGGCTGGAACAGGGACAGGTTTTGGAGCTTTAAGGCACAGGTTTTTGCCTTAAATTTATTGTTGAAGTTATTGGAACTGAAATCCAGTAGAAAAGAAAGTGGCAGTAGCTGTGGCCAAGTCATTATTTTTTCAACTGAGATATATAATACTTTGATGGTTCTAAAGCTGCTCCCAGAGTTCCCATCTTCGGAGCCATTAGTTCTGCCAAACGTTGATGCCAATAAGTCAATGGCTGTTACGGTGCCAGTTAATCAACCCTCAATTATAATTGTGAATACTGGAAGCTGTTGATAAACACTGGCACATTATCTAACAGGCACTATTGGAATAATAAATTCAGATGAAGCTGATAAAATGAGGTTATATGGACTAACTGCCTTTGCTGGGAATCTACGTCAGATCAATATGATAAAAAATAGATTGAATATCAAGTTCTTGTGTAGCACGGTGCCAATGTTCATACACCACATGAGGCAGCAGCATGACCTCAAACCATTAAGTATAATCTGGTCGAAAGACTCATCTGGTCATTGAGCACGGTGCTCACAACACACTAGGTATGTCCGCAAAGGATGCAGCTTGAATTTTGAGATCCTGCAATCAGTGCCATCTACAAGTTGGCTGATGATACAACCCTGCTGGCAGGATCTCTGATGGAGATGAGAGGACATATGGGAGCAAGATCTACCACCAGGTTGAGTAGTGTCACGGCAACAACCTCGCACTCAACATCAGCAAGACCAAAGAGCTGATTGTGGACTTCAGAAAAGGTAAGATGGGAGAACACTAACAAATCCTCACAGAGGGATCAGAAGTGGAGACAGTAAGCAACTTCAAGTTCCTGGGTGTCAATATCTCTGAGAATCGAACCTGGTCCCAACATAGCAATGCAGTTATAAAGAAGGCAAGACAGCCGCCATATTTCATTAGGAGTTTGTGGAGATTTGGCTTGTCACCTAAAGCACTTGAAAAGTTTTACAGATGTACCGTGGAGAGCATTTTGACAGGCTGCATTACCGTCTGGTATGGGGGTGGGGGGGGGCTCTGCACAGGATTGAAAGAAGCTACAGAAAGTTGTAAAGTTATTCAGCTCCATCATAGGTACTAGGTATCCAAGAATCCAAGGAGCAGTACTTCAGAAAGGTGGCAGCCATTATTAAAGACCCCCATCACCCTGGGCATGCCCTCTTCTCATTGCTACCATCAGGAAGAAGGTGCGGAGTCCTAAAGGCACACACACTCAGTAATTCAGGAACAGCTTCTTTCCCCTCTGCCATCTGATTTCTAAATGGACATTGAGCCCATGAACATAACCTATGTTTTCCTTATTTCTTTTTTGTAGTATTTATAATTAATCTATATATATATAGCCTATAAAAAGTATTCACCCCCCCCCCCCGAAGTTTTCATGTTTTATTGCTTTACAACATTGACTCAAAGTGGAATTAATTTGGCTTTTTTGACATTGATCAATAGAAAAGGACTCTTTCAGGTCAAAGTGAAAAGAGATCTCTACAAAGTGACCTAAATTATTTATAAATATAAAACACAAAATAGTTGATTACATAAGTATTTACCCCCTTCAACTCAGTGTTTAGTAGATGCACTTTTGCCAGCAATTACAGCCTTTGGACTGTGTGGATAGGTCTCTGCACATCAGGACACTACAACTTTCCCCCATTTTTCTTTACAAAACTACTCAAGCTCTGCCAGATTGCCTGGGGATCGTGAGTGAACAACCCTTTTCAAATCCAGCTGCAAATTCTCACTCTGACTTGGCCACACCAGGACATTACTTTGTTGCTTTAAGCCATTCCTGTGTAGCTTTGGCTTTGTGCTTGGGGTCATTGATTTGCTGGAAAACAAATCCTCTCCCAAGCTGCAGTTCTCTTGCAGACTGCTTCAGGTTTTCTTCCATTATTTCTGCATTCATTTTACCCTCTACCTTCAGAAGCCTTCCAAGGCCTGCTGCAGTGAAGCATCCCTACAGCAAAACACAGCCACCACCATGATTCACCACAGGGATGGTGTGTATGTTGTGTGGTGTTTGGCTTATGCCAAACATTATCATTTAGCTTAATGGCAAAAAAGCTTAATTTTGGTTTCATTAGACCATAGAATCTTCTTGCAGCTGACTTCAGAGTCTCCCACATGCCTTCTGGCAAACTCTATTTGAGATTTCATCTGGGTTTTTTCAATAGTGGCTTTCTCTTTGCTACTTTCCCATAAATCTGTGACTGGAGAATCACCCTGGCAACAGTTGTATGCACAGTCTCTCCCATCTCAGTCACTGAAGCTTGTACCTCCTCCAGAGTTGTCATAGGTCTCTTGATAGCCTCTCTCACTAGTCCCCTTCTTGCATGGTCACTGAGTTTTTGAGGATAGCCTGCTCCAGGCAGATTTACAGCTGTGCTATATTCTTTCCAGTTCTTGATGATTGTCTTAACTGTACTCCAAGGGATATTCAGTGACTTGGAAATTATCTTGCATCCATCTCCTGACATGTGCTTTTCAATAACATTTTTTGCAGAGCTGCTAAGAGTGTTCTTTTGAATTCATGGTGTAGTTTTTGCCAGGATACTGACTCACTAGCAGTGAGTCTTTCCAGATACAGGTGAATTTTTATTACAATCAATTGAAACACCTTGACTGCACACGAGTGATCTCTATTTAACTAACTATGTGACTTCTAAAACCAATTGGCTGCACCACTGAAGATTTAGTGTGTCATATTAAAGGGGGTGAATATTTATGCAATCAGTTATTTTGTGTTTTAGATCACATTGTAGAGATCTGTTTTCACTTTGATAGGATAGAGTTTCTGTCAATCAGTGACAAAAAAAGACTTTTTATAGGCACTGTACATAAGTACATAAGCGCACACACCCTAATATCCCATACATATTTACTGTAATTAGTTTATTTATTCATTTTCTTTATTTATGATGTATTGCTTTGCACTGATTCTGATTTGGAATCTGATTCAGTGAAAGTTGCAGAGGCAACATTGCAGTAATTCAACTACTTTCAGAGTTTTTGACAGAGGACTCCACAAACTGTGACTGAAGCATTAGTAATTCACAGCTTTGGTCTTCCTCTATAGCAGTGAGAAACACACTCACTAAATGCTGGAGAAAATTCAGTAGGTCAGGCAGCATCTATGGAGGAGAATGAACAGTTGACGTTTTGGGTCAAGAGCCTTTATCAACCCAAGAGATTCTGCATATGATGTAAATCCCAACACATCGATGCAGCTATAAAGAAGGCAAAACTGTGGCTATATTTCATTAGGGGTTTGTGAAGATTTGGTTTATCACCTAAAACACTCGAAAACTTTTGCAGATGTACTGTAGAGAGCATTCTGACATCACTGTAGGGAATGATGTAAAATTAGTCATTTCCATCTTGGGTAATATCCAGGACACAAAATGCTGGAGAAAACTCAGTAGATCAGGCAGCATCTATGAAGGGGAATAAACAGTTGATGTTTCAGGACGAGGCCCTTCATCAACACAGAAAGTCCAGCAGATTGCCGGGAATCCAAATCAACACACACAAAATGCTGGAGGAACTCTGCAAGTCAGGCAGCGTTATGGAGGAAAATAAACAGGTACCGTTTCAGGCTGAGACCCTTCATCAGGACTGGAATGGAAGGGGCAGAATCCAGAGTAAGATGGTGGTGGAGAGGATGAGTACAAGCTAGCAGGTAATAGGTGAGCCCACCTGAGGGGGCAGTTGGGCAGGAAGCAGTAACAATCTGGGAATTGATAGGTGGAAGAGAGAAAGGGCAGAAGGAGGTGGAATCTGCTACGAGTGGACGGTGTACTATGGAATAAAGGGAAGGAGTACAGCAGAGATATTCAGTCTACTTGCCTGAGGGGCCGCGCTCTGTTGTCGAGTATCAACATGAGCTCCACCCATGTAAATCACATCCCACATATTCAATTATAAATTTGATACCAGATATCTGATGGGAGTGCAATCTGGAATTGCAGTCCATACTCTGTTATGACTGATTTCCACACAGTCAAGTATTTATCAAACATATTCCAATAAAAAAATGTAATAACTGTTTAAATAAACACCTTAATTAATTAAGTAACTGCATATGGCTCATGGGCTGAGGGTTCCAATTCCACTGTTTGACTGTCTATCAATGGGTTCAGACATGGGTCACGAGGGTCTGTCGATTCTAGAACATAGAGTAACTTTGCTTAGACTTACTTTATTTACATTACTCTTGCAGATCTACTTCGAGAATGCCTTCAGGTACAGCTGAAGACAATTACTTCTTATTTTCCAAATTAAGTTTACTACGTAAGGGAAAGGGATGCTTTAAATCAAGGGTTCCCAAACATTTTTTTTTAGACCCTTACCATTAACTGAGGGGTCCATAGACCCAAGATGGGGAACCCCTGCTTTAAATTGTTTCCCATCCAGCACACCTCCAAACCTGACAAAATGCTCAACAATTGATGGTAACAATAGCGCAGTTACCAGAGCGAACACTCCTGACCTCTGGTGCTCTCTGTATAGAGTTTCAACATTGTCGCTGTGACTGGGAGCTTTTCCTATTGGTGTTCCAGGTGCCTTCCGCATCCCAAACATCGTTTCCGGTGGGCCGAGGGCTTATTCTTTTATCACCCACTGGATCACTTGGTCTGGCACTCTCATTTGCCAACCCACGTTCAAAAACTCCGAGGGAAAGTTGGCTCTCACAATTCTCTATTGAAAAAATTAGCAGGCACGAAATGAGGAAGTCAATGCTCCCAAACTTAGATCAAATGCCCTAGCACTCTGCTATGCACCTGCAGAATTCTGTGCATCTGTGTGGGGCAGATCAGCCCACTCCCACCTGATTTAGCTGACACTGACCTGCTCAACATCAACCAAACAACACTGAAGTGGCTGGCTGTCTGGTGTGGCAAGCTATGATGATCTCAAACATGTGTGGCCTGGCAGATTAATTAACCAAGGTAAGTTTTGCTTCACATGCAGATGAGTTGGTGGGAACGATAAATGTGTTAGGGTAGGATTCATTTAGAAATTAATTTAAATTAAGTTAATTTGATTTAAAAATGGACGTCCGCTTGCCTGTCCAAGATGGCACTGGCAACTTACAGCAACATCTTGCGGGCAACTCACAAAACTACTAGATACTATTTGTTGTTGTTCAGTCGTTAAATTGAGTCCAACTCCTCGTGACCTCAAGGACAGGGTTTCCATGGCAAGATATGGAAGCAGATTGCCAGGCCTTTCTTGGTATGTTGGCATTCATAGCAAGAGGATTCGAGTACAGGATGAGGGAGGTTCTACTGAAGTTGTACAAGGCCTTGGTAAGACCACACCTGGAGTATTGTGTGCAGTTTTGGTCCCCTAATCTGAGGAAAGACATTCTTGCCACAGAGGGAATACAAAGAAGGTTCACCAGATTGATTCCTGGGATGGCAGGACGTTCATATGAAGAAAGACTGGATCGACTAGGCTTATACTCACT
Source organism: Hypanus sabinus (assembly GCF_030144855.1). NCBI lineage: Eukaryota > Metazoa > Chordata > Chondrichthyes > Myliobatiformes > Dasyatidae > Hypanus > Hypanus sabinus. Next base: position 29,815,324 of record NC_082733.1, on the reverse strand, counting down.
GGAATCTAGAAGATTGAGGAGGCATCTTATTGAAACATATAAAATTCTAAAGGGATTGGACAAGCTGGATGCAGGAAGATTGTTTCCGATGTTGGGGGAGTCCAGAACGAAGGGTCACAGTTTAAGGATAAAGGGGAAGCCTTTTAGGACCGAGATGAGGAAAAACTTCTTCACACAGAGAGTGGTGAATCTGTGGAATTCTCTGCTACAGGAAACAGGTGAGGCAAGTTCATTGACTATATTTAAGAGGGAGTTAGATATGGCCCTGTGGCTAAAGGGATCGGGGGTATGGAGAGAAAGCAGGTACAGGGTTCTGCGTTGGATGATCATGCTGAATGGCGGTGCAGGCTCAAAGGGCCAAATGGCCTACTCCTGCACCTATTTTCTATGTTTCTATGTTTTCCGTGCAGATACTACTGTTGCCCTGGTTGGGGCCTGGCTGGGTTTGAACTCTGGACCATTTGAAGTCCAGAGCTGATGCCACTACACCACCAGCCATCCCACTAGTATATATGAAGTGTATTGGTGGGACGTACATCGTCCCATGATTGAGCTAGGATTAAATCCAGGAATTGCTGGGCAGCACAACTCAAAGAGCTAGAAAGCACTATTCTGTGTTGTATCTCAATAAAAAATAAATATATATATTACTGAGCTGTGATCGCTGCAATCGGCAACCCATAATTTCCCTTGAGGAATGTACCTTTGTCTGAATGAACTGATGATTTTGCAGTGTCCTGGGGGAAGTGGAAAACTGGACTCTCAGGAATGGTAGTATGGCTGGGATGGGGGTGGAAGTCGACATTAGAAGATAAGCCTGTGCTCGGCTTTGTTACTCTCAGCTGGTTAAAGCGCTGAGCAAGATTAAAGTCGTTGAGGCCAAGAGCAGAAAATGGAACAGGTGTTCAGCGCTCTCTGCCTGCATTTGACTGGTCTCCTTGTATTCTTGCTGCGACCACTGGGCGGGAGGTGCAGGAGTCCTGGGAGCCTCAGGACAGGAGCAGTTGTTGTATTGTGGCCACTCAAGCTCCTGGACCGACTAAACTCGCCTCAGCACGGAACTGGCTCTGCAGCCTATGAACTCACTTTCAGGGTCTCTGCAGTTTATATTCTATTTGTTATTTGTTTACTTTTTTAACTGTTTGTGCAATTTGTCCTTTTTAGTACACTCAACATGTGGCAGTCTTTGCTGTGTACAGTTTTTCGTGGATTCATTTGTGTTTCTTTGTTTTGTGAGGGCCTGCAGGAAGATGAATCTCAAGGTTGCATATGGTATACATACTTTGGTAATATATCTGAACATTGAACTAGGATGTCATTGAGCCAAAGTGTCTCTGTGCATATTCTTTGACCTTGATAAGGGTGTCCCTGATAAGATTGAGGGGGGATCTTATTGAAACGTATAAAATTCTAAAGGGATTGGACAGGCTAGATGCAGGAAGATTATTTCCAATGTTGGGGAAGTCCAGAACGAGGGGTCACTGTTTAAGGATAAAGGGGAAACCTTTTAGGACCGAGATGAGGAAAAACTTCTCCACACAGAGAGTGGTGAATCTGTGGAATTCTCTGCCACAGGAAACAGTTGAAGCCGGTTCATTGGCTATATTTAAGAGGGAGTCAGATATGGACCTTGTGGCTAAAGGGATCGGGGGATCGAAGAGAAATCAGGTACATGGTTCTGAGTTGGATGATCAGCCATGATCATACTGAATGGCAGTGCAGGCTCAAAGGGCCGAATGGCCTACTCCTGCACCTATTTTCTATGTTTCTAATCACCTGAGGCAAATGTAGGACCCTTCATGTATTTGAAGAAGTGGCCCCTCATCTACTATGGATCTCCTGGCATAAAATGGTTGAGGAGAAAAAATTAAAATCTGCAGATGCTGGATTTCTGAAATAAAACTGAAACACTCAGTTGGTCGGGCAGCATCCGTGGAAAGAGAAACAGAATCGTGGTCAGCCTATGTCAGAAGGATAGGGTTATGCTGAGTAGCCTGACTCTGCTTCTCCTAAAGCAACTTCTGACAGTTGATCGAAAGTTGGTGTTTATTTAGAATTTGAATTATCATTCCAGTGGATCCAGCAAAGCTCCTCCATTTCCAGGATGCCAGATGCCCATTCAGCTCAGTTTTACTCCAACCAGTTACTCTATCCCAAGGGTTAACCATCAGGCACTGCCAGCAAGGACAGAGATTCCTTTCTGTCTTTTTTCGATGAACACCGACTGTTCATTCATATCCATAGATGCTGCCTCATCTGCTGAGTTCCTCCCACGTTTTATGTGTATTTCTCTGGATTTCCAGCAATTGCCAAATCTCTCGTGTCTCTGATAAATATCAAAGTTCAAAGTTCAAATTAAATTGATTATCGAGATTTCGATATGTCACCATCCGCAGCCCAAGAAATTGAATTACAGGGTTGTATATGGTGACATACATGGACTTTGATAATAAACTTTGAACTTTGATATTTATTATAGACACAAGTGATTCTGCAATTGCTGGAAATCCAGAGCAACACATACAAAATGCAGGAGGAACTCAGTAGGTGAGGCAGCATCTATGGAGAAGAATACAAAGTTGGTTTTCATCAAGACTGGGAAGGAAGGCGAACGGAGGTAGAATAAGAAGCTGGGAGGAGGGAAAGGAGTACCAGTGGACAGGTGCTAGATGAGTCCAGGTGAGGGGGAAATTGTGTGGGTGGGGGAGGGGGGTAAAGTGAGGAGCTGGAGGTGATAGTTGGAAGCAATAAAGGACTGAAAAAGAAGGAATACTGTATGATAGGTGAGGACAGAGGACCATGGGAGAAAGGGAAGGAGCAGGGGCACCAATATTTATTAATCTTCAAATAAAGCTCATGGAGGCACACCGATGTCCCTTCACCACACTCAAATGTGATCTAAGGCCCAAGGTTGGGAATTCATTCAGGGCACATGCTGATGGCATAGTCCCAATTCCAAGTCAAAATTCTGTTCCATAGTTCCTCACTCAACAGAAGGAAGTTGAGAGCTCTCTGTCATTTTTGAAGGTCATAAATCTGGTGAATCACAATGCAGCAGGAAACATTCCTTTAAAAGTGAAACAGTTTATTATCAGGTGGAGTACACCCTCGGGAGTAGATGAGATGACACCATCTGCCCGGTGCACATCCTATTCATTATTAATGGGCCATGTTCCTATCAAAACATCTCGGGAAGCGTAAAGAGTTATTGATAATGGTGTCTCCTGAGCCTCTCACTTTGATAGGAAGTGTAATTTTTCTGAACAAGATATCGGTGGCAATGCTCAATAGAAAAAGTGTTTCATTCATGTTCCTCCAATGAAACTATAATGGCTACATCAGAAGCCATCCGACTTTTTGTCCATGTAGATAATTGATGAGATATCGGAGGAAGTAAAGGTCTTCCCTTGGAGACCGGAGACCTTCCAACAACTTGCCATCCACATTCTTCCCAGGCAACTATTTCTAGACTGATGAGGAAATTTCAGTGCATTGTGTTTCAATGAGGGTAGTTCTGACGGATGAATACCATTCAGCCCATCTAAGCACAAAATAATCTAATATAGTAATCAATCATTCAGAGGGTTTCACCCCTAGTTCTCTGGTCAGGAATCATTTCATATGTAGATAGATCATCCTGTGCCTAAAGAAGTCAGTACTAAATGCACGTGTAGGAGCCATGTGTCTATCTTCTGTCTGTCTTTATTGTGTTTTGGGTTGCGCGTTTATTATGGGTTGTGATAATTTGTCATGTGGGTTGGGAGTGATAGAAGCAAAAGTGTATAGTCACATATTCACACTTTGTTATTGCTAGTTTTAATTTAGTTAGAGAGGGAGTGAACCAGGGAATGAATAGTTTTGTTGACCCCTTAGTTACTCTCATTTCACTAGTCTCACTACTTTACACTACTTTCATTAGTTTATTATTGCCACAATAGGTCAACGGCAGACACAATCTCAATGGTTCTCCACACAGCCTTAGACCACCTGGACAATACAAACACCTATGTCAGGATGCTGTTCGATTAAAGGTTTGTTTACTAAGTGGTCACCTTTATCTTTATCCCTAATAGGTAGGATTAATGCTATTAAGATGGTTATTTTACCTAAGTTTTTCTATATTTTTCAAGCGATACCAATTTTTATCCCGAAATTCTTTTTTTACTAATGTTGACTCTAAAATTTCTTCATATATATGGCAGAATAAAAATCCCAGGTTAGGTAAAACATATTTACAGAAGACAAAAAAGGAAGGCGGGTTAGCATTACCTAATTTCAGATTTTACTATTGGGCAGTTAATATTAGATATTTGTTATGTTGGTTGAAAGATGGGGGTGGATCTTTTGGCCCTTGTTGGGTGAGTTTAGAAACTAAATCGGTATCAGCTTATGCTCTGGGTTCTATTTTAGGAACTTCTCTCCCTTTTGCTCTTTCTAAATTGCCGAAACGAATTGACAATCCGATAGTTAAACATACTTTGCGTATATGGTTTCAATTTTGGAGATTTTTTGGGTTGACTCAATTCGTTTTAAATAGTCCTATTGTATCTAATTGTTTTTTTCACCCTTCCATTATAGATCAAGCTTATTTGGCTTGGAAAACTAAGGGATTACTAAGATTTTCTGATTTATTTTTAGATAATTGTTTCATGTCTTTTGAGCAATTATGCAACAAATATAACTTGCCTAGATTTCATTTTTTTAGATATTTACAGATTAGACATTTTTTAAGTTCTGTACTCGCTACGTTTCCAAATTTTGTGCCTTCAGATATTTTGGAGAGTTTATTTGAATTAGACCCTTTTCAAAAAGGGCTTATTTCAAAACTTTATAATATAATTATGAAGATACGTTCAGAGCCTCTTTATAAGACTATAAAGGATTGGGAAAGAGAGCTTAGTCTTAGAATTTCTAGTGAGAATTGGGATAGAATTCTTCAATTAGTTAATACATCATCGTTATGTGCCAAACATTCATTAATACAATTTAAGGTCGTACATAGGGCCCATATGTCCAAGGATAAATTAGCTCATTTTTACTCTCATATTAGTCCTATTTGTGATAGATGTCATTCTGAAATTGCGTCTTTAACTCATATGTTTTGGTCTTGTTCATTTTTGGAGAAATATTGGAAAGATATTTTTGATATTATTTCTGCAGTTTTGAATATCGATTTACAACCTCATCCTATTACCGCAATTTTTGGTTTACCAATGTTAGACTCACTGCATTTATCTTCTTCTGCCCGTCGAATGATTGCATTTCTAACTCTGATGGCTAGAAGATCTGTATTGTTGAATTGGAAAGAAATTAATCCTCCCACTGTACTTAATTGGTTCTCTCAAACTATGTTATGTTTAAATTTAGAAAAAATTAGAAGTGGTACTTTTGAGACTTCTATTAAATTTGAAAAGTTATGGAGACCATTTATTCAACATTTTCATATGATGTAATATAACTCTGTGCCAAGTTCATTTGATTTCCCAGCTTTTAGCTTATGTATTTTGAGAGGACCGGAAGTGACGGCATTGATGAATACTTATTTTTGTGAGATATTATAAACAGCCCCCTTTTTTTTCTCTCTTTTTTTGCTTCTTTTTTCTTCTATATTACTTATTAGTTATTAGATTAGATTAGCTAGTTTTGCATTATATATTTTTTTCTTTCTTTTTTCTGTTTTCTTTATATCATATATTATGAAATATTTAGACTTACTATGTTCATACATATAGTTTATGGCTTATGTCTTGGTAAACTCATTTATATTGTAACTATTATGTATGTTTTTTTCATATGTAATGTAATTTATATGTTGGTAATTTCTTTATCAATATATCATTTGTATTCTGTCCATATTACTAATATTAATAAAAAGATTTAGAAAGAAAGAAAAAGAAAGGATGCTGTTCATCGACTATAGCTCAGCAGTTAACACCATTGTTCCCACAATCCTGCCCTTTCCTCACTGTTACCATCAGGAAGGAGGTACAGGAGCCTAAAGGTACACACTCAGTGATTCAGGAACAACTTCTTCCCCTCTGCCATCTGGTTCCATCATTGAACCTGTGAACACTACCTCACTTTTTTAATATATATTCTTCCCGTTTTTACAGGATTTTTAATCTAATCAATATACACATACTGTAATTGAATTACTTATTTTTTCTTTTTCTTCTATATTATGTATTGCATTGAACTACTGCTGCTAAGTTAACAAATTTCACGACACATGCTGGGGATAATAAACCTGATTCTGATACTACATAAGATAGTTTGTTTGTGCTGGTTTCATAATAAAAGACTTTTTCTTGACCTGCAACTCAGTTATTTGCAAGCAGGTCACACAAGTGTTAATTCCTTCACAGTCTCTCAGCAGTTTTGGTTCGTTTCTCAAGTAACCCCTACAGCATGGCCTTATCAAGCAATTTTCAGATTTACGATCCCTTAACCAAACCATTTGGCTTCTACCTTCGTAAAACCAGATCCTGGGTTAAATTCTTTCAAAATTGAAAAGCAACCGTTTTGCTAGTCTTCCCACATTACTGCAGAGCCTGATCAATCTGCTCTCTCCCATCTCCAGTGTTAAAAATATTCCCCTTGCACTTAGGTTTGAAAAACTAAAGAAGAGAAAAGCTTTCATTTAGCAAGTTCTTTTCAAAGCCTCGCCTATACACCTACTATAACACTTACGTGCAATGGAATGAACTTAACAGTACAGAAAATGCAGAATGTTGGCGTGAATTCCCCTTGTGATTCTTCTACAGGTGTTTCAGACAGAAGAGAGAGCTGAGAGTGTAGAACAGTCCAGCTCAAGTACTGGCCCTATCACCCGTAATGTCTGTGGCTACCATCATGCCAATTTAAACAACACATATATCTGCACATAGTTTATATCTATTCATTCCTGCCCATTCATGAGCCTGTCTAAATATCTCTCAGACGTTGCCATTGTATCTGCTTTCCTGGCATCACGTTCCAGGCAGCACAACTGTTGTGTTAAAAAAAACGTATTGTATAAACCACCTTTAAACTCTCCCCCTCTCCTTAAAGCTATGGTTTAAGTCTATGGGACAGCATGTTAGCTGAGCAGTTAGCGAATTCAGTTTACAGTGCCAGTGATGACCAATTGTGGTTCAATTCCTGCTGCTGTCTGCAAGGAGTTTGTACATTCTCCCTGTGACCCCGTGGGTTTCCTCCAGGTTTTCCCACCACATTCCAGACACGTAGGGTTGGTAAGTTGTGGGCTTGCTATGTTGGTGCTGGAACCATGGTGACACCAATGTGCCACCCCAGCATATCTTTGGACTGTATTGGTGACTGATGAAAAACAACACAATTCACTCTATGTTTCAATGTACATGTGACAAATACAGCTAACCTTTACCCTTTAAGTATTTGTATTTCCACCCTTGGAAATAGACGCTATCAACCCTGTTTATGCACATAATTTCCTATGTTTCTATTAAGAGTCATCCCCAGCTTCCAATGCTCTAGTGAAAAAGATCCAACCTGCCCTTAAAGCTAATCCCCTGTAATCCAGGCAATATTCTGGTGAAACTCTTCAGAATGGGGAGCAGACTTATCCTCAGTTTAACGTCTCCAAAAAGTAGCACAACCAACAGTCCAGCACTAAACTGTCAGGCATTTTTTTTCTGCCAAGTCCCAGAAATGAGATTAAACCCACGCGTGCTCCTATGGCCAATTTAAAAAGTGATTGGATCAGTATTGCACGCAGTTTGAACACAGCTTTCCCTCAGTGTTGTTCATGAATGTTGCTCTGCTCAGTGATATCTTGAGCACTAAGATTCCCACATCTCTTTCAATATCATTCCTAGCCATGGACAGGTACAATTTCATTTCGTTTTCTTTTTACATATGACCCAATCTTACATAATCTTCTGATCCTCCCTCACTTCTGCCCACTTGTACATTATCAGATTATGGAGTCATAGAACACAGAAGGAGTCCTTTCAGTACAGCCCAGGAGGGCAAAAACTAGAGGGCATAGATTCAAGGAGAGAGGACAAATATTGAGGGGTAACTTCTTCATGCAGTGGGTGGTGCATATAGGGACTGAGGTGCAAGAGGAAACTGTTGAGACAGGTAAAGTCTGCCCTAAACAGTTATTCTACCCAGTCCCATTGACTTGCACTTGGACCATAACCCTTCACGCCCCTTCCAATGATCATGCCCACTTTTTTTTCTATTTTTTTTTCGAAATTTTACATTAAGGTGCCCAAAGTGGATTGATGAGCACCTCAATTAATGTGACTGGTGCAAGCAGCCACGAACTTTCACTCACATTGTACTTGCCCTGATCACAGCCGCAAAACGTGCTCTCCATGGTGTAGCTTCGGAGTATCCCAATCTCTCTCCAAACCACCACCCGGGCCGTGGCTTCCCGTGACTTCTGTACCAAGAAGCAGCAGCGACTGATGGTAAATGTGGGGCAACACTTGTCCAGAACTCTGGGAATGTCCTACAGAAAAATGATTCAGATTGATAGGATCGTGGAGTAATGTGGCCCTTCAGCCCAATTCTTCCATACTAACTAAGTTGCCCAGCTAATCTCATCCCATCAGCCTGTGTTTGACACATATTCATTTAAACCTTTCTTAGGTACACATTGCCCAAGTGTTTTTTAAATGTGGTTATTGTACCAGCCTCAACAGGTTCCTCTTGTGCCTTTTTCCATATACGCACCACCCACTACATGAAAAAGTTGCCCCTCAGAGCTCTTCTAAATCTTTCTTCTCTCTTCTTAAATCTATGACTTCTAAGTTTTTTGATTTGCTTTCCCTGGGAAAATGACTGTGTGTATTTATGCTGTCTATGCTCTTCAGGATTTTATACACACCTATAATGCCAACCCTTAGTTTGCGTTGCTCCAAGGAATAAAGTCCTAGCCTGGCTAGCCTCTCCATATCACTCAGGCCTGGTTATATTCTCATAAAAATTCTTTGCACAAGTTCCAGCTAGCTGATGTCTTTCCTATAACAGAGTGATGAAAATTGTACATAGTCCTCAGGTATAGCCTCAGCAAAGTCTTATACAACAGCAACAAAACATCCCAAATCCTGTAATCAGCACCCTGAGTGATGAAGGCCAGGGCCAAACACCTTCATCACTGCCATGTCTACTTGTGACAACAATTTCATCAGGAACTATGCACTTTTACTCATATACCTCTCTGTTCTTCAACACACCCCAGGACCCTACTGTTGACTATGAACCTTCCACCCTGGTTGGACTTCCAAAACTCCAACACCTCGCACTTATCTGAATCGAACACCATTTGCCATTCCTTTGCCCATACACCTTCCCGAACAAGAAACCCCTGTAATCCTTAGCCACCTTTTTCACTGTCTACATTGCTACCTGTCATTAGCAAACACGTACATTTTAAATTATATAATCATTTATAGTTTATTATCACCACAATAGGTCAACGGCAGACACAACCTCAGTGGCTCTTCACACGGCCATAGACCACCAAGACAATAGAAACACCTATGTCAGGATGCTGTTCATCGACTATAGCTCAGCATTTAACACCATCATTTCCACAATCATGCCCTTTCCTCACTGTTACCATCAGGAAGGAGGTACAGGAGCCTGAAAGCACACACACAGTGATCCAGGAACAGCTTCTTCCCCTCTGCCATCTGGTTCCATCATTGAACCCATGAACACTACCTCACTCTTTTAATATATATTAATTTTGTTTTTACACAATTTTTAATCTATTCAATATACACATACTGTAATTGATTTACTTATTTTTTTCTTTTTCTTCTTCTAGATTATGTATTGCATTGAACTGCTGCTGCTAAGTTAACAAATTTCACGACACATGCTGGTGATAATAAACCTGATTCTGATACTACATAAGATTGTTTGTTTGTGCTGGTTTCATAATCATTTATAGAAGTCATTACATAATTGATGAGTAACATTGGCACCAACTCTATGGCACATGACTAGTGAAGAACCTTCAGTATAAGCAGCAAACTTCTACCATCATCATCATTTCAAATGTCTATTTAATTCAGTAACCAGCAAAGTAATTACGGTGTCTTTTCCATCTATTCCCTCGCAGCTTAACACATCATTCCATCTTTGCCTTTTCAACCACCTTCCCCCCTCACCTAGTTTCACCTATCACCTGCTAGAATGTACACTTCATCTCCTCTTCTCTGTTTCTTCTGCCCCCTTCCTTTCTGGTCCTGATGAAGGGTCTTGACCCAAAATGTCAACCTATGTAGATGCTGCCTGATTTGCTGAGTTCCTCTGGATTTTTGTGTGTGCTGTTCAAGACTTGCAGCATCTGCAGAATCTTTTGTGTTTATATGGTCAATTTAGAGCTTTGCATTCATTGTGAAGAGAGAGTGAGATGGTTTAATAACTTTGGGGAAAATATTTCACATCACATTACTGGTAAAGTCTTGGCACAGCAGCATCCAAAAAAAATTCTATTCAGTATTCTGACTTTAAAGTTACAGATTTTCCATTATATTTTACACCTTTGGCATTCAGTATGAGAGAGAGGTTTGCAGTTGTCGGTGGATAAATAAGTAAAGTCAATGGCACTTTAGAGAGGTCTCTGCCAGACAATAGAGCAGTTTGAATGGGCAATGCCCATCAATGGAACTACAGGGGCTCAACATTTTTAATAGACCACCAAGAGAAGCCAGTATTTGTCAGTGGTGATAAGCCAGCACCAGTGAGGAAATAGAGTGTATGTCAAAAGAGCAATGTGGGAATGGGTGTCTTTCAACTAACTGGTGAGAGGGAGGAAGATCGATTAATAATAATGAGTAGCAGATCTTCAGCTCAAATTCGAAAAGGACGGTGACCATCGGTCAGCTGATGTGAACGGTGACCATCGGTCAGCTGATGAGAAGAACAGTGACCATCGGTCAGCTGATGAGAACGGTGACCATCGGTCAGCTGATGAGAACGGTGACCATCGGTCAGCTGATGAGAAGGATGGTCATCATTGGTCAGCTGATAAGGATGGTGACCATCGGTCACCTGTTGATCAGAACAGTGACCATCAGTCATATGCTGAGAAGTAACCTTTGACACCCCTACTAATCAAGAACCTATCAACCTTGGCTTTAAATATACCAATGACGTGCCCTCCACAGCTCTCTGTGGCAATGAATTCCATAGATTCACCACTCTCCGGCTATAGGAATTCCTCTTCATCTCTGCTGTAAAGGGATATCCTTCTGTTCTGAGACTGTGCCCTTTGGTCCTACACTCTCACGCTATTGGAAACACCCTCTCCACCTCCACTGTTTCTAGGCCTTTCGATATTCGGTAGATTTAATAAGATTCCCTCTTCATCTTTCTAAATTCTAGCAAGTACAAGCCTAGAGCCATCAAATGCTCTTCATACATTAATACTTTCAGTCCTGGGATCATTTTCATAAACCTTCACTGGACCCTCCAGAAATAACCTCTTTCTATACACATATTGTTGAGAAATAAAACGGCAGACTACAAAGTGCTAAAGCAAGGAAGTTTCATGTAGTTTAATAACTTATAGTAATAATTTTGAATCTTCACATAAGGATAAAGGGATAAAATAGAATATATCAGGACTGCACTCACTCGATAGCCAATGTCTTCTTTCAGAGTTGCTGTGTCAATGCTGGACTTCGATTGCCACAGTGTCTCCTTAAGACTGCAACCATACATGAAAACGTTTTTCTTCCTTGAGTGCCCATGGTAGTCACAGAAAACCTGGTGGAAACCACATTCAGAACAAAAATAGTGAGATTTTATGCAAATGTACACTTGGGGGACTGAAAAGACCCCATTTTTTATAGAAGGAATGGAACCAGGTATAAAACCAGAAGTCAAAATCAAGCATGCGAAACTAGATTGTAATTCAGTGTCCTTTAAACTGAAACACGTGATTGCTTTGTATTTTCAATGCTATGTGACTCTAATCGGGATCCAGATGCATCACAGCTTGGTATGGCAACTGCTCTGCCCAAGACTACAAGAGACTACAGAGAGATGTGTACATTGCTCAGGCTGCCATGAAAAGCAGCCTCCCCTCCATGGACTCTCTGCTCTTCCTGCAGCCTCAGCAAAGCAGCCTGCGGAATCAAAGGCCCCTATCATCCCTGTCATTCTTTCTTCTCCCCCTTCAATCAGGCAGAAGATACAAACACTTGAAAACACATACTACCAGGCTCAAACAGAGCTTCTTATCCCTCAGTTATACGACCCTAGAAAAGACCTATATGAAATCTTGATTTCAAAAGTAACCTTATCATTTCCCTTGTACCTTTTTGTCTACCTGCACTGCATTTCTCTGTAACTAAAACTATATTCTGCATTCTGTCATTAATCGTCCCTTTGTACTAACTTCATGTGCTTACGTTTTAAAATGATCTGTGTAAACAGCATGCAAAGAAAGTTTATTCACTGTATCCTGGTATATGTGACAATGAATTATCGGTGTATCACAGGTGTACCAACTTCAGATTCAGATTAATTTACTGTATTTATCACGAGTACATCAAAACATGAGTGAAATTAAACATCTGTATTAACAACCAACACACCTTAACTATGTGCTGGCTACAGCACACAAATGTCACCACACGTGCCAGCGTCAACGTAGCATGACCACAATTTTCAGAACAACATAGAATGTAACAAAACAGAACACAATCAACCAAGCTCCATTCCTCTCTCTCTTTCTCTCTCTCTCTCTCTCTCTCACACACACACACACACACACACACACACACACACACACTCACTCATTCACTCACCCTCTCACTCCTCCAACCTCAGGACTGCTCAAGTGAATTCTGAGCTTCTCATACTTTTGCTCTGAAATACTCTTCTTTTGGCACTGTATCGAAGAGAAGTGAGAAATTGTTGGGTACTGTGTTCTGTGTTATCCTGAGACTTGGCTTACACAGAGTACGCCAGAAACGATGATCAGATCTGAATGTTTCTTGATACACAGGATGATCAAAATGTTGATTTGAAAAAGACAAAAGGTGGAGGTGTTTATTTCATGATAAACAATCTGTAGTGCCCCAATGCGCTGGTTTTGTCATACCCTGGATTCTTAACGATCAAATGCCAACCATTCTAGTTACCAAGCGAGTTCTCCTTCATGACCCTGGCCACAATTTACGTACCACCAGTGATCAACTGTAATCAAGTGTTTGAGGTACCTAAATATACCATCACCAAACAAGAAACAGTCCAGCCCAACACATTTCATATCATAGTCAGGGATTTCAATCAGGGACATTTGAAGAAATCCCTGCCTGATTACCATCAGCAGAAAACCTGTAGCATCAGAGGTACAACACATTAGACTACTGTTATAGTAGACAAGGAATGTCTACCATTCCATGCCCAGACCACACTTCAAGAAATCTGATCATTTGGCTATCCTTCTCCAACCTGCATACAGGAAAAGGCTAAGGAGCAAGGCAGCAGAGATGAGGACAACAAAGAGGTGGTTTCAGGAGGCACAGCAGAGGTTGCGGGATTATTTTCAGTCTGTTGACTGGGCCGTGCTCAAGGACCCTTCTATGTAATGAATACACCATGGTTGTCATGGACCTTATAAAAATAGTCGTAGACAATTCATTCAGAGACTCCCCCACTCAAAAGCCCTGGGCAAAGCATGAGATCCACAATCTACTGGCAGCCAGATCAGAGGGATCCAAGTCTGACGACCAAGAAAGGTCCAGGCCTGATCTCCAGAAAGCTATTTTGTGGGCAAATTGGCAATTCAGGACTAAACTAAGTGAAGGATGCTTGACAGCTGTTGCAGGGCTTCAATACTATCTTTTCTTATAAAGTTAAACCAAGCGACATAGGTGAAAGCAGGGCTTCACTTCCAGATGAGCTCAGTGCTTTCTACGCTCACTTTGATCCACAAAACTTGAAGGAACCAGCATGAGAACCCAGAGCCCCCAATAATATAAGACCATAAAACATAGGAGTAGAATCAGGCCATATGGCTCATCGAGTCTGTTCTGCCATTTAATCATAGCTGATCCTATTTTCTCCCCTCCTCAGCCCCACTCCTTGGCCTTCTCCCCATAATCTTTGATGCTGTGTCCAATCACAAACCTATCAAGCTCTGCCTTAAATACACCCAACAACCTGGCCTTCACAGCTGCCTGTGGTGTTAAACTCCACAAATTCACCACCCCTGGCTAAAGAAATTTCTTCACATCTCTGTTTTAAATGGACGCCCCACTATCCCGAGGCTGTGCCCTGTTGTCCTAGCCTCCCCCCATCATGGGAAACATCCTTTCCACATCTAATCTATCTAGGCCTTTCAACATTTGAAGGGTTTTAATGAGATCCCCCTCATCCTTCTAAATTCCAGTGACTACAGACCCAGAGCCATCAAACGTTCCTTGTAACCCTTTCATTCCCAGAATCATCCTTGTGAACCTCCTCTGGACACTCTCCAATGGCAGCACATCTCTTCTAAGATGAGGGGCCCAAACTGTTCACAATACTCAAGGTGAGGCCTCACCAGTGTCTTATAAAGCCTCAGCATCACATCCCTGCTCTTGTACTCTAGACCTCTTGAAATGAATGCTAACATGGCATTTGCCTTCCTCACCACCGATTCAATCTGCAAGTTAACCTTTAGAGTGTTCTGTACAAGGACTCCCAAGTCCCTTTGCAGCTCAGATTTTTGGATTTTCTCCCCATTTAGAAAGCAGTTTGCACACTTATTTCTACTACCAAAGTGCATGACCATGCATTTTCCAACATTGTATTTCATTTGCCACTTTCTTGCCCATTCTCCTAATCTGTCTAAGTCTTTCTGCAGCCTACATGGTTCCTCAATACTACCTGCCCCCATACCAATCTTGGTATCATCTGCAAACTTTGCAACAAAGCCATCTATTGCATCCTTTAAATCATTGATATACAACATAAAAAGCCTGAACCAACACCGACCCCTGCAGAACACTACTAGTCACTGGCAGCCAACCAAAAAATGATCCTTTTGTTCCCACTTGTTGTCTCCTACCAATCAGCTAATACTCTAACTTTGCCAGTAACTTTCCTGTAATACCATGGGCTCTTAACTTGGTAAGCAGCCTCATGTGTGGCACCTTGTCAAAGGCCTTCTTAAAGTTCAAATATACAACAGTCACTGCATCTCCTTTATTTATCCTACTTGTAATGTACTCAAAGAATTCCAGCAGGAAATCAGGCATGATTTCCCCTCAAGGAAACTAGGCTGACTTTGCCCTACCTTGTCCTATGTCACAAAGTACTCCATAACCTCATCCTTGACTTCAACATCTTCCCAACCACTAACGTCAGTCTAACTGGTCTATAACTTCTTTTCTGCTGCCTTCCTCCTTTGTTAATGATCCTGTGATTTCAGTCATTGAGGCCGACATGGCAGCATCTTTCAGGAGGGTAAACCCATGGAAAGCATTGGCCCAGACGGTGTACCTGGTCGAGAACTAAAAACCTGTGCTGATGAACTGGCTGGAGTTTTCACAGAGATCTTTAACCTCTCGCTTCAGTGGTCTGAGGTACCGACCTGCTTCGAGCAGGCTTCAATTACACTGGTGCCCAAGAAGAACATGGACATCTGCCTCAATGAGTAAAGTCCAACAGCACTTATGTCCACAGTGATGAAGTGCTTTGAGAGGTTGGTGATGAAACGTATCAATTCTGTCCTGAGGCTTGGATCCACTCCAATTTGCCTACGGAGCACAACAGGTCTGTAGCAGATGCTCTTTCATTGGCTCTTCACTCAACCCTGGAACATCTGGACTGCAAAGAGCATACATCAGAATGCTCTTTATTGACCACAGCTCGGCATTCAATACTATCATCCTGCAAAACTAATCAATAAGTTTCAAGACCTTGGCCTCCACGTCTCCTTCTGTGACTAGATCCTCGATTTCCTCATTTGACCCCAGTCGGTTTCGACTGGTAACAATGTCTCCTCCACAATCTCCATCAGCATAGGTGCACCACAGGGCTATGTGCTTAGCCCCCTGCTCTACTCACTTTACACTCATGACTGTGTGGCTAACGACAGCTCCAATGCCATATTTAAGTTTGCCAATGATTCCACTGCTGCTGGCCATCTCAGAAATAGTGATAAATCAGCATCCAGGAGGATATTTTAATTTACTTCAAAATTTGAACTTCTGATACTCACCAGTGGGGTTCTTCCAATGCTCTTCATGTAGCTGAGAAGCCCTTTTGTGTGATAAATTGTTGGGTGCAGGTCAGGACTTGGCTCAGACCATTGTCTGTTCAGATCCTCTCCGCTCAAAGAACAACGATGGCTAAAAAACAAAACAGAATTAAGGAAACTTTAAAGTTTGCAAAGCAATTCAATCTTGTGAAACAGTGGAAGACTTCACCCAAGAGATAACTCTCTAACAGCACCAGGAGATGGAATAGGCATGACCAGCAACACAAGTTCTTCATTTGTGAAGAATGTCACTTGGATCACGAACTGTGCAACTGAGGTCAGATGTAAATGGCATTCATGGTATTGCTGTCACTAATCACTAGCAATGCTCTATGAATTAAGGAAGTCAACAATACTGCTCACTCTTCTACTCCCCCTATGCATTTTTAGAGAATGCATGGCTAAAATAGGAGGGTTGAGTTTTCCCTGAGAGATGTGAGATTAAACAGTCAGTAACTGTTCCAAAATCTGTAGACTCCAATGACCACTATTGGATGAGGAAACAAATACAGACCAGGGTGACATCAGACAAAGCTGCCATCTGGTATCGCTGTAGTGCAGCGGTTAGCACAATCACTTTACAGCGACTGAAACCACCGATTCACGCTTCTGACGGTAAGGAGCTTGTAAAAAGTTTGTATATTCTCCCTGTGACCATGTGGGTTTCTGCCCACATTTCCAAGATTTACAGTTAGGCCGGTAAGTTGTGGCCATGCAGTGTTGGCACCCGAAGCAGCTCTCCGCACAATCCTCATTGATTTGATTTGATTTAAATAGATGCAAACAACATACTTCACTGTAGGTTTTGATGTTTCAATGTAGATGTGACAAATAACATCAACTGTTAAATCTTTATCTGTATAATTTATCTTAATCTGCTGTGTTCAGCAAATAAAAATATGAGGGATGGTTAGCGCGTTATGAAAGACAGCCAAAAAGTCCTAAGAACAAACCAGGCCGCGAACGCACAGGGAATTGTGAAGCTTCCAGGTATATTCTATCAATACCAGTACACCCTGGTCCAGTTCATGTGGTTATGGAGTGATAATAGAACAACCACCTCTGTCGCAATATAAAATGCCAGTGGTTTGCAGCTGTTTGATTTTTTTTCCAATATATCTGACTTCTTTCAAGTGAAAGCCGCATTCCCTTAAGCTCCAGCTGAGGACAGCATCTTTGAGAGCAGCCTGCCTCCCCCAAATGTTGGCGACCGTTCAGGAGCACAGCCAACTGCAGCAAACGCCTGATGAGAGCTTCCAGGCCCCAACGCAGGCAGTTATCAACAACCGAACAATCAGGGCAAATCCTCACTCGAGTAGTCTATATTTATCACCCTTCTGAATGCAGCTTTTCAAAGGATTCTGTTTAGCAAAACTGGAACCAACAGCAAGACTCCCCAGACAAAACAGTTAATATAAATTTCACTTTGAGAAATCTGACTTTCTAATTAAATAATTTCTACTGTTCAAACCAATTTAAATTGATAATTAGAGGGATTTTTAATTTAATAATGGGATTTTAATAAGCGTTCTTCCCATGTGACTCTCTGCCATCAGTGAAATCGAGAACAAGTGCATTTGCAAAGCACCCCGCACTGTGCAAGAACAATGCTCTGCACCCTGTATTCATCCCCAGAGATTACCTCATTCCCAAACTATGTGCACAGTTAGCAAGGTTCTTGCAGCAATCAATGGGCGATTTACAAATTCCAACTGAGCTTCTTTCTTTAATGCAATTTTATAACATCTGCGATTACAGGTTTGTCAATATAAAATGGATATAGTTTGCGCATCTTATTTACAATTTCCTTTTACAATATTCATCGGACACTGTGATTCATAAAGAGTTGGCTATTATGTGTACTCTTATAAAGGTGGAGATTAAACCTAAAAATATATTGTTCTGGCACTATTGTCCTGGGTACACACACTTTAAGAAAGATTCAAGGATTTGTAAAGATATTTGTCAAATGAGAAGCAACTTTAGCTGTATTGATAAGCTGGAAATTTTTTCATTGGAAAGACTATGAAAAGTATAAGCAAAGGAGAAAGGAAGAACTTGTTCACATTGAAGAAGGATCAAGGACTAGAATGTGGAATGAAGATGACTGGCAAAAGAATCAGAAGAGATACGAGGAAATGTCTGTCTGCACAGCAAATGGGTAGATTCTGGAAAGTGCTGTCCAGGATGGCAGCAGAGGCAAACTGCAGCATTCAGAGTCAGAATCAGATTTAATATCTCCAGCATTTGTCGTGAAATTTGCCAACTTTGCTGTAGCATTTGTTAGTCTTGTGAGACCATGGACTTGCGCCTTGGAAGGTTTCCAGGGCGCAGGCCTGGGCAGGGTTGTATGGGAGACCGGCAGTTGCCCAAGCTGCAAGCCTTCCCCTCTCCACACCATTAATGTTGTCCAAGGGAAGGGTACTAGGAACCAACCAGCTTGGCACCGGTGTCATAACCAGCTTGGCACCGGTGTCATCACAGAACAATGTGTTGTTAAGTGCTTTGCTCAAGGACACAACACACTGCCTCAGCTCAGCTCAAACCAGTGACCTTCAGATCACTAGACCGATGCCTTATCCACTAGGCCACGCACCAACACAGTAGCAATACATGATAAATAAATACAGAGAAAAAAAACTGAGTTACATTATATATATATATGTCTATTAAATAGTTAAATTCAAATAAGTAGTGCAAAAACAGCAATAATAAAGTATTGAGGTAGTATTCACGGGTTCAATGTCCATTTAGAAATAAGTTGGCAGATGGGAAGGAGCTGTTTCTGAATTGCTGAATGTGTGCCTTCAGACTTCTGTACTTCCATCCTAACTCTGCAGAGGGCATGTCCTTGGTGATGGGATCCTTAATGATCGATGCCTCCTTCCCAAGGCACCACTCCTTGAAGATGTCTTGGAGAAGAAGGGGGCTGGTACCCATGATAGAGCTCACTAATTTTACAAGTCATTTTGCATTCCAAAGGGATCTGAATAATTATCTGAATAACAAATGTATTTACCAGGCTGTAGAGAGAGGACAAAGGTGTGGAACTTCTAGATTGTTCTGTGATTATATTGCTTTCAGCATCTGTAAAGCCCTAAACTAAAAAAAAGATTTTAAAGATATTTATCCGAATAGATATCTATAGGTACTCCCACTGCAGGCATGGCAAATAGCATCCTCCTGGTCTTCAAGGACTAGCTTACTCCCCTGTCTAGCTTCTGCAGTGGGGTTTATCTGCTACGCACTATTTGAGTGGTGGGTCGCCCTCACCCCCATAAAAGAGAAGATACATTCAGCTAATGAAGTAGTTAAAACACAGTGTATTTTATTTTTAATGATACACAGTTAGTTTCAGACAAATAATTCCTAACGCACATTTAGCATTCACAGAGGGTTTCTAATTTATAAAAGATTTCTGAATTACAAAAGATTTACAAACCACAAAGCATTTCAAACCACAGATACAATTCTTACAAAGTAGTACATACCAACAAGTTGCAGGTGAAACTGTCAGACACCGAAAGTTGTGAATCAATTCTAGTTCTTCTTTCTGTAAACTTATTTTCCTGTTGTTCTCTTTTGGATTCTGAGCAATCACAATGCTGCTGATATTTATACTATTTTCTACTAGATGACATCACCTGAAACTGGTGTTTTTCAGATACCCTTGACTGGGACAAAGTAACTCACACAAATGGTCTGAAAGCTTCTGGTGACAGAGACCCCAAAAGTCCACAACTAATGCTATGAGGTCTGACCCACAAACATCCCAGCTTATAACCATGTTTGATGTGCTAAGTGACATGACCCCAATGTCATGTGTTTGGCTCATGTAGACAAGTCTCCTGGTCACTTCACTTTGCAAAGTTGTGCCTTCAACTTCCAACTGATTTCTGCTTGCAATTTAGATTAAGACCTGGGTGCTGGTTGCAATGAAAAGCAGAGCAAAGAATAGTTGTTAGAAGTTTACATTTATCACTAACATCTCTGACCCCTTGGATGTGCTAGAAAGCTGATTTTAGCAATAAGCCTCTTGGGTCCTGGAAAGTGAATATTCATCACAGTTCTTGTCTTGATCTAGTACAGAATCAGGCTGAACAGTCTTCGTGCTGCAATCATTCTGTGAATTTATGATTAGAATTAAACATGGCGTTGTCCTTGATGGTGGCATTGCATGAACTCTCTATTCCACCAAATCCATTCTAGCCTGATCCTTCCTCTTGTCACCAATTTGTGACATTGCTGCTGCTCTGAAAACTTCTCATAATATCATAGGAATGTGCAAGAAAAGAATGTATTTACCCATCATGTCCACACCAAAATCTCATTAGCCAGATCCAACTCTGCTCCCATTCTAATCTCTGGTGATCCAAACTTCCCCCATCTACTGTTACTGCCAAATCCTTGCCTTTAAGCTGCAATACATTATTCTTTACTCCATTTCTTTATTCAATTTATTCTTTCTCAATCATCCCCTATTAATTTGCAGGCGAGTTAAAAATAGCAATAAAGAGTTAATGGAATATTGCCCTCAATTCAAGGTGGCTGGACTGCAAAAGAGAGAAGGTTGCATATCAGTTTTATTGTGCCTCAGTTGGAACATACCTAAAGCTGTGTGTTCTCTGTGGGATTTGAAGAGTAAACAAATTTAACCTGAATTAGAAGATTGGGAGATGAATAATTTAAGTAATTAATATCAAATGTATTGTCATTCCTCAATTAATAAAAGGGACAGGTACATTCTTGGAAAACAATTTGTTCAACATAATTTCATAAATCACATAGCAATTGCATAAATCATAAAGTATCATGAGATTTTAGGAGATTAGTTTTTTTTGCCACAGCAAAACTTACAAGGAAAATGCATCATTTGCATCAAAGTTTGTGCTGGACTGCCTACAACAGTCACCACCTTTCTGGCACCAACGTAGCCTGCTCACAACTTACTAACCCTAACTCATACATCTTTGGAATATGAGCAGTAACCAGCGCACACAAAGGAAACCCACATGGATGGGGAAAATGTGCAAATTCCTGATAGACAGCGGTGGGCGTTGAATCCCATTCTTACATCCAGCACTGTAAGGCATTACGCTAACCACAACACTGCCATGCCACCCTGATCTATGGTGTTGCAGTGAACATTCTTAAATCAGGCAACCAAAAATCAAAGTATACCTATAGATTCAATGGGATGATAAATGCTGGGATAATCCAGGAAACAGGGGCATGACATTAAAACAGTAGGTAGATCTTCAGGAATGAAGTCAGCAAGCTGTATACAGACAAAGGATTCTGAAACTCTGTTCAATGAAATATTTGGTAGGTACCTCAAAGGTAACAAATCAAACACAGATAAACAGAAATAAGATAGAATTCATCCAAGCTATAATAGAATAGTCAAACAAACTCAGGGTCTGTTTTGTCTGTTCCTTTTACTAAATTACGTGTGTACACTTATCGGGACCTGTGTGTTGCTGTCCATGGTGCTGTATTCTCCATAACTTCCACCTCCTGAGACTAATATTTTCCTCATTTTAAATGCCCAGAGTTACTCTGCCCTTGCCTGCTAGCACTATGCTAAACTCCGCACTTCAATCAAGGACAGTCATCATGTGGAGTAATATTATGCTTTAGTAAATTTACGAGTGTTGAAGTGAGTTAACACACAAAAACAAAATTTAAACAGTTAAGCAATTTGAGAAATATGGATTTTTAAAAATTTTCTTTAACGTTCATGTTTTTCTTTTCAGTTGGATTTTTTTAAAAGTTTCTTTGAATGTTTCTGAGTATCAGGGGCATATTTATCAAAATTCAAAGCTTTTCATGGGCTTGACAACTGACAAAGTCTGGGGCTTGAAGAAGCTGGATGGCAAGAGTATTTTCCCCCAGTCGTTTTGTGCTCAGAGCTTGTTTTGATTCATTTAAATGAAGGCATTATGTTGCCTAAGGGCTAACTACAGTGTAGTGTATCATGTTGGCCGGAGAAGTTGATACAGCAGTGATGAGCATGGACAGCTTGCCTTTAGAATCAAGACCTGTCCCAGTGGGTTATGCAGCTAATTCTGAAACTTGATGATTATAAAGATTCAATTGTAATCACAATGTGCAAAAGGTGCAGAATTAGAATCCAGAAGTAGAGCTGTCATAGCTTTAAAGGCATCAAAGAAATAAAGTCAGTTTTTCCTAGAGCCTAGATCAGCATTTATTTCTCAGCTAGCATGGCATTGGGTGTTTACAGAGTTTTCCACATACCAAATGTCTGCTACCTCAGCCACATCACAATATAAATAGTTTTAGTACTTAACAGGGTGGAATGCACTTTATAATGATTAGAGGTTGTGAAAGGGACTACAAATGCAATTCTTTCTTTCTCTCTGAGGCGAGGTGAAGTAGAATCTCCCAGCCTATGTTTTCTAAAGAATCTCAACCTTGACATCTATTTTTGGCAGGTGCCACATAACTGCTGTCACAAGCCACCTGAGCTGTTCATGTGTATGTGCTCTATATAATAATTTAATCACTTGGATGTAAAAGTGCTCTAAAATGAACTTGGAATGCTCTAAAGTGGAGCTTCCTGTTGTTAAAGAGGAGATAAATCACATGGCATTTACATGAATCCTAATGAGTCAAGACATTTTAAGAGACTTGCTTTATTTGTCTTATATTCATTGAAACATACAGTGAATTGCATAGTCTGTGTTAAATCAAATCAGGGAGGATTGTGCTGAGCAGCCCTTAAGCACCACCAGTTTTCTACCACCAACATGACATGTCCACAACTCAGAGACCTTAACATGTACGTCGTTTGGAATGTGAGAGGAAAGCACAGCACCTGGAGGAAATGCACGCAGCCATGGGGAGAATATAACAACTCCTTCCAGGCAGTGGTGGGAATTGAACCCCAATCTTAAAGCTGATACTTTAAAGTATTGCACTAAGCTCTATGCTAACGAGCTGCATTCTCACGCTATTCTAATGCCCCCTTTATATTTACGCAATTTTTCA
Organism: Hypanus sabinus; assembly: GCF_030144855.1. Classification (NCBI taxonomy): domain Eukaryota; kingdom Metazoa; phylum Chordata; class Chondrichthyes; order Myliobatiformes; family Dasyatidae; genus Hypanus; species Hypanus sabinus. The sequence goes on along the minus strand of NC_082733.1, from coordinate 29,792,073 downwards.
ACATAACAGCTGTTCAAGTGTACTCCCATGACCATTCTCTGTTGCTGCTAGTTACAACCTTATGCTCTGATAACTTTTCCTCTGCTTTTTTCTAACTTGCCCGAGGATAGAGCCTCAGAAACGTTTGGCCGCAATAACGACCAGAATATTCCCAACCTTGCTCTCTGTGTACAGAGAGAGCAATACTTATTTAGTCTCGTGCTTTGCATAAAAGTGGCTTTTCCTGGGATTAATAATTAGCACGGTGCTTGGCATCAAGGTGATTGAACTTTTTTCACTCTACAGTGTTTCTGGATATCTAGTTACTGAACTGCAGAATTTCTGAGCCAACTAAAACCATGTCTGCAGTAATGCCTAATTAATGAACAAGAACTCTGCTGAACTTCAAAATCTCTAATCCAAAAGGAATTAAATCAGATTTCAACTAAAGACTGCCCAGAATATAAAAGTACTAGTTTCCATTTGGGGTGATGGAATATAGGATCAGAAGCAAACAAAACTTTAACTTTTTGAATAGGACCTTTGTACAATGCTTAAGCATGCCGCAAGTGCCAAAGTTGACACAGCACTTGACAATGTTCTTTCAACCCAAGAATACAAACAGTGTTAATGACTGACATGATCTCAGTCATACAGATAGAGAAACTCAGGTTCCTGAGAACCAAATCAATTAAAACATTTTCAGCTATCTGGGATCCATTTCTTGCCTACCTAGTCGAGGCCAGGGGCAGATGAACAATTTCCCCCCAGCTAATCTTTCTCGGCCCTCATTTGAGATTTAACGTTTAGCACTTTTGAGCACTCTGTACAACAAGCATCCCTTTAATGTTATGTCCTTTTTTTTGCTCATTTTACTTTCACACATGTCTGAGCTTAAATGTTCTTGTTGCTTTCATTGTTTTTTGAAAATTTTGAAAATGAAGTATTAAAGAAAATAATAGGGTGATGTCACTAGTGACATGTTCAATAGCCTCCTTACTGTCATAACCATTTACACCATCAAGTGGTTAAGATTTAGTAAATACGTGATCAGTCCTAACCACCTCAAACATGTGGCCTTGCTGTTTTGTAGGCCCAAGAATTATGCAACCATTCTTCAGAACTCTACCATAACCAAAGGGAGTTAGTTGCAACACTTGGAAATGGAGACAAGGCCTAGAATTGCTCAAACATGAAGAGGGAATGTAGCCAATAGCAGAGCTCATCAGAACCCTGGAATTCCAATCCTTCATAGGTTCCTATACACTCAATGGTCCCTTTATTAGGTACAGAAGGTAGTTAAGTATGTGGGCACTCAGGGTATTTCTGTATGTTTGTGGCCCTCTGCTGCTGGAGCCCATCCACTTCAAGATTCAACGTGTTGTGCATTTGGAGATGCTCTTCTGCACACCACTGTTGTAACTCATGTTTATTTGAGTTACTGTCACCTTCCTGTCAGCTTGAACCAGTCTGGCCATTCTCCTCTGACCTCTCTCATTAACAAGGCATTTTCACTCATGTAGAGGCAGCTAGAATTTGGGATTAGACAGATCATATTAATTCAAGCACTGCAACAATCCTAAAGGAGTTACTGGCTTGCCAGCATCAGATCAGCATAATGCAGTGTGATTACTCAAGTTGAGTATGATACTCTTCTAAGGGGTAGTTTGTTGGTGAGTCTTCAGATGACTGTAGATGCAGATCCAGGGTCCACATGTTCTGAATCTTAGCTGATCACTATGTGACCTAATCCAGACCTGATATGAAGAATTCCTGTGCAGGTCTTTGATTAATATGGGGAAGCTGACGCATAGGCAATCACCACATGGTCCTTGATAGACTGGGATTAGGGTCTAGAGGCATGGAATGCAAGACAACTGGGGACTTTCCTCCACCCTCGCTGATGTAATGTTGTGTTCTCATCTTCTGACAGTTCCACCATTGAGGTCTTGATTGAATTGCTCTTTGTCTGGAACCTCTCCGTTGACCTTATCGCCATGCTGGAGCTAAACACCGTTAAACTCCAGATGCCAAGGCCCTCAAAATCTCAGGAACTCACAAGCCTCTCCACCATGACAAGGTGAGAATCTATAGCAGTGAGATGAAGCTATACAACCCATGAACCAATTCTGCCAGTCAATAAGGTCACAGCTGAGCCTATGCCTGAAGAATACTTCACCAAGCAATCACACTTCTTCCATTTTGCTCAGAGTAAACAAAGGTACCTGTTTCAGGCCTGCTCCGGGAGATGGCTGGGAAATGGGGTTGAGGAGAAGGAAAAAAAAAGGATCAGCCGTGACTGAATTGTTGAGCAGAGTTGATGGGCCAAATGACCTAATTCTGTTCCTATGTCTTATGGTCTTATAAATCTATTCCGAGTGTCTACAGCTTCCCACCACAAGGAATTCCAAAAACCTTCAGAGTGAACACTTTTCTTTCCTCAGTGCCATGACTTCTTGGGACCATGGCCCTGTTTCTAGTTCCTACAGCTCAGCAAAGTAGTGTCTCAGTACCCACTCTGCCGAGCCTCTCTGAACCACGAACTCTGATAAATGGAGGTCAGTTTTATTCAGTTGCTCTGCACAGGACAATTTCCTCATCACAGGAATCAATCTAGTGAATCTACAAAATATTGATTCCAAGATTTGTCTGTTCTTCTTCAGGCTAAAGGCCAAAACTGCAATCTAGTTCCAAAAGGGGTTACACCAAAGAACAATATCTGCAACACAAGACTTCCATGCGTTTGTACTCCAACTTCCTTACAAGAAAGGTCAATAAGCCATCTCCATTCCCAATTACCTGTTCAACTTCTGCCTCTCATGAATCAGCCTTCAGTATATGAGTAGAGTGAAAGATTACTAGATTAATTACTGGAATGAAAGGTTGGAGAATGTATGCCAATTCTTCTGCCTTCCCACATAAGTCTATGCCTCTTATCATTTTGTTCACCTCTATTAAGTCACCTAGCATTCTCCTTTGCTCCAAGGAGAAAAGCTCTAGCTTGTTCAACCTTTCTTCATAAGATATCTTCTCTAATCCTGACAGTATCCTGGTAAATCTCCTCTGCATCGTCTCACAAACCTGCACATCCTTCCTATAATGAGGCAACTAGAACTGAGCACAATATTCCAAATGTGGACAAACCAGGGTTTTATAGAGCTACAATATTACTTCGCGTCTTTTGAACTCAATTGCCCCGCTAATGAAGGCCAATACACCATATGTCTTTTTAACCACACTTTAAACTTGTGCAGGAACTTTGAAAGATCTATAAAAGTGGACTGCAAGATCCCTGTTCCTCTACACTGCCTTGAATCCTAGAAGTAACCCTGTATTCTGCCCTCAAATTCAATCTTCCAAAGTGAATCATTCCTCTCTGAATTGATCTCCATATCTGACTTCTCAGCCCAGCTCTGCATCCTGTCCATGTCCCATTGTAACCTATGACAGCTTTCTATACAATCCTTAACTCTATCAACCTCCATGTCATCTGCAAAATTACGCTTCCATTCCTCATCCAGATTCTTTATCAAAATCACAGACAACAGGGGTCCTAGAACAGATGCTGAGAGAGTTTGACAAGATCTCTGTTTCTATCACTGGAGGTCTTTTAATCTAGGGACCAAGATCTCAGGCCAAGAGGTTGCCCTTTTAAGAGTGAGAGAATGAGGAATCTCTTCTGTTAGAACATTGTGAATCTTTAAGATTCTCTAACCAGAAAGCTGCTGGGGTACATTCAAAGCTAAGATTGATAGCTTTTTGGATTGTACAGGAATCAGGAGGTGGTGGCAATCAAGAAAGTGAATTGACCAGCCCAGCCACAACGCATGTTGAACAGCAGAGGATGCTTAAGGAGTGTGGGCCCATTCCTCCCACTGTTCTGCTCATTTACCACACCTGTCACCATTTAAAAGACCACTGCATTTTCCTATAAAAAGTTTTACCTTTGAGGCCGCGCTGAAAAACTGCTGACAATTTCCTTGAAAAATTGCAAGTGGAAGATTCACTGACAGAATCTGGAACAGATGTCAGCTGTACCATTAATCAGTAGCCACTATGTCTCCAACAGTGCCCAGGAATTGTTTTCAAAAAAGAAATGGCGCCTCGATATTTTGAACTGAACTTAAAACAAACTAATTTCCACTTCACTTCTTAGGATCAGGAGCCTCTCTATTACATATTTGGAAGCTGCAGGTTTCAAATATAATTAAGCAGTTATATTTTCTGTGGTCACAGTGTCTGACTCAGATCTTAAATAGAAGCTTTGCTAAGTTGTGCCAGCTTTCTGGAGCCTTTTTCCTGACCATCATCATATGGTATCTCGTTCCTCTTTATACCTGATTTTTTCACTAACAATGGTGCATCTGTTTTCTGTGCTTTACTACTTGAAACCTGATCCTTGCTTCACATGAGGAGCTGGCAAACGAGCCAAATTTTCAAATCAAGTATTCACATTTATTATGGTAATTGCTTTCCATTCCAAGGGCTTGAGCACAAATTTCTGTTTTAAACCTCATCTCAGGACGGTTTAAAGAACAAATGACACTGTCCAGCTGTGAACTGCAAGAGACTCGAGAGGCAAATGCTTATGAAGAGTAGAAGAAGGCTGAAGCCTTATTAAAACAGAGAGTCCGAGGTATGCAACGTGCTAAAGAGACAGTTGGCACTTTATTGACAAAAGCAAATTTGACATACGTGCTTCAAAAGTACCACTTTGCCAGATTTGGATTTGGATGCCATTCCTGCACAGCCCAGCCACACCAGCAGGGTGAGAGCTGGCTTTGATGTGAATTAAAAGAGAGACCCCTCTCTCAACTGTAACAGGACTCAGGATGGAAGGAAATGTAGAGCTGAAAGTTGAACATGAAGTGATTTTCAGCAAAGATGCAGCTCTTTAAAAGAAAAATTTTGGAGAAGAAATAATTATTGTAAGAAAGATGATGAATGATGTTATCAAGAAAATATAGCAAATGCATGAAGGACAGGGATAATCTCTTGAAGGCAGAGTGCAGAGACAATGAGTAGAGTCTCAGTCCTTTGTGATGCAAATACATCTGAGCTCAGCTGAAAGATTTTGCTCTTGTCACTATCATTGGGATAACGTATATAATACACAAACAGAATTATGAGTTTATCAAAGCATTCATATCAGCTTTTATTTATTATAGATAACTCCAGAATTATCTGAGGCACAAATTAGTCTATATCATGAAATTAAAAGGACTTCAATGAATATCCACTGCCTAGAACTTATCTTCATTTTCAATTTGGTGAGACCACATTTTGAGTATTGTGCATCATTCTGATTGCCCATCTGTAGAAAGGATGTCATTAAACTGGAAAGAGAGCAGAAAAGATTCAAGAGTATGTTACCCTAGGCTGGGGCTTGAGCATCAAATATAAGTTGGATATGCTGGGGCTTTTATGAGAGGTGGCCTTAAAAAATATTTAATATTGTGAGGGGCATATATAAGATGAACGATTACAGTCTTTTTCCTCCAGAGTAGGACAGACTAAAATTAGAGGACAAACTTCCTTGTGCAAAAATCTAGGTACATATATATTGCTAGGTCGCCTAAGACTTTTGCACAGTATTGTATTTTGTCAAGGTGGAACACTGAGTGTGTTTGTAAATCTGGCAGGAGCAAAGGATTTTGGGAATGGTGAGAGTGGAGTGCCATGGGAAGGATGTGGGACAGGTGGCAAAGAAGGGCCAGGGCCGGGGTGGGGGTTGGTGGTTGTTGTCTCAGGTGCAGACACACTCAGCAAGGTCACTTGATTCCAAACAATTGGTTTATTGGTCATTCCTGAAATTCTCTCTCCCACTCCCTCCCCTCTCCCCTTCTTCTTTTCCCACCCATGATACCCCTCTCCCTGTCCCCTCCCTACTCTCAGTCCACAATAGAGACCCGTATCAGAATCAGATTTTTCATCAATCACACAAGATAAGACATGAAATCTGCTTTTTTTAGTGGCAGCGATACAGTGCTATACATAAAATTACTACAGTAATGTGCAAAAGTCAAAATTCTATACTTGAATGCGCGTAGTGTCAGAAATAAGACAGATGAGCTTGAAGCTCAGATGAAAATGGGGAACTACGATATTGTTGGGATAACGGAGACATGGCTGCAAGGGGATCAGGCCTGGGAATTGAGTGTACCAGGGTATACGTGCTATCGTAGAGACAGAAATATGGGAAGAGGGGGTGGGGTGGCCCTGTTGGTGAGGAATGAGATTCAGTCCTTAACAAGAGGTGACTTGGGAACAGGGGAAGTAGAGTCTGTGTGGATTGAGCTGAGGAACAGTAAGGGTAAAAAGACCCTAATGGGTGTTGTGTACAGGCCCCCAAACAGTAGCGTGGATATTGGGTACAAGTTGATTAGGGAGTTAACATTGGCATGTGCTAAAGGTAATGCAGTCGTTATGGGAGATTTCAACATGCAGGTGGACTGGGAGAATCAGGTAGGTGCTAGACCCCAGGATAGGGAGTTTGTGGAGTGTCTAAGGGATGTATTTTTGGAACAGCTTGTGCTTGAGCCAACCAGGAACGAGGCTATTTTGGACTTGGTGATATGTAATGCACAGGAATTGATAAGTGATCTTGAAGTAAAGGAGCCATTAGGAAGTAGAGATCATAACATGATAAGTTTTTATCTACAATTTGAGAGGGATAAGGGCAGATCAGAGGTGTCAGTGTTGCAATTAAATAAAGGAGACTATGGAGCCATGAGGGAAGAACTGGCCAAAGTTAAATGGGCGGATGCCCTGGCAGGAAAGACAGTGGATCAGCAGTGGCAGATATTCTTGGGCATAATACAAAAGATGCAAATGCAGTTCATTCCAATGAGAAGGAAGGATTCAAAGAGGGGGAAGGGGCCACAGTGGTTGACAAAGGAAGTCAGAGATTGTATAGCATTAAAGAAAAAGAAGTATGACAGGGCTAAGATGAGTGGGAATACAGATGATTGGGAAAGTTTTAAGGAACAGCAGATCTTAACTAAAAAAGCAATACGGAGAGAAAAAATTAGGTATGAGCTCAGTCTAGCCAGGAATATAAAAGGGGATAGCAAAAGCTTTTTTAGCTATGTGAAGAGAAAGAAGATAGTTAAGAACAATGTTGGCCCCTTGAAGAATGAATTGGGAGAAATTGTTATGGGAAACAGGGAAATGGCAACAGAATTTAATGCATACTTTAGATCTGTCTTCACCAGGGAGGACACAAGCAATCTCCCAGATGTATGGATGGGCCAGGGTCATAAGATATCAGAGGAATTGAGACAGATTGACATTAGGAAAGAAACTGTGATGAGTAGACTGGTAGGACTGAAGGCTAATAAATCCCGGGTCCAGATGGTCTGCATCCAAGGGTTCTAAAAGAGGTGGCTCAGGAAATTGCGGATGCATTGGTAATCATTTTCCAATGTTCCTTAGATTCAGGATCAGTTCCTGAAGATTGGAGAGTGGCTAATGTTGTCCCACTTTTCAAGAAGGGAGGGAAGGAGAAAACGGAGAACTATCGCCCTGTTAGCCTAACGTCAGTCGTGGGGAAGATGCTTGAGTCCATTATTAAGGACGAAATAGTGGCACATCTAGATGGCAGAAATAGGATTAGGCCGAGCCAGCATGGATTTACCAAGGGCAAATCATGCTTGCTAATCTGTTGGAGTTTTTGAGGGTGTAACAAGGATGTTAGACGAGGGTAAGCCAGTAGATGTTGTGTACCTAGATTTTCAGAAGGCATTCGATAAGGTGCCACATAGGAGATTGGTGAGTAAAATCAGAGCTCATGGCATTGGGGGCAGGGTTTCAACATGGATAGAAAACTGGTTGGCAGATAGAAAGCAAAGGGTAGCAGTGAATGGGTGTTTCTCAGACTGGCTGGAGGTGACTAGTGGGGTACCACAGGGCTCTGTATTGGGACCACAGCTCTTTACGATTGATGTCAATGATTTAGATGAGGGCATTGAAAACTATATCAGCAAGTTTGCTGACGATACTAAACTGGGTGGCAGTGTGACATGCGAAGAGGACGTTAGGAGAATACAGGGAGACTTGGATAGGCTGAGTGAGTGGGCAGATACTTGGCAGATGTCATTCAATGTGAATAAATGTGAAGTTATCCACTTTGGAAGCTGGAACAAGAGGGCAGAGTATTGTCTGAACGGTGTCGAGTTAGGTAAGGGAGAAATGCAAAGAGACCTAGGAGTCTTAGTTCACCAGTCAATGAAGGTGAATGAGCAAGTGCAACAGGCAGTAAAGAGGGCAAATGGAATGTTGGCCTTTGTTACAAGGGGAATTGAATACAAGAGCAAAGATGTTCTTTTGCATTTGTACAGGGCACTGGTGAGACCACACCTGGAATATTGTGTACAGTTTTGGTCTCCAGGTTTAAGGAAGGACATTCTGTCAATTGAGGAAGTGCAGCGTAGATTCACTAGGTTGATTCCTGGGATGGCAGGGCTGTCTTACGCAGAGAGATTGGAGAGATTGGGCTTGTACACGCTGGAAATGAGGAGATTGAGAGGGGATCTGATTGAAACGTTTAAGATAATTAAAGGATTTGATAGGATTGAGGCAGGAAATATGTTCCAGATGTTGGGAGAGTCCAGTACCAGAGGGCATGGATTGAGAATAAGAGGTCAGTTATTTAAAACAGAGTTGAGGAAGAGCTTCTTCTCCCAGAGAGTTGTGGAGTTGTGGAATGCACTGCCTCGGAAGACGGTGGAGGCCAATTCTCTGGATGCTTTCAAGAAGGAGCTGGATAGATATCTGATGGATAGGGGAATCAAGGGATATGGGGACAAGGCAGGGACTGGGTATTGATAGTGAATGATCAGCCATGATCTCAGAATGGCGGTGCAGACTCGAGGGGCCGAATGGTCTACTTCTGCACCTATTGTCTATTGTCTATTGCACCCTGTCTGTCTATATATATATATCTAAGACTTTTGCACAGTACAGTATATTTAAGGTAAAAAGTAAAGAGTTAAATGAGATCTGAGGGGAAACTTGTTTATATGGATAGTGGTGGGTGTACAGAGTGAGCTGCCAGAGGATGCTGAAGATGTGGGTATAATTACAGTATTTAAAATATATTTAGACAGCTACAGAGGTAGAAAAGATTTGGAGGAGTATCTGCCAAACACAGACAGATTGTACAAGCTCCAATAGACACTTGGTTGACATGGACAAGCTTGGCTGAAAGTCCTGAATACATGCTGTTTAATTCCATGACTTTATCATTAGACGAAGCTTCACACAATGAGAGTTGGGAGCCAGCCACGGGAGTGGCTATTAGTAGAAAATGTTCTCCTTTGGCAAACCAGTTTCCAATGTGATAAAAAATGTTCTTCTGCAATGGGATTGACCACAGATCTAGAGGCACTGTCAATTGCTGGTCCCCCTGAATTAATATCTGCAGTTTGAGAGTCATGATATCAGGGCTGTAAGGCTGTTATTATGGCAAATAGTGAGTAAACTAACACAAGGGAAAACCTGCTTGACCTTACCAATCCACCTGTAGAAGATACACTGGTAGAAGTGACTGCCTCATTGCCCAGGTGAAGATGAAGTGTCAAATTCATGCTCCATGGAATATTCTCAGAACAGACCCAACAGCACAGGCCTCGGGACCCAAGAGGCCTTGTGGATCACTAGCAAAAGCAGTAATGTACACCACACCATCACGGTCATAACTTCCTCACTCTAACATTACCAGCAAGATGGCAAATCAATCATGGTTCAATAAATTTTGCATAATTGCGAGCTTGGAACAGAGAAAGATGCTCCCAGCATGGAATGGCAAAGAAACAACACGATGCTTCTGTAGTGCCGACTACCAATTTGAAGCTATTTAAAATGTGTATGATGCAGGTGACGTGTTGGATGGATATAAATAAGGCTTGCATCCATTGAGTCTAGGCATTTGGAGATGATACTGCTGCAGTGTTTCAGATGACTATGGAAGAAACCATTTCCTCCGATAAGGGGTCAAGTGAAAAGAGACATAAGAGCTCAGGTAACTAACCCTCAAGATACAATTTCAAATATCCTTTAAGCAGAGCTAGAATAAGAAAGACAGCATTTGAAAAAAGCTATTGGAAACAGACCAATCGGCAGTCTCCAGAGGAACGAGACTGCAGGTGGTGGAATCCAGAACACAAAAACAGTGGAAGAATTCAATGGGTCAGGCAGCAACTATGGAGGGCATTGGTATGGTTTATTATCGTCAAATGTAACACAACACAGTGAGCATCAGCTAGAGCCAATAGTGGTGAAGTACCAGCCTACTGAAGCTGCAACAGACAAGACACAGTCGCTTTATTGATTCCAAAGGACGTTACAGTGTCACAGTAGCAATATAAGTGCACAGATACAAATATTAGAAGAGAAGGAAGAAATAATAAAAAAAAATAAGTTACCCCAGTCTAACAGGAGGGAGTCATCACTTCTCCGGCTATAAGTTGATTCATTATAGAGCCTAATAGTTGAGGGTAAGAATGACCTCATGTAGCACTGTTTGGAGCAACACAGTTGTCTTGGTCTACTACTAAAAGTGCTCCTTTATTCACCTAAGGTGGCATGCAGAGGCTAAGAAAAATTGTCCAGCATTGGCAGGAGTTCCTGCAGGGTCTTTTGTTCTACCACAGCCTCCGGTGTGTCCAGTTTGACTCCTAAAACAGAGCCAGCCTTTCTAATCAGTTTATTGAGCCTGATGGCGTCACCTGTGATGTTAGAACCAGTGGATCAGATCAATGAATTCCAGTCCTGCGACATCTAATTGTGAATGTTTGCAGCTAACCAAGGCTCTAGGAACATCCTCAACCACAATGATGGTCAGAATGCTCTCCTAACACACACTAAAACATTTGGGATCTTGTTCAGCCAGAAGAGCAGGAAATCTCCATCTTGGGCACTAGTCTCCTCACCATTGAGGACATGTTCAATGGGTAATGTCTCAAGAAGGCATCATCCATCGTTAAGAATCTTCTCCATTCAGGACATGCCCTCTTCTTATTGCTACTGCCAGGGAAGAGCTACAGGAGCCTGACGACACAAACGTTCTCTGTGTTATAAGAACAGCTTCTGTCCTTCCACTGTCAGATTTCTGAATGGACAAAGGAATTCTCCTTACTTTTTTAAAAATATTTATTTATTTGCGTATATACTGTATACTTCTTATTGCAACTTATGGTAATTTTTATATATTGCTCTGTACTACTGCCACAAAACAACAAATTTCATGAGGTATGCCAGCTATGATATATGCACCTGATTTTGATTCTGAAGACTCTCCATCTCAGCTTCCTCCTGACATCACAAAAGACAACCTGAGTCAAGAAATGGCTAAGAACACCAGATGCAGCAAGCTCTGTTGTTCAGACAACATCCAGGCTTTGATACTGAAGAACTATTGTCCAGAACTAACAGCACCTCCAGCCAAGCTGTTCCATTATGTTTACAGCACTGGCATTTATCCAATAACGTGGAAAATTGCTTAGGTACATTGTGTTCACAAAAAGCAGAACAAATCCCATCCTGCTAATTACCCACCTACACTCAATCATCAGATGTTATTATCGACAGTGCTATCAAATCACACACCCACAATAACCTACCCATCAGTGCCCAGGTTTGGGTTCCACTTAGCTCCAGACCTCAACATTACTTTAGTCCACGGGCGGACCAAAGAGTTGAATTCCAGAGGTGAAGTGAGAGAGTGTCCTTGGAATCTAGCCAATGTTCAGCCAAGTACCATATCAAAGTACTCTGGTAAAACAGAAGTGAATAGACATCGTGTGGAGAGCACTCCAACAGTTTGAGTTGCACCTCACAAAGGATGGCTGACCTCCTGTGGATGTCAGCAGGGGTCGTTCACCCTAGACCTAAGTTATCACTGGAAGTACTTCCTAAGATAGTGTCCTAGACCTAGATATTTCAGCTGCTTCGTCAATGACCTTCCTTTCATTGGAGTAGGAATGTCCACCACTCAATTCCACATGCAACTCCTTAGCGATACCTACATAACACCATTGAGTACATCTATAAGGAGCACTGCCATTTATTATCAATGACCCACACCATCCAACCCAAGCTCTCTTGCTGCTGCTACTACTTTTGGGATGGAGGTACAGGAGATTTAGAACCCACACCACCAAGTTCAGAAACACTTATTACTCTGCAACCATCAGGCCCCTAAACAATCATGAATAACTTCATTCACCTCAGCTCCGAACTGATTCCACAACCTATGGACACACTGTCAAGGACTCTACAACTCTTGTTCTCAGTATTAGTCACTTATTTTCATTACTTGTACAGTTTGTCTCCTTTCGCACATTGGTTGTTTGTCAACCGTTGGGTCTAGTTTTGCTCTATTTCTCTGTGAATGCTTGCAAAAAACTCTCACTGTAAAGAAAAAGGAACTAGTCCTTTCCCTTAAAATAACCTCTTCTCGGGCTACCAGCTGGGTACAGGTCTTAATTTTAACAGATGTTTCAATGACAAACTCTGCCATCTTCATAGTGAAGCAACTCTCAAATTAGAATATGGTGACATACAGTATTCTGAGACCTCCATTGATCAGGGTCAACCATGGATGTTGTGTCCTAGCTGTCTAGGTACACAAAGCCAGGGCAGTACGATATGGAGAGCAAGCTGTTGCCTGTGTAGCATTCTCCCTCTCTCTACGCATCTGATGAACCCAAGGAACAGTAGAGACCAACAGAGTTTGGCACCAGCATTGTCACTGGAGTTGCCAGACAATGTTGAATTCAATGTAAGATTTCCTGAGGGACTCCAGCTGCAGATTTTTCCCTCAGGGTTTACTCCCAAAGCCTTCTCCGTGAGTGGGTGTAACCACAAGGCAATGGAGGTTTGAAGATCAGAGACTTCCTTCTCCAGGGTGAGCTGCCAAATATGGCTGATGAGCCCCAACTGCCCAAAGCAACTGGTTTTACAACACCAGTAACCCACCTTTGCCCCTTCTTCTGTCAGCAGAAGTGGTTCTGCCAGGCTTTGTAGCTAAGCCACACGTGAAGGCCAGGAGCTGGACTTGGTTGTCAGAGACTAGTTGAGGCACACAGCATTGGGAGCATTTAATAGGTGGTGCAAGCTTGTTCCCACTGCCATCCCTGGCTATAACAACCTTAAGGAACCTACAGTATACGTACTTGATAACAAATATCCTCTGAACTTTGAACATTCATGATGGGCTAACAAGTGGCAAATGATATTATACCACAAAAGTGCCAGGTACAGACTATCTTCAATGAGTAAAAACCTAACCACTTGCTCTTCAACATCATTTTGTCCTCCAAATTGTTATCCCTAGGGTTCACTACTAACCAGAACTTTAACTGGAACAGCCATGTAAATTCAGTGGAGACAAGAGTGCAAAAATAATTCAGTAAGATAAAGAACACAATAATAATTTAAAAAACAGCCTCACTGCTTGGGAAGAGTAGCTGATTTTGAGTCGGGTGATCCTGGTGTGGATATTATATCTCTTCCCTGTTGGGAGTGGGACAAATGGTTCAGGAGTAGTGTTGGTGCCATCCTTCATGAAATTACTGGACATTTTCGGACACTTTTCTGTACAAATGTCTTTAATGGTGGATAGGCTTCTACTGGTAATACGTTGGGCAGTTTTGACTATCTGTTGCTGTGCAGTTTCCAGATCCTGCAGTGATGTAGCTTGTTGGGATGTTCTCTATTGAGCATCTGTAGATTGACATGAAGATGAATGTACATAGTCCAGCTCTCTTCACCCTAACCCTTCTGAAGTAGAGACATTGGTGACCCTTCCTGACTGTACAGGGTGTGTTCTGAGACCATGAGAGGTTGTGCAAGATATGCAGTCCCAGGAGTTTGAAACTGCTTATAGTTTCTGTTACTGTGCCACCGATGTAAAGGGGGGTGTGCAAGTTCTCCTGAAGTCAATTACCATACCCTTCATCCTGCCAAAGGGTCTCAGCCCAAAATATCGACTTGTCTTTTTTCCATAGATGCTGCCTGGCCTGCATTAACATCTCCTTTGCCTTATTGACATTGAGGAAGGGGTTATTTGCCTGCCAGCAGGCCTTGAGCTCTTCCACCTCCTCTTTGTAGGCTGTCTCATCGCTGCGGGCGATGAGCCCCACCACTGTCGCCAGTGAACTCAACAATGTGATCACTCAGGTGTTTAGCTGTGCAGTCATGTGGAAACAGACTGTAATGCAATTGCTCAGCACACAGCCCTGGAGGGCAGCCATGTTGAGCATGGATGGGGTGGAAGGTGCGTTAGCGCACCCTGACTGCCTGAGGTCTGTTGGTTAGAAGTCCAACACTCAGTTGCACAGTGGGGTATTTACAACCAGAAGTAGAAAGTTTTTCGTTGAGCACTGTAGGATAATAATATTGAATGCCAATCTGAAATCCAGAAACAGTATTCTGAAGTAAATGTCCTTGTTTTCTAGGTACGTCAGGGTCCGGTGCATGACAGGTGCATTGGCAACTGTCATAAAGCTGTTCTGTCAGTAAACATATTGATGAGGAGCAGAATTATGCCATTTAGTCCAACAGATCTTCTCCACTTCCTGCCAAGTGGGCTAAGATTTAAAAAACCATCAGAGATATGTTCCCTGAAGCCACTTTATTAGCTGTTCCCCAAAAATTCAGTTACCTCAGAAACTAAGCTAAATTTTACTGAAAACAGCGTGGTTTCCTTGACAGTGATCTTCCCAGAATGCTTGACTCTCAATATATGTGGATTCTAAATATATATTCTCACTATATTTTGGCTCACCTCCTACTGAACTCACATCTCTACTGCTGAAAGGTTAGCTGTCTGATGCAAAATCCCAGATTACTTTCTATCAGAATATACAAAGACCAACGGTTAGGCAAGTTAGTGGGGCAACTGACCTTGAGCAATGTATTAAAGCAACAGTAAAAAACGTTCAAAGTGCCATAATAATCTTGAGAAGAACTTGGAGGAGGAACTTAATCCAATTGTGAATTTAGAATCTGTGCTTAACAGGATCTAGTGATATTCTTAACCGTCTTTGAATGTGAAAGTGAAATGCTATAGCAACAAACGATATTCGAGAGCTAATTTGCAGTTCTAAGAATTATGGTAATATAGTGGCTACAGCACAACACCAGTGTTCCAGAGGACTGGCTCATGATTCTGGGACAATACGTTGAATACTATAAATCAGTGACAGAAGTACTTAGACGTTGAACTGAGCATACAGCACACAAGGAAAGGCTCAAAATGGAGGAAAGATCCACATAGTTCTGGGTTAGTGAGGGTGTTGAAGATTATGGGGAAAAGGCAAGAGAACGAGCTTGAGAGGGAAAATAAATTAGCCATGACTGAACGGAGAACAGACAACAGGCCGAACGGCCTAACTTTGCTTTTGGGTCTTATGGTCTTATTATTCTCACCAATCTACTTGCCTCATTTGGATCAGTCCTCAGTGATAGTGGTGGGGATGGCAATCTTTGGTGAGGTGAAGTTTGCCCTTCACACTCAGTCAGAATCAGAATCAGGATCAGAATGAGGTTTAATATCATTGGCATATACAGGTGGCCCTTGTCTTTCGAACGTTCGCTTTACGACAGCTCGCTGTTACGAAGGACCTACATGAGTACCTGTTTTCGCTAACCAAAGTGGTTTTTGCTTTTACGAAAAAAAGACACCCGCTTTATACGTGTGTTTACCCCGAGAAAGACTACCATGATCATGAAGTTGTGTGTACATGCATAGGCATGTACGTGCCGATTTTTTTTCTCCAAATCGGTTTTGGCTAAATCTTCCCAATTCTGATAAGCGAAACTACACCGTACATACAATATTTCTACTTTATATAGGGTGTATATTTATCATATCATTCCTGCTTTTACTATATGTTAGTGTTATTTTAGGTTTTATGTGCTATTTGTTATGATTTGGTAGGTTATTCTTTTGGGTCTGGAAATGCTAAAAACTTTTCCCCATATAAATTAATGGTAATTGCTTCTTCGCTTTATGACACTTCGGCTTATGAATGGTTTCATAGGAATGCTCTACCTTCAGATAGTGGGGGAAACCTGTATTGTGAAATTTGATGCTTGTGGCAGCAGTACATTGCAATACATTATAATAAAAAACTATAAATTACTATAAAATTTATATACAGTACATATAAAATTAAGTTAAATAAATAGTGCAAAAAGAGAGCAAAACAAAAGTGAGGTGGTGTACATTGCCCATTCAGATATCTGATGGCAGAGGGGAAGAAGTTGATTCTGAAATATTGAGTGTGTGTCTTCAGGCTCCTGTCCCTTCTCTCTGATGGTAGCAATGAGAAGTGGGCATGTCCTGAGTGAAGGCATCCTTAATGATTGATGAAGCCTTCTCGAGACGTCACCATTTGAACGTGTCCTCAGTACTGGGGAAGCTCGTGCCCTTGATGGTGCTGGCTGAGTTTACAACTGTGAAATTGCCCCTCCATACCAGAGGATGAACCAACCAGTTAGAATGCTCTCCATGGTACATCTGTAGAGACTTGCCAGAATCTTTGCTGACATACCAATTCTCCTCAAACTCCTGATGAAATACAACTATGGGAATTTGAAACTACTCATTCTTTCCACTGCTGATCCCTCAATGCAGACTGGTGTGTATTCCCTCAACTTAGTCTTACTGATGTTGACTGCAAAATTGTTGTAGTATCTGGTCAAGATGGCACCTCTGTACAGTGCTCCTTCAGTCGACGTCTCTTGGATAGATCATGAAACCATATATTTAATTTCTTTTAGAAACATAGAAAACCTACAGCACAATACAGGCCCTTTGGCCCACAATGCTGTGCCGAACATGTACTTACTTTAGAAATTACCCATAGCCCTCTATTTTTCTAAGCTCCATGTACCTATCCAAGAGTCTCTTGATAGACCCTATCATATCCACCTCCACCACCGTTGCCGGTAGCCTATCCCACGCACACGCCTCTCTGCGTAAAAGACATCTCCTCTTGTACCTTTATGTTTTTTACATTTGTTTTTCACTCTGGATGTGATTCTGGAACTGATGGAGCCTGGGATTTGCTGTTTGGAGATCATTTGCGTGTTCCAGTGCTCAGAGGATTCCGGGAGGTGGAGGCAGAAGGTGTGAACCTTATGGTGGGCAGGCTGTAGGCTAATGTTCAACTTCATCTCAACAATTAGATCTTCCATTGTTCACTGATCAAAGCAACAAGGGAGATTGAAGCAAAGAGCAGAATGTGGAAGCTTGAAGATCTTTTGGGCATTTCAGCGCTCTGCAGTCTCCTAGAGGATTCTGGGAGACAGAGAGAGTGGGCGTGAACTTCATGGCAGGAAGGCCACAAGACAGGGCACAAGCCTTTGTTAGACTCCAATTCACCGATTAAAGCTTCCCTTTTGTGCAAGGAGGGGGTGAATTTGGGGGTTGGTGATCACGCTGCCTTTCTTTTCTTTCTTGGTTTCAGGACTACCCGGAGAAGAAGAATTTCAAGTTGTAGACTTTGATAATAAATGAACCTTTGAATCTTTGGCACCGCTCAGCCAGCTGATTCATCTCACTCCTGTACGCCTCCTCGTCACCACCTGAAGTTCTGCCAACGACGGTTGTGTCATCGACAAACTTATAGACGGCTCTTGAGCAGTGCCCAGCCACACAGTCGTGGGATGTAGGGAGAGTAAGTCCCTCTGCCCCCTGCATTTTGTTCTATATGGACCACAGGAAGGCGCGTAACAGGAAACACAGCCACTGAATCATCACTGACCATCAACTACCCATTTATATGAACATTACATTAATCCCAGTTTTTATTTTCCCCACATTCTCATCTGCTACTTCTAGACTCTATTGCTTACCTACACTAAGGCCTAATAACCCACCCATCTCTGGGATTTGGTGAGGGTGAGGACTGTCTGTATCCTTGTCACTCAATCTGTCCATTGCTCGAGCATCACAGTCCAGCCAGAGGGCACGTTCACCTTCTGGGAGAAGGTACAGGAGCTGGAAAGCCTGGATGATTAGACTTAACAACAGGCTGTTGCCCACTGCAGTCAGACCTCTGAGCTAACCATCTCTTTCATGTCCCCGTCCTGGTGGTGCTGCCACATTCTCAGACTCAGCTCTATTTCCTTCAATTATTTTATTATTGTCACTTTAGCATTTCTCTCAGCACTTCTTCAGATTTGCATCACTGTGCCGAGTTATACTCGGAGCTGCATTTATTGAACTAATCATACAGTTTATTCTGTGAGCTTCACACAAACAAGCAAATTTTATTACACTGTCATGGACATTCAGTGGCCACTTTATTAGGTACCACTGATCATTAATGTGAATCTCTAATCAGCCATTCCAAGGTAGCAACTCAATGCATAAAAGCATGCAGACCTTGTTCAAATCAAATGTCAGAATGGTGGAAGAAATGTGATCTAACTCACTTTGACCATGGGATGAATGCTGGTGCCAGACAGGGTGGTAGGAGTATCTCAGAAACTGCTGATCTCCTGGGATTTTCATGCATGACAGTCTCTAGAGTTTAGAGAGAGCACGGCGTGAGAAACAAAAAGGAAAACATATCCAATGAGCGACAAGTCTATGGGTGAAAACACCTTGCTAATGAGAGCGGTCAGAGGAGAATGACCAGAGTGGTTCAACTAACTCAACTAAACATGTGTTACAACACTGATGAGCACAAGCGAATCTCTGAATGCACAACATGTCGAACCTTGAAGTGGATGGGTGACAGCAGAAGTAGACTACCGTACACTGGATTCCACTCCTATACCTAATAAAGTGGCCACTGAGAGTATGTGCCAATAAGCTTAACTGGAGTTACCTGAACCAGTCGTGGTTCATCGTGAAATTTTAAGAGATGCCAGTGGTAACGCATGTCGTGCCTAAAAAAAGTGGAGGATGCTGGTGAAGCTACAACTCCTGTCTACGTGCTGACTAAACTCCAAGAACAGAGCATCTTAGTGAACTACAGTAAACAGATACACCAAAGCACTGTAGCCAGCTGTGAGCGGTGGGAAGCAATTAAACAAACTGATGCGGAGTTCGCTCATTCCCATTGGCCAGGAAGTTCAAGGTTAAAATGATTACAACCATCTGAAAACCGGTGGCACAGAATGAAATGTTCCATTTTTGAATAGTGTCACAAAGGTAAGACTTCAGCCAATTTGCTTGCTTGTACTGATGTCAGGAAAATATTGAGGAAATTGGATGTCGCACACCCTACTGGCCATGGCAACCAACCAGCAGCACCAGAACCTCTAGCCAAGATGTTCCATTACACCTAACAGTGTTGGGATCCACTCAACCAGGTGGAAAATTGCCCAGGAATGTACAGTCCACAAATTCCATTCCAGCTAATTACTGCCCAAACTATCTAAATCTCAGCCTTCAGAGCAAAGGCAGGAAGAGGTTGCCAGCAGGGCTATCAAGAAGCATATATTCATCAATACCCAGCTCAACAGAGTTTAGCTTCCAGAACCAGTCAGTTCCAGATCTCATTAAAAAGTTTGCTCCAAACATACGCTGTAATGCTGACTTGCGGGGGCAGCCAAGAGCGACTGCTCCTCGCCAAGCACAGCACCAAGGAGCACAAGTAAAATGATGTCGATGAGAATTGGGAGTAGACTCTTAACTCACTGAAACCATCAGGTTAGGAGTAAGCTCAGTTTCATTAGCAACTTCTCAGATCGTCCCAAAATCTGGACAAAATTCAGGCTTGAATTGATGTGGTAGTATTCGCACCACACCAATTCCATGTAATAACAATCTCCAAAAGGACATATCTCATCAATATATCTTTCAAACCCTCAACCCTCAGGCTCTTGAACAAAAGGGGTTAACTACACTCATTCTAGTGTACCCACAGCTGCTGGTCTCACTTTAAGGACCCCTTATCTTGTTATTTCATGCTCTCATTATTTATTGCTATTTAATTATATTTGCTTTTGCACGTTTTGTTGTTCATTGATCCTGTTTACAATCACTGCTCTATAGGTTGGCTAAGTATGCCCGCAGGAAAAAGAATCTCAGGGTTAGGGTTGTATCTGATGACATACATGTACGCTGGTAATAAATTTTACTTTGAACTTTGCCCTTCGGTTTTGTTATTATCACTTATTCGAGAGCCTTGGAATCATGTAGCCTGGAGACAGGCTCTTCAGCCCAACTGGTCCATGCTAACCACAGTCTCCTCTCCGCTAGCTCCAGTTGCCTACGTTTGGCACATAAGCTTCTAAGCTCTTGACCTCAATGTACCTATCAAAATGATTCTTAAACATTGCACTTGTAACCATCTCAACCATTTCTTCTGGCATCTCATTCCAGGTACTCAATACTCTCTGTATGAAGGACTTGCCTCTCAAAGTTCAAAATCAATGTGTTATCAAAGTACATATATGTCACCTTATGCAGCCCTAAAATTCATTTTCTTGCAGGCAAAGTCAATAAATCCAAAAATAATAATAACTGTGTTGCCTTTATGGCATTTGTTTAGTTTATAATACCTTCGCTTTAGTAATTCGTTTGTTAACATTTTTTAGTTAAAGTTAGGATTGTTTAAAGTAAATTCGTTGTCTGTGATATATTGCAGCATGCGATAACGTTACACCTGGTTTCGCCGCGTCTTGTGGGAAAATACCGGTTTGGAGAAACGGGAAGGAGGGGGCTCACATGTGCAGGATCAGCACAAGAAAAGTTTTCTTTCTACGCACTAGAAACATCAGTGAAGCAACGCCGTAAGTTCATGAGATAATCGATGTGTTGAATTTAAAATGTTAACGCTGATTCTGTTAAAAGTAATGACGGTTGATAAGGTTTATGTTTTCGTTAGTTAAAGAGTTGCAGATAGTTTGTGTTGAAGTGTATTTAAAGCAGTCAATGGCGTAGGTAGATTCTGACTGTATGCTGCACTTTAATGTTATGTTGTTGTTGTAGTTTTACTTTTCCAAGTATTTCAAGTATTTACAATGTAAATGTGATATCAAGAAGGAAACAAATACTGTATACATTTTGTATTGTTTTATCAACAGTTTTCACCATACGTTAATGTGGAAGAGTGAACAGTAAATGGTTAATCTTACTGTGATCCTGTTTTCATTAACTACGGTTTACCTCGGTGTTTAATTCAGAGTTCTCTTACACCTAAGCGAGAACACTACAGTGAAAAGGCGGCGTTACCAGGTGTTTCAAGTGCTGCAATGACAACTCGATCCAGCATCAAGTTGTTGCCATCCAGCGACAGGGGCAGTAGGGCATCATCAAGTAAGGCTGCCCATGCAAGAGCTAAGGCAGAAGCCGCCAAGGTGCGAGCATTCTACACTGACCAAGAAGCAAAATTGAAAATGGAAGCGGCCGCCAGAGAAGCCGAAAACCAGTTGGAAAGGGTAAGGGAATGGCATCAGAATTAGAAGTGCTGATGCTACACTGAGAAGCAGAAGCTGCCAGGGTGGAAGCAGAGTTAATAGAAAATGCTGAAGAAATGCATGGTCTGGTTGACGTAAAATCTACTTCAGAAAAGTTCAGATTGGAACACACAAGCGACTATGTCCGATCTCAAATAGACTTGAAGATCCATTCTTCCTCTCCATACTTATACGCTAAGGCCCCATTTCATGAGGCCCCTCAGAGAGGCCCAATTGCATCACATCCATTCGAGGAAGACAATTTACCATTGCAACTCCGCGATGAATTCAAGGGCTGATGACAAATACTTCTCGACACCAAACTTACCAGATTTGGCAAGAAGAGAGGCAAAGGCTGAATTCAGAACAGCAAATTCCATAAGAGATGTACACCCTCAGTCATATACCCGCCGACATATTCCCCCAGGCCGCATGCCATTTGCAGTTGAACCCATAGCTGAGTATTTAGCACGACGAGATCTCATCACTTCAGGACTATACCAGTTCAATGATAAACCTGAAAATTACCGTGCATGGTGCTCCACATTCGCCAACGCTATCTATGGAGTCCAGCTCAGAGCAACCCAAGAGTTGGATCTTATGATGAAATGGCTGGGAAAAGAATCATGCGAACAAGTGAGACGCATACATTCAGTGTACATCAACAACCCCAAGCTAGCCTTACGCAAAGCATGGCAGAGACTTCGGGAGGGCTATGCGGCCCCCGAAATTATTGAAGCGCCACTATACCAACGTCTGGAAAATTTTCCTAAGGTGTCAGCCAAGGACCACACTAAGTTAAGAGAGCTCGGAGATTTACTCTTGGAGATTCAAGGCGCCAAAGAAGATGGCTACTCAACTGGTCTAGTATACCTAGATACTCCATCCGGGATTAGACAAATTGTGGACAAACTTCCATTTGGGCTGCAGGAAAGGTGGGTGTCCATTGGCGCAGAGTACAAGGAAGAGAACAATGGTCGATTTCCTCCCTTCGAGTATTTCACTAGATCTGTGTGCAAGGAGGTGAAGAAGCAAAAGGACCCTACCCTCATGGGTCCAGGAAGCAGTACAATTTACACCAAGCCAGATAAATCCACTTCGAATAATTTCAACATTAATAAACCTGTCTCAGTGCTTAAGACTGAAGCCTTTACAACTAACAACGACCCTAGCAAGAATTGTCCATTGCATAACAAACCCCACCTCCTCAAAAAATGCAGAACGTTTAGGGAAAAACCCCTTGAAGAGAGGATAGCCCTTCTCAAGGAGGAAAAAAATGTTTTAAATGCTGTTCCTCTACCTCTCACCTTGCTAGAGAGTGTACGATCTCCGTGAAGTGCCTGGAATGTAATAGCACTAATCACGATGGGACCATGCATCCCGGCCCATTACCGCAAACCGACAAAGCTCCTTCACCCTCATAACAGGACGGCGGGGAGGGAGAGGCTCACTCCAGGACAACCGTTGTCAGCTCGAGCTGCACAGAAGTTTGCGGTCAAGCTCAGTCAAGCCGTTCTTGTTCAAAGATCTGCCTCACTAAGGTGTACCCTAAGGGAGTCAAAGCCTATGTAATTCTGGACAATCAGAGCAATCGCTCACTAGTCAGACCAGAGTTCTTTGACTTGTTCAACATTGAGAGTAATCAGTTCCCATACTACCTTAGAACTTGCTCAAGCAGCGTGGAAACTTATGGAAGGAAGGCAGAAGACTTTCAGCTCGAGTCCCTGGATGGTAAAGTTGTCATCTGTCTCCCTCCACTCTTAGAGTGCAATGAAATTTTGAATAACCGCACTGAGATCCGGATGCCAAGTGCAGTGCTACAACAGCCACATCTCCACCACATTGCCAAGCACATCCCAGAACTGGATCCAAAAGCAGAAATACTCCTGCTATTAGGAAGAGATGTTTTCCGGGTGCACAAGTTTAGGCAGCAGGTCAATGGAGCACACGACGCCCCCTTTGCGCAACGCCTGGATCTGGGCTGGGTGGTGATAGGAGAGGTGTGCCCTGGCAATGTACACAAACCGACGGTTAGCACACTCAAGACCAATGTGCTAGAGAGTAGCCGCCATTCAATTTTTCAACCCCGCACAAGTTTCATGTGTATCAAGGAGAACACAAAAGGCAAAAACAAGAAAAAGAAGAAGAAAGGCAAAAGTGCAAAATGTGATAGTGAAATTTCTGGTGAGTGGACCATAGATCTAAGCACACAAGAGAACTTGGGTAATGCTTTTCAGACTGAGTTCCATCATGAGAAAACCAAAGAGAGTTGCAACTCATTAGAGAAAGGTGGTCAACAGCCAGTATGGGTATCACAAATTCTGTCAGAAAATCATTTTTCACAGTCTTCACAAATTCCAACGCCCTGTCTGCCAGACTGTGGAAGGGGAATAAAAACCTTGAAAAGGAAACCTGAGATGCAGCAACGCACCCGATTGACCCATGAGGTACTGTGCACACTAATGGCAGAGGTCACAGCCATTATAAATGCACGACCACTCCTACCTGTGTCTTCCGACCCGGAAAACCACTTCCTACTCTCGCCATCAATGCTCCTTATGCAGAAGGCAGGAGCCCCCCCTCCACCTGGGGACTTCTCCGATAAGGATTTGTACACAAAGCAATGGAGACAGGTCCAGGCTCTGGAAAATCGGTTCTGGTCTTGTTGGAGACAGGAATATCTACCTTTGTTGCAACACAGACAAAAGTGGACAGAACCCTGCAGGAATCTTCAAGTTAGAGATTTAGTCCTGCTCAGGGACAAGCAAGTCGCCCTCAACAGCTGGCCAATGGCCAGAATCACTGCCACATTCCCTAGTAGGGATGGACATGTCAGGAAGGTTGAATTGAAAACTACCAACCAAGGTGATGTGAAAATTTACCAAAGGCTAGTTACAGAAGTCATTCTATTTCTACCTAAGGACTGATTTAGAGACTGAAGTTTTGTATTATGTTCATTGTGACCTTACGAATGTCAAGCGGAGAGTGTGTTGCCTTTATGGCATTTGTTTAGTTTATAATACTTTCGCTTTAGTAATTCGTTTGTTAACATTTTTTAGTTAAAGTTAGGATTGTTTAAAGTAAATTCGTTGTCTGTGATATATCGCAGCATGCAATGACGTTACACCCGGTTTTGCCGCGTCTTGTGGGAAAATACCGGTTTGGAGAAACGGGAAGGAGGGGGCTCACATGTGCAGGATCAGCACAAGAAAAGTTTTCTTTCTACGCACTAGAAACATCAGTGAAGCAACACCGTAAGTTCATGAGATAATCGATGTGTTGAATTAAATATGTTAATGCTGATTCTGTTAAAAGTAATGACGGTTGATAAGGTTTATGTTTTCGTTAGTTAAAGAGTTGCGGATAGTTTGTGTTGAAGTGTATTTAAAGCAGTCAATGGCGTAGGTAGATTCTGACTGTATGCTGCACTTTAATGTAATGTAGTTGTTGTAGTTTTACTTTTGCAAGTATTTACGATGTAAATCTGATATCAAGAAGGAAGCAAATACTGTATACATTTTGTATTGTTTTATCAACAGTTTTCACCATACTTTAAGAGTGAACAGTAAACAGTTAATCTTACTGCGATCCTGTTTTCATTGACAACGGTTTACCTCGGTGTTTAGTTCAGAGTTCTCTTACACCTGAGCGAGAACACTACAATAACAGAATCAAAGAAAGACCACACCCATTTGGGTGTCCGACCAGTGTGGAAAGGACAACAAACCGTGCAAATACAAAAAGAGAGAAATAATAATAATAATATACAAATAAGTAATAAATATCAAGAACATGAGCTGGAAGAGTCCTTGAAAGTGAGTCCATAGGTAGTGGGAACATTTCAATGATGGGGCAAATGAAGTTGAGTGAAATTATCCCCTCGAGCTTAAGATTCTGATGGCTGAGGTGTAAGAAGTGTTCTTGGACCTGGTGGTGTGAGTTCTGAGGCTCCTGTACCTTCTTCCTGATGGCAACAGTGAGAAGAGAGCATGGCCTGGGTGGTGGGGGTTCCTGATCATGGATGCTGCTTTCCTGCTTTCCTCAGATCTCTTTCAAATCTCTCCCTTCTTAACTTTTATCCGTGCCCTCTAGTTTTGAACTCCCCAGCCCTGAGGAAAAGAGTGTGCTTTCATAAATTTCTACAAGCTCACTTTTCATTCTCCTACACTCCAAGGAAAAGATCCAGCATGGCCAACCTCTCCCTACAATTCTGGCCCTTTAGTCCAGGTGGCATCGTCGTAAATCTCTTCTGCACCCTCTCCAGCTTGATAATGTCTTTCCTATAACAGGGTGACCAGAACCATAAGTCCATAAGATATAGGAGCAGAAGTAGGCCATTTGGCCCATCGAGTCTGCTCTGCCATTTCATCATGGCTGATCCAATTTTATGGAGGAGTACACAATACTCCAAGTGCAGTCTCATCATACTTGTAGAACTCCAACATACTATCCCCACTCCTAAACTCAACGTCCTGACTGTAGAGATTGATCCAGTATAAAATTAACACCAAGCAATCCCCTAAATCCAATGCCATCACAGCCAATCTGAGCCCAACCTGAGCATTTATTAGAACACATTGTAGAAACCCCACAAATCTTGCAGCATTGAAGTTCCTCCAGTGCTTGTGTGTTGCCCCAGATACCAGCATTTGTTTGCTTTTCCACACCTATTCTGACTCAATCTGGCATTAGCCACTGAAAATTAGATAAAAAGACAAATACTGCATATAATAGGTATGGGCAGGAATGAAGGATGTGTGATGATGGCACACAACCATCCCAACTAGGATGCGGTCCTGATCCAGTATAACACAGTACAGCCTAACCCAAACCAAAGTGAATGTTTTCTGGGAATATATATTGACTAAAGCAATCCCAATGCATATGGCCAAACCCAATTTGCCTCTGGTTATCAAATCAAATCAAATTCAAGTTTAATTATCATTCAACCATACATGAATATAGCTGAACGAAACAGCATTCCTTTGGGGCCAAGGTGTAAAACACACACAGCACATTCAAAACGGTGAGCAAAAAAACACAGATATAGCCCAGGACCCTAAGTGACAAGTCCCACAAATTGACGGTACTGCAATCCAGCCTGTCATCCCACCCATCAAACACTGGAGGGCAGCACCAACAGGATAAGCCAGATTCCAACCAAGCATAGACTGCACTGCCTCTGGCGTCTCCTCTCCTGGACTGCAGACCCACAGCTTCAGACCTAGTCCTCCCTACAACCGAGGCTACACAGCTTCCCCACCGCCTGTCGCATTACCAAGCAAGGGAAATAGACTTGTGGCACCTTATATTATCAATGTACAACAGGGTCTTGCAGGCAGGATCTAACCAGATTACCCAGCGTCAACATGTCACGATCCACATTGAGCATAAATGCAACTGACCCAGCAACATAAAGGTGTTGTCACAAGATCAAGTCAGAAGATGTCCATTCCATGAAAGTGTGTTCAGCTCCTGCAAACACTGTACGAAGCATTAATCAGGTGTGTGAAGGAAAACTCCCTCGTTGTCCTAGATGACTATAAATCAAACAATACCACCAACAATATTCCACAACTGCAATGCGGGCTGCATCTACAAAGTGCACAGAAATAACTCACAAAAGCATCCTCAATAGTGGTCCAAAAGCCATAACATCAGTCAATGATAGGCCAAGCACAGTAGGGAACCACTTCATCTTAAACCTTTCATTCAAGTTCCATGCCATCTTGACTTCAAATCAGTTTGCTGCCTTTTCGTTACTGCCGGTTTGAATCTTGTGGAAGTACTTCAAATAAAGTTCAAAGTAAAATTCATTATCAGAGTACATACGTGTCACCACATTCAACTCTGACACTCTTTTACCATGGGCATACTTAGCAAATCTATAGAACAGTAACTGTAAACAGGATCAATGGACAACAAACTGTACTAAAGCAGATATAAATAAACAACAATAAATAATGAGCATGAAGTGACATGGTAAAAGAATCCTTAAATGGGTGTAGTTATCCTCTTCTGTTCAAGAACCTAATGGTTGAGGGGTAGTAACTGTTCTTGAACCTGGGGTTGCGAGTCCTGAGGTACCTTCTATCTGATGGCAGCAGTGAGAAAAGAGCATGGCCTGTGTGGTGAGGATCTTTGATGATGGATGCTGTTTTCCTAAGGCAATGTTTCATGTCCATGTGCTCAAAGGTTGGGAGGGTTTTACCCGTGATGTACTGGGCTGGACCCATTATCTTTAGTAAGATTTTCTGCTCAAAGGCATAGAGTTGTAGGTGCTGGGACAACACTGCCTGGGAGCAGGGGTGAAAGCAGACACAACGTTGGCATTAAAAGGCACATGAATATGTCGGCAATGGAGGAATGTAGACCATGTGCAGACAGATGGAATGAGTTTCATATGACAACATGAACGGTACAGATGTCCCGGGTCTGTTCCATGTTCTCTATAACACACAAGATGGCTCACTAGTAGTTTCTCAAGGCCAACTTGGGGCAGGAAATTAACACTAGCCTTGCCAGAAACTCATATCTCTTGGATGATAAAAAGAAAATAATGAAATGTGAATTAGCTTTACCGCTGATTAATGGAGCACTGAAAGGATCTGCCCTTTAACCCCAGCAATTCACAATCCACATCAACAGCGAATTAAACGGGATTTTTTCAGATTGTGGAGGCTACAAAATCAGGTGGGATTGTGAACAGGGAGGACAATATAAAGAGGCTCTCTGAGGATATCGAGAAGCTAAGTGCCTGGGCAAGAACATGGCAGGAGAAACATAAAGTGACAAAACACAAAGTTGCGTATTTTGACTTGAAAAGTAGAGGTTTTTTAAAATGGTGAAAAAATTGGTGGTATCTAGCAAAGTCAAGGTTCCTTTGAAAACCAAACCTGAAGGTGCAGAAACAGATCAGGAGGTCAAATGTAAAGATAAAAGCAAGTATTACAACCTTCTTGGGTAAATTCATTTTCAGCAGATCCTGGAAAATTCTCTGATCCCACAACTAGTGAGAGTCAAAACTACAAAGGGTAGAATATATTAAAGGGCATCTCACTCACCGTAGGGCTTTTGCTATCATTCTTTGATTTTTGAGGGGTAGAAATCAGAAGGCTCCTTGACCACATATCAAAGGGCCATTTTGTCCACTGGCATCAAACTTCCTGTTAAATTTGGGAGGACCCATTTTTCAGAGTCTGGGGATAAAATTTTTGCTAACATTGGCATCATTTCTGTTTTTAGAATGAATGTATTTAAATCTTTACAAATGTCATTTGATGACAGATTTACAATATAAAACAAAGAGATTGTCCGACAGTGCCGGTGTTTACATTGATACTGCACCACCTCAGTAAAGAATAAAGCTCCTCAGAACGCCAGCATCAAAATAGCAGGTTTACAACCAGAGTTAGCCCCTCAGTTGTCGTCATTAAGACAGAGTCATTTTCGCAACTTTTTTTTACAAAAACAATATATCTTTTGTCAATATGGGTTTTGGTAAAAATAATTGATTCTTGCTGCCATCATGTGACTGAATATTGTACTGCAGCCATTACAGAGAAAGAATTTTAGGAGCAGATGACCTCATACAGCGTCGGGATTGGGCAGATTCATCACAGTAAAGTGACAGCCTTATGATGACCAACATGTTGAAAGAAATGTGTTCATTATCTCAATCCAGCTCCTAGTATTTTATAGCCAATAAAGCTTTGAAATGTAGTCAAATGTTGCAAATATAACACCCAAAATGCTCTCACCCCATTCTCCCGTCACTCCAATAGGGATAGGGTTCCCCTTGTCTTCACCTACCACCCCACCAGCCTCCCGGTCCAACATATAATTCTCCGTAACTTCTGCCACCTCCAACGGGATCCCACCAGCAAGCACATCTTTCCCTCCCCACCTCTTTCTGCTTTCCACAGGGATCGCTCTCTACGCGACCCCCTTGTCCATTCGTCCCCCTCATCCCTTCCCACCGATCTCCCTCTTGGCACTTATCCTTGTAAACAGAACAAGTGCTACATCTGCCCTTACACTTCCTCCCTCACCACCATTCAGGGCCCCAGACAGTCCTTCCGGGTGAGGCGACACTTCACCTGTGAGTTGGGTGGTGTGACGTATTGCTTCCGGTGCTCCTGGTATGGCCTTCTATATACTGGTGAGACCCGACGCAGACTGGGAGACCGTTTCACTGAACACCTACGCTCTGTCTGCCAGAGAAAGCAGGATCTCCCAGTGGCCACACATTTTAACTCCACGTCCCATTCCCATTCTGACATGTCAATCCATGGCCTCCCTACTGTCAAGATGAAGCCACACTCAGGTTGGAGGAACAACCCCTTATATTCCATTTATGTAGCCTCCAACCCGATGGCATGAACATTGATTTCTCTAACTTCCGTTAATGCCCCTCCCCTTCTTACCCCATGCCTTATTTACAAATCCCATTTCCAGAAAAGTTGAGATATTGTCCAAAATGCAATAAAAACAAAAATCTGTAATATGTTAATTTACGTGAACCTTTATTTAACTGACAAAAGTACAAAGAAAAGATTTTCAATAGTTTTACTGACCAACTTAATTGTATTTTGTAAATATACACAAATATAGAATTTGATGGCTACAACACACTCAACAAAAGTTGGGACAGAGTTAAAATAAGATTGAAAAGTACACAGAATATTCAAGTAACACCGGTTTGGAAGACTCCACATTAAGCAGGCTAATTGGTAGCAGGTGAGGTATCATGACTGGGTATAAAAGTAGCATCCATCAAAGGCACAGTCTTTGCAAACAAGGATGGGTTATGGCTCATCCCTTTGTGCCAAAATTCATGAGAGAATTGTTAGTCAGTTCAAAAGGAACATTTCCCAACGCAAGATTGCAGAGAATTTAGGTCTTTCAACATCTACAATACATAATATTGTGAAAAGATTCAAAGAATTCAGAGACATCTCAGTGCATAAAGGGCAAGGTCAGAAACCACTGTTGAATGCGCGTGATCTTCGAGCCCTCAGGCAGCACTGCCTAAGAAACCATCATGCTACTGTGACAATTATAGCCACCTGGGCTTGGGAGTATTTCGGAAAACCATTGTCACTTAACACAGTCCGTCACTGCATCCAGAAATGCAACTTCAAACTGTATTACGCAAGGAGGAAGCCATACATCAACTCTATGCTGAAATGCCGGTGAGTTCTCTGGGCCTGAGCTCATCTCAGATGGACTGAAAGACTGTGGAACCGTGTGCTGTGGTCAGATGAGTCTACATTTCAGCTAGTTTTTGGAAAAAACGGGCGTCGAGTTCTCCGTGCCAAAAATCAAAACTACCATCCTGATTGTTATCAGCGAAAGGTGCAAAAGCCAGCATCTGTGATGGTATGGGGGTGCATCAGTGCCCACGGCATGGGTGAGTTGCATGTATGTGAAGGTACCATTGACTCTGAGGTGTATATTAGGATTTTAGAGAGACATATGTTGCCATCAAGGCGACATCCCTTCCCGGGACGTCCATGCTTATTTCAGCAGGACAATGCCAGACCACATTCTGCACAGGCAACAATGGCATGGCTTTGTAGACAGGGTGTGTGTGCTTGACTGGCCTGCTGCCAGTCCAGATCTATCTCCTATTGAAAATGTATGGCGCATCATGAAGAGGAGAATCAGACAATGGAGACCACGGACTGTTGAGCAGCTGAAGTCTTATATCAAGCAAGAATGGACAAAATTTCCAATTGCAAATCTACTACAATTAGTATCCTCAGTTCCAAAATGATTAAAAAGTGTTATTAAAAGGAAAAGTGATGTAACACAATGGTAAACATGCCTCTGTCCCAACTTTTGTTGAGTGTGTTGCAGTCATCAAATTCTAAATCTGTGCATATTTACAAAATACAATTAAGTTGGTCAGTAAAACTCCTGAAAATCTTTTCTTTGTACTTTTGTCAGTTAAATAAAGGTTCACGTGAATTAACATATCACAGATTTTTGTTTTTATTGCATTTTGGAAAATATCCCAACTTTTCTAGAAATGGGGTTTGTATTTATTTGTTTATTATTTTTCCCCCTTTTTTATTTCTTTTCTCTCTCCCTTTTTTCTCTCTCTGCCCCGCTCAGAATCACTCCTTGCTTGCTCTCCATCTCCCTCTGGTGCTCCCCTCCCCGTTTCTTTCTCCCTAGGCCTCCCATCCCATGATCCTTTCCCTTCCCCAGCTCTGTATCCCTTTTGCCAATCACCTTTCCAGCTCTCAGCTTCATCTCTCTCCCTCCTGTCTTCTCCTATCATTTCGGATCTCCCCCTCCCACTTTCAAATCTCTTACTACCTCTTCTTTCAGTTAGTCCTGATGAAGGGTCTCGGCCCGAAACATCGACTGTACTTCTTCCTATAGATGCTGCCTGGCTTGCTGCATTCCACCGGTATTTTGTGTGTGTTGATCCAATTAGCAAGAGTTTACAAATAGCAATGTGATAATAATCAGAAAGAATTACTTTAGTTGTGTTTAATTGAGGGATAAATACTGGGGAGAAGATCCTTCTTCACTATGGAGAATGGAATCTTTCACATATTTATATATGTAATTTCATTGACAGTGCAACATGCTCGCAGACTAGATATTTTGTTCTCAAGATTAGAATCACAGATTACACAGCATGGAAACCAGCCCCTCAGCCCAGCTCAAACCATGCTAATCTAAATGTCGATCTGTGCTAATCTCATTTCCCTGAACAACACACACAAAACCTTCATGAGGGGACTTGGCCCCAAACAGCAACTGGCCATTCCCCATTATAGATGCAGCCTGGCCTGCTGAGTTCCTCCAGCATTTTGTGTGTGTAGTTCCTATAATGTTCTGGTTAAGATTTCTACTGCTATGCTGTGGGGTATTTTTATTTCAGCCGTTTCCTGCAAAAGCAGTGGGTCCTGCTAGCAAGAGTGTTTTGGCTTTGGCTAAAGATAAGCAGCCATGTTAGGAATGTTGTGTCAGACAATCAGGATTGTCTTGGGACATGTTGTAACTTTTTGCCCAATGGGATGGGATGGAACATTCTTGAGGGCTGGGCAGGAAGAGATTTCTGAAGGACAATAGTCTAAATAAACACTTCTCGGTCTTCCAGCCGGGTACAGGAGTCGATTATAACCGACATTTTGATGGCAAACTCTTTGACCTTCATCAGGGATAGTTTGGGGTCTTTCGGTAGAAACAGTGGAGTGGGGCACAAGGAGAGATGCCACTGAATGCCAATCAAAGGGGAGACCCCATTGTAAGCAGTGCATCGTGCAGATGAATGGTTTCAAAGGAGGGAGTACCAATACTCCTGAGTTAGTAAGTTCATTTGAAATGGACTTCAAGGGAAGCTCAAACTGTGGCTGGTGTCCTTGATGCAGAATGAGGGTTCAGCACATGGGTAATCAAAGCAAAGCATCCCAACCACTTCAGAAACAAGATCCAATGTTTATTACATACTTGAACTGGTTTAACTGTAATGGGCCCTTTTCTCCTTCTTTTCCTGTCAATTGTTTGATAAAGTAGAAGATTGGTAAATACACTTGCTTTATAACTCTATGTTGGTATACAATCTGTCATTTCTTTGCAACCTATAATTGTGTGAGAGCAGTATTTACACAGTAGCCACTACAATCAATGTTTCTTAATTGGACCATACGGTTTGGTTCAACCTCAAATCACACGGACCCTAGACGAATTTTGCTTATGTAAGGTAAGGTAACCTTCTCACTGCTGAGTCCCATGGCTGTAAGCAGGATTAGTTCACGAGCCAAGTTGGCATACGAGCCCTGGTGAGAAGGTTACACTCCAGATTTCCAGCATTTGCAGAATCTCTGGTGTTTGCTGCGTTGGGCCCATATCCCTCTAAGCCTTTCCCATCCACGTCTGGAGTTGGATTTGAACTCTGCCTGCAGACATAGAAGTAACACCGACAGAGCCACACAGAGACCCAATCATCTCAGTGTCCAAGGCCATGAACAGACTTACTCATCAGAAAGTAGTTTCAATAGTGGGGGAGAAAAACAATCACATTCAGGAGGAAGAGCAGGAGTCAGTGACTTTGGAGTGGGGTCTCCGATGATAGAGCACCAGTTGGAAGAGTTTCATTCTGTGAAGTGGGAAACAGATTTGCTTGGGCACTTTTGATGAAAAAGATTCCAAGACCCCCAGGCAGTGCTGAAAAGCCTTTTGCCCACTAGATCTAGCAGGACTTATTCCCCTTAGCAGCCAAGATTCCTGAGGCTTGGTAAACCAATGATATTTTGGCTGATATGAAACGACTCATGAAAATATTTCCACAAGACTCTTCTGCTGGAAGTGGATTGGTTCCTCCTGTCTTTCCACTTCTATAGAAACTGGAAATGGTTTGGACGGCAATGAGAAGTGTGAGTTCTTGTTTAGTATTTTCACAAACAAGTCTCTAGGAGGGGTTCTCGACCTTTTTTACGGCAACGACAAAGGTTCTGTGAACCCCAGGTCGGGAATCCAAAGTTTACAGAGAATGATGAGGAAAGCAAAAAGCATCCAGTGAGTGTCAGTTCTGCGGGTGAAAAAGCCCTGTTAATGAGAGAGGTCAGAGCAGAACGGCCAGACTAATTCAAGCTGACAGGAAGACAACAGCAAATAACCATGTATAACAACAGTGGTGTACAGAAGAGGATCTCTGAATGCACAACACATCGGACCTTGAAGTGGATGGACTACAGCAGCAGTAGACCACAACATGTTCCACTCCTGTGGCAAATGAAGTGGCCACTGAGTGTATATTGCACTGGGATGTAAAAGTATTCACAAGTAAAGTGATCCTAGAATTCTTACTTGAGAGATTGAGAATTGTATGGGACTACAATAAAAAAGATGAAATATAATGACAGTAAAAATGAAGTGTGGAATGACTTGTCAATATACTACAGAACCAAACTTTGACAAAGAGAGAAAATTGATGTAGAGGGGGCTGATATTATTTTCGGCTTCAAGTGGGAACAGATTCAGGTTCAGACTCATTTTTAGTTCACAACACTACAAATGTGGTCCCAACAGTACCTTATAACGCCTAAATATTACATTCTTGCTTTCATATTCTAGTCTTCTCAAAATAAATGCTAACATTGCATTTGTCTTCCTTACTACCAACTCAGCTTGCAAGTTAATCTTAAAGGAATCCTGCATGAGGACTACCAAGCTCCTTTGCCCTCTGATTTTTTAAATTTTCTCCATTTAGAAAATAGTCCACACTTTTGTTCCTTCTTGCAAAGTGCATGACCAGATACTTCTCAACACAAAATTCCCATCTGCTAATTCTTTGACTCCTGCCAGTCAGCCAATCTTCTATTCAAGCTATAACCTTTCCTGTAATACCAAGGGGTCTTACCTTGTTTAGTAGCCTCATGTGTGACAACTTGTCAATAGCCTCCTGAAAATCCAAATTAACAACATTGACTCACTCTCCTCTGTCCATCTTGCCCACTATTTCCTCAAGGAATCCCAACAGATTTGTCTCTGGCCTATAATTTCTTGTTTTTTGCCTTCCTCCCTTCTTAAAGAGTGGGGTGATACATGTGATTTTTCAATCCTCTGGAACCATTCCAGAACCTTGGGATTCTTGAAAGATTATTACCTATGTCTCTACAATCTCTTCAACTACCTCTGTCAGAAGAGTATAGTCCACCTATTCTCCTTCAGATGCTTCAGCTTCCCAAGCACCGTCCCCTTTGTGATAGCAACTACACTCACTTCTCTTCCCAGACACACTCAAATTTCTGGTATGTTCCACCGTGCCCATTCCAGCATCATTTCCCAACAGTCCAATGCCCTTCTTTCACTCTTTATATGTATAAACTGATTTTTTTTTGTATTCTGTATTGTATTACTGGCTAGCTTACCTTCATATTTCTTTTAACTGCTTATTGCTTTTCTTTAGTCACCTTCAATTGTTTTTTA
Source organism: Hypanus sabinus (assembly GCF_030144855.1). Taxonomy (NCBI): domain Eukaryota; kingdom Metazoa; phylum Chordata; class Chondrichthyes; order Myliobatiformes; family Dasyatidae; genus Hypanus; species Hypanus sabinus. Next base: position 29,756,721 of record NC_082733.1, on the reverse strand, counting down.
AAACCTTTCCAATACTTTAGCTTCCTACAATTTTTTGAGATATTTTATGCCCTCTTTCTTTGCTTTTGCACTGTCATTGAATTCCCTTGTCAGCCATGGTTACCTCATCATCCCTTAAAATGATTCTTCTTCTTTGAACCAGTCTTGCATCTTTCAAGTTAATCTCAGAAACTCCAGCCATTAATGCTCTACTATCATCCATGTCTCCTTCTCATTAGCTTTGGCCAGTTTCTCTCTCATGTCTCTGTAGTTCCCTTTATTCCACTGTAATACGGATATATCTGATTTTAGCATCACTTTCTCAAAATGCATGGTGAAATTGATCATCTTATGACCACTACCTCCTAAGAGTTCCTTTACCTTAAGCTCCCTAATTAAATCTGGTTCATCATACAATGCCCAATCCAGAATTCTCTATTCCCTAGTGGGCTCAACCACAAACTGCTCTAAAAAGCCATCTTGTAGGTATTCTACAAATTCATTCTCCTGCGATCCAGCACCAACCTGATATTCTCAAACTACCTGCATATTGAAATGGCCCATACTATCATAATATTACCCTCTTTACATGCCTTTTCTATCTCCCATTGTAATCTGTACCCCACATACTGACTACTGGTCAGAGGCCTGTATGTAACTCCTATCAGAGTATTTTTATCCTTGCAGTTTCTTAACTCTAACTACACGGATCCTACCTCCTCTGTTCCTATCTCACTTCTTTTTAAGGATTTGATTTCAATTTTTACCAAGAAAGTCACATCACTCCCTCTGCCCACTTGCCTGTCCTTTCAATACAATATGTATCCTTGGATGTTAAGTCGATCTTCTATCAACCATGATATTGTGATGCCCACAACATCATGCCTGTCAATTGCTAACTGCATAACACGATCATCTACCTTATTTTGTATACTGTGTGTACTCAAATATAACACCTTCAGTCCTGTACCCTTCTTTTCAACTTTGGGTCCAAGTTGCCTGAAGTTAAATTCTTATTGTGTTCTAAACTTTCTCCTATTCTTTATCCTGGAGGCTTCAGTAACCTCTCCTGCACTCTCCTTCCCTTTTACTTTATCCTGACTTTTCCAATCTGTTGAATTCCACCCCCCCCCCCCCACTATTTAGCTTAAAGCTCTATCCAAAACCCTAATTATACAATTCATCAGCATGGCTCCAGTGGAGCCCATCCCATCGAACACCTCCCTCCTTCCCCAATACTATTCCACTAATTCAAACCCATTTCTCCCATACCAACACAAGAGATTTTGCAGATGTTGGAAATCCTGAACAACACTTTCAAAATGCTGGAGTAACTCAGCAGGTTATGCCACATCTATGAAAAGGAATATACAGCCACCATTTCAGAGCAAGGCCCTTCTTCAGAAAGGGAAAAGAAGGGGAAGGACACCAGAATAAGAAGGTGTGAGGAGGGAAAGCTAGAATAGATAGATGAAGCCATGTGAGTGAAGGAGGGGAGAGGAAGTAAGAATCTGGGAGGTGATAGGTGGAAAAGGTAAAGGGCTGGAGAAGAAGGAATCTGATAGGAGAGAAGAGTGGGCCATGGGAGAAAGAGCACTGGGTGAGGTGATCGGCAGGTGAGGAGAAGTAGTAAGAGGTCAGAGTGGGTAGCTGAAGTACAGGGAAAGGGAGTGTGAAAAATTACTGGAAGTTGGAGAAATTGATGTTAATGGCTACTTAGACAAAATATGAGGTCTTTCTCCTCCAGTCTGAGAGTGGCCTCATTGTGGCAGAAGAGGAGGACATGGACTGACAAGTTGGAATGGGAATGGGCATAGGAATTCAAATGGTTGGCCACTGGGACATCTTGATTTTTGCGGATGGAAGCAGAAGTTTTCGACAAAGTTGGTCCCCCAATCTACAGTACATCAGGTCACACCAATGTAGAGGAATCCGGTAGATGACCCCAAAAGATTAGCAGCTGAAGTATGGCCTCATCTAGAAGGACTGTTTGGGGCCCCGTATGGAGGTGAAGGAGGAGGTGAATGGGCAGGAAGAAGTGCCAGGAGAGGACTTAGTGGGGAGGGATGAATGGACAGGGGAATCATGGAAGGAGTGATCCCTGAGGGAAGCAGAGAATGGGGGAGAAGCAAAGATGTGTTTGGTAGTAGGGTCATTTGAAGATGGCAGAAGTTGCTGAATGGAAAGGCTAATGGTGTATTAAGGGAGGACAAGAGGAACTCTATCCCTGTTAAGGTGATGGGAAGATGAGGTAAGTACGGATGTCTAGGAAATTGAGGAGATGCGGGTTAGGGCGGTGTCAATAGCGGAGGAGAGGAAACCCCGTATTTTGAAGAAGGAGGACATCTCTAATGTCCTGGAAAGGAAAGTCTCATCCCTGGAACAGATATGATGGAGATGAAAGAACTGAGAAGAGGGAATAGCACTTTTACAGGAAACAGATTGGGAAGAGGTATGACCAAGACAGCCGTGGGCACTGGTAGGTTTATAAAAAAATATCAGTAGACAGTCTGTCTCCACAAAGAGAGACAGAGAGATCGAGAAAGTGATGGCAGGTCTCCGAAATGGACCAAGTGAATTGAAGGATAGGGTGGAAGTAAGAGGCAAAGTTGATGAAATTGATGAGCTTAGCATGGGTGCATGAAACAGCACCAATACAGTCATCAATGTAGCGCAGAAAGAGTTGCGGAGCATTACCAGGGAAGTCTCGGAACATAGGCTGTTACACATAGCCAACAAAAAGATTGGTATAGCTGGGGCCCATGCAGGTGCCCATGGCTACACCTTGAGCTTGGAGAAAGTGGGAAGAGTTGAAAGAGGAATTATTGAGTTTGGGGAACAATTTCACAAGGCAGAGGAGGGGAACTGGTTAAGTTTGACATTGAGAAAGAAGTAGAGATTCCTAAGCCCTTCTTGGGGTGTGGGGGAGGGGTATAGAAGTGTATAGACACTGGACATCCATGGGGAAAATGAGGTAATCAGGGCTAGGGAACAGAAAGTTGTTGAGATCGAGAGCATGAGAAGAGTTGAAGATGTAGGTAGGAAGGGAGTGAACTAAAGGGGATAAAATGGAAATGAGGCATCCCATACCAATTATTGAGCCACACATTTAACTCTCTGACCCTATTACCCCTGTGCCAATTTGCACATGGCTCAGGTAACAAACTAAGAATTGGGCTACCTATGCCTAATCCAGCTGGAAGATGGAGGGCCCAAGACAGGGGCTGGTGAGATTGAAGAGCTTAGGAAAGGTGGCAGAATCAGTAGTGTAGAGAGAAGGAGTGACTGAAGATTGAAGAGAAGAATGGGATTCAGTTTAGTTCCCAGCTGTGATCTCAGTGTAGAGAGCTACACTGTGAAAATCAGGCTGTCAAAATCTTCCCCAGACAACTTAGTCTAATGATCCAAACGGAGTGTTTCAATTTAATGCTTGTTGATTGGCATTGACATCTACAGAGGCCAGGAATTATTCAAAGAGTCAAGACTTAAGTGACCCAGAAATTATGCATTTGTTACAGGAAGTGTAGGAGTTATTCAGTACTTAAGGTGGTGGAATTAATCTTGTAGCACAAAGATCAGACATGAAGTATATCATTCACTATCACAGGATTATTTAATGATACCAGGGCTCTAGAAATATGGAATTGTCAAAAACAAATAACACCAATGTTTACTAAATAACAGATTACAGACTTGAATTGGCAGCATGAAAATCAAAAGCCTTGCTAAAGACTGACGTTAATTAATTGGACTCACACAGAGGCACTAACGCTTCTAAATCACAGCCACATTTTGTGAAGATCATAATTATGGGAAAATGAATTTGTCCTTCTGCCTCTGTTTTGCAATGTTTACTTTCCTTTCTACTTCAACAAACCCTCAAGTCGTAGTTATTGCTTCAGTTGCTCATTTCAGCATAGATTAAATGTTTGTATGACAGTCACCGCCACTCCATGCAGGATTCAAGATAATTCTTTGAGCAAGCCTGTCAATACAAACAGCATCGTAACTTTTGGGTTGGGAATTCAATCATGTACTTAAATGGTGCTCAGAAGAAATCCATATTAACCACTTCTACTTTAAAAAGTAGAATTTTGTGTGTTACGACATGCACCCAACAGACCTGTTTATGTGTTATGACATGCACTCAATTGTGTCAACTTCCAGGATTTAGACACTGTAATATGGATAGCTAGTACAGCCTCTTTAAAGATTCAGGACCGTCCTGCTAATTGGCAATCACGTTTTGAGCACCAAGAATTAAGTATTTAAAGAGCACTTAAATGGAGCCTCCGTGCTCGATTGTAAGCCCAACCAGAGATATTGTCTGACATTTTGTTTTTTTGCTTAGTTCTAAATCTTGTTTTATCCTGTGTCTCAATCCTAGCCTCAGGTACTCCAATATTAGGGTCCAAACCATCCTCGTGAAGGACTCTCATCCCAGTGTGTGCATGAGGGGTTGCGTGGGAGGGAGGTAAAGGGCTGGTTTTAATTTTGCTCTGGATTCTCCCCCCTGCCTTTCCAGTCCTGATGAAGTCTCCGCCTTAAATATTGTCTGCTTGTTCATTTCCATGCATGTTATCTGACCTGCTGAGTTCCTCCAGCATTTTGACTGTTTTCCTATTGTTGCCGCTTGCAGTGTTCAGCTGAACATTGTGGGCATGCTATAGTGGTGCCAGACTGTGTGGCCACACTTGCAGTGCTGTCCCCAGCACATCGTTGGGTTGTGTTGGTGGTTGTTACAAACAACTCATTTCACTGTACATATGCTTCAACGTTTGTTCGTTATGTGCCATGTTGTATGACATGGACAATCACGGTCTTTCCATGACCACGATTGCTCTTGGGAGATTTTTTTCTGTAGAAGTGGTTTGCCATTGCCCTCTTCTGAGCAGGCTCTTTACAAGATGAGTGAATGCAGCCATTATCGGTACTCTTCAGAGCCTTTCTGCTCAGCGGCAGTGGTCACAGAACCAGGACTTGGAATATGCACCAGCTGCTCATATGACCATCCACTACCTGCTCTTATGCCTTCATGTGACCCTGATCGGGTGGCTAAGCAGATGCTACACCTTGCCCAAGGGTGACCTGCAGGCTAGTGGAGGAGTGGAGCACCTTACACCTCCTTTGGTAGAGACGCATCTTCACCCCGACACCTCTTCAATGTACATGTGATAAATAAATGAATCTGAATCAGCAATTTGATTGGCCAAGGACTGGTCCTAGTATAGTCCTAGGTGAACAGCTCTGTCTTTCTTCAGTACCTGATCAGACCCTGTGATTTCTCATGCACACCAGCATGTTCACAAAAAAGATGCACAAAGCCCAGACCTTTAAAAGGGTTACCATAAGACATTGGAGCAGAATTAGACCATTCACCCCATTGAGTCTGCTCTGCAGACTATAGCTTCAAAAGCAGAGGGGGAAGCATCAGTTATGTATTACCAGAAGCATTCATAGCAGCATCTCTCAATGGAAAATCCTGCTGGTTGGAATATAGGGATCCAGCAAGCTCATCCTATGACCTTCTACTGGCATATTGGTGGCAAGGTGGAGATATGTCTCTACTGAGAAAGTAATCTAACTTGTATTTTGTTTAAAGAAAGAAACTGGACTTTTCTATTCTGAATAATTAAAGGTAAGGACACAGTCACAGATCACTTCCCCGATGGGATAGATACATCACCATTAGCTATTTATAGTAAGCCAAGATCGTTTTAAAATTAATTCTAGACAATAATATGAACACTTCAGCCTCGGGATCATGTTGGGGATCTAATTTCAATTTCTGTAATTCAGCCTGAATTGAGTTTAACTCAATAGTAACACAAACAATGAAGAACACCAATTAATGAAATCAATATAATTTACAATTTGATTAGACTCTGGCAGGGCAGTGCATGGTTTGGCTTACAATCTACTCTTAATTACTGACGGGTATATGTTGGATGATCGAATTTCACCATGGGAAAGCTTCACAGAGCAACTGTGCTCTAAAGACAAAACTGAGAAACATCTAATCTCCTTCCTTGATCAAACTTTCACAGATGACAGTAGCGGAGTAACTAAAATCCCTAAGCACTTTACTCCCATTCTCCAAACACATCTATAATAAATTCCTAAACTGAGAATTCCTGGAATTGGTTTCAAAACTGTTTTAATGTTGCATCCTCAGTTTATATACACTCAGTGGCCACTTTATTAGGTACCTCCTGTTTGTAGCCTTCTGCTGCTGTAGTCCATCCACATCGAGGCTTGATGTGCTATGCACTTCACTGTTGTAACACGCGGTTATTCGAATTACTGTTGCCTGTCAGCTTGAACCAGTCCAGCCATTCTCCTCTGACCTCTCTCATTAACAAGGAGATTTCACCCACAGAACTGCCACTCATTCTCTGCAAGCTCCAGAGATCTTTGTGCATGAAAACTCCAGGATATCCTGAGATACTCAAACCACTCCATTTGGCACCAATAATCATTCCATGGTCAAGGTCACTTATGTCTTCCCAATTCTGATGTTTGGACTGAACCCCTTGACCATATCTGAATGCCTTTGTGCATTGAGTTGCTGCCATATGATTGGCTGGTTAAATATTTGCATTAAAGAGCAGGAGTGCAGGTGTACCCCATAAAGAGGCCATTGAGAGCAGCTCTGATGCTTTCTGTTTTGCAAAGTACATGGCTGCCGTACACTGGGGGCTGTCAGTATGCTCAATGTATCACCAACAAACTGAATACATGGTAAAGCTCATAGGCAATAGTAGAATTAGGCTTCACAGAAATACCAGAAAACAATAATTTGCATTTTATACAACATTTTCTAAAGCTTTTGAAATCCCAATATGGTTCTGATCCATTAATTATTAGGATGCACGCTCACTGTTGTTATGTAGACAAATGTAACTAATCATGAATAATGAAATTAGTTTTCTGTTTCTATCATGTTTTACGTGGGAAGAATGCAAATGAAATTTGTAACTTATCTCCCAGAGAGCTTAGGATGCACATATTAAGTTCCCTGTTCCAAAAACAAAACCAGTCAGATTTTAAAATCATGGTGCCTATATATATTTTTAAACTTCACATTCCACAGTAAATTTGCAACAATTTTCCCAAGTTGCAATAATTTAAGAATTTCTTCTTCCACGTCAAATGTTAAATTTTGCTCCTTCATTTATTGGACACAGGTGAAGTGACAGGAGGGGAGAAAGAATTTCACTGAAATTGGCAAGGTGACAATGTTGAAAATATAGATTTTCACAAGTCTTCTATAACCATCTCTTAGGCAATTTATCTTCTCTGAGGATCTTCACCTTGTCATGGTTGAGAGAGGCTTCTGAGTTCCTGAGACCTCAAGAGTGATGCAATTTGGAGTTTAGCTGTCTGATGCTTAGCTCCTGATAAGGTCACCCATAGTGGTAAGGTCAAGGGGGAGGTACTAGACAAAAAAACATTCCAACCAAGATCTCATTGGTGGAGGTGGTGGAAGATGATGACACATCACATCAGCAGTGAACATGCAGCAATGAAGAGTCCACAGTGGTCTTGCATTCCATACCATTGGACCCTGACCCCAATCTGTCAAGGACAGTGTGATGGCTGCCCATGCATCAGCCTCCCCACGTTAAACAGTCATGCAGAGGTGTTTTCATTAAAGGTATCCACCTTTACATCCTGGATATGTGGATCTCAGATTGGTCTCCACCAACACCTGAGGACCCACCAATAGACAACCCTTAGGAGAAAATCATACTCAACTTGAGTGATCACAGTCCTACTACAATAGTTTGTGTCTGGATGACTTACACAAGTCAAAGTCTAAAGACCATGATTAAACAAGCCTATTGATTCCACTACAAATAGCAAATGGTCATTTTGGGCCTAAAAGTCTTTACAAGCAAAACCTCAAAAATTCTGAATTTTTATTTATTGATTTTAATTAAATATATTACTAGCGCTCCTTTTTACTCCAGTGTTTAGGGCTTCAAGATGCTGGTAACGTTCACACAGGATTACTTTACTTGTTCCTGAAGCTTCAGAAGTTGTTCATGAAGACATGCATGCAGCTAAGAGAGACACGTGTGACACATACAGAAAGGCTACAACCTCTGTTTACTAACAATTGTCATGACCTTTGATTTCCCCAACTGGCACTGTAAGAAGACAATTCTATATGAAGACAACTTCCTCAATGCTTATTTTTTATGTCCCATGGCCACAGAGTTTACCTGGAGACTGTTTGAGCTGCTTCCGTCCGGTAGGCGCTTCAGATCCCTCCAGACTAAGACTAATAGGCACTGGAGAAGCTTTTTCCCTACTGCGGTCACTTTGCTGAACAGTTAACTGCCGGTTAACTGTCGGCTAACTATTACTTGGATTGCACTACTTGTATGTATAATCTATATTTTCATTTATATTTATCATTATTATTGTTATGAGCAGAGAGACAACATCTGCCGGAAGTAAATTCCTTGTATGTGTACAGGTACTTGGCGATTAAAGTCTGATTCTGATTCTGATTCAGATTCTGAGATGCTAGATATCCAAAACTCAAGTTAAATTACCAGAACAAGGTAAAAGCCCTATGTAATAGGGCAACCTGATTGAGGAAAAGATATCAATAATATTGAAGGAGTGCAGAGAAAATTTACAATGATTTTGCCAGAACTTGAGGACATGAGTTACTGGGAAAGATTGAATAGTTCAGGATTTTATTCGCTGGAGCGCAGGGGAATGAGGGGAGATCTTATTGATGTATACAAAATTATGAGGAATATAAATAGGGAGAATTCTTCCAGACATCTTCCCCCTCAGGTTCGGTGAGACTAGAACGAGCAGTCTCAGATTCAGTGTGAAAGGTGAAACATTTAAGAGAAATCTGAGTGGAATTTTTGATTCAGACAATGGTGTGAGTGTGGAATGAGTTGCCAGTGGAAGTGGCAGATATGAGTTCAATTGTAACTTTTAAGAGAAGTTTGGATAGGTACATGGATGGAAGGAGTATCATGAATTGTACCAGTGTGCAGGTAGATGGGACTAGGCAGAAGATCAGGCCAGCACAGACTAGATGAGCCTGTTTCAGCACTATAACCGAAAAAACAAGTGAGCTGAGCCAGTATCACAGATAAACATCCAAGCACATAGAGAATGCTTGGCTATCTGGAATTAGTAGAGGAGGCAACAATAAGGGACCTTGGAGAATACCAAAAGAACAAGAAAGAATGACAGAGTTCATAGTTTAAGCCTGGTACCATGAAAGGATGACATGCAGTGAAGAAATTAGTTGGGATAAGAGGCGATGACAGCACAGAACACTTCAGGGCTGGGTGAGAAAGAGATAAGACAGGTTCTAAGATGGGTTGAAAACTTGGAAAGATGTGTCAGACTGGGGTCTCAAGCAGCTGAAGTTAATGTAGCATGGCAGAGAATTGGTGAGAGATTTTGAAAAATACAGCCTGATTTCATGGAAAAAACTCTGTGAAACCATTCATGAGGAGAGGCAAGGGACAGAGGATATGTAAGGATAAAGCCCATGGGTGATGAAACCATTACAACAATCGGATTTTGAGTTGGCAATGGAATTGTGGAAGTTAGGTTGTGCGCAAAGGAAGTGAGAGTAGTTGTAAACAAGGGAACCATTGTAATGCATTTGGCAAACTCTAACTTTCAGGCTTCCCTCCCAGAAGAAATCCACTTGAATTGTAAGGAAATAGTGTCAAAACTTTGTGGAACAATTCACATTGAAATGCAATTGAAAGACAAGGACATTGTGGCTGTTGCTAAGTCTGAGCTGGAAGAAACACATGAACCTCATCAACTGTTTTCACATCACTCAAATCAATGAATCTTGAGGTGACTAATAATTCTATGCTCAATTGCAATAATTCTGTGCAATAAACCAATGCTAAAAGCTAATTCTTTCAACTACTTCCTTCCAAAACAGACTCCTCAGCAAACTAAAGGGCCTCCTGCGATGTAACAAATCCATGATTCAATACCTCTGTCACATTTCATCATTCACTGAATGATTTACAAATTCATCTGAAATCCATTTTCACAAATGAAGGATAATATGCCAGTCAACCTTCCTGCTGCACTGGGTCATATACTCTTTACTACTTTACAGGAGGCTTGTAGGTTCTGAATGTTGAAACAGTAGGTAGTGTGTGAGAGGCTAGTCAGAACAGGATCATGTAACCTCTCCCTCATATATCCAATATGGCCATGTTCAAGCCTTCTCAGGGACAATGCCGCAGTGAATCAACTTTCACCTTGCTAAAATTCTATAGCTTTTCTCTCGTACTTTCTTTATTACTTCATCCTGTTAAATATCCGTTTGTTCATCAGATTAATTATCCTTCATGAATATTTTCCTTTTCACAGATATCATCGTTCAGCTCAGTACAACTTGATGGTGACTCCTCGTCCTCTCCAGAAGTTTGTGTGCCAAAGCTGAATGAAAACCTGTGGATGTGCGGTTAACCAGACGAAGACCAGTATTGTAAGTCAAAGTCATAAATAATGACGCATGTTGTCCTGCATTTTCCCCAGTCGCTATAGTTGTCCATTCTCAAATTTGATTGGCTGTATCACATGAACCGAGCTTGGCAATTTCTGCTCTAGTATTGAGTTAATCAGTTATGCAGTTAGTATCTGCTTTAATGTTGAAAGGAATGAAGCTGTTATGATCGTTGATATTCTGTCTGGGTAGACTCCAACCTGACAGCATGAACATTGATTTCACCAATTTATGGTAATTTCTCCAACCCTCCTCCTGCTTTCTTTTCCCATTCCAGCTCCCCTCTCACCCCTTTTCTTCGCCTTGCCTGCCCATAACCTCTCTCTGATGTCCCTTCTCCTTTCCTTTCTCTCATGGTCCACTCTACTCCCCTTTCAGATTCCTTCTTCTTCAGCCTTTTACCTTTTCCACTTATCTTCTCACTTAGAAACATAGAAAACCTACAGCACAATACAGGCCCTTTGGCTCACAAAGCTGTACCGACCATGTCCTTACTTTAGAAATTACCTAGGCTTACCCATAGCCCTCTATTTTTCTAAGCTCCATGTATCTATCCAGGAACCTCTTAAAAGACCCTATTGTATCCACCTCGCCGACAGCCCATTCCACGCACTCACCACTCTGCGTAAAAAAATTTCCTCTGACATCTCCTCTGTGCCTACTTCCAAGCACCTTAAAACCCTCTTGTGCTAACCATTTCAGCTCTGGGGAAAAGCCTCTGACTATCCACACGATCAATGGCTCGCATCATCTTATATACCTTAGATGACCCTTAGATTATCCATCTTCATGCATCCCTCCTCCACATTCCATCTCACCTGGTTTCACCTCTCTCTAAGCAACACACACAGGAACTCTGCAGGCCAGGCAGCATCTATGGAAAAGAATACGGTCGGCACTTTGGCCTGAGAGCTTTCAGCAGGATTGGAGAAAAAAGATGTTTTTTCCAGTCCTACTGAAGGGTCTCAGCCTGAAACGTTGACAACGTGGAAGAATGGTGAGGTCAAAAGTCCATCTTATCATGGCACCATGGCAAGGCAAGGTAGTGGGTAGTGGTTAGCTCAATGCTATTACAGCTCGGGGTGTAATACCGGTGCCATTTGTACGTTCTCCCTGTGACCGTGTAGGTTTCCTCAGGGTGCTCCAGCTTCCTCCCACAGTCCAAAGACATACCAATTACCAAGTTAGTTGGTTGTTGTGAATTGTCCTGTGATTGCGCTAATGTTAGATCAGTGGTTTGATGGATGGTGTGTCCTGTTGGGCTGGAAGGGCCTGTTCTGCACTGTATCTCTGAATAAAACTAAGGAAAAAACAAAATACTAGAGGATTTTATCATCAGGATAGAAGCTGCTCTTGGCTCTGGGATGACAATGAGCCAGGTTCCCTCAGAATGTGATGACAGTTCCAAGTGGAAGCAGAAACTATACGAGAATGTGAAATTTGAATAGATCTCGGTAGGTATTTCTAAAAACTTAGTTGATTTCTAAGTTGCAATGTAAGTCTGCCAGGTGTTGTGAGAACATAGTAGAGTAAATGTTTTAGTAGTGTCCATGCTATCCCTGCAGGACTAGAGAGGTTTACAATGCTTTAATCAACACATATAAAAGCTGGAGGAACTCAGCAGGTCAGGCAGCATCCGTTGAAATGAGCAGTCAATGTTTCGGGCCGAGACCCTTCATCAGGACTGAAGAAGGAGGGGACAGGAGCCCTATAAAGAAGGTGGGGGGAGGGTGGAAGGTGCCAGGTGAAAAACCAATCAGAGGAAAGATCAAGAGGTGGGGGAGAGGAAGCAGGGAGGGGATAGGCAGGAGAGGTGAAGAAGGAATGTAAGGGGAAAGCACTATGGGTAGTAGAAGAAGACAGAATCATGAGAGAAGTGATAGGCAGCTAGAAGAGGAGGCAGAATGAAAGTGGGATGGTGGAAGGGAGAGGGAGGGAATTACAAGAAGTTGGAGAATTTGATGTTCATACCAAGGGGCTGGAGACTACCCAGACGGTACTTTGTGTTTACAATGCTTTAATGAAGCATTTGTACACACTGAGCTTGAGTTACAAGAGTATATACTTCTTAAATCATAAAAAAGTTGGACAGAAGCTTTTTCTCATTATTGACCAGCAGGTGTAGGCTATTCGGCCCATCAAAAGCCTGCTCCATCATTCAAAAGGATCATGACTGATCTGGTCTGGCCACTTTTCCACCCGATCCCCAAGACCCTCTATCACCCTGTCATCCAAAGATCTACTTGAATTATCCAATGACTCAGCATCCGCAGCTTTCTGGGGTAGAGAATTTCCAAAGTTTCACAAAGAAATTTCTCTCCAATCCAGTCTTAGCTTTACAGCATCATATCTTGAGACAATCACGCCATACGTCTAGACTTCATACGTCTGTCTCAGCTTCCACCCCATCAACTCCTCTTAGAAACTTGTTCATGTGACATTGCTTCTCATCCTTATATGTTGTACAGAACACAGATAGCACAAAGACATTCAAAACAGCCTTCTCCATTTGCTCTACTCACCAGCCATTGATAACACCATCTGGGTTCAGCATAGGAATGATTTTGAAGATGTAGGTATCTCGTAGGCAGCAGGCAATGGGGTTGTTGCTTATGAGAAATTCCAGGGTCCCTTTCATAACCCAGCTCGCATTGCTCTCTCCAGGATGGACCCGTGCTGTCAGGACTATGTACTGGCGATTCCCTGCAGGTATACCACAGCATAGCAGGTCAGCATTGCTTCCAACCTCTGTCAGTTTCTTACTTCACATGGCATCCAAGACTGCACAGACTCCAACTCAGCCATGCAGACCAAGTCAAAAACAGTTATAGCTAAAATAGCACATTTTATACTATACGTACATCAGAAAACTTTATAGTTATGATTAAGGACATGTGCAAACGTATCAGCTTTGGGATGTTGCAATTTGGAATTTCAATAACATTTAGGCGTAAACCTAATGTTGCAGGTCAGTCAAAAATCAATAGAAATGAGAGTTGTATGTTTTTTACCCCTAACATCAATATCTGTCTGCTAGCTCAAAGCCCAGCCCAGTAACTATATAATAAAACTAACAAAGTTCAAGTTCAAAAATACGTTACTGTCCATATACTACCCTAGGATTCATTTTTTTGCAGGAATTCACAGTAGAATAAAGGAAAACAATAGAATCAATGAAAAACTAGGCACAAACCCTGACAACATCCAATGTGCAAAAGAAGACAAACAGTGCAAATATAGGAAAACAACTAATAACAATAAATGAATGGATGAATGAAAGACTGAATGAATGAATGAATGAATGAATGAATGAATGGATGAATAAATGAATAACTAGGTAGATAGATAGATAGTACTGAAAACTTGAGTTGTAGAGTCTATAGGTGATAGAATCATATGTGAGTAAAATTTTCCACACTGGTTCAGGACCCTGATGGTTGAGGGGTAATAAGTGTTCCTGAACCTGGTGGTGTGGGACCTAAGGCTCCTGTACCTCCTTTCCAATGGCAGCAGTGAGAAGAGAGCATGGTGGGGTTCTTGATGATGAACGCTGGTTTCTTGGGGCAGCCCTCCTTGCAAAGTTTAAATCTCAAGACTTTATCTGGGAGAGTTTGCTACTGGCTAGTGTGTGGAAATGCAATTGCTCATGCTTATAAGTAAAACAGTGGTGTCGACTTCCCCCAAAAATGTTACACCCCGCTCAAAAAGCAGAGCAGCGGAAAATCTTATGAGACCATCCTAACCCAAACTAAAGGTTGGAGATCAGGAGTATCTCTAGCATTCCATAAACAGCAACAGAATTAATTTCACTTTCAATAACATGGATTAATAAATGACGGCCAACAGAGACAGTAAGGACAAATTATGTCTGACAGATTTGATTTAATACTTCTATGAAACAAGAGAGAGAAAATCGATGCAGCCAGTGATGTTGTGCATATGAACTTTCAAATTACATTTGATAAAAAGCCACATAATAGACTTTTAGCAAAATTGCAGTCTCTAATATTAAAGGAGCAATGAGAACGTGATACTAAAATGAAATTGAGCATGATGAAGAAAGCAGATAAAAGTGGTAAATCAGTGCTTTTAGGATATAGGGAAGTATTCAGTGGACTTATCACATTCAACATCAGAGACGTCGATACGTTGGCCCATATTAATGATGTTCATTTAGACATAAAGGGTATAATTTCAATTATTATAAATTTTCACAAAATCTGGGCATTTAATGGACAGAGAACAGTAGACAGAGAGGACATGGGCAAAAGATGAGGGGTTACAATGGGGATCCTGAAACAAAAGAACTTGAAAAATATGAATGCGCGTGCTCATGGCGACCAAGACATTATGGAGGATGCTACAAAATGGAAAAAGGGTACTTGGGTTTGTAATTAAATGCGAACATACAAAAGCAGAGAGGTTAAATCTCAACTAGAGGGCAGCTTTCAATTTTGAGTGACAGCCCTCAGCATAGATGTCAGGTCGTTCGAAAAAGTACAGGAAAGATTAACTGGAAAAATTAACATGGATGAGGTACCTCTATGAATAGACCGATACTTTATTGATCCCAGAGGAAATCAGTGTTGCAGTAGCATTACAAGTGCACAGATGTATAAATATTAGAAGAGAAGTAAGAAAGAATAAAAAATAAGTTACCTTAAACTGTCTAACAGGAGGGGTCATCATTTCCCCGGCTATAGGTTGACTCATTATAGAGCCTAATGGCCAAGGGTAGGAATGACCTCACATAGCACTCTGGAGCACCACAGATGTCTTAGTCTATTACTAAAAGTGCTCCTCTGTTCAGCCAAGGTGGCGTGCAGAGGGTGAGAAACATTGTCCAGAATTGCCAGGATTTTCCATAGAGACCTTTATTCTACCACAGCCTCTAGTGAGTCCAGTTTGACTCCTATAACAGAGCCAGCCTTTCTTATCAGTTTATTGATGCCATTGCCCCAGCACACTACCGTATAGAAGATTGGAATGACAACAACAGACTGGTAGAACATGTGAAGGAGAGGCCTGCTTACTCCAAAGGACCTCAGTCTCCTCAGGAAGTAGGAGTGACTCTGGCCCTTCTTGGACACAGCCTCTTTATATGAGAAATAAGAGAAGTTTGCAACCAAACCTGCAGCAAGAATGCAGTACAAAAGGCGGGCAGAAGTATTATAAAGCCAATTTTGTGGCCATCACACAAAAAAACTCAACTTAACTTGAAATCCTAGCACGAGGTCTGTTCATTAGTAAGTCCAACACCAAGTTGCATTTAGACCGAGGAGAAGGAGTTTGTTCACCAAGGTCTGGGGAACAATAGTATTGAATGCCAAACTGAAATCTAGAAACAGCATTCTGGCATAAGTGCAAATACAAAAACAAATATAATAATGATAAAAAAATAATATTGAGAAGATGAGTATTTGAAAGTGAGTCCATAGGTTCAAGAGCCTGACTGATTGCAGGGTAATAACTCTTCCTGAACCTGGGCATGGGATCTTAGGCTCCTGCACCTCCTTCCCAATGGCAGTGGTGAGAAGAGAGCACGGCCTGGTTGGTGGGGGTCCTCAATCATAGATGGTGCTTTCCTCTGGCAGTGCCCCTTGTAGATGTGCTCAATGGTGGGGAGGACTTGTCCCACGATGGTCTGGGCTGCTCTCTGTAAGTTTTCCATTCTTGAGCATTGGTGTTTCCATTCCAGGCCAAGAAGCAACCAGTCAGGAGACTCTCCACGGTGCATCTATAGAAGTTTGTTAGAATTTTAGATCGCATTGCGAATCTGAGTAAACGTCTGCAGCGGTTCGATGGTAGTTAGATACAACAATGAATCATGGCACTGCCAGCAACACCCAGATCCCGAAACTTTCCTTTATGGAAAATAAAGCAAACTCAAGGGAAGTAGCGGCAGAGTCAGCCTCTAACAGAATTTTATTTTTGCAACAGGTTATTATTATGTGGAATACACCACATGAAATGTTACTGGAAGAACATTCAACTGTATCTATCAACGATAATTGAATGAAAACCAAGGAGAGTAAATTACAATGAGTGAGACGGATCTCAGAGCTTCCAAGGAGCCTGAACATTAACGATGAATGTCCTTTTTCTACCTTTAGGATTCTATGATTCAATACCTTTGCTGCCTCATAATTTTCTACATTCTTAGAGCACGTTTAACATCCTCAAGACTTTGCAAAGCACTTGGTAATAACTGAATTAATGTTGAACTGGTTTACTACTTTGCATGGGCAAGTCACAGGATCAGAGAGAAATACAGCACAGAAACAGGCCTTATGGCCCATCTAGTCTGTGATGAACTATTATTCTGCCTAGTTTCATTAACTCACACCTGGACTGTAGCCCTCCATACCTCCCATCCATCTTTTTGCAGGCCGCTCGGTCCACACTCTCACTAAGACTGAAGAAATTACCCGTTTGGTTCCCCTCAAATCAGGGATTGCTAAATTGTTTTATACCATGGACTAATACCATTAAGCAAGGGGCCCATAGATCCCAGGTTGGAGACCCCTGCCTTAAATATTTTACCTTTCACCTTTAACCTAAGACCTCTGGTTCTGGTCTTACCCAACCTCAGTGGAAATGCCTGCTTGCATTTACCCTATCTGTACCCTTCATTGTTTTGTATGCTTACTTACTACACGTTATGCCTACAGGCACTTGGGGCAGCAATGAAAGCCCTCTATCACAGATGTAGGTATATTCATTGCTGTTTCTATAACAGTTTTGTTTGACCATTCGGGGTTGTCAGCCCTGAGCTGCAACTTATAATCTTGCATTCCTCTACCAATATCTCCTCACTCTCCTAAACTCCAGGGAATAAAGTCCTAACCTAATCAACCTTTCCCTATAGTTCAGGTCCTCAAATCCAGGCAACATCTATCCCTATACTTTTTCAATATTACTGATATCTTCTCTGTAGGTAGGTGACCAGAACTGCATACAATACTCCTAATTTGACCTCACCAACATCTTATACAGCTTCAACAACATAACACCCCAACTTCTGTACTCAATACTGTGATATTTTCATTTATAAAGTGTGAGAGTCCATTGGGACTAGAAATAGATTTATGAACAATTGGGGATGTGAGGTTATGGCAAAAGGAAGGAAAGGAGAGCCAAGGCCAAAGACAGAAAAATTATGATCTTAGTAATTGGTAGAAATATGAACAAAGAAAAGTGGAAGTATTCTGCAAGCCAGGCAGAAGCTTGTGTTATTGTTTGTATTTACCTGCAACATTGAAGTAGGCCAGATTGCCCATCATGTTTTAGCTGGAGAGCCTGAGTTTTTGCTTCAGCTCAATTAACCTAACCAGTACATCGTTAGACCATGGGAGGAAACCAGAGCACTTGGAGGAAACCCACATGGTCATAGGGGGAATGTACAAACTCCTTACAGAGGACAACAGAATTGAACTGCCAACTCCGACACCCCAAGCTGTAATCACATCATGCTAACTGCTACGCTACTGTGGCACCGAATAAGGGAACAGAGGGGGAAGGATCTCTCATCACCATCATGTGAGTCACTTCACCCACCTTGGTCTTTATTCTTAGGGCGGAGATACGCCTCTACCAAAGGAGGAGTGAGGAAATTGCAGGTCACCCCTGGGCAAGGTTTAGCACCTTCTTAGCAATTCCCCCCCCTCCCCGATCAGGGTAGCATGAGGCCATGGGAGCAGGTGGATGATTGTATGAGCAGCTGGTGCATATCACAAGTCCTGGTTCTGCAACCACCAACACCAGGCAGACAATCTCTGAAGAGTATTGCTAATGGCTGGGGTCACCCATCTTATAAAGACACTGCCCAGAAGGCAGCAATGGCAAACCACTTGTGCTGGAAAATTTGTCAAGAACGTTCATGGACGTAGAAAGATCATGATTACCCGTGTCATACAGCATGGCACATAAGTAATGAACAAATCTTTCTTCTATTACAGACATTCTTCTCTTCTCATCTCCGCAATATAAAGTATTTGTTTGCGAATTTTTCCTACTTGTGATGAAAACTTATCAACGTGACTATCTCTTTATTGCTCTCCACCGTGACCTGCTGAGTGTTTCCATCGCTGGAGAAACCACCTGCCTTCCTCTGCTTCTAACACTTAGCATCTAAGATCAAAACACTACAGTTAATATTGTATTGATCTCCAGCAGTGCCATACTAGATCTATACTTGTCCTATAAGAGTAACACCAAGTTCAAGTTCAAATTTAAATGTCACACAACCATACATGAACACCCATGAATGGAGCCAAATGAAACAGCGCCACTCTGGGGCCAAGGTGCAGAATGCAGTACCGACAGCACAAGGCACATTTAACACATATAAAATAGCAAACACATATCAGATACCTGTATAATACAGTTACACAAAAAATATAGATCAAGGCAGAGTCCATGAACGTTTGCGCAGTCTGCAAATACAATACAGCTTGTCTTCTGCGAGCGAACACTAGATGGCAGCACCGACTCCGGCTTGGATGCCGCACCACACTGCCTCTGGTGGAGCACACCGACTCCAACACCTCTCTCCTCGGCATCTGTGAACAGGCGATTACGTCCACAGTGGATGCAAAGCAGTAGAACCAGAAATGAGGGACTAACAGGCACCAAAGATTATCGCACTGTTCAGTTTTTCTGTACTAATTGTAAAGCTCTTCTTTACCCTATTGATTAATTTGTGCCATTTTTCAAACTCTTGACATATGCATTGCATCCTGAATGACAGCAGCTGATTTGGTCAACGCAGATCTCAAGAGCTGGGTGAAAATCGATTTTCTACAAGTACATGCCTAATGAATGGCTGATGTGGATATAATTGTTTAAATGTCTGTGTGTTTGAGGGGTGTAGTGGCATTGGCAAAGAGACCCATTGATGGTGTCTGGTGACTGTAAAAATGGAGGAATTCAAGCAGAGAAGAGAGAGAGGGATTGAAGCAGCTGGTATCTGATGCTGTACTTCTCATTATCTTCTGTCAGTATAATATCAATTTCCCGAATAAAGCAGCAGGCAGATTGGATTTGACAGGAAAGTCAAGTATAAATGTGCAGTCATTTGATACAAATCTGAGGCAGAACCTAATACATAATCTAGTCATGTTAGTCCAATTTATTGGGGTTCTTTGAAGTAGTAACATGCGCTATGGATAAAGAGGAAACAGGTGAATGATCCATACTTAGCTTTCCAGAAGGCACTACAAAGTTGTTACAAAGGCATTTGCAGAATATAAACACCTGTAGTGCAAGAGGCAACATTTTGATGTGGATAGAAGCACAAATGTACCTTGCCAACCAGAAAAAGGGGTCAAAGTCAAAGTAAGATTTATCATCAACGTGTGTAAATGCTACTGTGGATGTGGAGAGGATGTTTCCTGTAGTGGAGGAGTCTGGGACCAGAGGCAACCAGAATAGAAAAACGTCCCTTTAGAACAGAGATAAGGAGGAATTTCTTTCACCAGAGTGTGAATCTTTGGAATTCATTGCCATGGGTGGCTGTGGAGGCCAAGTCATTGGGTATATTTAAAGCAGAGTTTGAAAGGTTCCTGTAGTCAGCGGGTGGTGTAGTGGCATCTGCATTGGACTTTGAGGTAAGTGGTCTTGGGTTCAAATCCAGCTGGCTCCTTGTACGCTTTTTTTCAATGCTGGGCTAAGCGTCAAGCTAGTAACTTGGTGCCGTAAAAAAACGAGAACTAAAGAAACGGCAAGATTGCCACCCAGTGAGGCATGAGAGGATATTGTTATTGAGAGACTCCTGATTAGTATGGTTCAAAGAAAAGGCAGGAGAATGGGGTTGAGGAAGATAATGATCAGTCAGGACAGATTTGATGGGCCAAATGGCTGAATTCCGCTCCTTTGTCTACTGGTAAAATTGTTTTAAATACTGCATTAATGTTTATTTCCTTGCAAGCATTTACAGGGAAATACAGAGATACAATAGAATTTATGAAAAAATTCTTAAAGTGAAATTATAGGCAGTAAAATGCAGCAATGACACTTTGAAAGATATATATCTTGTAGTTTTGTGACCTGTCCACAAAATGTCACTGTGTATCACCAGAGCCATCTTGGTTCCACCGGGATCGGTACTGGTGTCTCAACTTCTACAATTTTTCTAAGTGACTCGAATGGAGGATAAATCTGCAAATTTAGGAGTGGAAACGAATGGTGAAGGCTGCTTAAGGAGGTGTATAAAAATCTATGGATGGGTTAAATGTCTGGTCTAAGATCTAGCAACTGTGGGATGATGGTGGTGAGAGATTGTAGAACTTCGAGAAGCAGTGGGATCTGAGTATACTGGTACAAAAAGTGGATAGTGTTCAGATGTAACAAGTAAACAGAAAAGCTCTGAGAATACTATGATTTATTTCCCAGGGAACTGAATACAAAAGTATTGAGGTTAAACTCCAATTACTTAGGGCATTGAT
This sequence comes from Hypanus sabinus, assembly GCF_030144855.1. Lineage (NCBI taxonomy): Eukaryota > Metazoa > Chordata > Chondrichthyes > Myliobatiformes > Dasyatidae > Hypanus > Hypanus sabinus. Next base: position 29,735,778 of record NC_082733.1, on the reverse strand, counting down.
GGAACCACATCTGGTGTATTGTATTAGTACCCTGATTAACAGAAGGATGTCCAGCATCGGAAGAACTCAAAGAAGAGTGACTAAGCTAATACCTAGAATAGGCAGGTTGTCTTGTAGGGATACTTTAGCAAGGCTTCTGTTGTATTCACTGAAGTTTAGAGGAATGTGGGCAAATTGATGGAAATACTCAATGATTCAGGAACGACTTTTTCCCCATTGCCATCCAATTTCTGAATGGATGCTGAACCCATGAACACTACCTTGTATATATGTGTGTGTATATATATATACACACACACACTTACTGTAATTCTTTTTCATTCTCTATTATGTATTTCATTGTACTGCTGCCACAAAGTCAAAAATTTTTATGAAATATGCCAATGATATTAACCTGTTTCTGATCTGACATACAAGATTCAAAGGGGTTTTGACAGAATGGATATGGACACATTATCCCTCTCGAAGGAGAATCTGAAAGAATGATCACTATTTAGAAAAAAAGGGTTGCCCATTTAAGAACCAAAAAAAAAGCAAAAAAGAAATCCCTCAGAAGGTTATGATTGTGAGGGGTGGCAGTAGAAATGCAGAGTCGAGGTTACAGGACCATATTGAATTGTAGTACCAGATCAAAGGGCTGAGTGGCCTGTTCCTGCCCCTGATGCATTAATTTGCAGCTCCTGTCATTGGACAAATAACATCAGTCCCAGAGCTTTAAAGAAGGTTGAAATAAGTCATTGTAAAGAAGGTCACAAATTCTGTGAAACATATTCCAGCTAATTTCCATGGTATTACCTGTGGTCATTTGACATTTAGGTATTTTAGTACCAAGAATAACCAAGTAAAAGAAAGGGAATAAATTTTAATTTTCATTTGAATTTATCATCTCTCAGAGTCATGAATGAAATATATATTTCAGTTCATGCATCAAGTATCAGTGCTTAGAGGTAAAATCCACGAGGCAGATCCACTGAAAAATTCTTTTCCTCTGCTCACTATCGTGCATCAACATTTCCTCAAAATCTCAACTACGTGCCTCAGCTCTTATATAGAAACAGTATCAACAAATCAGGGCAACATACTTCTATTTTAGACTTGCTCCTATCTTGGAACTGGTGTGGTTCATTAAACTATACTGACCTCTATCTAGCAGTAAGCAGTCAACTCAGCACTGATTCAGAATCAACCCTGATACTTACAGTACTGTGCAAAAGTCCTTTTGCATCTTTTACACTTTTACACCTAGGATGTCTCAGACTTTTGCACAGTATTGTAGTAATTTTATGTTTCGCATTGTACTGCTCCTGCAGAAAAAAACAAAAAGCATGACATATGTGAGTGATGATAAACCTAATTCTGATATGGGTCTCTATTTTTGACTGAGAGTGGGGAGGGGGCAGGGAGCGGGGAATCATGGTTGGGAAAGGGGGAAGGGAGAGGGGAGAGAGCTGAAAGAACCAGAGAGACATTCTGTCTCAGACTGGGTGTGTCTGCACCCATGCTGCACCCCGCCCCGGTACTCCTTCTCAGCCACATATCCCACACCCCTCTGGCGGAGCTCCACCCTCGCCATTCCCAATCTTCTTTGCTCCCTCCGGGTTTACAAGCTTGCTCTCAGCTTCATGTTGACAAATACAGTACTGTCTAAAATAATTAGGTGCTCTAGCTACATATATGTGCCTAAGATTTGCACAGTACTGTATTTTGAAGCACAGGAAATGTTCTAATGTAGAAACATCTCAGTCAGTTCAGTTGTAGCAAGATCACAGAAACTTCAATAGATTATCTTTTCCCTGACTGTAAGAGCAGTGTATCTATTTTCTATCTGTCTGTATTGTATTTTGTGTTTATTATGGGTGATTTGCCGCATGGGTTGGGGCGTGGCAAAAGCAAATGTGTTACATATTCACGCCTTGTTTGTTCATTGTTTGATTTAGTCTGGTTAGAGCCAGGTGATTTTTTTTTGCTGTTCACTAATTTCTCTATTATGATAACTTCATTATTTTCTCAATCGCTCAATTATATGGTTGTATGGCTTAGTTATGCAAAGTGGAACGCTAAGATCACTACATCACTAGTTTAGTTTTGTTAGTTTGTCTCCCTCTTGAACAGATTTCCTCCAGATGGATCTATCGAGTGCAATGTCTTTTTCACTTTTTAGATGTAACGTTGAACTCCTTCAGGCTGATTCTGATGTCATCTTTGAAGTGTTTCCATTGCCCACCAGGGACTTCTTGAGCTTTCTTCAACTGGAGTAAAGGGTCTGTTTGGGGAGATGCGGGTGGGGCATCTGGATGAGGTACCTATCCACTGGAATATAGCACCCAAAACAGTGGCCAACGCCAAACCTGTTGAATTCTGAACATGGCTCGGTCTGTGAAGGACTGACACTTCAGAAATATTGGAGGTACCAAGATTGTATGACTTGAAATCCATCCCCTGGTAGTAAAACGAGACATGACATATAGTTTTACCAATAGGTTGTATTTTGCCTCTGAAATTCATTTCAATGTAATACGTATTTGAGGGTGTAATGTCAACTCTGCCTTGATTTCTGGAGATGAAGTGTTTTGCATAGTAGTTTCAGCAAGAGGTATTTTATACTTGGGAGGCTTGCTTCAATGGATTGTAAAGTGGTCTCCCTTCTATTTCTGGGTTTTTCATTGCCAACTCTCCATTTTCGGGGGGGGGTGGTGGGGATCAACCCTTGAGTTTGCTTTCTGAGGCAATGTTTAAGTGGAGACAACAAACACAAGAATATGGATATTGCTATCCTGTAGAAAATAATTAGGGCAGATTTAGAAATTTGTGCAGTGATACACCATGAAAACGCCAGGAATAGGAAATATAGTGATGAAGGGGGGAGTCAGAACTAATTGGATTACTCCCACTAATGCAACAAAGGCTCAGCAGAAATGCGATATAACTGCATGGCTCTTTGTCCAATCATCTCCATACTTATCCATTTACAATCACTCTCTCTATAGCCTATATTGCCATGGTGATTCAAGCGTTCAGATTCTTTTTAAGAAGCAGGTTGATAGGTTCTTGATTGGTAAGGGCATCAAAGGTTATGGGTAGAAGGCAAGAGAATGGGCTTGAGAGGGATGGAAAGACAGAGCAGACTTGATGGGCCAAGCGGTCTAACTCTGTTCTTATGTCTTGTGATCTAAGTGCAGCAAGAGTAGCTGCCTCACCGCTCACAAAGGCAATGCAGTCCAGAATGCGCCCTCATCAGATTCCCTCTTAACTTCATTCTCCTCACCTTAATCCTAAATCCTCTGATCATCAACACCTCTGCCCTGGTAGCAACTACCTACCCCTGTGCAGATCCTTCTGGATTAAGGATCTCAACCACAGTCCATTTCCATCCACAGAAGCTGCCTGCTCCCCCAAATCCCTTCAGCAGTTTGCTTTGCTCTGGGGGACTGGTTGATAAGATACAGCAATTGAGTGGTATGGGTGGGTTTAAACCTTGATTTTCTGCAGTAGATTAAATCAACTGGGTGACACAATGATTTAACATGCTGCAATTTCCCCTCTGAAAGTAGAATCTGGTACCAGAACATTAGATAATGTATCACCTTGGGATTTATTAGAGAATTTAATCAGTAATTAGCTATATACTGAAGACACAAAAGTCTTAGGCACATACGTATAGCGAAGACGTTTAAGACCTTTTGCACAGTACTGTATTTGTCAACATGAGTGGAGAGCGAGTAAGTGTGGCGGGAGAAAATGTTGTTGGGAATAGTGAGGGTGGAGCAGGAGGGAGTTGGAACAGGTGGCAGAGAAGGAGTACTAGGGGCAGAGAATGTCACGGGTGCAGAATCACTTAGTCCTGAGACACCAGGCAAAGTCATTTGATTCCAAACAATCGGATTATTGATCATTACAGAATGTCCCTCTGGTTATTCCCATTCCCTCCCCTCTCCCTTCCCCTTTCTCCCCAACCGTGCTTCCCCTCTCACTGCCCTCTTCCCACTCTCAGCATTGTGCATAACTGGATGTAAAATGCTCTGGAGAAAAAGATGCTAAGTAAGGTATCTACCTACTGTCTTTCTCATTCCTTTCACTCCTGGTGCATTAAGGAAATTTCCCTGAATAATGCAAAGGCAGCAAGAGTAGTACACTCAGTGGCCACTTTATTAGGTACACTTGTACACATGCTCATTAATGTAAATATCTAATCAGCCAATCACGTGGCAGCGACTCAGTGCATAAAAGCACGCAGACACGGTCAAGGGGTTCAGTTGTTGTTGAGACCAAACACCAGAATGATGAAGAAATCTGATCTAAGCAACTTTGACTGTGGAATGACTTTTGGTGCCAGACAGGGTGATTTGAGTATCTCAGAAACTGCTGATCTCCTGGGATTTTCACACTTAAGTCTCAAGAGTTTACAGAGAATGGTGTGCAAAGCAAAAAAAATATCCAGTGAGTGGCAATTCTGTGGGCAATAAATGTTGTTAATGAGGGAGGTCAGAGGAGAATGGCCAAGCTGGTTCAAGCTAACAGGAAGGTGACAGTAACTCATTTAATCACACGTTACAACAGTGTTGTGCAGAAGAGCATCGTTGAATGCACGATGTCTTGAACCTGGAAATGGATGGGTACAGCAGCAGAACACCAGGATCGTACACTCAATGATCAGTTTATGAGGTACAGGAAATAGCTTAATAAAATGGCCAATGAAGGTATATCATATACACCAGGTGCAAAGAACTTCTTTGTTCACATGAAACTGACAGAGTAAACAACATATATAGAATAATGAATGCAAAACAGCAAATATTGCGCTAAAATTGAAGTGAAAATCTGAAGAAATGCAAACAAAAATGCTGAAATGACAACAGAGAGGAAGAGTCCAAGAACATGGCAGCACCAGCAGGAAGGGAATATGAAAAAGCGGATTGGTCAGGAATCTGATAACAGTGGGGAAGAAGCTGTTCTTAAGTTTAGATGTCTAGGCTTTCAAGCTCCCAGAAGGTAGAGCAGAGAAAAGGGATTGGGCAGGGTGGCAGACATCTTTGAGTATAGTCGACCCTTGCTGGTGATAGATTGAACGGATGAAAGTGATGAGCCTGCGGTAGACAGTGTTTACAACTCTGGAGGTTCAGACAGATTAATTAGAATTATTGGCTGACGGCCACCAAGGGTACAAATGAGTAACTGATGGCCACAGTGGATGCAGTTGGCCAAAGCCACTCTATGAGTCTAAGTCTCCATGTTGGTTGCATCACCCCCAACAGTACCACGTGAACTTCATCCCACAAAGACTGAAAACAATACCAATCAGAGCAGCGTGCAGCAACCCCATGCCTTGTCTGGATGAGATGCACCAGCACTTCGGGTAGAATGCACTGATAAGAAAAACGCAAAGAATGTTTACTTACGAAATTCTTCCAGCTGCTCAGGCTGGGCCCCCGGGCTTGCAGTAATCGTGATCACTGGACAGTTGTTGCCTCCTAGTGTGGAGCACAATACCTGCTGCCTGAAGTAAACCTGATCAGGATTGACTGACTGCTCAAGAAGGTGCAGGTGAGTCTGAAAGGCAAATCATGAAATAAATACGTGATTTGGATGTCTTGTTCATTTATAGTTTCCCAGTGTTGAAGTTGTATCTAAGGTCAGTGAGCTAAGCTCTGAGATTGATTGTTAACAACGGCTCCCAACACAAAATCAGTTTTATTTTATAATCACTCTGTCCGATCTGTAAACCACACCAAGCTACAGAGAAACTCTTTGCCCGTGACTTCTGACTCACTCTAACATGAATAATCACTTGGGAGGAGGAGCTATAAATGGGCGGGTGTAAAATTCCACCCAGCATCTTCAGATGAAGACTAATCAAAAAATCTCCGAGAGACCCAGATGCATGCCAGAGGGCATGTTTCCGGCTAAGGATGAGAACGGCAAACTGAATTGTATTTGCACCCTGAGAAAAAACTGTAAGAAATCCCAAGGCACCATCTGGAAAAGAACTGGGCATTGCTTTGATGACGACTATAATTCTGCCCTTGAGCAACACCATTAAAAAAATACATATATTTAATCTGTTACTGCTGAAGAGCACTAATCACACACATATTTCCCCATAACTAAACATATTTCCGACACCTTTATATTTCATGAATTGCCTATGAAATCTGAGGTCATTGAAGGTTCTACGTAAAAGTAATCTAATCTTTATTTTGATTCATGCAAGAAGTGAGGAACCATGTTAATACTAGTGTCACTCTCACCCCGGTACAGATTAAATTGAAGCCCCACTCTGAGTTTGAGATGAGGTTGCAATTTTGCCTCAATTCATTTGACACACACCAAAAATTATTTAGAAAGAAACAGAAAGGCTGCCATCACCATCCCACAATAAAGTGACAGTGCATACTACAAGGCATTCAAAATAATCTGTCACCATGAAGAGAAATAATCTGAAATGTCTTACTATTCAAATAAGTTTTCTTACTGAGAACAAACTCAGGACTTGATTCCATTTCAATATCATTTTACTTGAAGAAAGAAATCCAATTTTAGTTTACAGGGATATCTAATCTGAAGTATACCTGCAACAAATTCTTTTGTTAAAAAGAAATGGCTGTTCTCCACCATTCTGGCTCACGTGCTAAAATAATTAAAAATCGTTCATGTCATTCAGTGCTCAGTATATTTGAAATTATGTAAATTTGATTTTCCGCATATTATTATAAAAGACGGTGTTAAAACTACACCTCAGACTGTAAGACCATAAGATATAGGAGAAGAATTAGGCCATTTGGCCCATCAAGTCTGCTCTGCCATTTCCATCATGGCTGATCCACTTTTTTTTGCTCAGCCCTAATCTCCTGCTTTCTCCTTGTATCCCTTCATTCCCTGGCCAATCAGGAATCTATCAACCTCTGCCTTTAATATACGTGAAGACTAGATCTCCACAGCCACCTGTGGCAATGAATTCCACAGATTCACCATTATATGGGTAAAGAAATTCCTCCTCAACTTCATTCTGAAAGGACACTCCTCTGTTCTGAGGCTGTGTCCTCTGGTCCTGGACTCACCCTCCAAAGGAAACATCCTCTCTACAATCACTCCATCAAGGCCTTTCAACATTCGATAGGTTTCAATTAGGTCACCCCTCATTCTTCTGAATTAGAGTGGAGACAGGCCCAGAGACATCAAATATGACAAGCCATTCAATCTGAGATAATGGTCCCAAAGCTGCTCTCAATAGTTTAAGTGAAGCCTCACCAGTGCTTTATATAAAGCTTCAATGAGAGAGAAGAGTTATTCCTCAAGATGAACTAATTTAATTTTAGCTTTTCTTTCACAGGATGTACACATTAAGATACCCCATACAAGACTTATTGAGAAAGTAGGGAGGCATGGGATCCAAGGGGACATTGTTTGTGGATCCAGAACTGGCTTGTCCACAGAAGGTGAAGAGTGGTTGTAGACAGGTCATATTCTGCATGGAAGTCGGTCACCAGTGGAGTGCCTCAGGGACTCCAGGTCCTGTTCTGGGACCTTTACTCTTTGTGATTTTTATAAATGACCTGGATGAGGAAGTGGAGGGATGGGTTAGTAAGTTTGCTGATGACACAAAGGTTGGAGGTGTTGTGGATATTGTGGAGGGCTGTCAGAGGTTACAGCGGAACATTGATAGGATGCAAAACTGGGCTAAGAAGTGGCAGAAGGAGCTCAAACCAGATAAATGTGAAGTGGTTTATTTTGGAAGGTCAAATATAATGGCAGAACATAGTATTAATGGTAAGACACTTGGCAGTGTGGAGTATCAGAGGGATCTTGGGTTCTGAGTCCATAGGATGCTCAAAGCAGCTGCATAGGTTGACTCTGTTGTTAAGAAGGCGTACGGTGTATTGGCCTTCAACAATCACGGAATTGAATTTAGGAGCAGAGAGGTAATGTTGCAGCTATATAGGACCCTGGTCAAACCCCACTTGGAGTACTGTGCTCAGTTCTAGTCACCTTACTACAGGAAGGATGTAGAAGCCATAGAAAGGTTGTAGAGGAGATTTACAAGGATGTTGCCTGGATTGGGGAGCATGCCTTATTAGAATAGATTGAGTGAACTCAGCCTTTTCTCCTTGGAGCAATGGAGGATGAGAGGTGACCTGATAGAGATGTATAAGATGATGAGAGGCTTTGATCGTGTGGATAGTCAGAGGCTTTTTCCCAGGGCTGAAATGGTTGCCACAAGAGGACACAGGTTTAATATGCTGGGGGGTAAGTTCAGAGGAAATATCAGGGGTGTTTTTTACTCAGAGAGTGGTGAGTGCGTGGAATGGGCTGTCGGCAATGGTGGTGGAGGCAGATATGATAAGGTCTTTTAAGAGACTTTTGGATAGGTACATGGAGCTTACAAAAATAGAGGGCTATAGGTAAGTTTGGTAATTTCTAAGGTGGGTACATGTTTGGCACAACTTTGTGAGCCAAAGGGCCTGTATGAGCTGTAGGTTTTCTATGTTTCTATGTTTCTATTATGAACAAAGTCAGTCTTCATTATTTATCTCTAAATTTTGAATATAGTTGGCTGCTAAATATTGCTTTATTCTTGCTTTGGGCCCGAAATCACAAACTAGATTAGGCTCATGCCCATAGTAAACATAGTACCATAGAATCACAGGCTAGATCAGGAGAGGACAGCTTATTGAAAAGCAAAATGAAATACTGCAGGTGACAAAAATCTAAGATTAAAAAACAGGAACTGCTGCAAATAGTCAAGAGGTCATGTAGCATCTGTAGACACAAGAAAGTCTGCAGATGCTGAAAATCCCAAGCCACTCACACAAAATGCTAGAGGAACTCAGCAGGTCAGGCAGCATCTATGGGAATGTATAAATTGTCGACGTTTCAGGCCAAGTTCCTTCTTCAGGACAGAAAAGGAAGTGGGGGAGGGTGCCAGGATAAACAGGTGGGGAGAGGGGAAGGAGGCTATCTGGAAGGTGCTAGGTGAAGCCAGGTGGATGGAAAAGATAAAAGGCTGGAGAAGAAAGAATGTGATAAGAGAGTGTGGACCATAGGTGAAAGGGAAGGAGATCCAGGAGGGGGGGGAGTGGTTTGCGACATTGCAGATCAATGATCCTTCATCTGAGCGTGATATATCATCTCTCTGAGGAGTGAGGAAGCCACCACACACTAAGTATCAAAGCCTGCAATCGCCTGCCAGCCAGAAGAATGACCCTTAATGTATGTTTACAATTTTCTGGACTAAAATGCATTTATCAGCATTGATAGTGAAGTGACCAGCTCCCAGGGCTTTTGACAGCACTGAAAAGTGAGAAGAACATATAAAAAGGAAAATGAACTGCAATTAATGAATATGCTATGAGTTAGTTTCTGTGGATCGCAGATAACCAACCCTAAACCACTTCACAACAGCCTGGATGCAGAGCCAGAGTGTTGTTACCGGGGGGAGAAAACCAAGCTGGAAAATATTTCCGTTTAGGACAGCAATAAAGGTCTCCCACCTCTGGCGGTGCTCAGGGCTTCCTTCATTGCGTCAGTAGCTTTCACGACTGTCAGTCATACAGGTCCCGGTGGTTTCTCAGGAATTCCATCACACTCAGATATAGAAGTGTGTGGCCAAGTGATTAAGTGATCTGAAGGTCATGAGTTTGAGCCCCAGCCGAGGCACTGTGTTGTGTCCTTGAGCAAGGCACTTAACCGCACACTGCTCCAGTCCAGCCAGCTGAAAATGGGTACCAGCATAATGCTGGGGGGTTAACCTCACGATAAGACTAGCATCCTATCTGGGTGGGAGTCTCGTACCCAGTCACTTCACGCCATGGAACCTGGCATAAGCACCGGCCTGTTGACCCTATAAGGCTCGGGACAGACTTTAACAGACGTAAAAGGATTCTCCGTCGTTGTTTCCGTAGTGATTTTGTTTACCGGTCAGGGTTGTTAGCAGAAACTCCCAAACCTGGACGACCGATGGACCACACTGAGTCCATCCTCTACCCTTTGACCTGATCAGCTTGGGTGACAAACAGCCAAAACATAAAGCCCAAACTGCAGCCAACACAGCTCTCCAGGCCACCGAAGCACGCAATCCTCCAAACCCAACATCGAGGTTGTCGTCCTCTTGGAGGTCAGATTTTAAAGTGTGGTAATTAATAACTGTTTTCTGCAATCAACTGATTGGAAAATTTAGCTCTAAGTTATAGCTAGATAGCTTAGGTGCTTTGGACTGATCATCTTATAATGGGGCAAGCATGTCCAGTCATGTAAAAATATGGTTCTGTAGATGTAATTACAAAGTTTTATTGCAAAAACTTCTCCACTGTCTTATAAGAAAACCACATACCATTAACGTTGAGTAGGTGTAGGGATAGTGATATGCTAGGTAGCAGATATCCTTTGAGTGCTGGAACGTGACAGTGAAGGTCAAAGTGTAAAACTCTGTTTCTTTTTGTCCTTTTTCCTCTGATCCATGAGTATAATAATGATTTCTGAGGGAACAAAATAATATTCAGCTATCCATGCATACACTTGGTCAAAAAGCTGTTTCGAATAATATTACAACAAATCAATCGAGTAAGTTTCATATTTCACACATGTAACCTACACAAGAATATATGTTTTGTAAGAATATGCCACAAATGCGCATCACAACTCGACGGATTACCCATGGTATTTACAGTACACAACCACATATATGTTACCAAGTGCAGTTCAGTCATGGCAGATTGCAAAACTGAATTCATGGAACTTAGTAACTGAATGACAACAAAAAATAAAGTGCACAGAAAAACTGCCGGCTTGTCACATAAATTAATTGGCGCAGTAAGAGCTTTCATATAAAAGGATCTAACTCACACATCGCTGCAGGTGACAAATGGTTGCTCATCTCGATTAGCCCAGAAACCACCCTGTTTTACAAAGGACATCTATCATGAAGGTAGCTCACCCTCTACCTTCTCAAGGGATTAGCCGGACTGTCTTGAGGAAATCATTGACATTATTCTCGATTGTAAAAGCACCCTTCACACACATCCGCTTTAACCCCAGATATTATTTCATTGGACAGTACTGTACCAAAAGATGTGAGAATGTACATCACACATGGTTTTGATATACAGCATTTCTGTTAAGCTTTAATGATATTTTGTACCCAACAGATATAGAGAATAAAAATTTAATGGATTAGGACTTGGAATATTTCACATATTCAAATCTATTATTTTAAATGAAGGAAAATTACAACTAAAATCAAGCCTCCCAATTTTAGATGCCTGGGATTCCAGGATCATGATAAGAGCCAATTAAAAAACGTCATGCTTGTCCCATGCACTAAACCCGTGACCACATGGCATTTATGTTTTGTATCATCCTTCTGAAATTTGGTTCTACAGATTTCAATGAAACCAATGTTTGAAAAGCAGCACAATGCTGCAAAACTCTATCGTGTTTAGTTCATATAACTAGGCACAAATGAAAACTTCAAACAAACCTTTCACTGTCAAAAAGCTGTAGAATGCTAAAGCACAGAAAAAGGCCCTTCAGCCCACCTAGTCTGTACTGTACTATTGCTCTGCCTAGTTCCATTGACCCACACCTGAATTATAGTCCCCCATACCCCTCATATCCATGTACTTACACAAACTTCTCTTAAATATTGAAATCAAATGCCTATCCACCATTTCCACTGGCACCTCATTCCACCCTGAGAGAAGTTTCCCCTCATGTTCCACTTAAACGTTTCACCTTTCCCCTGTAACCCATGACCTCTAGCTCTAGCTCACCCGATCGCAAACAGAAATATCTTTTCTAGATTCTGTTCATTTTTACATTCCTGACTAAAAACTACAGTCACCCACAGTAGTGGATGAATTCTTTCTGAGCTCAGACTTGTCTATTTAACAGTGGAGTTAAGTTGTTTTAAATGATCTGATGAGTACCCAATCAAAATTAGTGATGGAGAGGGACCTAAGGGGCAAATGCTTCAGCCAAGAGGTGGTTAGTATATGGAACAAGTGGCCAGAGGAAGTGGTTGAAGAAGGTACAATAACATTCAAAAGACTTTTGGGTAACTACATGGATAGGAGAGGTTTAGAGGGCCAAATGTAGGCACATGGGGCTAGCTTGGTGCGTATGCTGACCTGCATGACTCAGTTGGGCCAAGGGGTCCATTTCCATGATGTTTTACTCAATGACACTATGAGACCAAAACTATCCATTGTGAAGTTAACATTTAGCGTTGTTCTCATCCTAAATCCATGCCCACAGCAAGCCAAAAATGTTTGAATATGTCTATCCGGCTCATGGGTTTGATAGGTTATTACAGTCTTTTCTGACTGAAGAAAATGCTTTGTAATACTTTTGCTGCTGAATAGCTATCCATCCTGATCTCTGATGACATACAGAAGCCAAATTGAAAGCTACAACTGTTGGTAACTTTAACCCCAGGTTACCAATGTGTGAGAAGTTCTAGGCTTTACGCTTCATCAGGTCTATTAATACTAATCTGTAATTCCAGCATTTGTTTAACACACTCCCACAGGGAAATCAAAATAGGCAATTCTGATTATTAGGAGGCAGTGAATGTTCTTAACTCACGCCACAGAATTCAAATTTTAAAATGGTGGCCCCCTCTAGCTCCAGAAATCATATTCCAAGTCAGCTCTCCTACAATCCGAAGGCAAAATAGGATGCATGTCAAATATGCTGTATAAACTGGAAATAAAATGATTGCAGCACCTAGCAATCAATAAAGAGGCAATTTACTGTCAACCGAAAATTTTCTCAAATATTGTAATACGAGGCAATTTGTGCATTGGATACCACACTGCATTACATCAATTGTGCTTAATGGACATTTTAGAAACAGTTAAAAGCAAAACACTGATGTAAAAGAAAGATCTCCTCTGATAATGGCAGCAAACACACAGCCCTCTGCAATAACCGACAGGCCATTCGCTCTATCAGAGAGAATAATCTGACTGGCGAACATTCCAGAAATAACATTAAGCATCAGTGAAGGAACAGGTAAAACAAGGGAAGTTTTCACTTTGTATAAAATGGGATTGAAAACCTGCCTGTAAAGCTACAGGAAAAAGTGAGATAAATAATCTTTAATGGGAAAGTTATCCATTTGTAAACACTGTTTCTTTCTCCTCCCTCCTCCATTGATACTTCCTTTCTTTTTCCAAGCATGTGGTCATCACTCTAACATCTCCCAGTGTGGAATGATAATGAATATTTTGCAATGCTCCTGAGTCATTTTACAACATTAAAGACTCGTCAACAGGAAGCTGTTCTAGAGACTATTTATAATAACTTCAAAAATATCTCTGCAGTTTTTATAATACACCATGAACAAAGGGAAATTAAAGGATTCCCTCACATTAAGCTTGTTCCATCATTCAGTAAATCCATGTGTGACATTTTACCTCAGCATCACGTTTCTTAACTAACCCGCTATCACCTGTCAACAGCGCCCTCTGGTGCTCTTCCTTCTTCCCGTTTCTCCCAGGGTCCACTCTCTTGTTCGATCAGATTCTTCTCTCTCTCTCCTATCAGAGATTCTTCTTCTTCAGCCCTTTATCTTTTCCATCCATTACCTCCCACCTTTTCACTTCATCCCCACCTCCTCCACCCACCCGACTTCCCCATCACCTGGCTTCACCCATCACTTCCACTCCTTCCCCTCTCTCCACCTGCTTAGTCTGGCTTCTTCCTCCCTTCCTTTCTGGCCCAAAGAGCCCAAAAATGCTGGCTCTTTATTTGTCTCCATATTTGCTGCCTGATCTCCTGCGTTCTTTCAGCATTATGCATGTGTTACTTTGGGTTTTCAGCATCCAGAATCTCTTTTGTTTATCCCATAGCGTCGGTAGGTCAGATCAAGACTGGCATTTCCCACCCCTTTCCAAAGGGATCACCCAGATTTCCAGAAACCATGGCTTAGAGGAATTCTGGAGAAGTAGGGTTTCACTATTCTGACATTCTTCGAGGATGTCCAGACCTTTTCCCAGGTGACCTGTACTTAAAGTACACGTCAGTAAGTTGCTGGCATTCCAATGGAGTGCGAGAAGGCATTCCAGCCTCTTGTCTGGTTTATTGATCAACACCAAGGTGACCTTAAATGAATGTCCAATCACCTAGCTCATTGTTCATGCATATTACCCAATGCAATGACTTTGGAAAGTACGTCACATAAGGACAAATCCCAAACGTGACATTTTCCTTCCAACTCATCCAACTTCTGATGAAGCTGCACATGGAGTTGGCCAGGAAGATGCTGTGACATACGATGCCTGGACACTAACCTTGTGACTGGATGGTTCAGCACTCATCTGAGAGGTGGCCTGCTCAGTGCAGTTGACTTTGCTGCAACTTAATGTATCCTTTCCCAAACAAGTTCAAGACCACCAACACTGGTACACTCTCAAGCAAGTCCACCTAGTTAATAATTTATCCATCACCATAGCTATTCCAATTTCACATCCCCACCAGTCCTGCTTAGAACTCCTAATCTCTTAGTCCAACTTGAACCATCCACAACTTAAACCATTCCAACAGCCAAACATCAACCTCCACCTCATCCAATGCTCCCAACAAGCCCTTGAGAACCTGATCAGTACCTCTAGCTAAAACGCCTTCGACCTTCAAATCCCCCAACCTTTCTGGGCACCTCAAAGCAAAGAACTTTCAGTGTGCAATGGCCAATCTAGAGCATATTACTCCTTGTCCAATAACACCTGCTGGAAGATCTTTCTGTAATATAATTGGCTTGAAATAATCCACCCAGCCAGTGGCAGTTTCTGGGCTCATGGTAACTGCTGGCATTGGGATAAAGCAAGGCCGAACAAAGGTTAGAAATTCCTTTGAAGGTTTTTTCAAAAACTCCTCGGGATGTTATGGTACAATATATTAAAGTATACTTTGTGACTGATGGACGTCCTGTTGATACTATCATTGTTGTTAATTGATTTACAAAATATTGCAAATAGGCTTTTGTGGACTTGCCGCTCAGTTAGTGGTGATGTGGATGAAGGACCACTTTAGATTTGAATACTGATGGATCCTCCAACAACTGGACTGGAGAACCAATTGGCCTTACCACTGTATCATCCCATCAGGGACTTATTCTTTGCATACTGCAAATTGGATGACCCTCTGCTTGGATAAATCAGAGGCGGTGTAGGACTTAATGCACTGTCTGGGCTTTGAGGTGTATGTGCTGTAGAAAGTGAGTGACATAGTCTATTCACAGTCTTGGTTTAATCCTTATTATTCTGAAGCGCAATAACTATAAATGGGTCAATTAAGACCATACATGGTCTCTGGTCCTGGCCAATCGTTGACTTTCTGGGATTATATTTTCTTTCGGAATGACGCACAAATCAGAAATAATATTTACGGCATTTCAACCTGAAATGCACACTATATGTACCATTTTTCTATAAAGTTATATATAAACTATGCATATTTCCCGGGTCCATGTGCATCTTGGTGTTTCCAGCCTTAATATTGTTCTTGACCAAATGACACAGGTATCCATTGCCTCAAGGCTTTGCGGGCTATTGAAGGGATAGCATCTATACTTCTTGTTGCACCAGTGTGTAACATGGACCCTGCCTGGTGCATCTTTGGCTGCTGCTACTGATTTCCCATCGGCTGGGGGTCTCCTTGCTGTCCGCCTTCCAGTTGGGAACTCTCAGGGCTTGATTAATCAGACCTGGGTGAATGTAACTCACCTGAGGAAACATGAAGGACATTGGTTTTATTATTTATTCTGAACTGTATAACTAGTGAAAAGATTTACTGTAGACACCAGAATACCATAGCAGTGCAGAAGATCATGCATGTGAGATTAAGGAAGAAATTACAGATGATATAATGGGCACTAGTCTCATACTATTACCAGAGAGGGCACTTGTTAAAAACAATGAAACTATCTGGCACTTACATGATTATTTTGAGTTTGAGGATGTGTTATCTCCCTCGCTGGACATAATGACATACGTTTCAAATAATCCACTCAAGACAACAACTACTTTTGGGGTCTTCACAGCCTCCTTTGTGCGCTGTGGCTGTTAATTGTGATTAGTGTTCTTCTCTGACACATTTTGAGAATATCATCAGTATGTGTAGAATGAATCTATGCCTCATGTGGATTTCTTTCAGTACTGTGCAATCTTGCTTCATATTGTTTCGTGTCTGCGCTGCAAAAGGGCCTTGATAATTAATTATGAATTGTTAATGAATAGCAAGACTCCTTTTTAGCAAAATAAAACAGTTGTTGCGTTAGTTATTTATTTTCTGCCCTTATCGTCACTGCCACATTTCTCTCCTTTTGTCTCCACTCTATTACAGCCATTTTCTTTGTTCTCTTCACTCCTTCCCTTCTCAACAACCTAGAGCATAGCTGGTTTCTCTATTTTACTGCCTCTGTTGAAAAGTCAACCACCTAAAAGTTAACACTATTTCTCTCTCTACAGATACTTCTTAACCTGTTAAGTGTTTCCAAAATTTTCTTTATTTTACAGTCCTAACGATCCCAACTCCACCTCACCTGGCTCCCCTATCACCTTCCAGTTTATACTCCATTCTCTCCACCCACCTTCTTATTCTAGCTGCTTCCCACTTTCATTCTAGTCCTGATGAAAGGTCTCAGCCCAAAATGTCAATTGCTTATTCTCCTCCATAGATGCTGCCTGACCTGCTAAGTTCCTCCAGCATTTTGTGTGTGTTACTCTGTCAGTTTGGTTTTTATTTTGCTTTGGGGTATTTTACAATATAATTTGTAAAGGTATGACAACATTGATTAGCTTAATGTGGATTATTTAATGAGTTAAATCGTTTCAGACCAATACTTCTCTCCTTCCAAGAAATGTGCTGGAGAAGCTTTTGGAAAGTATGGAAGTTTATCATACCAAGAGCCTATTAAAAAGATGTCAACTTTAAAAGGTCACTTTTACCAAAATTACATACATCTGCAGGAGATTAAGTTTACAAGATGCATTGGACACACTGCCATCAGGGGAAATTTTCTGGTATCAGAAAAGACACAGGCATGGGCTATATGGTTTTGTAAAAGGCACCAGCAAATGAGTTGAGTCCATTTCCAGAAAACCTGCCAATTTGCCTTAATTGTCCATATACTTTCCCAATGCATCTCAGCTCAGTGTAGAACTTGTTATTTTTAGTTTCTAGTTAAAGATCCGAGGTTACGTGGTCTCCTCACTTTTTTTAAATATGATATGATGAAATGCAAGACATGTAAAACCCATTTGAAATCAATGCCAGGTCTCAGTGGGATCTCAATCCCACTCCCTCATTTATTTCCTTGCAACCCATTCTTTTTAAAATGCTAATCAGCTTCTTCCATTTCTTCTACCAACCACGTTAACTAGGAATAACTTAATAGCCAATCAACCTACCAACCAACTCCTCTTTGGCAAGCCACACCACCTAGCGGAAATCCATACAGTCACCAGGAGGACACGCAAACTGCACAAACGTAGGTCTTATGGATAAAATCAACAAAGCTATTTTCTTATATTCTTAAGAAAGTATTCATCCTTATTAAGATAACTTGAAAGGGCCAGGCCCAAACTTACTGGAAGGGTATCAGACTTGGCAATGGAAAGGGCATAGTTTTAAGGTGAAAGGTGTAAGATTTAAAATGGACGCCTGGGACAACTCCTTCACAGACAAGGTGATGCTTAGATAAAAGGTACAATACTAACATCTGGAAGACGTGTAAATGGATACGATGGGTTCAGAACCAGAGGTGGGAAAATAGGACTCGCTTGGTGAGCGCCATTGTCAGTATTAATGAATTAGGCCAAAGAGCCTGATTCCAAACTGTATTACTCTGTGACTCTATAAACGAACAGTTGAAAGTGAATGACAATTAGCAAAAACAGGAAAAGTTTGAGTTAGTTCTTAACAGTGTGAAGAAGAAAATTTGTCACAATTTTTATCTGTGACATTTAAATGGCTGCATTGATTTATTGTCAGCTGTGAATTGTAATTCCTATTTTCAAACTTCATGTTATAGTTTGCTAGCACTGTATAGGATCACTCTACTGAGCTCAACTTGGGAAACTAAGTGTAGCAGAAATTAGCATTTTTCATAAACGTGAAAAAGTCTGCTGGAAATCCGAACTGGACTGGTCTCGGCCCAAAATGTTAATTGTTTGTTCCTTTCCACAGATGCTGCCTGACCTGCTGAGTTCCTCCAGCATTTTGTGTGACTTGCTTAAAATTTTCATAAACTGAAGGAGAGCTTCATTGATTTGCTGCTATTCATCACGAGAATGATTCTTCCGGAGCTAAGGTAAAGGTTGAACTGGTCCCTATTCCACAATCTGGCTGGTGTGTTGACCAACGTATGGTCGTCAAGCAGCCTGATGTTTGAGGCTTCAAATCTCTGTGTATTATTCATTCCTACTGCAGTCAAATTAGAAAGAATGCTACTTGCATGGATGTAGAGTTAGAGTTAGTGAGTTGTGGGCATGTTACGTTGGCACTGGAAACATCGCAACACTCATGGGCGCTCCCCAGCACAATTTTCACTGGTATTTGACGCAAACACATTTCACTCTATGTTTCAATGTACATATTGCAAATAAAGTTAATCAGTCTGATTAATTCAAACCTCAAATATTTCCTCAAGCGTTGGCACCACACCACTAGTGTGATATAATCTGGTAAAGTAACTTGCCCTTAGGACTCCAGAGACTGCAGATGCTAGAATCCGGAGCGAGAGAATGAACTGCCGGAGGAAATCAGCAGATTGAGCAGTATCTGTGGAGGGGGAGAAGGATGTCCTAGTCCATGGTCTCAATGCAAAATACCAAATATTTATTTCACCCCAACACAGATGCAGACCAACCTGCGTATCTCCTCCAGCAATTGGTTTCCGTTCTGCTTTGGACACCTAAACCAATGCACGGCACACTTAGCATCCCAGATGAGACATCAGAAAACCCAAAATAAGAGCGGGTGAAATTATGACCTCCCAGAAGGGCTGCTTTACCACTGCAAGTCCTGCTCTTAGATGACACAAGTCTTGTAAAAGAATGACAAGCCAGTCAAGTGCCACCCAGCCCCTCGAACCGACCATGAAATATGCTGTTTATAAAGAGCATGAAAGAAGCCAACAGTATCCATTCGTCAAACGAAAAGGGATTAAATTAGGTAATTAATAGTGACGCAAGTACAATAAGTTGAAATGATCGCACTGTGCTTAGGTTTCTCTTCTCTGACAAAGTGCAAAGAGGTGAGTTGGCAGTGAAGGAAATAGGACTGGGCAGTGTCTATAGAGTAATCACTGTGATGACAGCAAGCATTGAATTTCACTAAACCCATTTCCTTAATTGCATCCTTAAACTACTGCTGTAGCTGGGATGAGAGTCAATATGAAGGTCAGATCATCCTCTATAATACCATTCAGCCAATATTCACCAGCCCAGCTATTATACATAATGACAGTGATCTTTCTTTGTTACTCTATTCAACACAAGCATCATAGCAGATAGGATAAGAAGGAAACATACTTGTAATAGTAGATATCAGAACCTACACGAAGCCAATGAGCTCTTCCACACAATGCTTCATGGATGGAATACATCACTGGCTGCATCCCTGCATTATCACAGAAAGTGCTTTCATTAATGTCAAGGTGAGTCATCTATTACAAGAGAATTAAATCTTATCAATATAAATTTCTCCCATACACTCGAATCTTTACTTAATCAAAACATTAGCTTTCCTTATCTCAGCAGCCCTTACATGTACAGGATCCTATATTTTTCATTCTCAAAATAAACTGAGCTTCCTCAGATATTCTCCTCACCCAGTGCACCACCGCTCCCTCGCTTAGCTGATAATTCACAGAAGCCACATTCCTTCAATGCACAATGACACTTTCTTTGCAGTAACAGTGAAGTGTAAAGATTTGAAGCTCATTAAATAGATCAACTTTCTCGCCATAAATCTTAGCCTTTAGAACCAAGAGTGCAATCGCTTTCAGAACTTTTTTGCTAAATACATTAGCATGATGGTTATGTATTTGCATTGATGCCCAGAGATCTGGATCATTGATCTGAAAGAGAGAGTTTATATCCTACCTCAGCAGCTGTAAAGTTTAAAATAACAGAATTAAATAAACCCGATTTTAGTGGTATTTTAGTAGCCTTATAACTAATGGATTGTCTGTCTGGTTCGTTAATTTGAGGCAAGAAATCTACTGTCCTAATCCAGTGTGACTAATTATGACCCAAGACCCAGAGACAAATGTTTTCTCTTTAAATGCCCACCAAAATGGCCTAGCAAGAAACTCATAGGGAATCCAAAATGAGCCTAGTTGACAACGCCTGTCCCTTGAATCAGTAAATAGTTTTTTTAAAGAATTGCAAAATCCATGCTCTGGTAGATTTTATGAAATAGTGTTTTCAGAATCCCCCTGACTCCCTTTAACACAGAAGGGAAAATGTTATCCTACAACCAGGCACAAGTGTTACAGGATTAGATTTTCAATTTGTGTTAATACCTGGAGCGTACAGAATTCATTCATTGGCATCTCTTTTGCAGGAATTTCCATGAAAGTTACCGTTATATTAAGAATTCGTTCTTCTTGAGAGTAAATTCGTTTGCTGATAATACTTATCGGCTTGTTCCGAAATCATATTATTGCTGAAATATCTTATTTATAGAGAATGTTGAAATTCAATCATTTATTTCTCTTATTGTTGGAACAGCTCTAATTGTCATCAACAGTAACATCTATGAAACCCATTGAAACTATAAGTAATGTGATTTAATGTTAAATCTGATTCAACATTTAAACTGTGGAATTGTCCAAACAGTTGAATTACATGAATATAAATTCACTTTCCCAGCAATATCCCCTCAAGCTGCTGAATTATGAAACTGCCGTGTTGCCTGGCGCAGTGTGAAATATGAAATCATGAACTGTCTGGAACTGTACTGAGTGCAATACATAGATCAACATCGTGTTTTATTTATAGGAAAGTGCTTGTGTTGTGTAAATGTCTTGGTGTTACAGTGTATAAATATTTATCATAATAATTCACAGTGAACTATATTCAGAGGAAGTATTATACTTGCAAACACATGAATCAAAAAATAAAAGTCTTAGAGTGTAGCTAAAATAAGGCAGCTCTGGGGAAAATAAACTAGATATGACATGCATCTGAGGAGACCGAGGTCCTTCGGAGTATGTAGGCCTCTCCTTCACATGTTCTACCAGTCTGTTGTCACCAGTACAATCTTCTATGTGGTGATGTGCTGGGGCAATGGCATCAACAGCAGGTTCAATAAACTGATTAGAAAGGCTGGCTCTGTTATAGGTGTCAAACTGGACACACCAGACGCTGTGGTAGAATAAAGGACCCTAAGGAAAATACTGGCAATTCTGGACAATGTTTCTCACCCTGTGCAAGCCACCCTGGCTGAAAAGAGGAGCACTTTTAGTAATAGACTAAGACAACTGCACTGCTTCAAAGAGTACTATATAAGATCATTTTTACCCTTGGCCATTAGGCTCTTAATTCTTTATTCTTTCTTACTTCTCTTCTATTATTTGTATGTCTGTGCACTTATAATGCTATTGTGACACAGTAATTTCCTTTGGTATCAATAAAGTATCTATCTATCTAAAGCCAAAGTACATAAGGTCTCAGGATGTAAAGCTGCAGAGTTTCAATTTGAATCAAGGTCCAAGAAAGCCTCTACCCAATACATATGTCTGCGAGCATGCAAATATATAAAATGTCCTTTGATGTTTCATTTGACCACAAATGATTTGTCCTTTGGTCAGGCTGTAAAATGGTTCACCATTATCATTTTGTGCCATGTCATATGACATGGACAATCATGATCTTTCCATGACCATGATTTTTCTTGGCAAACTTTTCTGCAGAAGTGGTTTGCCATTGCCTTCTTCTGGGCAGTGTCTTTACAAGATGGGTGACCCCAAGCCATTATCAATACTCTTCAAAGATTGTCTGCTCAGCATCAGTGGTCACATAACTAGGAACTGTGATGTGCACCAGCTCCTCATACAACCATCCACCACCTTCTCCCATGCCTTCATGTGACCCTGATCAGGGGCCTAAGCAGGTGCTACACCTTGCCCAAGAGAGACCTGCAGATGAGCAGAGAGAAAGAGAGCCTTCTTTCTTCTTTGGTAGGATGTATCTCCACCCTGACACCAAAATTACATCATTGGGATATGGAGTGGATTGTGGTTGAGGTGGAGCAGAGGGCATATCTCATTAAGAAGCCTGTGAAGAAGGAATGGAAATGGAAATGGCTCTTCACTCCTGTTTCAGAAATACTTGGTATAAATGAGGGCAATTTCTTTCAAACTTTCCAAGATACAAACAATATTTTAGTAGTCTTGCCCAAGCTTCTTTCTGCACCTTGGTGAATACAAAGTGAACTCAAGCAACATCGCAGAGGTGGCAGGAAAACTGAATGCATATTTTGCATCAGTCTTCACAGTGGAAGACATCTGCAGTATACCGGACATTCAAGAGTGTCAGGGAAGTGAAGTATATGCAATGAAAATTGCAACTGAGAAGGTGCTCAGGAAGCTTAATGGTCTGAGGGTGGATAAGTCTCCTGGACCTGATGGAATGCACCCTCGGGTTCTGAAGGAAGTCGCTAGAGAGATTGTGGAGGCATTAACAATGATCTTTCAAGAATCAGTAGATTCTGCCATTGTACCAGATGACTGGAAAATTGCAAATGTCGCTTTACTATTTAAGAAGGATGGGAGGCAGCAGAGTGGAAACTATAGACTTTCTAGCCTGATATTGGTGGTTGGTCAGAATCGATTGTTATGAGATTACAGTGTACCTGGAGGCACATGACAAGATAGGCCAAAGCCAGCACGGTTTCCTGAAAGGAAAATCCTGCCTGACAAACCTACTGCAATTTTTTGAGGAAATTACAAGCATGGTAGACAAAGGAGCTGCAGTAGACCTGGTGCACTTGGATTTTCAGAAGGTGCTGTGCATGAGGTTGCTTAGCAAGATAAGAGCCCATGGAACTATAGGGAAGTTACTAGCATGAGTGGAGCATTGGTTGATTGGCAGAAAACACAGTGGGAATAAAGGGATCCTATTCTGGCTGGCTGCCGGTTACTATTTGAGTTCCACAGGGGTCGGTGTTGGGACCACTGCTTTTTATGATGTATGTCAATGATCTGGACTATGGTATTAATGGATTTGTGGCTAAATTTGCCAATGATACAAAGATAGGTGGTGGAACAGGTACTGTTGAGGAAACAGAGAGCCTGCAGAGAGACTTAGATAGTTTAGGGGAACGGGCAAAGAAGTGGCAAATGAAGTGCAATGTTGGAAAGTGTATGGTCATGCACCTTGGTGGAAGAAACAAACTGGCAGACTATTATTTAGATGGGGAGAGAATCCAAACTGCAGAGATGCAAAGGAACTTGGGAGTCATTGTGCAAGATACTATGGTAAATCATGTATACCTGTCTGGACACGGCCCTCTGCTGACTGCTCCTGTGGCTCCTCCCACAGACCCCTGGATAAAATGATCGTGTCACTGCTCCTCCCACAGTCCAGGGCAGTCATCCAGCATGGACGTGCTCCATTTTACTGCTAATAAAAGTCTTTCAGTATTTACTCTACTTCCAGTCTTTTGGAGTTATTGATAGTGCATCAGATACCCTAAAGGTTAACCTTCAGGCTGAATCGGTTATGAAGAAGGCAAATGCAACATTGGCATTCATTTCTAGAGGTATAAAATATAACAGCCAGGATGTGATGTTGAGGCTCTATAAGGCACTCATGAGACCACACTTTGTGTGCAGTTTTGGGCTCCTTATTTTAGAAAGGATATACTGACATTGGAGAGGATTCAGAGAAGATTCACAAGAATGAATACAGGAATGAAAGAGTTACCATATGAGGAACATCTGGCAGCTCTTGAGCTGTATTCCTTGGAGTTCAGAAGAATGATGGGGGATGTCATAGAAACATTCCGAATGGAAGAGGCAGTTGGAATTTCAGCTGCAAAGTTAGATTAGAAACAGGGATTATATAGGGTGCTGGGAGATTTGAGAGAGGAATATAAAATCATGACAAGTTGAGACAGGATGAAGAGAGCGAGACTGGTCCCATCAGTATGAAGCCAAAGAACCAAAGATGACAGATTTAAAGCTCTACAAGTGAAGTGATGCAAAGTGTTCAGAATCAGCAAGTAGACATGATGCACAATGTACTGCCTGTGGAGGGTGCAGATTAAGTCAAAGCTTTCAAAATAGATGTGAAGGAATATTTGAAGGTAAAATGAGTGATGTTGGAGAAAGAGCAGAAGAATGAAGCCAATTCAATGCTCTACGTAGAGGCAGCAGGCATTCGACACCCCACACTAGCACTGCTAACATCCTTGAACAGCCTCTGTATCCAAATGAATAAAATCTCACCACTTGGGAATTTTTTCCAATACAAAAGGATTTCCTCCTATAATAAAACAGAAAATGCAGGGATACTCAAGAGGGCAGGCAGCATCCGCAAATAAGGAAGCAGTCAATGTTTAAAGAACTACCGGACATCATACGGACATGATTCTTGCTGCATTGTAACAAAATAACTCAAAACAATTATTTATAACTAAATTTGATATTAATTATTAACTTATTTGTTCATAGAAAGACCATAATTTATTGGCACTCCATAATTACCTCCTGATATAATTTCAAAGCCATTTCGTGGGTATTTGAGAGTGGTAAGTCTGGAGTCTGGATGAGATTAGTAATGTGACTGCTATTCAAAAACCAGCATTCCTGTGGTTTTACCCTCACCACTACTGATCCTAGTTATTTAATCCAGATTTGTTCAACAGCTTTAATTTTTAAGTTGCTCTAATGGGCCTAGAATCTGTCTCTATCCTAGATTACTTACCGTAGTTGAACTGGCTGTTTGTTTTCTCAAAGTTGATAATGTTGAAGCGATATGGGATTCCAGCTCTCATGCCACTGATCTCAAAGTAGAACCACTGGTGTTGAAGGTTTGTGTTAATGTCAGCATTCATTATCAGATCATATTCGTATCTGGACAGGAATAAAAATAATGATATTTCAAGAACATCCAAAATACTATCGCTCAATGATATAAATCTAATCCCCCTCCCCAATCAAAAAATTAATAACCATATCACCAGAGAGTACTACATAGTCAAACATGCTGCACTCGAGATCTGTTACAAAGCCAAGGCATTTCCCAACTTTGAGGTAGACAGAAAAGGACTCAGGGAGCTTACTCAGTCAACATCATTAACATAGATAACGTGGCCATTGCCTCACGACTGTGCTTAAGAGCCTGCTGTGCACAGACTGATCGCAAAAAAACAATGCTACAAGTGCATAGCTATAAAGTGCTGACTTCAAAGTATTATGGGATGTCCTAAGATACTCAAAACCAGAACACAAAAGCAAATCCAAAAATACGTCTGAATATATAACACAGCCTTGGTTTCATACAAAGCAAGTTGGTATTAAACCACGTTCTAGACTCCTATATATAACAACATGGATAAAAATAACACAAAAGTGTAACAGGTTTCATTCCTCATCTAGGTTACTTTAATTGACTTTAAATCAGAGTAAGGAACAGAGGCATGTACAGTATAGTGACATCATAGAGGTATACAGTACAACACAGGAAGAGGCACCTTGACACACCATGTCCAAGCTAAACATCAAGTACCCATCTACACTAATCCCATTTACCAGCATTTGTACTTACGAGTTGGTCTTCTAGACCTTTGCGATTAAAGTGTTCATGTAGAATATTCTGTTAAAGAAAGTATCGTACTTGACAAAATCTGAAAGAAACTTCAGACCAAACTCTAGACCTCACCCTGCTTTACACTTACTTGCGAATTTGAATAGCTTTTCGAAGATTTCCTGACTCAAAGTTTGAGAAGAAGTTTAGAGAAGTGTCATCTCCTGATGTAACCAATGAAGGACTATCGGAGAAAGAATGAAAAATATTGTCAATTAATGCTACTAAAATACAATAGATTCTACCAAACACATGCAAACAAATGACCGAACTATCACTTGCTTCTCCTATAAATATTATCCATTAAGTCCAAAATAAAAGCTTAATTTTATCATCATTATTTGCTAATAGTGGGCTAGGGATGCCCACAGGCCATAGAGGTTTTGCACACAACTCGCTACATTTAAAAAATGGTTAAACATAAACACAAGAGGTTCTGCAGATTCTGCAAATCTTGAAAAACATCTTGAGAAACATCGACTGTTTATTCCTTTCTGCATATGCTGCCCGACTTATTGAGTTCTTCCAGCATTTTGAGAGTGCTGTTCATTTAAAAAAAATTGCTGCTGCTTAGCCGTGTTTCTAGGTCATCAAATTTAACAGCTATACTTTGCAAAATGTTTAGGCTTCTCCTCTGCAGCCCAATCGCAGCCATGAGATAAATTGATAAGTCAACAATAAAAGGAAGTCTATTTGTACCAATAACCTCAAGAAAATGAGTATATTGCAGTGTTGTGTAGAAGATGCTTTAAGACTTGCTAGACAGAGGAATATTAACAGATTTCATTCATCATCATCATCATGTGCCATGTCTTATGATGTGGGTGATCATGGTCTATGAGGATGATTGTTCTTAGCAAATTCCACAGAAGTGGTTTGCCATTGCCTTCTTCTGGGCAGTTAAATTTCATTAACTTTAAGAAATACATATAGAATGTGAAAACTTGGAACAATTTCACCTAGAGCTAAATTCACTTCATCCTGCCCATTTATTTTATCTGACGGATTGCATCACTTAAGTGTTTCTCTTTGCCAGATTCAGAATACTTGAGGATCAAATCATAAACAGTTGAGAATTAGACTGACGCTTTGATCATCGGATATAAAACAGCGTAACCCACCTCTCAGTGTCAAAAACGACCCTGTTCAGAACATCCCCAGAGTTGACTAAACGCTGAATATCTTCAAATATTTTAGCCCTAAAATCAAAGTTAAGCATAAGGCCACATTAGCATGACAATTTAGTACAAGATATCAAAGCATAAACTCCTTGCTTCATTTCTAAGAATTCAGGTTAAGTATTCTTCAAAAATGGTGTAATTATACAAAGAAGATAAAGATAAACTTAGTAATTACGTTCTGTCAGTCTAACATTCCAAGTGGAAAGCTATTGAAAACAAGAATCCAAGTAAAAATTAATATTTATTTTGAATGGTTAGGTTTATTAAGAAGCTCCAGAGTTAAGTCTAATCAATTCTTTTAAAACAGGGCTAATATAGGTGTGATAAGAAATGGTTAGCCCGAAGTTTTACAGCTCAAGCGATTGGGGTTCAATTCTTGCAGCTACCACTAAGGAGTTTGTATGCCCTGCCTGTGATCACATGGGTTTTATCTTCCATTCTAAACATGTACTTTTATGGTTAATAAATTGTGGGCGTGCTACGTTGGCACCAGAAGCATGGTGAAACAATGAATAAAGCTTATCTGGTCAGCTCTGTATACAGAAAATAGGACAACTAATGTCCTATCAGCAATGAATGAAAGGAAAAATCAATATTGTATGCAAGCAACACACACAAAATGCTGGTGGAACACAGCAGGCCCGGCAGCATCTATAGTGAGAAGCACTGTTGACATTTCAGGCCGAGACCCTTCGTCAGGACTAACTGAAAGAAAAGATAGTAAGAGATTTGGAAGTAGGAGGGGGAGGGGGAAATGCGAAATGCCCATCACTCTGCCTGTTCTCCATCTCCCACTGGCGCTCCCTTCCCCCTTTCTTTCTCCCTAGGCCTCCCGTCCCATGATCTTTTCCCTTCTCCAGCTCTGCATCCCTTTTGTCAATCACCTTTCCAGCTCTTAGCTTCACCCCACTCCCTCCAGTCTTCTCCTATCATTTAATATTTCCCCCTTCTACTTTCAAATCTCTTACTATACTTTCTTTCAGTTAGTCCTGATGAAGGGTCTCGGCCCAAAACGTCAACAGTGCTTCTCCCTATAGATGCTGCCTGGCCTGCTGCGTTCCACCAGCATTTTGTGTGTGTTGCTTGAATTTCCAGCATCTGCAGATTTCCTCATGTTTGCTTTTTAATACTGTATGCAACCCTGGTTATTGACATTCAAACCAGTCAGCCCCCCCCCCCCATGTCATTACAGTGTTAATTAAGCAAGAGCCAAGGTGAAACTAATTGCTTTTTGATAACAGTATTGGTTTTGACCACTGTTGGTAGAACTCTGGGGGAAAAATCTGACCCCAATGACCGGAGTCAGATTCAGCTGAAAAGAAGAAAGTTGTGGGTGTTGGGCACTAATCATTTTCAGCCCTCAGATTATTACCTGAGTTTACAAGGTCAGAAATATTGGCTCAGATGGGGTTTTCTCATCAGTAATCCATTGGAAGGTCAGCATTCTCCCCTCGATTGGAGTGTTCAGCTCCATTCACAGCTCTCCAGGTAAAGGAAAAGAGTTTGTTCACAGTCACCGGAAACTACACTATATAACATCTGGTCCTGGGTATAAGTAATTCAATATTTCCATTGCTATTTCCTCCCCTTTAACACTGTCCAGATCCTGAAGTGGCCAAGCCTGACAGCACAGGTGGAGTGCTCTACGTGAAAGATTCAGTAACAGACTCTCTAGAGAATCTCCACCACCAATAAAGAGCAGAATGGCCAAAGTACAATTGATTGGACCCACAAAGCGGCAACAGTGCCAAACAGTCATAACAGGTCTGGAAAAAAAGCCACCCAGTTAATCAACACCTACTTTGAAATAGGGATACCATGGACGCCGTGTGAAATGTCAGTAGAATGGACACCAACAACTCACTAAAGCTTCTTCACCAATTTTCCCTATTCCATCAACTCTTCCAACCAGAAGATAAGCTGATGTATGGGGGTATGAAATGTGGGTTATATGTAAAAATACAAAAATGATATGTGCCATTATGCCACCACAACATGTGCTTACCTCGCTTAAAGGAAACTAAGAACATACACCAGTCATTCCTAGTTCCGTGTTTTCCTTTCAATTAGCTTTTATGTTTTGGAGTTACAAAATATAAGTGGTGACAAAAAAGTTCTAAAGAACTTGAGACAGCTACTTACCTGTTGAAGTGCAGTGAGAACAATTGTGTTAAAAAAAAAAGGGCAATGAAAGGTTGGAGATTTTTTTAAAAGTGCTGCATGTGGTTTCTTCGGAAAAGGGCAAGGTTGAGTTTTTTTTAAAAGGCAAAAAATGGACATATTCGAGGTTTCATAGACAGTAAATACCAGATGATAATGATAAACAAAAAAAAAGCACAAATGGTTGGCTACATCAGAAAGATTCCACTAGAGATAACTGGAATATGTACATTATACTGAACAAATTGAGCAGTATTTTGAAGCAAATGAAATAACCAATGAGAAACAAGAAAGAGTTTTGCTGAGTGTATTGGGTGGAAGAGTATACAGTTTGTTTTCAAGTTCAGCTGTTCAGATCAAACTAGCTGAAATGAGTTTTGCTGATATTGCAAAAGTAAGGCAGTAATATTTAGAACCGGAACCATTGTTGATTGCAGAATGCTTTAGATTTCATAAGCAGAATCAAAAGGAAGGGGAGTCCATTTCAGCATATGTGGCTGAATTGAAGTGATTGTCTGAACTTTGGCAGTTCAGTGACGACCTTAATGATGCACTGAGAGATTGTTTAGTTTATGGAATGCTTACAAGAAAGCATTCAAAAAATGGCTCCTAACTGAAGCACAACTTACATTTAAAAGAGCAGTTGAAATTGCTGTAGCCGTGGACATAGCAGACAGAGAAATAATTGAGATGCAGTCAGGAATGAATGTGAGTTTGAACAAAAATTACAACATCTAAACATAGATCTGCCTGCCTGAACAAATCATGTTAAGATTATGGCAGGGGCTCACATACAGAGACCAGTGCAGATTTAAAAGTCAGCACAGAAAATGTAACAAAGCAAGACACATACAAAGAGTATGTCAGGCAGACAAAATTAAATTGACTGAACAGGAAAGAGAAAAAAAAATAAAAAGTCAAGTTGCAATTTCAAAAAGAGTACTAATCTGCATACTGTTAATGAAATACCCGATAATGATGAGAGTGACTAAAGATTGAGTAGCCTTGAGATTTACAATGTGAAAACTAACAACAGACAAGCAATATTGCTTACACCAAAAGTCAATGAAATATTTATTAAAATGCAATTTGTCACCAGTTCGGCTGTTTCAGCCATTCCACAAAATAACTTTGAATGGCATTTCAAAGGTACTAAAATGAAGCCTGCAGATATCCAACTAAGAACTTATACTAGAGAAAAGATAACACCTATGGGAATGACATTTGATACAATAAAAGACAGTAAACACCATGCCAAGTATGTGGTAAAAACAGGAGGGCCAGCAAAAGAGTCAACTGAGAGCAAATTAAAATAGGTACTGGATGATGTCTCAGCTGTGTTCAGCAATGACATTGAAAAACTCAAATATATCAAGCATAGAATAGTGTGAAATGAAAACACTACTACCAAGTTGTGTATTTAATACTTCAGTAATATTTGAGTAATATTGTAAATATATTGTTTGATTAAGAATTATTTGTTGCTTACACAATGCATTGTAAAAGTACATAAATGGCAAACATCATTATGCCACCACGTTGTACACCCACAGCTCACTTAAAGAAAAACTAAAAACTAAGGTGAGTTATTCCAGGCTCCGTGTTTTCCTTTCAATTAGTTTTTATATTACAAAACATTACACAATGAACCCATGAACTCTACCTCACAATTTCTGCACCATTTATTTAATTTTAATATATATTTCTTATTGCACTTTATAGTATATTTAATGTATTAAATTTAATACATATTAATTAATATGTTAAATTAATATCACTGACATGTCGTGAAATTTGTTAAATTAATATTTAACAAATTTCACGACATGTCAGTGATAAACCCAATTCTGATGCTAAACAGACAACAGAGTGGTAGTGGTAAGCATCATGGAGCAGCTGGTAGAGATTCCACTTCACAATGTTGGCAACTAGGGTTCAATCCTGACCTCAGGTGCAATGTGAAGTCTGCGTATATATTCCCTGTGACAGCATGGGTTTCATCTGCCTCCTTCACTTTGGTCCCTGATCCCACACACATGCAGATTAGTAGGTCTATTGGCCATTTTAAATTGCCCTTCGAAGGCAAGGGAGGAGTGTGGGTTGATAAAATGGGACGAGTGGGCCAAAGGAGCTTCTACTAACCTGCATGTCTCCATGATACAGGAAGAATGGGGCATCCTTAGTTATGCTTGGCTATACTGCACAGGAGTAACGGGGATCTCAGCAATTATTGGAATACCAGAGGGACGTATCATCCTTAAAAGAGTTATCATCCTTAAAACAGTACAAAGTAACTTCGTAGTATTAATGCCTTACCTTTGACCTCCATACCACTGACCCATCAGAGGCTCCTGATAGCGGGGTGGTGTATGACCCCAGTAATCTGGAAATGCCAGGGTTTTATAATCACTTGCTGATTTGGTTTCCTCTGCTTTGATGGTATAAATATACGGGTCGTGGTAGGGTGTTATTTCTTTACACATTTTTAAAAGCTTACTTGCAGTGTTCTCATTCTCATGTTCGCCACCAGTGGCCCAGCTAGGATCGAAGGATCCGGCATATTCATCACCAGCAGTACTCAGAGCTTCAGTGTTCTGTAAATCTGTGTTTATTCTAGAAAGATCTACACCACCCCTCTGTATATTCAAATGGAGTTGGCTCATTTTATCTTTCGAATGGTTCATTCTGCCCGATTTAGCAGGGTGTGTGTAGTGATTCCTCGGCAGTCCTCTGGATCCACTCTCCCCGCCATTGCCAGATGGAGACAGAGATTTCTGAGGGGTTCTTCTGCTCCTAAACGAGTTGTGTTGCCTCAGCGAATCCTCCCCAGTGCCGTCCTGGCCCCACTCTCTGGAATCCTTCTGATGCAGGGCTGTGAAGGACGTAGAGCACGACGCGTTGTCCTGACTGAGGTTTAGGTCTTCTGAGTCTGAATCCTGCAGTAATCAGAATATAAATATACTTAAAAATTAAAACCATCAAAAGAAAATTGTTGAAGTGTGATTTACTGTATGGTTTCTAGCAATACCTGGGACCTTAAGCCTTTAAATTCGGAAAACAGGTCTGTCCCATCTGTTAGTTTTTGTTGCTCTTGATTACTAAGGCAAAATAACCGGAGAACCACCAGCAAACACCCTTTACCAGTGGCAGTACACCACGAGATATAGCAGTAGCTGGTAAAACAATGCATGAGATGTGTCAGACTGCTTTCTTTCTTTTTAAATACAGAAATTTCTAGGACCCTGGACCTAGCAAGTGAATATAACAGATCTTTAAAAGGCTCTTAGACAAGCACATGAATGTGCAGAGAATAGAGGTATTGGGGCATTGTGTAGACAGAGAGGATTGGTCTAGTTAGCCGTTTAATTACTTGTTTAATTGGCATGACGTTGTAGGCCAAAGGGCCTGTTCATGTTGTACTCTTTTATGTTTGAGTCAAGGCCCAATGTAAGGTACATTATCAAAGTATGTATGCAGTGCACAGCTCCGAGATTCAACCTCCCAGATAGCCAAGAAATAAAGAAAACCTTGGGACCCATTCAAAGAAAAATGTACAGAGTAGACACAGAGGAGATGTCAGGGGTAAGTTCTTTTTACGCAGAGTGGTGAGTGCGTGGAATGGGCTGCCGGTGAACATGGATACAATAGGGTCCTTTCAGAGACTTGGATAGGTACATGGAGCTTAGAAAAATAGAGGGCTATGGGTAACCCTAGGTAATTTATAAAATAAATGCATGTTCGGCACAGCATTGTGGGACGAAGAGCCTGTATTGTGCTGTAGGTTTTCTATGTTTTTCTAAAAATATCAACCCCTTCTGCAACTCCACGCACAAAAAAAGAAACAAACCATACAACCTGTCATGAAACATGGTTCACTCAGCACTGAAAAGATACACACACACAGCATATACATATTCTAATCACATGATCTCAGGTTAATGGGGTTAATGGAAATACACGGGAGTTCATGGAGAATGATTTTAGAATGTCATAAGCAAATTGTTGGCAATACGTGGGATGTATGGCGGTCACAGAGAAAAAACAGGATCTGATAAAGGGTTTTGGTCTGAAACATTGACTGTTTATTCTTTTCTATAGATGCCTCCTGACCTGTTATGTTCATCCAGCATTTTGTATGTGTTGCTGTAAATTTCTAGCATTTGCAGAATCTCTTGTGTTTATAGGCTACAGATTAGAATCGGGTTTATCACTGGCATACACTGTGAAATTTGTTGTCTTTGTGGCAGCAGTACAATGCAATACATAACAATATTTAAAAACGTGAATCACAGCAAGTATATTTATATTAAGTAGTTTAATTAAATAAGTAGTGCAAAAATAGAAATTAGAAAATAGTGAGGTTCTGTTCCTGGGTTCAACGCCCATTCAGAAATCGGATAGTAGAGGGGAAGCAGCTTTCCCTGATTGCTGATGTTACAGCATTTACAGCATATCGACCATGTATCGATTCTTCTAGAGAGCAATTTGTTGTCCAAGGTAATCCAAGAGCAATTCCATTAGTTTGCTTCCTCTTTACAGTCCCATATATTACTTTGCTCTAAGTATCTAACCTTCTCTTCCACGCTCCTACCTGGATTATCTCACTTGCAGACCCCAGTCAGCTTGGATTGGCCAAAACATCTTCTCCACAATCTCCAACAGCACACTAGCACCACAGAGATGTGTACTTAGCCCCCGCTCTACTCGCTTTACACCTGTGACAGTGTGTCTAAGCACAGCTCTAACACCATATACAAGTTTGCACTGTTGTGGGCACTATCAAAGGTGCTGATGAATCAGCATACAGGAGGGAGACTGAAAATTTGGCTGAGAGGTGTAATAACATCAACCTTTCATTCAATGTCAATAAGAAAAGGAACTGCTTGTAAATGTCAGGAGAGGGAAACCAGAGGTCCATGAGCAAATAATCAGAGGATTAGAGGTGGAGAGGTTCATTAACTTTAAATTCCTGGGTGTCACTATCTCAAAGAACCTGTCCTGGGCCCATCATGTAAGTATTATTGCAAAGAAAGCACAACAGCACCCATACTTCCTCAGGAGTCTGTGGACATTCAGCATCTCATCAAAACCTTGGCAGACTTCCATTAATGTGTGGTGGAAAGTGTGCTGACTGGCTGCATTACGGCCTGGTATGGGAACACCAATGCCCTTGAGCGGAAAATCCTACAAAAGGTAATAGATAGGGCCCAGTACATCACAGATAAAACCCCCCCAACCATTGAGCACATTAACGTGAAACATTGCCATAAAAAAGCAGCATCTATCATCAGAGATCCTCACCACCCTTTCTTGCTGCTACCATCAGGTAGAGGGTACATTCACCAGGTTCAAGAGCATTTATTACCCATCAACCATCAGGCTGTTGAACAAAAGGGGACACCTACACCTCAAACGCATCTCTCCCATTTCCCGCACATCTGCCCTCATCCCATCCACCTATCACCCCACTCGGGATAGGGTTCCCCTTGTCCTTACCTACCACCCCACCAGCCTCCAGGTCCAACATATAATTCTCCGTAATTTCCACCATCTCCAACCGGATCCCACTACCAAACACATTTTTCCCTCCCCCCCCTTTCTGCTTTTTGCAGGGATTGCTCCCTACGCGACTCCCTTGTCCACTCGTCCCCC
Organism: Hypanus sabinus; assembly: GCF_030144855.1. Classification (NCBI taxonomy): domain Eukaryota; kingdom Metazoa; phylum Chordata; class Chondrichthyes; order Myliobatiformes; family Dasyatidae; genus Hypanus; species Hypanus sabinus. The sequence goes on along the minus strand of NC_082733.1, from coordinate 29,700,974 downwards.
CCATCCCTTCCCACCGATCTCCCTCCTGGTACTTATCCTTGTAAACGGAACAAGTGCTACACCTGCCCTTACACTTCCTCCCTCAACACCATTCAGGGCCCCAGACAGTCCTTCCAGGTGAGGCGACTCTTCACCTGTGAGTCAGCTGGTGTGGTATACTGCGTCCGGTGCTCTCAGTATGGCCTTTTATATATTGGTGAGACCCGACACAGACTGGGAGACTGTTTCGCAGAACACCTATACTCAGTCCGCCAGAAAAAGCAGGATCTCCCAGTGGCCTCACATTTTAATTCCACGTCCCATTCCCATTCTGATATGTCTATCCATAGCCTCCTCTATTGTCAAAATGAACCAAACTCAGGTTGGAGGTACAACACCTTATATACTGGCTGGGTAGCCTCCAACCTGATGGCATGAATGTTGACATCTCTAACTTCCGTAAATGCCCCTCCTCCCCTTCTTACCCCATCCCTGACATATTTAGTTATAAGCCTGTTCTCCATCTCTCTCTGGTGCTCCCCCCCCCCTTTCTTTCTCCTGAGGCCTCCCATCCCATGATCCTTTCCCTTCTCCAGCTCTGTATCACTTTCACCAATCACCTTTCCAGCTCTTAGCTTCATCCCACCCCCTCCGGTCTTCTCCTATCATTTCGCATTTTCCCCCTTCATCCACTACTTTCAAATCTCTTACTATCTTTCCTTTCGTTTAGTCCTGATGAAGGGTCTCGGCCTGAAACGTCGACAGCGCTTCTCCCTATAGATGCTGCCTGGCCTGCTGTGTTCCACCAACATTTTGTGTGTGTTGTTGTTTGAATTTCCAGCATCTGCAGATTTCCTCGTGTTTACCTACACCCATTCTGTTTCTGGTGTTCCCACAACTGATTGTCTCACTTTTAGGACTTTTTATCTTGTTATTTCATGTTCTTGGTAGATATTGCTATTTATTTATATTTGCATTTGCACAGTTTGTTGTCCATTGATCCTGTTTACAGTTACTGTTCTATAGTTTTGCTAAGTATGCCTGTAGGAAGAAGAATGTCAGGGCTGTCTGTGTTGACACGTATGTACTCTGATCATAATTTTTACTTGACTTTGACTTTGTTTTGGCAGTCCACAGCCCACTGGCCAGAGCACACAGAATTTTCCCTAACCTGTGTTCACACCACAGACTTCAATACTCACCAGAAGACGATAAAGAAATAAATACACTTTTAACCAACCAGGGACATTTACCCAGACCTATCAGTTGCAGAAATGTCTGTGTCACTGCGATTGTTAGTGTAAGAAATTGTCAGTGAGATGCTACCAAACTTTTTCCCCTTTAACTTAATCTAATTAATTCTGATTAACGGACTCTACAATTGAGCTGCTTGGATTCATTATAAAGCAGTATAGCAAGCACTTAATTTAAGAATAAATGTTTTTGCAGGCAACAGTGAAACTAATCATGAAAACTATTTAAATGAATTTGACAGAATCCTCATCACAGACTCCCCATTGGACTAATTAATTTCCAACTCAATGACATTTTGCTCAGACAGATTTCTATATTATTCATTAATTTGAAAATAAAGTACCTCAATCTCACACTTCCTCAAATTATCATTTCCAAGTTAAAACAATATAACAGGGCGATGGGCAGTAGATCAGTACCCTGGCAACAGATTTCAGCAGGTCAGTCCTTGTAGTTACTATGCAGTCCCAAAGCAGGCAGACCAGGATGCTTCACTGCTATACAGTTTCAACCCCAGGATTATGAAATTTACATTCTATTCAAGCAACCAGCTAATGTTATGCCCCGATTTGTAAATTCTGCTTCATGAAAATTTCAGTGCCCCTAATGACCATTACAACAGGTATCAATCATTAGAACACTCATCGAGACCAGTGTTTCATTTTCTGGAGTCAACCACTACATTGCTTTCGCCATGGGTCTACTAGGCTGTTGTTGGAAGGTCAAGTGGTTCCGTTGTTCCCAGAACTGCTTTCCCCAGGCAGTGGTGAATCTGTGGAATTCTCTGCCCAGTGGAGAAAAGGTGGAGATGACTCCAAGGCCAGATCAGCCATGATCTTATTGAATGACAGAGCAGGCTCAGCTGGCCAGATGACCTCCTCCTGCTTCTTCGGTTCTTATGTTCTTTAATATCGGAGAATGCATACAGTATACCACCTGAAATTCTTACTCTTCACAGACATCCACAAAACAGAAAAACCCTAAAGAATGGATGACAGAAATATCAGAATCCCAAAGTACACTCCATGCATAGGCAGCAGCATCGACCCTCCCCTACTTGCACCAGCAAAAGTATCAAACACCCCCCCACCATGCAAGCAGAAGCCCTCAAAAAGATCTTGTTCTAGAGCCCATCAAAAACTACAGTCCATAACCCAGCGTCGTAGTATTTCAGACAGGCCCTTCTTCTTTGCAGTTCCTCTAATTGTGGTATTCCACATGTCAAACCGTTACGGCTATTGAGAAGACCTACAGAAAGTACAGCCCAGTCCGTCACAGGAAAAGACCTCCGCACTACTGACCACACCCACAAGGAGCACTGCCACAAGAAAGCGTCATCCGTAACCGGGGACCCCCGCCATCCATGCCTTGCTCTCCTCTCGATGCTCCCATCAGAAAGGTGGTACAGGAGCCTTGAGTCCCACACCTCCAGGTTCAGGGACAGTTACTTCCCTTCAACCATCACGCCCCTGAACTGGATAACTTCACTCACCTCAACACTGAACCAATTCCACGACCCATGGACCCACTTTCAAGGATTTTATAACTCATGCTCACAGGACTATTTATTTACTTTCTTATTATTATTATTAGTTTTATTTTGTATTTGCACAGTTGGACTTCTTTTGCACATTGGTCTTTGTGTGCAGTTCAGTGATTCTTTGCTTGTGTGCAGTTTTTCATTTATTCTGCTGTATCTTTTTGTTCCCCTACTGCCTGCAAAATATTGCATCTCAGAGTAATATATGGTGTCATATACAGAACACACTTTGATAATAAATTTACTTTGAGCTTTTATTTGGGTATTGAGACAGGAGCTCCCAATCTGAGAGCTCGAACACCATGAAGGACAAGGGATCAGGCATAATGAAATGTCACCATCTCCAAGGCACACACTGCCCTGCATTAGAAACATTTCACCTGCTTTTCATCATTGCTAGGCTCAAGTGTCAGCATCAGTGTTAAAAATGGGCCCACCTACAGCATTACTACAGAAAAATAGCTGTGGTGTCCCAGCCTGGCACTGCTCTTTACTCCATTGCCAGTAACTGAAGGCATTGAGGTGACCAAGACCTAACCCCCCAATAAGTGTTAAGCAGAGGCACCATTTGGCTTTGGACAAGCAGGCTTTTTCCACGGAGGCTAGAAGAGAAAAAAACCAGAGGATATGGGTTAAGGGTGAAGGGGGAAAAGTTTAAAGGGAACATTCGGGGGAGCTTCTTCACACAGAGAGTGGTGGGAGTGTGGAATGAGCTGCCAGATGAAGTGGTAAATGCAGGCTTACTTTTAACATTTAAGAAAAACTTGGACAGGTACATGGATGAGAGGTGTATGGAAGGATACGGTCCAGGTGCAGGTCAGTGGGACTAGGCAGAAAAATGGTTCGGCACAGCCAAGAAGGGCCAAAATGCCTGTTTCTGTGCTGTAATAGAACCATAGAACATTACAGCACAGTACAGGCCCTTCAGCCCTCTATGTTGTGCCGACCCATAAAATCCTTAAAAAAAGATGTTCTGCGGTTCCATGGTAACTGCTGGGAAACAAGTTCCCACCAGCACAAATTCCAGTACCCTCCTGGTGAGTTTCTCACATAAATTTTGAGTGACTTTATCTTCTTAATTGGCTAACTGCTTGCCAGAAACAGCAGCTTAACAGGTGAGTGAACTTGTCATCCCAGCAGCCTCCTACTAACTGGACAGAGTAGTGGGAAGGAGTACAAGGTTAAAACAATACAGACGAAGAAACAATTTCAACTATTTTTAGCAGAATTTCAGATGGTGGCGAGAAAGCATACAAGACTGAGATATTATCAGCTAGTTGAATGATGTCACAGTGACAACACTTCACTACGCATCAGTAGTGAAAGACCAAAACACTGATTGTGGACTTCAGAAAGGGTAAGACGAGGGAACACACACACACACACACACACACACACACACACACACACACACCCCAGTCCTTAGAGGGGTCAGAAGTGGAAAGAGTGAGCAATTTCAAGTACTTGGGTGTCAACGTCACTTAGGACCTATCCTGGACCCAAAAGATTGATGCAGCTACAAATAAGGCACAACAGCTGCTAAATTTCATTAGGAGTCTGAGGAGATTTGGTGTGTCACCAAATAGACTTGCAAATTTCTACTGGTGTACTGTGGAGAGCATTCTAACTGGCTGTGCCACCACCTAGTATGGGGAGGGGGCGCCACTACACAGGATCAAAACAGGCTACAGAAATTTGTAAACTCTGTCAGCTCCATCATGAGCGCTAGCCTCCCCAGCATTGAAATAAGCAATCTCCAAGGATTAACGTCTCAAAGAAAGAGCCATCCATCATTAAGGACCCCCATCACCCAGACATGCCCTCTTTCAATGCTACCATCAGGGAGGATGTGCAGAACCTGAAGGCACACTTACTATCATTCACCATTTTTATTGTTATTTATTGCAATGTACTGCCACCGCATAACAACAAATTTCATGACACATGTCGGGGATATTAAACCTGATTTTGATTCTGATAGAAACATAGAAAACCTAGAGCACAATACAGGCCTTTCAGCCCACAAAGTTATGCTGAACATGTCCCTACCTTAGAAATTACTAGGCTTACCCATAGCCCTCTAGTTTACTAAGCTCCATGTACCTATCTAAAAGTCTCTTAAAAGACTCTATCATACCCAACTCCACCACCGTTGCCAGCAGCCCATTCCACACACTCACCACTCTCTGAGTAAAAAACTTACCCCTGACATCTCCTCTGTACCTACTCCCCAGCACCTTAAACTTGTGTCCTCTTGTGGCAACCATTTCAGCCCTGGGAAAAAGCCTCTGACTATCCACACGATCAATGCCTCTCATCATCTTGTACAAGGATATTCAAGGAAACAAAACTAGGGCATTCCCTCTGAGAACAGGGTAGAGGTTACACTACTGACATAATAATTGACTAATTTGCACATGAAGCTCCTACCTAGAACAGCATTAAAAACTCCTGTAGTCACAGAATTTGTTCTACCCCCTTAAATGCTAATTCAATTAACAGTGGGGAAATAAGGGATCCCAGCATCACACCTCCCAACTTCAACTCTGTTCAGTAAATTCATAAATCCCTATTCAAAAGCTGTGAGTGAATTGGAACATAATCAGGGAGTTTAAGAGTATTAAATATAACAGGGAGATGAGGAGGAATTTCTTCAGCCAGGGAGTTTTGAGTCTGTGGAATTCATTGCCACGGGTTGCTGTGGAGGGCAACTTTACGTATATTTAATACAGAGGCTGACAGATTCTTGATTTGTCAGGGCATGAAGGGATTGGGGGTGAGGTGGGTGGGGGGAAAGGCAGGAGATTGGAGCTGAGGGAAAAATGGATCAGGCATGAAGAAATGGGGGAGCAGGCTGGAAGGGCCAAATGGACTAATTCTGCTCCTATACCTCATGGTCCACAACAGCTGAATTTTATGATATTTTGCACCCCCCCCCCCACGCGAATAAGTTAAAACACCTAAATTATTCTGTTTAATGAATACAATACTTTAAATTAGTATCATTTTGTGTGCACATTTAGAGCAATTTCCTCCCTGGCTCACCTCCTGCTTCTGGATAGGTGCAATTGTGGAGGCTACCAATTAAATTCAACACTGCTGTTAAAAAAAAATTGACATTTTAATTGTGTGTTTTAATGTTGGCAATCTCAAGAAGCAATTAAGTACAATGGTTTGGAGAATCAAAAGGAATTAAAAGAAAAGAACAAAGAAAGGCAAGTCATCCAAAGCAAAGTAGGGGCTTGCAAAGACAAGCCAGAAAGTTTGTGAAATAGTGAGTGAGGACGGACACCTGGACTGATCACATTAGCACAGTAAACGTAGAAGGAAAATGACAAGTTCATCACAACTTTGAAGAAATTTTGGGACATTGAATGAAGTTCAATGAAGTTCCTGGGAATTGAAAGTCAGTACTTCATATAAAAGAATGCATTAGCATAGCTGGTGGAGTGGAGGCCATCAATGCTGACATTGGTGTAAGGTAAAATATTAGAGGACATTCTGAAGGATGGCATAATGAGTTTTATACAGAAACATTTATCAATCCTGGACAGTCAAAATGGTTCTATGCAAGGGGGTAATTTCTATTAAATTCAATAGATTACTTGAAGAAAAATACTGATTAAGTTGACAAGCAAAATATGACGTTCATGTCTTTTGGATTTCAGCCATGCAGGAATTCGGTGTGTCGGCTATTAAAACAAACAATGCATTTAGCTGTAGGTTTCGATGTACATGTGATAAATAAATCTGTAATCTGAATCTGAATACAAGTCAGTGATAATAAATCCGTTTCTGAATGGGCAATAAATCATGTCCTTGGACATAATAATTACGTCTCGGGAATATTTTTTTATAAATCAAGTCGTCAAGTTTATTGTCATTTGACTATATGCATGTATACCATCAAACAAGACTACATTTCTCCAGACCAGGTGTGAAGCACAGTAAGACACATATAACACCCAATAACTTAGGAAAGTAAGAATAAAATCAGTTAAATAATAGTCTGTTATATTATTATGTCTGTGTATATGTCCTTTTTCAGAGTACCATGTTCAGTTGTGAGCATAAGAAGTGGATTGCAAGGCAATAAAAAGCAATTTGATGGACTCACTCCATTGAGTAGCAACGTTTGTGTTCAAACACTAATACAAAGCTAATATTTTCAGAGTTTTAAACTTCAAGGTTTTATGATGTTGCTAAGAATAGATAATGACTCTAGGGTTGGGCACATCCAACCTGGGGTCCACGGACTCCTCGGATAATGGTAGGGGTCCATGGCATAAAAAGGTTAGGAACACCTGCTCTAGTTGGAAACTAAAGCTTCTCCCATTTAGACTTCCAAACCACTAAAATCTCCGATCATTAACAGCATGAAATATTTAATAACATGATTTAACATAGATAGCAATAATTGAGTACTAGAAAACTCTATAAACTCACCCGAAAATACTCATAAAGTTCTGGGCAAAGCCTTTGGTACTGTTTCAACTCCTCCACAGGTCTGTCAAGTTCAGAACTTGGCTTCAGTCTGGATAGATCTGTCTCTAGATCATCTTCCTTAAATAAATGGAAACAATTTCAGGATTTCACTTCACACTTGCACTTAAATAATACCCCATTAGACTGAGATATCTCTAAGTGCATCCTGTAATTTTTCAGCACTGTTCTGGATGTGAACACCGGAAGCTGCTGAGTATCAGACATCGCAGAAGCCATGAGATGAATAATTATTGAGATTTTACTTAAGGCTAGAACTTGCTACTCATTTTCAAGTAATGGTGTGGGCTATTTAACAGACACTACGCCCAGTGGATGACTCATTTAGTCTCATCTGAAGGCTAATACTTGCAATGGCGTTTGGCACCTACCATTCTTAGTTTTAAAAAATGGGTCTCAATGTTCTCAAGTGATTTCAACCACGTGGCATTGCCCCATCTAATCTTAGTGTTCCCGCCAAACAGTCATAACACTAAGGGAAGAAGATCTTTCTTTTCTCCATCTAAAATGGTGTCTCTTTATTCCAAAACGATGACCCGAATTCTAGTCAGTCCCCTAGGGAAACATTCTCTCAGAGACCACTCCCTGAGAATCTCTTAAGATTACTTCTTATTAGTCTAAATTCCAATGAGTATAAGGCTAAACTGTTTAAATACTTCCTCACAATCTTGTGAGTCACTGCTCTGCCTCCAGTACAAGTATATCCCTCCTTAGAGTCCAAAATAGTATGTTATATTCTGGAATTCATTCTCACCAGTGTTCTGCAAGGTTGCTTCACAACTCTCGGTATTTTTATTCACTGCAACATTTTTATTCCTTCACAACATTCCTAATTATCCATTGCATTTGCCAATGTTTTGTTTTAAATGCAAAGTCTCCCAAATCCCCTTTGTTCCACAATATTTTGGAGTCTCAGCCTATTTAAATAATGGTTTGCTTTTACATTCTTCCTTCCAAAGTGAGTACCCTCACCCTCTCTCACCCCATCCATACTCCATCTACCGACTTGCCCGTACTTCTTTGCTGACTCTCTGCTCCTCACAATTGGTTGAACTCTTGGCTTTGTACATGTCTCTATAGTACACTCAGTTCCTTTATCCAAAGTCATTAATATAGACTGTAAATAGCTGATCCTTGTGGGACTTCACTCGCTACTGACTGTCAATCCAAAACAACCCACTGTTTCCAATTATCTATCCGTGTCAATATATCATTCCAACCCTGAACACTATCAGCTTGTGCAGGAACATTTTAAAAAGGTGAACTTTATCTGTCGTAAGTACATCGGAATGTATAGTGAAACATCTACGTCAACGGCCAACACAGTCCAAGGCCATGCGTGGGGCAGCCTGCAAGTGCTGTCATACTTCTTCTGCTGACATAGCATGCCCGCACTAACCTGCACACCTTTGGAAAGTGGGAGGAAACCCGTGCTGCCACAGGGAGAGCATACAAAACCCTTATAGACAGTGGCGGGATTGAACTCAGTTCACTGGCACTGTAATAGTACTACGGTGACAGTATGCTGCTGTGCTACTCCTAGTGATAACTGGAAAACATCACATTCTGCATCTACTGGCTCCAACAACATTTAAAGACTTTTGTACATGTACATGGATAGGAAAGATTTAAAGGGATGTGATCCAGACCAGGCCAATTAGCTTGGAGGGGGAAACTTGGTTAGTATGGATAGGTTGGCCCGAATGGTCTATTTCCATACTGTATTACTCTACACAGTAATAAGGGGTGTTTTGGGGTTTACAGGGAGGGGTAGCACCTCTGATGCAGGGGCTTGTCGTTTCCATTCTAGGACAGCTAACTCTCCTTTGGATACTCAGCTCTCACCTGTGGCTTTAAGGAGCTGTTTGCATGCGACGGTGGCCACAGCCTGGTACTCCGCTTCAGCAGGTGGGCTAAACCAGGTGAGGGTAGCTGGCAGCCTCATACCCCAGTGAGACAGGGACATGCCCGTCCTAGCATGCAAAGTCAACTCCGGCGCACTGGGTGGATGAGATCTACAGTGAGGTGCAACGGCTAGGAAGGGGGTACTGCGATGCTACATGGAGGGCAAAGGGCATGACAAAGCACAGAAGACGTCATGGTCATCCACCCAGTTTGTGATGCGTGCTTGTACCACTGGACCTGGACTTGGGACTGAGAGAGTACAATGGCTTTTCCACTTTAAAAACTCACCCACGCAGGTTTGCTGTCATTGCCAGATATGATGGGTAACCAGCATTACTCCATAGCTAGAATAATTATTTAGAATCTCTTCCATCTCTCTTTAGTCCCCTTCCTTTATGAGGTGCAACTTGACTGGCCTGTACATGTCCTTCCTCCCCAAGAAAATGTTCTAATTCCTCAGGGATATGAAACCCTCCCAACAATACCAACACTCCAGCCACATATTCACCTGCTTCATATTTCAGCAGAGCAGAAATTACTACCTTTGAGGTCATGACCTCTTTCCTACCGCCTCAATCTCTGTATGCAGGACTTTATCCTTCTACCAATGTTGCAGGCACCAATATGGATGGACCACAAGTGCAGGCTGCGGATTTCTCACCACGTAAGCCATTCAGCAGAGCCAGAGGGCGACATGAAGGAATGTAAAAGCTATTTGAAATAGCAGACCATTTTTATAGACTTTATAACTTCATATTTCCTTACTTCTTCACTGCAGCCAGGTTCTTCAATCTCATCTTCATCATCCTGCTCGTCATTTTCTTCAGCTGCGACAAACTCTGTAAAACCACAGATCTGTCAGTCCCATACAAGCACTTATCTCCACAAGTCATGCAGAGCTGATGATTACACTATCCAGCATTAGCCTTGCTTTTTGGGAATCTTAACATTTTTTCTGACAGTGATTTGATATTTCATAGCCACAGGGCCCCAGGCTTATGCGAATCCCATCATTCCAGGTAAATCTGAGCAATCAGTTCATTGGATCTGGAAGATAAAATGGGCCCCACACAAAAGAACTGGACCTCCCTAACATGTGGCACTATTACAGACCAGCTCATTGCTTCATTTATAGCATAGGGCGAAATTAATACCTTTCAGCTTAAAGGCAGACACTTGCTATACAGAAATACTCCATGAAATCTCCAAACAGAGATCAGAAATTCAGTCGATGACATTTCACCATTCAACCTGCGGAATCCAGAGGCCAAGCACAGCTTTCTGGCACCATGGCGATTTATTTGCTCTTTTCCTCAGTGCCCGAGTGCACGGTCTCCTCAAACCCAATCCATGACAACTTTGCTGAGTACTGGTATGCAGTTCACAAGTGTGATCCCAATAACTCAACACGTTAATTCTTCCCATTCTCTCTGTCCATGGCCATAATTCTCGACGGAAAGGCCATCAATGAGGCACGTCAAGCTTCCTTCCTGTCCCACAATCTCATTTCATAATCAGTAACTCTTGAAACCTTCCATTCAGTAGATGTTGGGAATGTATCTGCTGTGCTAATTCCACTTCATCCAGATCCAGTCTTTGCTCCTTCCTGTATCCCATTTACACACCCTGTTTGCTTTGTCCCATCACCCCTTCTTTTAGATTTTTATAGAACTATTTGTACTCAGGGTGAGAATTTAACCAACAAGCTCACCACTTATTGTCCGAACCTAATTGTCTCTTTTGTCTGCAGCTGAGAGAGTGAATAGTTTAAAGTTCCTCGGTATACACGTCGCCAATGATTCCATCTGGACTGTACACACTGGCTTTGTGGCAAAAAAATACCACAACAGCGTCTCTTTCACCTCAGGAAAATGAAGAAGTTCAGCATAGGCCCTCAAATCCCCAAGACCTTCTAGAGGGGCACCATTGAGAGCATCCTGACTGGCTATATCACCGTCTGGTACAGGAACTGCACCAACCTTGATCGCTTGGCACTGCAGAGAGTGTGGTACAGACAGCCAGCACATCTGTGGGTGTGAACTTCCCTCCACTGAGGATATTTACAGCAGCAGGTGCAGAAAGAAGGCCTGGAAAATCATCGGGGACACCAGTCATCCCAACCATAAACTGTTTCAGCTGCTTCCGTCTGGCAAACAGTACCTCAGCTTTAAAACCAGGACCAACAGGCTACGGGACAGCTTCTTTCTACAAGCCATTAGACTTTTAAATTCACTCATTTGCAGCCAGTTAAGCTGGTAGCTCAGAACCAAGCCAAGTCATAATCTTAGTACTAGCAGAAATAATTACTGTCCATCAGTCCCACACAACTATTAGTATCAGTCATGTCCAGCTATGCTACCCTAGAATACATGGGCAATGATGGTAAACTCAAGCAGTTGTGCAACATGAAAGAGCCAAATTTCTATTTGCATCTCCCCCCCCCCCCCAACTTTCTGTATAAAGCAGAAGAAATTCAAGTAATTCTGTGAGATCTCACCTCTGAGAGTATCACTGGGACCCTCTGGCTCCTGGGAGGGGGCTGCATTTGGTAAGGCAAATGAATAGCAGCTTCGAAGTGAGAGTAAAGGCAAATGTTGTTTTGGATAGCACTTGCGCATAATTTGTGTAGCCATCTTTATGACAGGGAGTAGGTCTGGGCTAGAGCTACAAGCCTAGAGAAGGAAGAGAACAGTTTAGTGTCTGCAGTTGCTCCTCAGACTCTCAAGTCAATTCATTATTTTACATTGATCACCTTGCTTAGAACTTCCCTTTCATCTCTGATTGTTGGAAACAGCTTGGACATTTTCCTTCTACGCTCCAACATGCTTTCAACTTCATTCAGACCTAAACGTTCACTGTCAGCAGTTTTCACATCAAGCGTACAACTTGAAGACTTGTAAAAGCCGATCAACAGATTAAAAAGATAAAAAGCCAGCACAGGACTCCCGGGGGATTCAGTGATAGATACGGGTCGATTGCACAGAGGGAAGTACTGGTAAAGGTGTAAGCTTTTGTCAGGAGTCCTCCCATGAAGCATGAAGCTCCATCCACTATTATTTTCCATATATTGACACTAAAGATTGCAAAAGGGAGACCATAAACCCATAAGACATTGGAGTAGAATGAGGTCATTTAGCCTGTCATTTTCTCTGCCATTCCATCATGGCTAATACATTATCCCTCTCTATCCCATTGTCTTGCCTTCTCGCCCACAACCATTGACACCTTTAATAATTAAGAATATATCAACCTCTGTTTTAAGTATACCTAATGACCTGGCCTCCCCAGTCATCTGTTCAATTAATTCCACAGATCTGCCACCCTCTGGCTAAAGAAATTTCTCCTAATCTCTGTTCTAAAGGGACAGAGGATGTGTTCCCTGGTCCTACAATCCCCACCATTGGAGGCATCCTCTCCTCAACCACTCTATCCCAGCCTGTCAGTATTCGATAGGTTTCAATGAGGTCCCGCTCTTTCTAACCTCCAGTGAGGAACTCCCTGAATCCAATTCTTGACGTGTCAGCCTGTGAAGCGCTGTGCAGGAGCCAAAAAATAAACATTCCCCTGCAGTAACCAAATGTCCAACAGCCCATGGGCTCATCAGAATTTAACCTGCAGGCCCATCAGCATCTTATCACTGAATGGCAGTGTGACTACACAAGTGGAATCATTCCTCTGTTTCCACAGCCTTCCTGTGACTAAGTTTCATTTCTAATTTTTTTTATCCATTTGGAGTTAATCAAAGTGACAAGAAGCCTCTTCTGACCCCAATTCCTTCTTCCTTCCCACCACCCCCTTCTTCAGTTCTTGCCTGTACTTCTCATCCAAGATTCCCAGTTCATGTGGCTTCTTCCCCACCAGTTCCCTTGTGGGGAGATTTCACTGCATCACAGACCTCTGACCCTCCCTTACCCCACATATCACCTCCTTCCAGTACACACTCTGTCATGGAAATAGTCCTAACAAGTTCATGCTGGTGTTTATGATTCATTCACATCTTCATCTAACACCTTGAATAACTCTTGCTGTTCTTCCCTCCCTCACTGCTTAGCCGGCTGACACCAGAACCACATCTTCGCTGTTCTCTTTAACTCCCCCCACAATGCTGGGCAAGCAAGAAGCCTGGATTTAAACAATAACATACCAGGCACTGTAGTTTGCTGCTATTTTCCTAGGTGTGAAGAAACTTACCTGTGAGGTTTTAAGCAAGACTCTCATCCCATCGGCTTCTAAAAAAGCTTCCTTCCCCTTCTGGAGGTTGGTGATGTTTTTGATGCACTTGAGCAGGGCTGCCTGGATCGCAAAGTACTTGATTTTTGTGTCTCTCTGATGCCAGTCTTCATATAGTTTCAAGAGCCTGTGGATGTACCCATTGTCCACAGCTTGTCTGCTATTCCATTCTGAAATAGAGGTTAATAAAATGCTATCAAACCATCTACAACTACTGGACCTGCAGAGTGAGTAACTTATCATGAACATGCCTTCTTCATCCAATTAATGGACAACAGTGTCGCCCTGTGGAATGCTGGTGTAGCTACACCTCAGACCTCATAACGGTTTTTACTATTTGTACTGTTGTAATATGAACATCACTGTCTCTCACAATGCAACAGTACAACAACCTTAAGACTCACCATAAAACAGCTCGCATTTCTGCTCAAGTACCGACAATCTTTACATTTTCCTCAGTTGACTGAAAACTCATCATGTGAACTGATTTGTGACCAATCAAAAGCAACATTTTTTACTAAACTCAAGAGATTCCCCGGTTGCTGGAGTTCCAAAACAACACACACAAAACACTGGAGGAACTCAGCAGGTCAGGCAGCATCCATGGAAATGAATAAACAGTTGGCGTTTCAGTCTTACGTCCTGAACAAGGGTCTTGGCCTGAAATGTGGACTGTTTATTCAGTTCCTGACCTGCTGAGTTCCTCCAGCATATTGTGTGCTTTGCTTGACATTTCTTTTACTGGTAGTATGCCTGCAATTAGACAGAAGAGCAAAAATAACATCAGGTCTTAATTTGTATGTGTAGCTTGAGAATGAACATCTGCATAATCACAGACACAAAGAAGATTGGAAGGAGAAAAATTGATTGAAAGTACAGCTGGAATAGCAATCAGGTGTATGGTGTCAGGAAACTCAAAGCACGGATACTTGACGATGATATTAGTAGTGCAGTCACAGAATTGATGAGGAAGATTTGAAGCAAAAAAAAAGGGGAATTAAGGGCTATGGAGAAAAGGCAGGGTGGTGGATTTTAGTCAATAACCAGGTCAGCCATGGTCTTATAGTATGACAGAGCAAGCCAAAACACCATAAGAATTCGGAATCATAAGAAAGATTAGAATTTGGCCATTTCGACCATCAAGTCTGCTCTGCTATTTCATCATGGCTGATAAATATTCCTTCTCAGCTCCAATCTCCTGCCTTCTCCCCATATCCCTTCATGCCCTGACCAATCAATAATCTATCATGTTCTGCCTTAAGTTTATGTAAAGGCTTGGCCTCCATAGTCACCCATGGCAATGAATCGTACAGATCCACCATTCTCCGGCAAAAAAAATTCCTCCTAATCTCCATTCCAAAAGGACGCCCCTCTAATCTGAGGCTGTGTCCTCTGGTCCTGGACTCTCGCACCATCTACTCTATAGAGGCCTATTAATATTCCATAGGTTTCAATGAGGTCACTGCTCATTCTGAATTCCAGTAAATACAGGCCCAGGTCCTTCACTCTTCATACGACAAGGCTTGAGAGGCCAGAGGGCCAACTCTTGCTCCTATTCCTTATGTATCAAAGTGAAGAGGTTAGAAAAGAACTTTGTCAGATTTCAGCATGTCCCAAGTTACTTTCCAACTAATTATTTATCTGTATATTGGGTATTGATCTAACTGAAGTGTGCAAAAACCACACTTTGAGTGAGTTAATTGCAAAGGTGCAGCCTTAAAGCAGAACAATTAATAGCATAGTTATGAAGGGAAATGTGAGATTAGAAGTGAGATTTCAGGTGCAGTAGAGTTGTAGATGGAAAGAGATATTCAAAGGAAATGTAAAACTTAAAATAATTTTAACATAACAATAGACAGCATATTAATAGCTTTATTGCTTTAATTTTAAATTAATTTGGTTTGTCCTACATAGATTGGAAGAAGGAACACGTCAGATAAATACAGATTCACAGCATAAAACAGATGATTGCAGATTTTAAATCAATTTACTAAATGTTTTATAAAAGTATAATGAAACGTGAAATGAATAAAAACTTACTCGATTTCAGTAAGGCTGAAAGAGCTTCTGTGGCAGCTCTGAAATTAGAATTTATATTTTATTCAGCATGCAGTCTCCAATATATAAATGCATTCCAAATATATACCATCTGCCTTTTGAAAAAAAAATCCAGTCACAATTCAGACATTTGAGTATAAGCTTTTAAACCTTCAATTAAAAGATAGAGGTATTAATCAGATCCATTAATGTGCCTAAACCCAGATTCAAAAGAGATTCCCCTGATCGTGTTTATCTTATCTTTCTGTTGTACAACAAGCTCTCTCCAAATGAAACAGACAGCTTAATCCAGAACAGTTGTGACAAAATGTCACTGAACTGGAATGTTAACTCTGTTCCTGCCTCCAAGAGGGCTGTCTGATGTGCTGACTTTTTCTAACAACACTACCTGAGACAAAACTACTTCCAGAGGCTTCTGACCACTACCTCACTACTTTTTTTTTTAATTTAACTGTTTTGTATATATATTTACTGTAATTCAATTTTTTTCTCTCTATTGCCTAATGCTGCAACATTAACAGATTTCATGACATATGCCAATATTAAACCTAATTCTGATGCTTATCTCCACTCACTGTTACCATCAACCCTCTGATATCTCCAACTTGGCTCATCCTTGGCTCTTGTCCTTCTATTGATGACAGCTTCCAAAATCAAACATTCCAAATGTCCTTCCTAAAAATTCTTTGCCTTAAGTCGGCAACCTGAGGCATCTTCCTTCCCTTTATTCCACGATCCACTGTCCTCGCCTGTCAGAGTCAATCTTCTTCACACCTTTGTCACTTCCACCTATCACCTCCCAGCTTCTTAGACTATTCCCAGTTTCCTCCCTTGCTCACCTTCCTACCATCCCCTTATCTGGATCCACCTATCAGCTGCCAGTTCTTGCTCCATCCCTTCCCTCCACCTTATTATACTGGGTATCTCCCTTTTTGCTTTCAGGACCAGATGAAGGGTCCCAACCCAAACAGTGACTATTCATTTTCCTCCAGAGATGCTGCCTGACCCAGTGAGTTCCTTCAGCACCTTTTTGTTGAGCCTCAGATATTAACTGTTTCTCTTTCCACAGATGCGGCTGAACTTGCTAAGTATTTCCAGCAGTTTTTGATTTTGTTTCAGATTTCCTACACCTGCAGTTTGTTTTTTCTCATTCTTTAAGTTTTGGTCACTCCTGCTAATATCACCTTGGCGTGAAGTATTGTTCACTACCCTGTTTGCCTCAGCTTTGGATGATGCTAATATTTTAAAGGCATTACATCGAAGGTTCCCAATCTTTTTACGCCATGGATGCCTACCATTAACCGAGGAGTCCATGGACCCCAGGCTGAGAACCCCTGCACTATATAAACACAAGATGTTTTTTTAACTTAAACATTTACCACTTGTGAAGTCGTGCTAGACCTGCTAAGGTCCTGAAATGAAAACTTTCCAACAGAAAAATGTTCTTGTGATCTGTGTTACTATCCTGTGCACAGTTTGTTGCTAAAAGGAAGACCCAAACTCCGATGACAGGACAAACAGAGACACTTTTGTTACATTTGTTATACCCTGCAAGAAAGTGAATTTCAGGGTAGTATACAGGGATGTGATCTGTATGTACTTTGATACCAAGTTTACTTTGAATTTTGATTTCCTTCCATGGAAATAAAGTGTTATCCAGGGTGCCATGGCCAAAATGTATCAATGATACAGCTTAAGATTATCTCTTTACTTCTGTCTGTTGAAGTATTTTGGGCAAATTGTCTGAATGTTTCTTATGTTAGAACAATCACCATGCTTCAGGAACATCTCTCCAGCTTTTTGGAACACGGACGTTTTGCTTATTTAACTTCTAGAGGTGGAGAGGTGCTATGGGCAGGCAAGTTTCCCTTTAACTTGTCTCCATCTGCATGCCACCTTCTAACGATAACTTCTCCCAGTCCCACTCAATGTATAGGTTTCAGAAGGACCTCCTCATGTTTCAAGCTGAGGTGAGACAGTGGCCAAACCCTGCTCATCAAGGCCAGTCTCTGCACTGATCCCCTCACCGTTCCACGATGGAGCTGACCAACCTTACAACCTTCTACAGCCTTTTCTGATCCTGTGTATGGGCCCATCAGATTTCTGAATGGTCCACGAACCCATGAAAAATAAAGAAATAAACAAATCACTGTACATATATTAAAAAATATATAAAGAACGTAAGGAATAAGTGCAGGAGTAGGCCATCTGGCCTGTTAAGCCTACTCCACCAATCAATAAGATCTGGCCATGGGCTCATCTCCACCTACCTGCCTTATCTCCATAACTGTTAATTAAATAGATTAAAGCAGTGCAAAAATAGGAATAATATATATTTTAAAAAAGTAAAATACTCTTCATGGGTTCAATGTCCGTTTAGAAATCGTGTGACAGAGGGGAAGAAGCTGTTCCTGAATTGTTGAGTGTGCACCTTTAGGCTTCTGTACCTTCTTCCTGATGGTAACAGTGAGAAGAGGGTATTCCCTGGGTGATGGGGGTCCTTAATAAGGGACATTGTCTTTTTGAGGCACCACTCCTTCAAGATGTCACGGATATTACAGCAGCCAGTACCTAAGATGGAGCTGACTAATCTTACAACTTCCTGCAGCTTCTTTCGGTCATGTTCAGTAGCCCACCTACCACCCCCCCCCCCATCTCCCCCCATCCCCAATACCAGACCTTGATGCAGCCTGTCATAATGCTCTTCACAGTATCTATAGAGTGTTTTAGGTGAAAAACCATATCTCTTCAAATTCCTAATGAAACATAGCTTCTGTCTAGCCTTTTTTATAGCTGCATCACTATGTTGAGACTAGGTAATATCCTTAGAGATATTGACACTCAGGAACTTGAAATTGCTCACTCACTCCACTTCTGATCCCTCTAAGAGGATTGGTTCGTGTTCCCTCGTCTTACCTTTCCTTAGGTCCACAATCAGCTTTTTCCTCTTAATGACATTGAGTGCAAGGCTGTTGCAGTGGCACCACTAAACTACCCGGTATATCTCCTGTACACCCTTTCATCACCACCTGAGTTTCTACCAACAATGGTTGTATCATCAGCAAATTTATAGATGGTATTTGAGCAATGCCTTGCCACGCAGTCATGGGTATAGAGAGAGTAGAGCAGTGGGCTAAGCACACACCCCTGAGGTATGTCAGTGTTGATCATCAGGGAGGAAGTGGTATTATCACCAATCCACACAGATTCTTGTCTTCTGGTTAGGAAGCTGAGGATCCATTTGCAGCGAAAGGTACAGAGGCACAGATTCTGTAGTTCATCGATCAGGACTACATCGATCAGTGTTAAACACTGAGCCAGAGTCAGTGAACAGCATCCTGTCATAGGTGCTTGTATTGTCCAGGTGATCTAAGGTCGTGTGAAGAGCCATTGAGATTGCATCTGCCTTAGACCCATTGTGACAATAGGCAAATTGCAGTGGGTCCAGGTCCTTGCTGGTTCATTCAAACCATGACAAACCTCTCAAAGCATTCCATTACCGTAGATGTGAGTGCTATTGGAAGACAGTCACTAATGCAGCTCTCACTACCCTTCTTAGGCACTGGTATATTTGTTGCCTTTTTGAAGCAGGCGGAAACTTCCGACCATAGCAGTGAGAGGTTGAAAATGTTCTTGAATACTCCCGTCAGTTGGTTGACACAAGTTTTCAGAGCCTTACCAGGTACTCCATCAGGGCCTGCCGCCTTGCAAGCATTCACCCTCCTTAAAGACAGCCTACATTGGCCTCCAAGACAGGGATCACAGGGTCACCGAGTGCAGCAGGGATCTTCACTGCTGTAGTTATATTCTCTCTTCCAATGCAGGCATAGAAGGTGCTGAGTTTACCTGGTATCACTGCCATTTATGCGAGTGGGTTTCACTTTGTAGGAAGTAACGTCCTGCAAACCCTGCCAGAGTTGACGAGCATCGGATGTTGCATCCAACCTCACTCAGCATTGGTTCTTCACTCTTGAAATAGCCCTTCACAAGTCATACCTGGTTTTCTTGTACAGAGCTGTGATACCAGACTTAAATGCCACAAGGCTCCTGGTTCACCCACGGCTTTTGGTTTGAGGATGTACAGGAAGTTTTTGTAGGCACACACTCATCCACACAGGTTTTAATGAAGTCGTTAACAACTGCAGCATTTTCATCTAGATTCAAAGATGAATCCCCGGATACAGTCCAGTCCACCAATTCAAAGCAGTCCTGTTAAGCACTCCTGTGCTTCTCTTGTCCATACTTTCTAGGTCCTCACTACTATCGCTACAGTCTTCTGCCTCTGCCTGTACTCAGGGAGTAGAAATACAGCCAGGTGATCAGACTTTCTGAAGTGTGGGTGGAATAGCACAGTAGGCATTCTTGAAAGAATGAATGAATGAAATTTTATTTTGGTCACTACAAACATAACAAAAAGCATCATTTTCAACAACGATTTTGTAATGATGATTTCATAAGACAAATTTAAATAATAAAAATCTTTAAAACAGACCAAAAGGGTGTAGGCTGAAGTAACAGCTTATTACACCTACCCCTCTTACTTATCCAAAAACATATTTGGTGTCAATGATCACATCAAAACAAAAAATTTCATAATCTTTTAACACAAAATCCAATTCCAAGTATCATTTATTTACATTACTCCCATTCATTTTAAATCATGTATTTTCATATTTGTTCATTAAATTATTCTTGATGGTAGTGTAACAGAAGTCCTCTGGTATTACAAGTGATTAATTGATAATTATTTAGTGACTTTTTCAAGCTGGTTTGGTTTAAATCCCACAAAATGATGGTGAAGGCATCAGGGTGTACTCTTTCGTGCATGTAATCACATCGCTCATATCATCTAGAGCATGGATGATGTTGGCCTGAGGTGGAATGTGCACTGTTACCAAAATTATCCTTGAAGTCTCCCGCAGCAGGTAAAATGGACAACACTTCATGATGAGATATTCCTTCCAGGCCTGGTGAGTGGAATTGGGACGTCACTGATTCATTTGTGCACCAAGAGGAGTTGCTCATGAGGCATGCACCTCCACCTCTGCTTTTGAGATACTCCACAGTCCTGCCCTGACGGTGTATAGTGAACCCCTCAATCTGAATCACTGCGCCCGCTACGAAAGGGGTTAACCAGGATTCTGTGAAACAAAGGACGCAAGCGGTCCTAATGTCCCTTCGGTACAGCACCGTAACTCTGAGATCATCGACCTTATTGACGAGAGACTGTTCGTTTTCCGGCAGGATAGTTGGTCTTGGGAGTCGAAAACCCTGTTTTCTTCAACACACCTGTATCCCTGACCGGCAGCCATGTTTCCTACGCGGAATCCGGCAAGAAGTATGGCCACAATCAGCATTGTTTCCCTCAGCTTTCAGCTGCAATAGTTTGTTCAATTGCATTGAGACGCCTTTATTAACTGTACAGATCTTGGAAGCAGTTGTGATTCTCAGCTGTATCAGGCTGGAAAGACAATATTTAATCATATTCATTTGGCTGTGCTGCACTACAGCGCCATCTTCAAGGCCCCCTGGAAGTACTGGAAGTATAA
Organism: Hypanus sabinus; assembly: GCF_030144855.1. Taxonomy (NCBI): domain Eukaryota; kingdom Metazoa; phylum Chordata; class Chondrichthyes; order Myliobatiformes; family Dasyatidae; genus Hypanus; species Hypanus sabinus. The sequence continues at coordinate 29,679,956 of NC_082733.1, read as the reverse complement.
TGTACATTATCGTATATATATTTTCTTGTTGTAATTTATGGTTTATCTTATCTATTGCATTCTACTGCTGCCACAAAGTAACAAATTTGACATCAGTGGATCAGTGATAGTAACCCTGATTCCCATTCACTCCTAGCTTACAACTAGGTGTGCGGCTGAAGGCGGACAATGGGACAAAGGTGGGAACAACTACATCGCTGCCCGCTGCAAGTTCTGGCCTCTGGACGCAGCTCAGCAAAAACATCACAGGCAGAGAGCAGGAAGCGCCTCTAATGCAAGAATTTGGACTTCAGACATATCAGACACCAACCTCAGCTTCCAGGATCAAATTCCTTGGCATTTGAGATCAGCAGCAACCACTTCACGAACAAGTTCGGGGCCCAAAGTGACCAATACCTATTTACTATAGGTCGGTCACAGTACAGTACTTATAGGACAGAGGCAGTTTGTTTGACAAGCGCCTCCTTGCTTAACTGAGTCTATATTTACATTACTAATCTTGTAGCATACCAAAGCAGGAGATGAGGAGACCCTTAGCAGTGACTGGTTTTGCCTTGTAGAGTCCTATATCTTTCACCTAATTATTTATTTCCTTGTCTTTGGTGTTACTATTCCTCTCAGCAAAGCACAAGGCTGGCAGAACCCCGCATCAGTATGTGATCAGAGGGATCCGGTTATAACCTCTGGGTCAAATACCAATCATTAATGCTGTTATAAAAGCAAGTCCAACTGCTGGCATTTGAATGCCTAATACCCTGGCTGAAGAACAAAAATGTCTCATTGAGCAAAGCCAAAGGAAGGAGAGTTCACTAATCAAATACCTTCATACTTTTACTTCATTTTTAATTAAATTAATCCTCTTCATTTTTGAACTCTTTAGTACAGCACTGGTGTAACATTCATTCAGCAAAAGCCTAGCAGGAATTACTGACCAAGTATTGACTTGTTTATATTTATCAGTGGCCCCTACGTAGGTAAGAACAAAACAGACAGATAGCAACAGGTGACCAGGAATGGGTGTGCATCTGCATGCTCTCCCTGAACTCAAAATGGCGGATCTGGCACGAGCAGGTGTGCAATGTTCCTTGAAAATTTATGTATGGAGAGTGTACTCCATCTTCAAACTTCATTCTCTGTGAAATGATTCTCAGCCCATGATAATAGAGACTGCCTGCATCAAAACTTACGCAGATAACCTCCACAAGATCTCATCATCGCTTACAATACAGTTCATATCAACCAACACTTAACGAGTTAGAAAATGTTCTCTGTAAAGCCTTCCATCTGCAACATTTTCTTTGCTTTAGAAATTTCAAATGCCCAGCATAAGACTTGGAATAAAATAAACTAAAAAAGATGCCAGAATAACATTTTTTAAAATATACAGCTTCTATGTCTTAATTGTGCCCTGTATTAAACTTTGAGAAATCAATCTTTCTCACACAGGATTTGTTATAGATTTTGCCTTAATGATCAGGGAAAGCTTTTTATTTAAAATGAGAATACATTACAGAAAATTGCTCCTCACAAATGCATCAGCAGAACAGCATCCAGCTGCTTCAATTCATCCAAGTATTGTGAAGTTGGCAGGAAATTAGAAATTAAATTCTTGTCTAGAATGCCATTCTCAGACAGCAGCTCTACAAGTGTTATGTAGCGTTGTCAGCTCATTGAAGCCAGTGGAATGTATTTGAGAAGCAGACAACAACTCACTGGCATTGTGGCATAGCTTGTTCAGTGTTATTTCTCAGAATGAATTTCTGGACTGCGTGTGGCCTTATTTAAAACAAGCAATTCCTCAGGCAATAACTGCCATTGGCAAAAATTAGGATTGTTTGTTATAACATGACATTTAAAGAAAACTAATTGATTTTAAAAAGAAAATTAATTTACAACTACTTTTCTTTTATAAAATCACGTAATAAACATCTATTGAAATAAAATAGATTCAGTCACTCACACTACCTCAACTTTTGATCTTTAAGGACTTTTTTATGATAGAAATTGAATATGTGAATAAAATTTTCACATGTTAAGTAGTGATTCCTTCTTTCTGAGAATTTCTTTTCATTAAATTAATTAGAAAATCACCAACGTAGCATTCAAAGATCTACTTTCTATCTCATATTTGGAACGTGCATTTAATTTGGAAGTGGTGGATGCAGGCTTGATTACAATGTTTAAGAGAAGTTTGGTAGGGGACCTCGATGGGAGTGTTATGCAGGGCTATGGTCCACGTGTGGGTCAATGGGACAGCAGAATGACAGTTCGGTAAAAACTAGATGGGCATGGTTCTGTGTTGTGGTGGTCATTTACTCTAATTCACTAATTTTTACCGTAGCCTAAAGAAAATGGAGCACATATTGAGAGATACCAAACACAAAATGGATTTGCAAAATCTGGACAACAATTTAGTATTTCATTCAGCAAATATTTATGTTGTGCAATTTCACCTCACATAACTACAGATGAAGGTATCAGGCTAGAGAAAAAAAACCAGATCCTCCAAGAGCGACTATTATAAACTAATTAGTAACTTGTCAATTATATGTGATTAAGTATTAGCTTGCTAAGAACTAACTTGCTTATTAAAACAAGGGAGATTATTCAGCCCTTAAGGCACATTCTAGTTCCCAGTGTAGTATTGCTATCAGTTCCAATCCTGCTCTTATTTCCCTCTAAACCTGTAACTTAATCTGTGTCAGGTGCCCATCAATTCCCCACTTAATTTACATTAGCCAATTAACCTTCTGACATGTTTTTGGAATGTGAGCGGAATCTGGAGCACTCGGAGGACACCCACACTGTCACAAGTAGAGTATTGGAAATTCTACATAGTAAACACTAGAAGTCAAGATTGAACTCAGGTCTCCAACAGGCTGTAAAACAGCAACAATAAAAGTTGCACCACTAGCGTGGCATATAAACTAGTGAGTAATATAAACTAATAAATGTCAATTAACATCCAGGTTAACTGGTGTATTTGTAAGAAGGTTACATGCTTTGTGGACGTCTGTGAGGAGTACGAATTTCAGGTTGTATACTGTTTACATTCTCCAATATTAATTGAACCTTTGAGATAAAAAGGTTAAAAAAAACAAGATGTTCAAACATAAAGCACCTCAGCTAATTTCCATAAAAACTACTGTCATGTCTGATTCTAGAGTCAGAGTTTGCCTCGAGCATAACAAAAAGACATTGACGCAAAGGAATATGTTTATTAACACAATGCATTAACTGAAAAGAAAAACATTCATCCAAGCAGAGAGATTGCCTCAAGGGTTGGTCTCCAAAGAGCAGCATAAGTGGCAGGTCTCATTCCTTACCTAATAGCCTTTGTTTTCCGAGTCGTGTATGGGGAAAGCAGGTTAAACACGAATCTTATGATTCCACTTTTACCCATCGCAGCACCAACCGTTACTGTAAAGACATGAATTATATTAGTTGTACAAACAAAAATCTGATAAAGCCAGAAATTCCTGGAAATACACAATGGGTCAGGCAGCATCTGTGAAAAGAGAAACAGAGCTAATGTTTCAAATCAAAAACCCTTTGCCTGAACTGGGAAACATAGAAAGCAAGTTAGTTTTAAATTCCATCGAGTTTGGGAAGGAATGGATAGGGCGGGGAATAGTTCCTTTGTTGTACCAATCTCTAACCACCCTCAATGTGTGTAGGCCTCCATTAGTCTTGATAGACCATGGATTTCCAGGGCGCAAGCCAGGGCAACGAAGGGCATTAGGGCCCATACAGCTTGGCACCAGTGTTGTCGCGGAGCAATGTGTGGTTAAGTGCCTTGCTCAAGGACACACACACAAGCCTCAGCCAAAGCTCGAACTAGCGACCTTCAGATAACTAGATGAACGCCTTAACCACTTGGCCACGCGCCAACACCCCACCCTCAATAAGCTATCGACCAAAATACTTCATCAGCAACTATCTTGCCTGCCCTATCACAAACATGAGAAATTCTGCAGATGCTAGAAATCCAGAGCAACACACTCAAAATGCTGGAGGAACTCAGCAAGTCAGGCAGTGTCTATGGACATGAATAAACAGTTGACATTTCAGGCCTACACCCTTCTTCAGGACTTCAGGACCCTATCAGAGATATTCCTTTTGTCCTATCCTCCTATCCCCCCATCCCCTCCACAACTTAAAACTAATTTGGTTTCTTTCTTTTCCAGTTCTGATGAAGAGTCTTCAATCTGAATAGACGATGCTACATGTCTTTGTAACTAATATAAACTAAAAAGTAAATTGTCAAGTATACAGTATGTAGGTAAATACTAATGGTCAATTAACATAAGAACTTACTTACTTCAGCAAGGGAGATTATTTGGCCCTTAGGGCCCACATGAGTACCCAGACAGCATTGCCATTAGTTTTATTAGGGATGCATTCTGGGACCTGTGCTCCTTGTGATTTTTATAAAAGACTTTGGCAAGGAAATAGAAGGCTGGGTTAGTAAGTTTGCAAGCAAGGCAAAGGTGGTGTTGTGGATAGTGTAGAATGTTCTTGTAGGTTACAATAAGTTATAGGCAGGAAAAGGGCTGGGAGGAGAAATGGCAGATTGAGTTTAATGCAGAATGTTGATGATACACTTAGGAAGATCAAATTTGAATGCAGACTACGAGACCAATGGCAGGATTTATCAGTGTGGAGGAACTGTGGAACCTTGGGGACTAAGTCCATGATCCTTCAAAGTTACCACACAAGTCGTTAGAGTGGTTAAGAAGGCATATGGCGTGTTGGCCTTCATTAGCCAAAGAAGAGTTCAAAAGCTGCAAGGTTATTTTGCAGCTTTAAATACCTCAGCTAGACCACATCTAGAGTATTGAGTTCATTATAAGAAGCATGTGGAAGCTTTAGAGAGGGTGCAGAGGAAATATACCAGGATGCTGCCTGGATTACAGAGAATATCTTATGAGGAAAGAATGAGTGAGCTCGAGCTTTTCTTTTAGGAGTGAAGGAGGATGAAAGGCTCCTTGATTGAGATGTATTAGATTATGAGAGGAATAGGTAGAGTGGACAGCCAGTGCCTTTTGTGAAGGGCAGTAATGACCAATATCAGAGGACTTCAATCAGTTTTCCATTCACTGAGTAAAAAAAAACAAGATAGCGACATTTCTTAGATAAGTATATGGGTGTAGGGAAAATGGAGGGTTAGGAGCTGCATAAGACAGTATGGTTTCATGGATTGTGGAATAGTTTTATATCACATCATGGACCGAAGTGCCCGTACTATGCTGTGTAGCTCTATGTTCATTCTACAGATGTTCACCCAAATGTTTCCAGAATTTTCCGTTTACAAGTCATTTTTTCCAAGAATTTGCAGTTCTTCTTTGGATTTTCATCTTAAATTGCAACAATGCCATATCCCGTACATCAATTTACCAGTGCTCTGGACAGGCGAGCAAGGCAGTTCAGTATCTGAATAGCCTGGAATTTCTACTCACAGTCAGAAACAAACACAGGTAAAATCATTTGAAAGAGGAATTTGACATTCAGTCCATTAGTTCCGCACTAGGTAGTTCAGAAACTGAGCTCCTTAGTGTAATTTCTTTTTACTAGTGATTTGGGTTATTATTACTTGGTTAAAATATTGTGGCAGTTAAAAGTTGCAGCAGGTGAGGTCACAGAAGAATGAAGAGTAACCAATCTTGCTTCTTTGTTAAGGAAGGCAATAGGGATAATCAGGACAATTATAGACCAGAGAGCCTTATATCTGTGGCAAGGAAATAACTGAAGAAGATTCTCAGGGATAGGACTTAATCAGCATGAATCTATTAGAATAGCCATCATGGCTTTGTATAGAAGTGCATCTTGTCTCACAAATTTGACCTTTGGAGAGGGTGCAGAAGAGGCTCACCAGGATGTGGTCTAGGTTGGAGAGAATTGAGCTATAAGGGGACAAATTGCTTTCTCTGTAGTGTCAGAGGCTGAGTTGTTACCTGATAGAAAGTTATAAAATTAAGAAATTCATGACAGGGCAGATAATCAAAGGTATTTTTCCCCAAGGTGGAAATACCAAATAATAGAAAACATGGGTTTCAGATGAGAGGAATAAAGTTTAAAGGGGATTTGTGAGGTATAAATGTAAGAGATTCTGCAGATGCTGGAAATCCAAAGCAACGCACACAAAATGCTGGAGGAGCTCAGCAGGTCTGGCAGCGTCTATGAAAATGAATAACCTGTCACTGTTTCAAGCACTGAGAAGGAAGGGGGAAGACACCAGAATAAAAAGATGGGAAGCAGGGAAGGAGGATAGCAGGAAGATAACAGGTGAAACTAGGCGGGTGGGTAAGGTCAAGGGCTGGAGAAGAAAATCTGATAGGAGAGAGGTGTGGAGTAAGGGAAGGAAGAGGGGACCCAGGGGAAAATGATAGGTGAGAAGAGGTAAAAGGCCAGAGTGGGGAATAGTCTTTGCTAAGCATTCCCAGGAGTGTTACAACTTAGGGTTCAGTCATTTCCCTTACAACTTCTCTAGATCAGATAGGCAATGAAGGCCAAACCACGGGCCTCCAATATGTGCATCAAAATGCTTCCTAATCATTGCTGTTTCTACCACCTCCCCTGCAGAGCACTTCTGGCATCTGCCACTCTCTGTGTCAACAAAAAAACAACAAGTGTTTCAATGCATTGACCGCTGCTACTGAAAGGGGAAGCAGTTAGGTTCTACGTAAACAAGGGTAATCTGTGCTGAGATAAGGACTTCAAAGAAAACTTGGAGGAGGCTTCAGGTGAGGGGTTGTTTGTCACCAGAGTAGTGATGTACTTCAGATGACAAAGAAAAGCAGAATTGCACAGAAAAGAACAGAGAGTTAAATGGTGATTATTTATCAGTGAAATAAGGGAATGGGAAAAATGAGAAAATGTAAGACCATAGGATATAGAAACTATTTGACCCACTGAGTCCACTCCACCATTCAATCATGGCTGATTTATGATCCCTCCCAACCCCATCCTCCCTGTAACCTTTGATGTCCAGACTAATCAAGGACCTATCAACTTTTGCTTTAAATATACCCAATGTTCGAAATTCAAAGTACAATCTATAATTGAAATTATTTATTATTTTTTTACATGTCACCGCATACAACCCTGAGATTTTTTTTCCTATGGCAGCGAATGTATAGAATAGTAAAAGGATAAAGGTAAGGTCAACCAGAAGACAACAAACTGTGCAAACGCAAATATAAATAAACAGCAATAAATAACAAGAACATGAAATAACAAGACAAAGTGTCCTTAAATTGAGATCATTGCTTGTGAGGACATCTCAATGAGTGTAATTGTCCTCTTTTGTTCAAGTTCCTGATAGTTGAGGGTAGTAATTGTTCTTGAACCTGGTGATGTGAGTCCTGAGGCACTTGTACCTTCTACCTGATGGCAGCAGCAAGCAAAGGGCATGGCCTGGGTGGTGGGGATCCTTGATGATGGATGCTGCTTTCCTGTGACAGCATTTCATGTCGATGTGCTCAGCTGGTGGGAGGGCTTTACCCACAACGTACTGAGTTGAATCCATTCCCTTTTGTGAGACTTTCTGTTCAAAAGGAATTTGTGTTCCCATACCAGGCCATGATACAGACAAGCTATACACCTATGTTCACAGTAAAGGAGCTTTATCTAAATATGTAGAGCATTCACAACATGATAAATGAATTAATGATAAAAATCTAAATAAATTGATTTGATTCCATAGACATTGTGAAAGCATCAACTGGCAAGACCAGAACTCATTAGCAGCCATTGCAATGCCAGATCTGAAAGTCAAACACTTATAAGTCTGGAGTCACATACATCAGAGTGGAAAATTTCCTTCTCAGATGAACTATCAATAATTTGGCGGGTCGATTTTTTGTTTCTTTTGCTTCTCACCACCAATATAAGATCCCAGACACTTAGTTCAGTCCCCAGTTGAATTTGAAAGAGTAGATCAGACCCCAGAAAGTTAGCCCACTAACCTAATCACTAAACCATCACAGCCCTAGATGCTGTAAGCGACATCAATAAAATCCCACAAAATCATGTGAAGATTTCATTGTCAGTGCCACTTACCACTGGAAGCACAGATCTTGATAGTCCACAAACAGGGAGTGACATACTTGGCTCGGGGTAGGCTGCACTTCATCAAGTTCAAGACCTCATTTAAGGCTCCAACTTCTTGAGCTTTGTGTCCAAACATATGATCTGCAACAAAATATCAGTTTTGCTTTAAAAAAGCTCAAATTCCAGTGAAAACAAGTTGTGTTTGCACCTACTGTGGAAAATGAATCTGGGACACACTTTCAGTGTGTCGGTAGCATGCCAGATGAGCGTATACCCAAGCAGCTCCTTTTTGGGGAACTCTCTGCTGGAAGATGCTCACATGGAGGGCAGAAGAAACGTTACAAAGACACCCTAAAGGCCTTACTGAAGTCGCTTGACATAGACATGACCTCCTGGGAAACGCTGGCACAAAATTGCCCTACCTGGCGCAGTCTCATCCACCAGGGCTGTCAAGCTTACAAAGCAAGGCACACTGCCAAAGCACAACATAAGCGCCAGCTGCGCAAATCCAGAGCCACCAGGGCAACAACTGCAGTGCCTGCACATGTCTGCCCAACATGTGACAGGATACTCTGTACCCGAACTGGCCTGACCAATCATCTTCAGACACACCGCATCCAGTCTCGGAGTGACTAATGGCGTCGAGCTCTTCATCGACAACAACAATGGACGAACAACAGTATTGCTCCCTGCCTCTCTTGCACCATAAACTGATCGTAGTCCATTGGGGTGGTGATGCTTTTCTCCACATTCCTATACACTTACCAGAGCTCATTTTTTTATATAATAACTTATTTTCAAAGAGAGACAGAAGTAGGAAAAGGCTGTTGTATGGGGCTTGGCCATTCAATACCTACATCTGCACTACTTTCCTCCACTGATCCTATGCACCTTCATTCCCCTACACACCTCTTATAAGCGCATATCTAGAAACCTAGCCGGCGGGCCTCATACCCTGCTGTGGTATGAACCTGCCTGACACAGCATGCAAAATCAGCTCCGACAGCCTGAACAATGACACCGAGATTCAATGGCCGGGAAAGTGGTTCTGAAATGCTTTGTGGAGAGTGAAAGACAGGACAAGGCACGGAAGAAGTCATAGTCATCTACTCAAGGAAGACTCCACTTGTGATGACCACTCATACCACTGGACCCAGGCCTCCAAGATCGAGAGAGTGGAACAGCCCCGGTACTATGGCTTGTCTATTTTAAAAACTCTTCCACATGGGTTTTTTTTCTTGTAATTCACATTACTTAAAAGAAGAACTGTACAAATCTGATATCGACGGACATGCAATCATCCAAAAATGTGCACATTGACATTTTCTGAGTTTCCATAAGACATATCCATGGCTTAATTAGCATCATATTTGATCAGTGTCACTTTCACTGCTTTTCCATTATTCTGCTAGAATACAAAATTGAAGATATTGTTTTCCTCTTTAATGACACCCCCACTCCTGTCTCCCTCCACATCACACTCCTCCTAGTTTACAATGGCCCCAGTTGAAAGACCTCAGTTTGTTCCTCTGTATAAAATCAAAACAATTTAAATATTAGCGTCATTACAGTACAGCAGGAGTGAGTCTGTGCTCTCTTCATACAGAGCAATCTACTTAGCCCCCCTCTTATACCATGGCCTATCAATTGCTTTCCCTCAAATAACCCTCTAGGTCCTTTTGGAGAACCCCAGTTGTGCAAAGAACAATGAAATGGCCTTTTCCCTGTTAACTCACTAACTACATTGTATAAAGACAAGGACGAACTTAGCCAAAGCATGGTGAATTGGTGGAATTCATTGCCTCAAACAGCTGTGGAGGCCAGGTCATTGGGTATATTTACAGTGAAAATTGATAGGTTCTCAATTAGTGGGAGCATCAATGGACAGGAAACAGGGGATGATAAATCAGCCATGATGGAATGGCAGTGCAGACTCAATGGGCCAAGTGGCCTAATTCTGCAACTATGCCTATGTTTTTATGGTCTTCAGGTCTTGTATAAGATTATTGCTGTCAAGGATAAGCACAGCTGCGGGGTATATCAGATTGCAAATACAACAACAGATTCAGTGCTTAACGTTATTACAGCTTGTGGCATTGGTGCTCAGAGTTCAATTCCAGCGTAAGGAGTTTTGTACAATCTCCCCTTGACCGCGTGGGTTTCCTCCAGGTGCTGCAGTTTCCTCCCACAGTCCAAAGCTATACTGATTAGTCAGGTAATTGGTCATTGTAAATTATCCTGTGATTAGGCTCGGGTTAAATGGGTGGGTTGTGAGCCATACGGCTTGTTAGGCCAGAAATGCCTGTTCCTCACTTTATCTCGAAATAAAATTAAAAATAAATATAATTTGTTCTTGAAAATTCACATAGCAATTACCCTTGCTATTCCCTTTATCCTGTTATTCCTTCATAGCTAAGGATGCCAAAGCTTCAGGTACAATGATAAACATTGTTCCTTACCTCTTTGTCCAACTTTGACAATTAATTGCATTAAAGGCAAGATGACCTTATAATCCAGAGGAAGTTCTTTAGTTACATTCACCAGTGTGTGGAGCAATGCCTCACTGCCTCCCTTAGTAATCAGGTAACTGATCCGTTTGACTGTACCTGAAATGAGCAAGTTAAAAAGACGAAGCAAAAGTTGACATCTGTATAACATAGGAAATGAATTAAGTGAGTAGATGTTTGCTCAAGTAAGTAAAGCATTAAAGAGCATTGTAAAGAAGGGCTACAGCAAACTTGGGGTTAAATCACAGGGCTATGGAATCAGATATGGCGTATGGATACAAACTGTGGGGTGAAGTGACCAGAGAAAGCACAAGAGGTCGTATTCAGAGGAATGGCAAGCTCTTGGCTCCTAGACCAACACACACAAAATGCTGGAGGAATTCACGTGACTATTTAGTGGCACGACACAAACGTTTAATCAGGAATATTTCTGAGCCTTTGTCATTTGGTCCAGAAGTTTTTGGATCAATTTGCTTCTCTGTATTTCTAAAACTGAGCAGGTGCCAAGAGCGCAATATCAGTGCAAGAGATTCAGCAGATGCTGGAAATCCAAAGCAACACACTCAAAATGTCCAAGGAACTCCGTTGGTTAGGGAGCATCTCTGGAAGAGAAATAAACAATGGATGTTTCGGGCCAAAACCCTTGTATTGTTGAAGGGTCTCAGTCTGAAACATCAATTGTTTATTCTTCTCCATAGATGCTGCCTGACCTGCTCAGTTCCTCGAGCATTTAGTGTATGTTGCTTCAAATTTCCAGCATCTACAGACTCTCTCAGGTTTATAACACATTTTAAATCTGGCTGCACCATACTTTAGCAATACTATGACAATTTTGGCCGCTTTGTCCTACAATTGAGGTTATTTTTGTTTTCTTGTAAAAATTCTATGTAATTTATGTTTAATTAATATATTATTTTTTGTGAGTGATGATTATACAATGTTATGTGCCTGGGATACTGCGGCAAGTAAGCTTTTTAGTGCACCTGAACGTACATGATGAAACACTCAGTTTTGACTTTGAAACAGTCTTTAATGCAGGAAGGCAGAGGTGGCTAATTTTTTTGTCTTAAGTATTTTCTATCTGGTAAAGTGATTTTCAAACCTTCTCTTTAGATCCACAAGTACAGCCAACTAGTGAGAGAGGGATTGTCTGTCCACGTTATCCAAGCCCCTTATAATGTTATATATCTCTGTCAAATTGCCCCTCATACTCCTTTGCTTCAAAGAGAAAATCCTTACAAAGTGTTCTCCTCCTTCAGAGAAAAGCATAGAATGATTCTATCTTTATTTGGTCTGGTCTTTGACTCTGAATACACGGCAATGTGTCCAACTCTTATCAGCTCCATGGCATGCACCAACAGGATATCTTATCAGAGATATGAAGTACCTAGTCATTCCCCAAGTGAATAAGAAAACGTTGAATTTGTTTTACAACTTATAACTGAGGACAAAACTATTTTTGAGGGCAAAGAGTAGGTAGCGTTTGTGTGTCCAGTCTCAAGACAGCTTATTTTGAATAGAAAGATGCAAATTCGGGACTCCAGTTCAATAACATGGACCATTTTAAATAAGTGAAAGATATTTATCAATTATGGACCAACAGCTTTAAACCAATAGGGTGACCAATGGCAATGTTTTTATATTTTGTTTTGTTAGGTACCCATTCCAGGACAATACATGGTTTTGTTTGTGTGGCTTTCTTTTCTGCGACTGTGAAGTTAGGGACCACAGGCATTAATGGAGCCTATCCACACCCAGACTCCTGAGCAAGATCTACCCACTGCCACCCAAGGCAAAATACCAGGTTCAACGCTTTAATCAGAGGGGCTGATCTTTGGGCACAACTTGCTTATAAAATCATCAGGGGCATAGAAGAGTGAACAGAGATTATCTGTTTTTTTTCCCCCAGAGAAGGGGTCCAAATCCAGAGGGCATAGAGGGCATATTTAAGGGGGACCCGCGAGGCAACTTGTTCAAATAGAGGGTGGTGCACATATACAACAAGCTATCAGAGAAGACAGCAGGTACAATAACACTTCAAGTACACTTGGACAGGTACATTAATAGGAGAGGTTTAGAGCTGGAATACCCAACCTGTTTTTTCAAGTCAAGTCACTTTTATTGCCATTTCAACCATAACTGCTGGTACAGTACACGGTAAAAACGAAACAACCTTCCTCCAGGACCATGGTGCTACATGAAACAACACAAAACTACACTAGACTTCAAACCTACACGGGACCACATAAAGTGCACAAAACAGTGCAAGACAGTATTAATAAACAAGACAATAAACACAGTAAAGGGCACATTACAATATAATAATAAATGATGTAAATATAAATGTAAACAAAGAAATTGAGAAAGAAATGATCAAAAATTGCAAAGGGAGTGGAGTGGTGTTCAGTTGAGAGAGAGAGAGAGAGAGAGAGTGTGTGTGTGTGTTTGTGTGTGTGTTATGCCATAGATCCCTACGATTAATGAGGTCCATGGACTCCAGGTTGGGAACCCCTGGTTTAGAGGGATATGAAGCAATGGGTCTACCCTCAGTTGGGCATCTTGGTTGTCATGGGCGGATAGGACTGAAGTTCAAAGTAGATTTCTCATCAAAGTGACCCTTTCCAAGTTGAATGATTCTATGAGCCTAACTTGCCATGCCCTTCTTGGGACTTTGAGTCAAATGTTGGCCAAACATCAGTCAGTCCAACACTGGGAGATGAACCTTTGTACGTCAAGAAGGAAAGAAACAGGTAATCACCCAGTACAGAAGCATAACTATACAACTAATGGGTTGTATTATCAAAGGTATGGCTACGATTTGCACCTGAACTGGAAAAGGAAATTAAGAATACTTTTGCTACCCCATAGCAAGCATGATTCGCCCAGCTATGATTCCTAGATGAATGAGAACTGAATATTGTGTCACACACTCACCTGCTGACAGTAGTGCATCCAGAATTTGCAAGATGCTGAGAGTACTTTTCAAATCGTGGGAATTCTGCAAAGAGATAAGCAGAAGATGAGATGAAACACAAACAGTAAAGTTTTAAAATACACTGTCCCAAAGGATAGATTGCATCAAGGAATATTTCATTATGTTGGAAAGATCACAATCTGCTTTAGGCCAATGTGCAATTAGACTTTTCTCTTCAACTCTGTTATTTTATTCCCTCTGTTTTAATCAGATATACTGATCTGATCTAAATTAATTCTTGAAGAACAATATGATAATACAAAGGATCTATTGACAAATCTGTGTCAGATAATGAATTGGAAGTGGGCAGTGAATTTGGCTCAAACAAGATGCCTACCTTGAAGCAAACCATTCAGTCAGCAACATCAGCTTTGAGGAACAAAGGAAATGGTGCATACAATAGAAACTATAGCAATATCTCTTAATAATTGCAAAGTCATTTACCTGGAAATGAAGTTAGTGGAGAATACTCTCACACAAATTATTTGCATAAAATCAAATTCATTTATTTACAATACTCCAGTCACTGCATGACGATAAGGAGAACAATTATTCCTAATCTGTCAGGACAATAATGGATATTGATGCCAGGTGGAAAAACCAGTGCATGTCATAAACAATTGCCTGCTGCCTGAACGTCTGGTGATATTGGGCTCTCTGAGCCCCAGCACATTGGTCATGGAGTCACAGGGTCAGAGTAATATGGCATGGGTTTTGGCCTAACTAGTCTAGGTCAGCCAAGATGTTCATCTAAGCTAGTCCCATTTGCCTGCATTTGTCCCATATCCTCTAAACCTTTCCTATCCACGTACCTATCTAAATATCTTTTAAAAGTTATTATTGTACCTACCTCAACCACTTCTTCTGACAGCTCATTCCACATACACATGATCCTCTGGGTGAAAATCTTGCCGCAAGTCCAAAGGATATCACACAAGGCTGGAAAGTCCCTGGTACTTGGTGAAACTTCCCAGGGGTCTAGTGGGTCAGGTAGAATTTCAGCTGACACTGAACTCAAGCCTAAGTGATCTCACTCAGACTCAGCCCAGCAGATATTAGAGACTGTGCGCAGAGAATGGTGTGAAAAACAAAACAACCCATCCAGTGAGTGGCAGTTCTGTGGTTTACAATCCCGGGTCACTGAGAGAGGTCGGGGGAGAACGGCCAGACTAGTTCAGGGCAGCAACTGGAACTCAGATAACCCCACTTTACAACAGTGGTGTGCAGAAGTCCATCGTGGTACACACAGCATGTTAAAACTTGAAGTGAGTGGGCTACAGTGCAGAAGACCACAAAAATACACTCGGTGACCACCTTATTAGGTACCGGAAGCTGCTGGCACTTTGCCATGCATTGGTCACTGGACTCAGGTGGCTACAGCTGAAAAATGCCCCATATCAATAACTTTCAGGGTAGCAAGGAGTTATTTCATTCTCAGCATTCATAGAGGAGAGTTGCTCTTCATCCACACTACATTTAATATAACCAGGACTCAAATTGGAAAATGCTATGGAATGAACTGGACATCAGCTCTCACACCATCCTCCCGCCACCCCACTCGGGATAGGGTTCCCCTTGTCCTCACCTACCACCCCACCAGCCTCCGGATCCAACATATAATTTTCCGTAACTTCTGCCACCTCCAACGGGGTCCCCCTACCAACCACATCTTTCCCTCCCCACTTCTGCTTTCCGCTGGGATCACTCCCTACGCAACTCCCTTGTCCATTCATTCCCCCCCCCCCACCCATCCCTTCCCACCGATCTCCTTCCTGGCACTTATCCTTGTAAGCGGTACAAGTGCTACACCTGCCCTTACACTTCCTCCCTCACCACCATTCAGGGCCCCAGACAGTCCTTCCAGGTGAGGCGACACTTCACCTGTGAGTCGGCTGGTGTGGTATACTGCGTCCAGTGCTCCCGGTGTGGCCTTTTATATATTGGTGAGACCCGGTGCAGACTGGGAGATAATTTCACTGAACACCTACGCTCTGTCTGCCAGAGAAAGCAGGACAGTGACCACACATTTTAATTCTACGTCCCATTCCCATTTGATATATCTATCCATGGCCTCCTCTACTGTTAAGATGAAGCCACGCTCAGGTTGGAGGAACAACAACTTATATTCTGTCTGGGTAGCCTCCAACCTGATGACATGAACATTGATTTCTCTAACTTCTATTAATGCCCCTCCTCCCCTTCTTAACTCATCCCTTATTTGTTTATTTATTTATTCCCCCCCTCCTTTTTTCTCTCCTTTTCTTTCTCTTCCTGCCCCTCTCACAATCACTCCTTGCCTGCTCTCCATCTCCCTCTGGTGCTCCCCTCCCCCTTTCTTCCTCCCGAGGCCTCCCGTCCCATGATCCTTTCCCTTCTCCAGCTCTGTATACCTTTTGCCAATCAACTTTGCAGCTCTTAGCTTCATCCCTCCCCCTCCGGTCTTCTCCTATCATTTCAGATTTCCCCCTCCCCCTCCCACTTTCAAACCTCTTACTATCTTTTCTTTCAGTCAGTCCTGATGAAGGGTCTCGGCCCAAAACATCGACTGTACTTCTTCCTATAGATGCTGCCTGGCCTGCTGCGTTCCACCAGCTTTTTGTGTATGTTGCTTGAATTTCCAGCATCTGCAGATTTCCTCCTGTTTGAGCTTTTTTCCAGGTTGTACACAGCTTCTTAAGTTGCAAAGGCCCCAGACTTACCTTTACATCAGGCATATCCTAGAGTTAATATACACAAAAGGCTCTGAAGACGCTGGAGATCCAGGGTAACGTGCACAAAAAGCTGGAGGAACTCAGCAGGTCAGGCAGTATCTATGGAGACGAATAAACAGTCAGCATTACATGTCGGGACCCCTCATCAGTTCCTTCAGCTTTTTGTGTGTGCGGTTCTAGAGTTGATGTCTTTTTGATGAATTGGCTTTCTTTTCCCCCAGATAAATATTGTTCAGCTGCCGCTCCCTTGTGGGGCGTGGGTCAACCTTATAGATTTGTGAGCATATATCATTTACATGTTAAAATAAGATCTATCAAATAGGCTCTTGACTGGACATGGCATCAAAGGTTACGGGGAGAAGGCCAGGAACTGAGGTTCAGGATCAGCCATTATTGAATGGCGGTGCGGACTCGATGGGCCAGATGGTCTAATTCTGTTCCTATGTCTTATGGTCTCAAACATAATCAAATAGAACCCATCTCAGAATACTACTTCCATTTGAATCGTAGAACACCAAGCACAGAACAGTACAGCATAAGTACAGGCCCTTCAGCCCACAAAGCTATACCAAGCCAATTAAATTAGTAATCAAACATCTGTCTAAACTAATCCTTCTGCCTACATGATGTCCATATCCTTCCATTTCCCTCACATTCACGTGCTTATCCAATTTGATGAGAAAACGATTAGCCTTTATTTCATACAGATCACCAGTTAATGACCTCTGTCAATTTGAGAGTTGGGCTTCACCACCAGGCCATTTGCAATGAGGATTAAGTTTAGGCATTCCAGCTTTGCTGCTAGAGTTCTTATCCCATCATTTTGTATTAGATTTTGCATTAATGTATTACTTATAGAAAATATGCATAGGCAATTCATTCTGCAATGGCAGTGTGTGTCTAATCATTTGTTAATTAGGACTTGAAGATGATAAATTGCATCTGTCTGAGCAGATTGTTCTTTATAATGATCAGTGATTCGATTAGTGACAGCGGGACCAAGAGTTGTCCAATTAGCACCTAGTGATCAGCAATAGCATTCTAAAGAAATGTATCAAAATGAAGTTAAAATCTGAAACTGAGGTATAACCTCATTGTACTTATAAAATTATGTAAGGCATAAATAGAGTACGTAGTCACAGTCTTCTGTCCACCCCCCCCCCCCCTCCAAATGATGGGGGAGTCTAAAACTAAAAGGCTTTATTGTAAAGCAGGAGGGGATAGAGGTAACGGAGATTTGAGAGGCTTGTTTCTCACGCAAAAGATGGAATGAGGCAACATGATCATTCATGGGAGGTGGTTTGGGGATCGATGCTCCTGTTCTGTGCGGGGGAGCTGAGGTTTGGGGGTTGATGATTGGGATACCATTCTTTACTGTGGGGGGGGGGGGGTTGATGTCTCTCTCCAAATTACTTTCATGTTCTTTCTTTGTTTAGTGACTATCTGGAGAAGGCAAATCTCAGAGCTGTAGCTGGATACCTACTTTGATAATAAATGAACATTTGAACATGCTAGAGGAAGTGGGGGAGGCAGGCACCATGACAGCTTTTATTTATTTACTTATCGAGGTATTGTGCAGAATAAGCCCCTTCTGCCCTATGAACCATGCTGCCCAACAACCCCTGATTTAACCCAAGCCCAATCATGGGATAATTTACAATGACCAATTAACCCAACAACCGCTACGACTTTGGACTGTGGGAGGATACTGAAACACCTGGAGGAAACCCATGCTGTCATAGGGAGAACGTAAAACCCCTTACAGACAGCAACAGGAAGTTAAAAAGCATTTGGGCAGGTTCATGGTTAAAAAGGGTTTGGAGGGACATGGGCCAAATGCAGGAAAATGGGAGTACCCTAGACAGACACCATGGTCAGTATGGAGAAGTTGCGCCAATGACCCATTTCCATGCAATACATCTGTATGATTATTATCCAACATATTCACAGTTAGCCATCAGCTTCATTGTAGTTTAATTTTTATTCATTTTCTTTCCCTCGGGCATAATGTTTGCAAAGCAAGGGACACAGTTTAATCTTGCTTAACTTGAAGGTGTCTCTTTAAAATCAGACGCTGTACACAGGGATCATAGTGCTATCTACAGCTTCAGTTTATACTGACCGCATGGTGCAGAGATGGCCTCTTCATCATCAGCACAAGAGGTTTAAGAGAACACAGCTTTTATGACCATTTCAGTTATTGTTCCATCGGGCTGTTTTCATTTATGTATTTTCAAAGTGGTTTCCTGACGATCAATAAAGGGCAAGGTTTGAACACAGCTCTTTGAATCAGACAAATGAAAGCCTCATATAAAAGCAGTAGGAACAAGTAAGAAAGGGAGATGTATACGTTGCCTTAGGTTATAGAGCATAAGAAATAAATTCAAGATTTGAAACCACAAGAGATTCTGCAGATGCTAGAAATCCAGAATAACACATACAAGATGTTGGAGGAGCTGAGCAGGTCAGGCAGTATTAATAGAAAGGAATAAACAGGCAATGTTTTGGGCCAGACCTTTCATCAGGACAGCCATCCAGCCTCTCGTCTCTGCTCCCCAATTTTAGGATTGGAATGTTCCCTATGCTTGGGGAGTCTAAGACCAGAGGACACAGCCTCAGAATAGAGGGGTGTTCATTTAGAATAGAGATAAAGAGGAACCTCTTAAGCCAGAGAGTGGTGAATCTGTGGAATTTGTCCCCACAGGTGGCTGTGGAGGCCAAGTCATTGGGTGTATTTAAGGCAGAGGTCAATAGATGGTCATGGCATGAAGAGATACACGGAGAAGGCAGGAGATTGAGGTTGAAAGGGAAAGAGGATTATCCATGATGAAACGATGGAACAGACACAATGGGCCAAGTGGCCTAATTCTGCTTCTATATCTAATAAATTTAGTTTATATCACATATACAGTGAAAAGCTTGTCTCACATTCTACACACAGACCAGTTCATTAAACTGAACTGAGGTGAAACAGAATAAAGTTCACCAGCTACAGAGAAACTGCAGTGCTGGTGGACAATAAGGTGCAAGATCATAAAACGGTAGATTGTGAAGTCGTGAGTCCATCTTATTTATTTATTGAGGCACAAGGGGACTAAGCCCTTTGAGCCACACACCAAGCCACCAAGTAATCCCCCCACTTTAACCGTAATCGGATCATGGGACAATTTACAATGACCAATCAAAACGTCTTCCGAACGTGGGAGAAAACTGCTCCGGAGGAAACACACACGGTCACGGGGAGAACGTACAATCTTTCAGTTTGTAACAGCGGAGGAAACTGAAACCGGGTCACTTACGCTGTAAAGACCAGTGCTAACCACTCCGCCACCATGCCACAACTGTTCAATAATCTCATAACAACAGGGTAGAAGCTGTCCTTGAGACTGCTGATGCATGTTTTCAAACTTTTGCATCTTCTACCCGCTGAGAGAGGAGAGAAAAGATAAGGCCCAAGACAAGTGTGGTTCTCACTTATGTTGGTTATCTTACTGGGGCAGAGAGATCTAGAATCAAAATACATTGTTACAGTGAGCCAAAACAGTCACCTAGTAGTCAGCTAAAACCAATCCCAGGCTGACTTTCACTGATTGGTCTTTGTCCCAATCAATGACTTGATTGTTCTAGGGTAAACTGTTTAAATAGTCGTAATGGGGAGTGTGACTTTGAGTTGAGTTTTGAGATTGGTGTGGTTTCACCAACTAAAGGGTTATTTCCAGTTCCAGCGTGTTCTATTGTCTGTTTTGGATCTCATCAGCAGTTATAGGCAACAAGCTCAGCAAATTGGCAATGAGATGTTGTATTATATCAACGTGACTGCTTCAGCAGAAGACTTGTGCACATTTCTACAACAGCAGCAAGCTCAGTTCAAGGCGGCCCATCTGAAGTTAATGGAAACGTTAACCAGCAGGTTATCAGTGAGTCCAACAACGTTCGTGTCAAACATGAACAGAACTCATGCAAGATAGTTGCTGCATCTTTCTCCACCTTCCAGTCCCATGCCAGTCCAGGAGTTATGTTTGAATCCTGGTTCAAGCACTGCAAAGATGCATTCCGAGTTGAGTTCACCAGTAAAGTTGACTCCCGGAAAATGCTCACTTTGCTACTGCTGAACAATTGGGTACTGCGCCATTCTGCCTGTGCTTTTGATGAAACTCTCAAACAGCTAACAACCAATTTCGGAAAGTAGTCACCTCTCTTCAGTGTTCACAACCATTGCCTAAAACCCATTAGCGAAGATGCCAATGACTTTATCACATATGTCAATGTTGTAAATTGTGAATGTGAAAAGTTCAAGCTGGGTAGCATGACTGAGTCCCAGTCCAAGTGTCTGATTGCTATATTTGCGAACTTCAAGCACCTGACGATGCAGATATTTGCTTTCAGCTCCCTGCCAGATTGGATCGACCATGACATGACTCTACAAGCTGTCACTCAAGAATGTCAGTACTTAATCAACCTGAAGCATGATTCCAACTTGGTTAAACAGAACAAGGTCAACACAATGTCTAATGGCCCAGACATCATCATTCACCAGTTCTCCAAGCAGCTAAACACAGAACTGTAGTGTGTGACAGTATGCAAGAAACTAACAGTAGAAACACTTGCAAGAAATGTCACTGCCATGGTCACAAAGAAGGTGCTTGCTGTCCCTCATTGTGTTCAAGGTCAGTGGAACACAAGGACAAAATGCTTCAGAACCCATCAAAGTGAACAAAGAATTTAATAGTCACCACCAGGAGACAGTACGCCAATGTATTTATCAACAAACGGTCAAGCTACAACTCAACATGGGATCAGACATCACCATCCTTTCCAAAGACACGTGGTGGGAACTTGGGTCCCCACCAGTCAAATCAACTCATCATTTCACCTGAGGTGCATCAGATGGAACTCTCCAGCTGATTAGAGAACTGCACTGCTTGCCGCTGAATAGTAACCAAGTCAATGGTATGTGCTACCCAACAGACCAGCCAGATCTGAATGTCCTTGGAATTGACTGGATGGATAAGCTCAATCTCTGGAGTATCCCCCAGATGAAGTCCTTTTAAAGACGTTGGCTATTTAAGTCATGTCAGTTGCCACCATGTGGTCTTGGTGGAACCAAGTTCTGTCAAGCACCTCTTTGCTACATTGGATCCCTTCTGCAATAGAGGATTATTATACCCACTACCAGCCCTTACAACAACTCTATTCTACCAGTTAGGAAACAGGAAAAGAAAAAGAAAGCTTTGGGGTGGGGGGGTTGTTCATGATCTGAGAACACTCAACGACATGGTGATACCAGCCTACCCTAGTGTCCTGAAACCTCCTACCATCTTTACAGAAATCCCTAGTGACTATAAATTTTACACTGTGGTGGAATTGTGTTTGGCCTTCTTTCCTATCCCCAATCACTTGCTCACTTTTACTATTGAGGATAACAGTTCACTTGGACGAGGCTACTCAGGGCGATATTGAAATCCCTTCCATCTTCCCCTGGAATCTATACGGAGATTTTGCTGATTTAAAGTTCCAAAGGCACATGCAGTTTCATTCACTACTTAGTCCAAAGCCGATGCCCTATTCATCAGTTCCTGGGACAATCTCATAGTTTCATATCCAAGAAAGGTAATCATCCAGAATCTCTTGCTCCTGTTATGGACCTCTGGTGCCACTGGACTAGAGGGGAGTGAGGCATGTGCCTTTGATCTAAGCCAACAAGCATTAACCAAGTTATCACCAGAACTGATGACTGTTCATACAGTAGCATTACAGAACAGAATGGCTTTGGATTTTATTCTGTCAGAAAAAGGGGGGCACTTGAGATGCTGTACTTAAATACCTGATGAAACAGAAAATATTACAAACTTAGCAACCATATCTGAGAAGCCACCAAAAGATTAAGAAACTAGGAGATCAGTACAAATTACACTTTGGGAGGTGGGTGGTGGTCATTTGGGGCACTGGGAGAATGACGGGTAACTATTCTGAATTATAGTACAACTATTGGTATTATATGTTCCTCCTCCAATTTTTCTGTGAAACAATAGGTCAAAGGATAGGATATTAAGGAAAGGAATGGGTACTCCTTGAAGTGGTTGGATGGAAAGGGAACATTGGGGTCAAAGTTTGAATCTGCATCATTGCTTTATATACATTTATGCGTATATTTCGGTTTCTCTGTTTGGTGAAACGTAGTGTTGTCACGAAATGGCAAAAAGGAGCGAATGTAGAAATCCACCTGCAGTGACAAAATGTAATTTTGATAATTTTAATAAAATGATTCTTTCTTCTACCTTGATTCTTTTTTTTCCTTCGTCCGGTTATATCCACCTGTCTCCAGTCCCAATTGAAGTAATGAATTTAGTTCCATCTCCTCTACCTGATTTAATGTTTCCAGCGCTCCATTCCTATCTTATACATTCTCCATCTGCTTCCCAAGAGTTGCTCCCTGCCTTCCATTGCTATTCCTGCCCATTTCTCTAAATTTTGCTGCCTCCACAGATCCAATTTATTTTCCATTCCCCATTATTTGCTTTGACTTTGGCTACTAACTTACCTTCCCACTAAATTCAGATTCAGATTCAGATTCAGTTTATTGTCATTTAGAAACCACAAATGCAATGCAGTTAAAAAATGAGACAACGTTCCTCCAGAATGATATCACAAAAGCATATGACAGAACAGACTACACTAGAAAATCCACGTAATGTTTTCCAAATCCACCAGACAAAAACAAGACCAAAAACTAAAGCTACAAGACCTGCACAAAACCACATAATTACAACATAGAGTTACAACAGTGCAAACAATAGCATAATTGATAAAAAAAAAACAGACTATGGGCACAGTAAAAATAGTCCAAGATGTTAAAGGACTAAGTTCAAAAGAAATCACCACAGTTTCCACAAGTCCCCAGGGTCCCGACAGACTCGCCATCCCATGCCGGCGGCAGAAGGGAGTACCCCCGCTATGGACTTCCACGGCGCCACCCGACTCAGCCTCACAGACGCAGCAGACAATGAAAGCTCTGTCGAAGCCAGCCTCGCAGACGCAGCACACACCGAAAGCGACCTGAGTCCGTCAAAAGGACTCCAAGTCCGTCAAATCTCCGAGCCGACGACCATCCCCTCCGGCACAGCTTCTCTGAGCACCATCCTCCGCCGAGCGTATTAAGACGGCCATAAAAATTTCCTTTTTTCTATTAGTTCTGCTTGTTCATGTGTGTTCAACAGACTCAAAGCCAACTTCTATCTCGCTGTTGTCCGAATCTTGACCAAACCTCTCATATACTACATATGAATTATTGATCTCTCAATCCACCTCATCAAGGCCATTGCACCTTATTTGTCTCCCTACACTGCACTTTGTTTGTAGCTGCAACTTTATATTCCACATTCAGTTTTCTTTTAACTCACTTGAAGTACTCATGTATGGCATGATCTATCTAGATGGCATTGAAATAAAAGCTTCTCATTGCATCTCGGTACCTGTGACAAGAATAAATCAATACCAATAATAATCCAATACCAACCGTAGTCCCAGTGCAGTCCAGCCTGTGTAAAGATTAAAAACTAGCTTTATTTTTTTAACATGTACAGTGAAACCTGGTGAAATGTGTCATGTGTGTCAAATCAATTCAGCAAGTGTTGTACTGAGGGGAGCTTGCAAGTGTCATCACATCTACAAAGCCAAAATAATATGCTCACAACTTACTAACCCTAACTGAATATCCTTGGAAAGTTGGGGGAAACCAGAGAAACTCGAGGAAACCTACGTAGTCAAGTGAAGAACATTTGAAATCCTTACAGAAACAAAGCCTAGTTAGTGATAAAGTCCTGTAAAGCAATAATCACCATGCTATCATACTACTTTTTGTTTCTGCGGCCAATTAATCTTACTTAAATAATATTACCCTGATTTATCATGAAAAAATATTGTAGGAAATCGAATGATTATTATTAAAAATTGTACACAAGGGAGATCAGCTCCTATTAATACCCCCAACTCTAGTGCCATATTTTTTTAACAATATTAAATTCTTTATGTTAGCTTGGGGGCAATTAAGGATTTTTTCTCTAAAATTGTTGGGACAAAGAAGAGGCAACAGAGCTCCTACCCAAGCTCCGACTACTCCCCAAAAGTCATGCACACTGGATCAGCTATCCTTACTCTGGTGATGCTCTCTATATACAGGAAGAGAAGATGGGTAAATGACGCTGTTCAACACATCAGTCGTAATAGAGTGCTAGGCCATGTTTGAACAGTTAAAAAGCCTTTTTCCTCCCAAGTTATGGTTCCCTCAGTTTACAAAAATACACAATTAAATAAATCCTGTTTATCTACTACAGTGCTGGCAAATTAAATACATTATTGCAATTAAAATTCAGGACCATTACAAAATAGCACTGATGGCTAAACACGATCTAAATTTACACTGTATTTAACTTAAAAAAAATCACAGAAACTTCACTGGAAATTAAGCAGCTTTCTGTCGGCAGTCATTAAGGTAACAAAAAGCATTCAGCAAAATAAACGGCAATTTATTTAATAGTAAATGGTGAATGCTATTTTAAATAATTTATTTTACAAGTAAAAGATGCCACTTCATTCTGTGGATATTAGCTTAGAAATTCTTTTCTTAACTACAAACAACGGTTTTGAACCATTTTCTAAGCAGTTTATTCTATTTAGACATGTACCATCTGCAGAAGCTTAATCAGGATTTAATTTGATTTGGGCATGCTCTCATAAATTAAAAGTATCACCCGGCCATGACAATAGGATGATAACAATCTTTCTGGCCTCTGAAACAATTGAGAGACCTTGAATGAGAAAGAAGTCCTGGAATTCCAAACAAAATCATGGCAATCATCCCACTTACCTTGAGTGTCGACAGGAGAACTTCCAATCCTGTGTTTTCCGGAGCAGCTATCATCTCTGCCATGATTTCTGACAGGCTCTCAGAGCAGAAGCACACGGGCTCTCTCGCGTTTGAAACTGCAGGGAACACTGAGGACTGTGCACGCTGAGAATACTGTGGGCAGACCAGAGGTTGACATCATTTAACTTGCCTCTGGCACAGAGGGAGGTATCAATTTTCTGCTGCGGAAAAAAAAAAAATTTTTGATGAGTTCTGTTCATAAAATAGCAAATTTGCTGTGTGCTAAGCTGCTAGCTGTGGACACCAAAGAGACGGCCTCACCAAGGAACAGGAGAAGGACAGGAAAGCTGAGCTGGCAAACTTACCACATTCCCAGCTGAGCTGTTTATCAATCCCAAAGGGAAAAAGTGTTGACACTTTTCCATCAGTGCCTCCAAATGAAATTGCACACACAACTTCTGCAATGTTGTCTTTTGGTACACTTAATGTCAAAGTTTACTTACACTGCTTCTTCTTACACCAGAGCTGCCATTACAGATTTGAAAACACAATTAAATCATTGGTAAATCTCAAAGATTGCTACTGCCATTTAAAATGGGGAATACACTAAGTAGCATTTCGGGATTGTTTTATTATTGTCACGTGAAATGTATGCTGTCCAAACAGATCATTCCATGCATAAATGCATCGAGGTAGTACAAATGGGAAAAAAGTGCAGTAAATAAGATGAAGAGTTTTAACTGAAATGTTCGTACAAAAAAAAACACAAATAATAGTGTTGCAGGAAAAGTCAGAAACTTTAAAAGGAAGATGCCTGCGAGATTCAGCTCAGCCTCACATGAGTTTGGGTGCAGTAGGTGGTAAAATGTTTCCAAAATTGCAAATATTCACACTCTTGCCTGCGATGCACGACATCCAATGCAAGCCTATCAGTGAAGGTAATAGGCCAGGCTCGCAGTGTGTAGATGTTAACATCAATCGCCATGCAGTGACGTTTTGAGGCTAATGTGATATCCCAGAGCTCAGTTCTCCAGCTAATGCCCCCGGTTGGCCTCACGCAGCTGAGCACAATCAGCCGAAGGCAGGATCTCCCTACAAGAGCTATTTAAAGGAATCATCAGCTACTTTCAGCCTGAACTGTTGATTGATTTCTAATCACTGCTGCTTATAACACGCATGAGCTGTTTTCTTAAGCCTCGCACTAAAGTTTACAGAAGGTGGTGCATCAGTGCTGAAGGAACGCGTCCTAACTAAAGGACACCGCCACAAGGAAATGCTTCCTAACTCCCATCCGCTACGAGGCTTTCAGCATGGACTTTAACACGATGGGGGAAAATAAGAAGAGAAGCTGGAAGAGAATGGGGAAGCAGGGCGGTTTGTAAGAGGCCACAGCCATGCAGGGTTTTTGAGGAACAATTGTCCAACCAGAACAACAGAACATGAGATGTCTATGTGTCACACTGAAATCAGAACTACTATCAGTTCCACTCACACCAAGAACCTCAGAACAGGCCAGGACTGATTGTCAGTGGTCATATGAAGATCTTATGCATCACTTTCTTTCCAGACTGACTTAGGAGACACAGCATCGTACTGTTCACTATTGAGCATATCACGATAGGGACACCACATACCGGACACTGGAAAACAAAGATAGCTGGCCTCACCAGAGCTGGCTCAAATACAAACACGAGAGATCCTGCAGGAGCTGGAAACCTTGAGCTGCCACACACAGAAAGTGCTGGAGGAACTTAGCAAGGCAGGTGGCGTCTATGGAGGGAAATAAACAGCTGAGGCTTCGGGCTGAGATCCTTCACCAGGACTGGAAAGGAAGGGGGCAGAAGCCAGAATAAGAAGGTGGGAGGGAAGGGGAAGGAGTTCAAGCTGGCAGTTGATGTGAGACCAGGTTAGGGGGAAGGTGGGTGGGGGAGGGGAGAGTCTAGGAGATGCACATTGTGGGCCCTGTTTGAACTCTCCACCTACTTGGTGAACTACTCCACCTAGTAGGTTGGGACCTACTTCTTCAGCCCTCCTTTGCAGGTCAATATCCAGTGTTATATCAACATCCGCAATGGCTAGATTATCATATGCACAAAATGGCATCTGCATCTGAGGCAAATCAGTAGGGAATTTGTGGATGATCAGTGGGCGCCAGAGTAACAAGGGCTCTTCCCTGGAAGCTTGGCTTTTGACCTGGTGTGCCATCAATGCACAGCAGTGGTGTTTCCACAGAATGAAAGCTACACTGCACAGGAGATGCATTAGAGCTCACCACTGATGAAGTTCAGATTTCAAAGTTTAAAGTAAATTTATTACCAAACTATGAGTACACTTAGTGACCACTTTATTTGGTACCTCCTCACCTAATCAAGTAGCCTCTGAGGGTATGAGTGTAAAGTAGCCCATCCACTTCAAAGATCACTGTGCTGTGCATTCAGAGAGGCTCTTCTGCACACCACTGTTGTAACGTGTGGTTATTTGAGGTCCCATCACCTTCTTACCAGCTTCAGCTGGTCTGGTGATTTCCCTCTGACCTCTCTCATTAACAAGACTTTTCACCCACAGAACTGCCACTTGCTGGATGTTATTTTTTTTTTGGCACCATTTTGCATAAATTCGAGAAATTATTGCGTGTAAAAATCTCAGGAGATCAGTGATTTTTGAGATACTCAAACCACCCTGCCTGGCACAAAAAAATCAGTCCACGTTCAAAGTCACTTAGATCAAATTTCTTCCCCGTTCTGATGTTCGGTCTGAACAACAACTGAACCTCTTGACCGTGTCTGCATGCTTTTATGCATTGAGTTGCTGCCACATTATTGGTTGATTAGATATTTGCATTAATGAGCAGGTGTACCTAATAAAGTGGGCACTGAGTATATGGCACCATACACTACCCTGTGCTGAAGCAACAATATCTGCTGAGGGTTAACATTACAGACCACAATGGCTTCATTAAATTGCAAGCACGAGGAAATCTGCAGATGCTGGAAATTCAAGCAATACAAACAAAACGCTGGTGAAACGCAGCAGGCCAGGCAGCATCTATAAGAAGAAGTATAGTCGATGTTTCGGGCTGAGACCCTTTGGCATAACGAAGGGTCTTGGCCCAAAACCTCGACTGGACTTCTTCCTATAGAAGCTGCCTGGCCTGCTGTGTTCTACTGGCTTCATTAGATCCTGTTTTTATTAAGAGTTTTCCACCTGAAAATTAACTTCTGTTTTAAGATGGTGCTGGTGAAGCTCAACAACTGCTCACTGGTGGCAAACAAATAGAGAATACAACGAAATACTTTATTTGTAACACTTTTTCTTGTAAAATATATGGTAACTGATCACCACAAACAATGCAGAGATGAGCGAAGGTGAGGCTGAGGTGAGGGTCGAAGCGAGCAGGTGTGAGGCGAGGTCGAGACATTTTTGAGTCGAAGTCATGGCGAGTGGGGTGGTGGAGAGGCAGAATCAAGGCCTATCCGCCTAAACTGAGAGCGGGGTTCGTTTGATCTAAGCGCCAGGCCGCTCTGGAAGAGTTGGGTTGCGGTGGGGTCCAGGCCGAGAGCGTACTGTTGTGACAGGGCAGAGTCCTATTGCGAGAAAGATCCCGATGTTTGGATGATTAGGTGCCGAGCCAAATGGAGTGAAAAAGCAAGGTGGTGGGACAAAAGCGAGGGTTGGGCCAGTTCTGCTCACTGCTCTGTGCTGAACCAAGGCCGAGGCCGTGGCCTACTGCAGCTGCTACAACCTCTGTGTCTGAAGGCTCTGCAACGTTTACTTGGCTCTGCGCTAAACTGATGCTGAGGCTGTGGCCTGCTCTGGGCTTCGTGTCTATGGACTCACCTTTGTTCTGAATGCTTCCATCATTTGCACGATTAGTTTCTTTTTCTCACTGCACATTGGATGCTTAAAGATCTTTTTATGGGATCTTTTGAGTTTTTCTGTTTTGTAGCTGCCTGTTATCTCAAGATTATATAACGTTGTTAATAAATGCTCTTTGAATCTAACTCTACTTCTCTCTCTACAAATGTTGCCCAACATGCAGAATGATTCCAGCACTTTGTTTTTATTTCAGATTTCCATAATCTGCAGGGTTGTTTTTGATGTTCTGTCCAATGCATAGGCTTTCCTTGAGTATGTTTTCAGTGCCCACAGAGCAACTCCTCATGACCAGGTTGGCCCGATGGACACTGTTATCAGCTGACCAGATTTGGACTCGCCAGCTGCAGAGCAAAGCAAGGAGGGCCAGGTAGAGGGAGCATCGAAGATCATTGCTGGCAAGTTACAGGTGAACAATTTATCCAACAGTAATACCCGTAAAGGTTTGCCTACTCCCCCATTCACTGACAGTCCACTCTCTGCAATCATGACCATTGCCACAAATCCCACCCGGCAGCATGGTTAGTTCAATTGCTTTACAGTGACTTCGATCATCGATCAGGGTTCGATTCCTGCCGCAGTCTGCAAGGAGTCTGTACGTTCACCCTAAAATCTTGTGACTTTCCTCTGGGGGGGCTTCAGTTTCCCCCCGCTTTCTAAAGACGTATGGTTAGGGGTTAGGGTTGGCAAGTTGTGAGCATGCTATTTTGGCACCAGAAGTATGGGCTGCCTCCCCACAATTAGGAGGACATTGATGGGGCAATTGTGCGAATGGTATTGATGGCATCACACAGACAGCTGACATAGACTGATGGGCTGAGATTTATAAGAAAACATCTCTTCTGAAAGTTGTCCAGCCTCCCCTCCATGGGCTCTGTCCGTACTTCTCTCTACCTCAGAAAAGCAGCTGGAATAATCACCTACCCCACTCGGCCCAGACATTCTCTCTTCTCCCATTGGGCAGAAGATACAAAAGCCTGAAGGCACGTGCTATCAACTTCAAAGCCAGCTGCCATGCCACTGTAATCAGGTACTTGAATAGACCTCTTGTGTGACAAGATGGCCTCTTGGCCACACTACCTACCTCGTTATGATCTTGTACTTCGTCATTTCCCTGCACTGCACCTCTTTCAGTAGCTTTTACACTTCATTCCTCATTGTTATTGATTTATCTTATTCAAGTTCATGCACCTCGTAACGATTGGAACAGCACACAAGATAAGCTTTTCACTGTTTCTTGGTACGCGTGACAGTAATAAGCTAAAAACCAACACCAATAAAGCATGTGACTGGAAAAGAAATTTGCCGAACTCCCTAATCCAAACTGCTTCATCCTCTAGTTAAAGTAAGTTTTCTGATGCGGTCTACACAGAGCAGCAGAGTGGAGCTGAAATGTCAAGCAGCGAAGGAACACAGTCCAGGCAATTAACCACCTGACCTTCCTTGCTGGAAATTGAGGTTCAAGTTACTTGGTCAAGCGATGGAGGTTCTTGATACACAATTAGAACGCAACCTTCATCTACATGACAGCAATCAAAGAACTTCTGTTGACTGCTAGGAACTGAAAAACCGCTTCTTCAGGATAGGTTTCTTTTCAAAATTTAAAAATATATACTTTTTTGAAACAATCAATGAGACAGATTTGTCTAATTATCGTTCCTTATGTAAAAATTCAGAGATTCAGACTCAGACATTAGATCTTTTTGAATCGATATTGAAGGAATTAAAAAATTTAAGATGGCCTACTGAAGGCAAGTGACAGCTTACTGCTAGTTTGAAAGGCAAGTAATTTGACTAAAAACATTATTAGTAACACCTTTTCTGAATTAAGCTATCACCGCAAACAATAAAGAGGCAAACTGAGGCGAAGTGATTTTGAAGAAAAAGCCATGCTGGTACATTGCAAAATCAATGTAGATGAATTGAATTGAATTGAATTAACCTTATTACTTATATCCTTCATATACACGAGGAGTAAAAATCTTTACATTACGTCTCTATTCAAATGTGCAATTATAGTAATTTATAATAAATATTATGTACAACAGGATAGTCAATAGGATAGTCAACTGTAGAAATACAGCTGCATGAATTAAGCAGTCTGATGGACTGGTGGAAGAAGCTCTCCCGGAGCCTGATAATCCTCACTTTTATGCTATGATACCGTTTCCCAGATGGTAGCAGCTGGAACAGTTTATGGTTGGGGTGACTCAGGCCTCCAATGATCCTTCGGACCCTTTTTACACACCTGTCTTCACAAATGTCCTGAATAGTGGGAAGTTCACATCTACAGATACACTGGGCTGTCCGCACCACTCTCTGCAGAGTCCTGCGATTGAGAGAAGTACAGTTCCCATACCAGGCAGTGATGCAGCCAGTCAGGATGCTCTCAAATGTACCCCTATAGAAAGTTCTTAAAACTTGGGGGCCACACCAAACTTCTTCAACCGTCTGAGGTGAAAGAGGTGTTGTTGTGCCTTTTTCACCACACGGTCAGTATGTACAGACCACGTGAGGTCCTCGGTGATGTGGATGCCGAGGAACTTGAAGCTGTTCACCCTCTCAACTCCAGATCCATTGATGTCAATAGGGGTTAGCCCATCTCCATTCCTCCTGTAATCCACAACCAGCTCCTTTGACTTTATGACATCGAGGGAAAGGTTGTTTTCTTGACACTACTGTGTCAGGGTAATGACTTCTTCTCTGTAAGCTGCCTCATTATTATTTGAGATTAGGCCAATCAGTGTATTGTCATCAGCAAATTTAATTAGCAGATTGGAGTTGTGGGTGGTGACACAATCAGGGTATATAGAGAGTAAAGGAGGAGAGAGTGAGTGAGTAAAGTTGGAGTGAGTAATTCAGAGAAGAGAAGTTGAGGCAGGGGAGTTTTAATGCCCATCCAACTAACGCAGGTGCATGGTTGGATTGCTCTAAATGTCGAGCTGATTTGGAGAGGTCCAGAACGGCTTTGGGTTGGGCAATGAGATTTGGAGTGAGTTGCTATGCAGTGTGATCTAGGCCCGGAGCGTTTGGCTCCAGCAGGGCCGGGCCTTAATGCCAGGCACGATCTGCTGTTTGGACAATTGAAACGCCGTCCTGGATAGACTGGAAAGACAGGGTGCTGGAGCCAGAGGTGAGAGTCATGCCAATTTTGCTTGTTCTCCTACAATGTTCACTCCTCTCTCCATAACGCTGAGGCTGTGAGACTGCCTCAGCTGCTGTGCTTTGTGTCTGCGAGCTTCGTGGCGATTTTCCCCATTAATATGATGAACTGAGATCAAGGCTTGGGCCTACTCCAGGCTGCTCCAGGGATTCAAATCGAAGGACTCTATTTGGTTCAGAATGCTGTTGCTTGCTTCTATTGTTTGCATGATTGGTGTTTTTTTTTAATTTGGTTCCTTTGGGTGTCTTGCTTTATGGCTGCCTGTAAGCAGACAAATCTCAATTTATACATTCTTTGAGAATAAATGTACTTTGAATCTTGAATCTCAGCTCAGATGAGGAGCCCAAAATTCCTCATTACTGGGACAGATACATGCTAGGGGATGGGCACAAATTTGGATCAGGTTCACCAATCAGATGGAGAATTTTAATCATAAATTAGTTTTTCACTGAGGTTTCAAAGTTGCTCACTGCACTCAGCAGACATAAATTGCAGGATACTCTGCTGTCCAGTGCACGACAACTTCTGCCTTTAGCACCTGATTGTGCTCTCTATATACAGCTGACACGTATCGCGATGTACAGTGGTGGGTTATGACATCCAGTGCAAATAACTCTATCATTGGTAGCTCGTCCAGAAAATAAGCATTGCAAGTTATATCATCTGACTTAAACATCACACCTCTGCTTTATCAGCCACTAACCTATATTGAGCTGTGGATACAGCAGGGTTAGTGTAAATTTCAAAGAGACAGGAGAGGGAAGCTTTATCCAGATGCGCTCCTTGACTATGAATGAATGCTGATTTATTGCCTCTAGGCTGTAAGTGTGAATTTAAGTCACCATAACCCAGTGAAAATGTCCCTGCAGCTTTACTTTGCTGGTTCAGATTTTGGAGCTCTCTGCTAGTTCCCACTCTTCGATTTGAGAACAACAGCTGATGCGGGGCACAATGCCAGGATCGCAGTAAACTGCAACTAATGCGGAGCGTACCTCACCATCTTCTCAATGTAGAAATGTAAAACTAATAAGGAAGTCCTTTAACCCATCAAGTCACTGCTGGCCCATGAGTCTCATTCATCATGGCCCTGAAGTGATTTCCAGAATGAAGACCCAGAAGAGATCTAATTCCTTCATCTCTACAGGCAGTGAATTCCAGATCATAGTTATTAGAGTCATAGAGCACTACAACACAGAAACAGGCCCTTCGTTCCACCTAGTTCATGCTGAACTATTATTCTGCCTGGTTCCTTTGGCCTGCACCTGGACCATAGCCCTCCATACCCCTCCCATCCATGCACTTATCCAAACTTCCCCTAAATGTTAAAATCGCATCCACCACTTGCACGGGCAGCTTGTTCCACACTCGCATCACCCTCTGAGTGAAAAAGCTCTCCATCTTGTTCCTATTAAACATTTCACTTTTCATCCATAACTCATGGCCTCTGGTTCAAGTCAAGCTCTCTAGTTCTCTAGCTTCCTCGAGTTCTAGTCTACTCCCTGTGAATTTTTTTTAAAGATTCATACATATCTTTTACCCAAATTTACAAGTTTCTGTCCTTTGACAATTGAACTATCTGCTAATAGAACCACTTTCCTTCTCTTCACCTTAGATGTACATCTGGAAATGCTACATCAATCTGTTGTAAGTATCTACAAGTAGCTCAATAAAGAAATAAGCAAACTCATCGAATGAAGTCAAATAAGAGATTTGCATTGTATACTTACAATAAACTAGTTCAAGTTCAACTGGAGCTTTGTCTGGTTATATAACTCCCAAGTTAATTTTCAGATTCCACAATCATCTTCAAAGGCTTTTACAATCTTGTAAAAGAGATAATATTTCTTAAACCTTTTTTTTAGGTGTGTAGTAATGATGAAGTAACGTCTTCTCGAGACACTATGTAAAAGAGTAGAGCACTCAAATGAATTCCAGCCATGGTATGATCTTTACAAGGGATTAATCTTACAGTGGATGGACAGATTTAGCATTGTGACTTTGTAGAGAGTTATGAACTGGCATACAATAAGGGTGAAGTACTTGAGCTGTTCCTCACACTGCTGTTTATGTAATGTCAGTTGATCCCAAGTCTTTCTGTCCTAATAAGTGAGGCTCCCTAACAACAATGTGCTCTGGGACAACTGGCTCAACTTCAAAGTGTGCATCAATTTTTAAACACAAAAGGTACTACAGATGCTGGAAATCCTGAGCAACGCAGACAAATTGCTGGAGGAACTCAAGAAATTAAGCAGCCTCCGTTTTGTCTTGTAACTCCAAAGCATTGAACTCATTAAAAGGAAAAGACAGGAGTCCGAAATGTGAGTCTAACTTAGTTTTACTTTTAAGTGAGGCGCGCGTATCATGTCATGACATATGCAATTCACGTATTTTTACATACAACCGTAATTAATTATATAAATAACAAAGAATGCTTAATCAAACCATATGTTTACAAGATTACTCAAATATTACTGATATAGTTAATACTCAACAGCATCTATGGAGGATTTTGTCACAATTGATATCAATGTTGTTATAATGGATTAGACCATAAGATAAAAGAGAAGAATTAGGCCATTTGACCCATTGAGTCTGCTCTGCCTTCAGTTATAGCTGACAACTTTTTTCCTCAAGCCAATTATCCTGTCTTTTCCCCATATCCTTTCAGTCCTTTACCAACCTCACTCCGGTTGAGTGAACTCGGCCTTTTCTCCTTGGAGCGAAGGCGGATGAGAGGTGACTTGGTAGAGGTTTACAAGATGATGAGAGGCATTGATCATGTGGATAGTCAGAGACTTTTTCCCAGGGCTGAAATGGTTGGCACAAGAGGACACAAGTTTAAGGTGCTGGGGAGTAGGTCCAGAGGAGATGTCAGGGGTAAGTTTATTACCCAGAGAGTGGTGAGTGCGTGGAATGGGCTGCTGGCAACAGTGATGGAGGCGGATACGATAGAGTCTTTTAAGATGCTTTTAGATAGGTACATGGAGCTTAGTAAAATAGAGGACTGTAGGTAAGCCCAGTAATTTCTAAGGTGGGGACATGTTCGACACAACTTTGTGGGTGGAAGGGCCTGTATTGTGCTATAGGTTTTCTGTTTCTAATCAAGAACCTATCAATCTCTCTCTTAGAAACAGCTGAAAACTTGGCTTCCATAGCCCTCTGTAGCAATGAATTCCTCAGATTCAGCACCTCTGGTTAATAAAATTCTTCTTTATCTCAGTTCTAAAGAGACTTCCTTTTATTATAAGCCTGTGCCCTTGGATCCTGACTCTCCCACTAATAGAAACATCCTGTCCATGTCGATTCTATCCAGGCGTTTTAATCATGCAAGTTACAACCACAACACCATCAGAAATGCCCACTAGTTCTGGCTCTTTAACATTGGCCCTTGATTAAATCTCAACCGAATCGAAGGGATCACTTGTTCATATTACATCCCTCAACTCAGTTTCGTTCCTGCAAGGCTCAACATTGGGTGCAGGGAAACTGATGTGTAATTAAGACATGGCCATTCACTGTAACACAGCAACATTGTGCTGCCTGGCCGTTTGCCACTTTATAGTGTCCAGCCAGACTTAAACATAGATCTCATTGTTCAAGCAAGCATCCAATATTGTGCAGGTCCAAGAGTCAGAAATATACAAGAGCATTCAAAATCTATCAAAAACTCAATTAAGAATAAAGTCAACACCAAAAGCCGCAGACACTGGAAATCTGAAATGCAAACAACCAAAGGTTCCTGAACTAAAATATTGATTAGTTTTCTTTCCACAGAAGTTGACTAGCATGCTGAGTGTTTCCTACATTTTCTGTTTTTTTTTAAAGTTAGAACCCAAGGTTTATGATAATCATGAAAAGCAAACTTAATCATTAAATTACACTTCAAAAAGAAAATTGGAAGTTTCAAAGCAAACTATTTACCATCATCCTCATTGTGTGCCATGTTGTATGACATCATCATTAAGTGCCATCTCCTATGAGGTGGCTAACCTTGGTCTTTCCGTAACCATGATTGTCCTTAGCAAATTTTTCTACAGAAGTGTTTTGCCATTGCCTTCCTCTGGGCAGTGTCTTTGCAAGGCAGGTGACCCCAGCCATTATCAATGCTCTTCAGAGATTGTCTGCCTAGTGCCAGTGGTCACATAGCCAGAACCTGTGATATGCACTGGCTGCACACTACCTGCTCCGATGGCTTCACATGACCCTAACTGGGGGGCTATGCAGGTGCTACACCTTGCCCAAGGGTGACCTGCAAGCTGGCAGAGGGAAAGAGTGCCATATGTTTCCATTAGTAATACTTCCACCCCACACCCAAAGCAAAACTCAACTAGTTTCAAGACAGAGTAAACTATTCTCCCCTTTTTTAGAGTAAAACCTCCCCTTTTCTCTCAAAGCCTTTTTTCTCCACTCAAGCAAAGGGATTCATTGTTCTCACATCTGATCTGACCTGACACAAGCTCGGCAAGTGATTTCCTCAGTACAACAGCTGAGTTGAAGAAGCAAGTTCATTGGCAGTAGACTCATTAGGGAGTTTGGCACAGTAGAACAGCCAGGCTGTTACTACAGCAGCTGAGCCAGCAAACTTGGGCCTTGAGCATTTTCACCAAATCCTGAAATTACAGGGTGAGAATTCCCACAAGACCTCGCCTGTAATGTTTGTACAACACGAACAACAGCAGCAAAGCTGCAATGTAAAGATGATCTGAGATGACTCAAAAGTGTGATCCCAAGCCTCAGTTCAATGCATCATGGGCACATCGCTCCCCACCATTGGTAATATTCACATGAAATGCTCAAAGAGGCAAAGTTCGTCATCAGAGATCCCCACCATCAGGGTCATGCTGTCTTCTCACAGCTACCACCGGCCTGAAGTCCCACACCATCAGGGTTAGAACTGCTGCATCCCCTTCAGCCATTTAGTTCTTAAACCAACCTGCACAACTTCGCAATGACCATTTGACCTCTCTGTGTGGCAATGGACTTCTGCGGGGGGGGGGGGGTCCTAACTTCTTTGTTTCTTGTAAAAATTAGGTATAATTTATACTTAGTTTATGTTTTTTGTGATTGCTGCTTATAGAACATAGAACACAGAAATCAACAGTACATTAGAGGCCCTTTGGCCCATGTTGTGCCTACTTTAGCAACGGCCTAGAATCTCCCTACCACATCGCCCTCTATTTTTCTAAACTCCATGTACCAATCTAATAGTCTCTTAAAAGACCCTACTGTATCCACCTCACCACCATCACTGGCAGTGCATTCCATGCACCCACCACTCTCTGGGTGAAAAACCTACTTCTGACATCTCCTTGTACCTACTTTCAAGCATCTTAAAACTAAACCCCCTCATGTTAGCTATTTCAGAACAGGGAAAAAGCCTCTGGCTATCCACAATATCAATGCCTCTCGTCAGATTATACACCTCTGTTAGGTCACCTCTCATTCTCTGTCACTCCAAGGAGAATAGGCCAAGTGATGTCTGATGTCAAATGCCTGTGGTGCTGCCGCAAGCACAATTTTTATTGCATATTCATGTAAGAATTCGGCCCAGTACATCACAGGTAAAACCTTCCCAATCATGGAGCACATCTACATGAAGTGCTGTTGTAGGAAAGCATTATCCATCATCAGAGATACTCCGCCACCCAGTTCTTCTCGCTGCTGCCATCAGGTAGAAAGAACAGGAACCTCAAGACTCGCACCACCAGGTTCAAGAACAGTTACTATCCCTCCACGTTCAGGCCCCATCACTGAGAAGTTCCCACAACCAATGATCTCACTTTAAGGACCCTTTATCTTGTTAGTTCATGTTCTCAGTATTTATGCTATTTACAGTAATTTATATTTGTTGTTTGTATAGTTTGTTAATCTTCTGCACTCTGCTTGATCTTTCACTGATCTTGTTAGATTTATTATTCCATAGATTTACTGAGTACGCCCACAAAAATTGAATCTATGGTGACATACATGTACTTTGATAACAAATTTACTTTGAACTTTGACCTTTGATTTACTTGTGGATATTGCAATAAGCTCATCTTTCAGTCTGAGACAACAGGCAGTACAAATGTTCCTTTGCAGCTCAGATCCCCTGCATATTTTGTTTCTGTGCAGCGGTTAGCGCAACGTTTTACAGCACTAGCTGTAAAATCAGTCAGGGTTCAATTCAATAAGGAACTCATACATTCTCCACGTGACCATGTGTGTTTACTCCTCACATGGCATGGCATTTTTGAGGAGTATTTTTGGTTTTTTTTATGGGTTCTTTTGGGTTTCTTGTTTTGGTGGCTGCTTGTGAGAAGTAAAATTTCAAGATTCTATAATGTATACATGCTTTGATAATAAATGTACATAGAACTTTGGACTTTAACGCTTGTCCAGAGCACATCCTTGGATATGTTGGTTGTTGATGCAAACAATGTATGATTCAATGTTTATATGTTCATGTGACAAATGAAGCTAATCTTTATCATTTACCTATCCAGATTCAAAGGCAAAGATCTCCTTGAATTAGGCTACTGTCTGATGAAGAACATGGTGCTACTGAAGCTGGTAGAAGCTTTGCTCCTTCCTGCTCACAATACTATAAGGTAAGTATTTATCATTTCCTTTCTTTTCAAATCTTTTTATTATCATTATTCAAAAATAACACAGGTACATCGAAGTAACAACACTTACAATGCCTTGAAAGAAAGAAATTATCTTAAAGATTGAAAATTTTTGTGAATAAAACAAACCCTACTAAGCAAGAAGAGTGAGAAAAAAAAGAAACCCATTGGGAGTACAACCCTGGAGCCATGCTTCATACAGAAATCTTCTAAAAATAAACATCAAGCCTCCAACAAGAAAGAAAGATATACCAAGAAAAAAAATTTACACTTAGATCGTGGAGGAAATCTATCAGTTAACTGAAATGATAATAACGAGCAAATGAGCCCCATCTCTTCTCAAAATCAAATAAAGTTTCCAATTTAATTTTCTCCAAGCTAAGACACAGTATCACTTGAGAGAACCATTGGGACAAAGTAGGAGCTGATATATCCTTCCATTTCAACAAGATGGCCCTCCTAGCTATCAATGTAACAAACGCAATAACATGTTGGTCGGACACAGAAATACCATGGATATTTTGAGGAATTATTCCAAAAAGCACAGTCAATTTATTAGGTTGTAAGTTGATTCTGAGTGCTTTAGAAATTGTCAAAAAGACTGACTTCCAAAACCGTTTTAACACAGAACATGACCAGAACATATGTATTTATCATTTCCTCTGGCCACCCTGATATCCCAGATCAGGGATGTAATGTTAAGACTTTATTAAACACTGGTGAGGCCTCACTTGGAGTATTGTCAGCAGTTTTGTGTCCCTTATCTTAGAAATGATGTGCTGAAACTAGAGATGGTTCAAAGGAGGTTCGCCAAAATTATTCCAGGATTGAATGGCTTGTTACATGAAGTGCTTGATAGCTCTGGGCCTGTATTCACTGGAACCTATCAAATGGTGAAAGGCCTTGATAGAGTGGATGTGGAGAGGATGTTTCCTATGGTGGGAGAGTCTAAGACCAGAGGGCAGAGCCTCAGACTAGAGGTACATCCTTTTAAAATGGGTATGAGGAAGAATTTATTTTGGCTGAGAGTGGAGAATTTGTGGAATTCTTTGCCACAGAGAGCTGTGGAGGCCAAATCTTTATGTATTTTTAAGGCAGAAGTTGATAGATTCTTGATCGATCAGGGCATGAAGGGATACGGGGAGAAGGCAGGAGATTGGAGCTGAGAGGAAAATCGGATCAGCCATGATGAAATGGCGGAGCAGACTCAATGGGCCAAATGGCCTAATACTGCTCCTATACCTTAAGGAAACTGAGCTTAGTTACTTCTCTGGGGGAAGGGAAAATCAAACATCCTCACACAACGTTTTGTTCTGTAAAATGAATGCTTGAGAATCACTATCCCAATGCTAGTGATGTTGGCTTCAGTGAGGATGTAGTGTGATCTCCCAACTCAACGCAAAGAATTTGCTGGAGATATCACTAGTAAAACCTCTCCATTCTCCAGATGTGTTGTTACTAGGTCTCTAGCTTTGGACATAGACTAACACAGTGAAAAACTCTGCATTCTTAAATGAGTTTTCCAAATGATTTAATGTTAACCTTTTCTGGAGACAGAAAAAGTTGCAGATGCCAGCATCTGCGTTTGTTGTTTCTGACTTATTTTCTTCAGAGAAAACAGTTTGATAAGTGCTGAGCTCAAGTGTTTTTCAGTGCCAAAATAAAGAACAAGTAAGAAAACTGACTTGTTCCATTGGCTCAGGAATGTCTACAAGCTAATTGGCACATTGACCTCATTCAAATCAAAACTTTAAATTAAACATGTCAGCTACATGTACAGAGATCAATAGCTTGTATCGGAGTTGTAATTTTAGACTCTAAGCAAATGTTTTC
Organism: Hypanus sabinus; assembly: GCF_030144855.1. Lineage (NCBI taxonomy): Eukaryota > Metazoa > Chordata > Chondrichthyes > Myliobatiformes > Dasyatidae > Hypanus > Hypanus sabinus. Next base: position 29,639,369 of record NC_082733.1, on the reverse strand, counting down.
CAAGTAACAACAGTAAACCTTTAGGGTGATTTTCAACTGTTAACCTTAGTCAATAATGTCAATAGTAAGAATTGATTAATGAAGGACTGCTTTCTTGGAAACATTTGGTGAGAACCAGTGTGCATTATGTATTGAATGTTGGACACTCTGCCTTATGTTGTGACACTACTAGGATAGAGAAGCTAATTCCAGACCTAAAAGAGTCTGGGAACAGCAGTGCAAAAAGAGAAGGATGCTATGTAAATTTGAAATTATGGGGATGTTATATATAATGTTTCACAATTTTTTACAAAAAGCTTTGCTGAAATGTCTTTTGGATTTATTGCTAAAATCTAAAATTAGTTCAAAAAATTAATAATATTGGTGAGCTAAGGACGGAATACTCTAATAGGGCAGAGATAAGTAATATTTGAACTACATGGTGCTCAGAAAGAAAAAAAGAGAAAAGATGCATTGATTAAAGTTACTATGACAGTATATACAAACCCCATTTCCAGAAAAGTTGGGATATTTTATAAAACGCAATAAAATCTGTGATATGTTAATTCATGTGAACCTTTATTTAACTGACCAAAGTACAAAGAAAAGATTTTCAATAGTTTTACTGACCAACTTAATTGTATTTTGTAAATATACACAAATTTAGAATTTGATGGCTGCAACACACTCAACAAAAGTTGGGACAGAGGCATGTTTACCATTGTGTTACATCACTTTTCCTTTTAATAACACTTTTTAGTCATTTTGGAACTGAGGATACTAATTGTAGTAGATTTGCAATTGGAAATTTTGTCCATTCTTGCTTGATATAAGACTTCAGCTGCTCAACAGTCCGTGGTCTCCGTTGTCTGATTCTCCTCTTCATGATGCGCCATACATTTTCAATAGGAGATAGATCTGGACTGGCAGCAGGCCAGTCAAGCACACACACTCTGGGTCTACAAAGCCATGCCGCTGTAGCCCGTGCAGAATGTGGTCTGGCATTGTCCTGCTGAAATAAACATGGACGTCCCGGGAAGAGATGTGGCCTTGATGGCAACATATGTCTCTCTAAAATCCTAATATATGCCTCAGAGGCAATGGTACCTTCACATACATGCAACTCACCCATACTGTGGGCACTGATGCACCCCCATACCATCACAGATGCTGGCTTTTGCACCTTTTGCTGATAACAATCAGGATGGTTGTTTTTATCTTTGGCACGGAAAACTTGACACCCATTTTTTCCGAAAACTAGCTGAAATGTGGACTCATCTGACCACAGCACACGATTCCACAGTCTTTCGGTCCATCTGAGATGAGCTCGGGCCCAGAGAACTTGCTGGCATTTCTGCATAGAGTTAATGTATGGCTTCCTTCTTGCGTAATATAGTTTCAAGTTGCATTTCGGGATGCAGCGACGGACTGTGTTAAGTGACAATGGTTTTCCGAAGTACTCCCGAGCCCAGGTGACTATAATTATCACAGCAGCATGACGGTTTCTTAGGCAGTGCCGCCTGAGGGCTTGAAGATCATGCGCATTCAACAGTGATTTCCGACCTTGCCCTTTACGCACTGAGATGTCTCTGAATTCTCTGAATCTTTTCACAATATTATGTACTGTTAATGTTGAAAGATCTAAATTCTCTGCAATCTTGCGTTGGGAGATGTTCCTTTTGAACTAACAATTCTCTCACGAATTTTGGCACAAAGGAGTGAGCCATGACCCATCCTTGCTTGCAAAGACTGAGCCTTTGATGGGCGCTACTTTTATACCCAGTCATGATACCTCACCTGCTACCAATTAGCCTGCTTAATGTGGAGTCTTCCAAACCGGTGTTACCTGAATATTCTGTGCACTTTTCAATCTTATTTTAACTCTGTCCCAACTTTTGCTGAGTGTGTTGCAGCTATCAAATTCTAAATTTGTGTGTATTTACAAAATACACAAAGTTGATCAGTAAAACTATTGAAAATCTTTTCTTTGTACTTGTGTCAGTTAAATAAAGGTTCACGTGAATTAACATATCACAGATTTTTGTTTTTATTGCATTTTGGAAAATATCCCAACTTTTCTGGAAATAGGGTTTGTATATAGCTAGGGTACCTAAGACTTGTGCACAATACTATAGTACTGTTACAAATTGCACTGTACAGCTGCCACAAAAAAAATCATGACATATGTGAATGATGAGAAGCCTGATCCTGATGTGGGTCTGTATTGAGGACTGAGAGTTAGGAGGGGGCAGGGAGAGGGGAATCATGGTTGAGAAAAGTGGAAGGGAGTGTGGAGGGAGTGGGAAACTCCAGAGAGACATTCTGTAGTGATCAATAAACCAATTGCTTGGAATCAAATTACCTTGCCTTGTGTCTCGGGGCTGGATGTCTCTGCACCTGTGCCACCCACTCTCTGACCTTGGCACTCCTTCTTGGCCACCTGTCCCCCAACCTCCCTACGGCACTCCACCCTCGCTGTTCTCAAAATCCTTTGCTCCCACCAAATTTACAAGCTCGCTGTCTTCTCCACTTTTACAGACACAGTACTGTGTATAAGTCATAGGCACTCTACCTATATATATGTTCCTAACACTCTTGAGTAGTTCAGTACAGTTGTTTGAAGATAGTATTTTTTGAGATACAATTACAAAATATTGCCACTGAGAGCTCAGTGTAGATCACTACATAGTGAGGAGAAAAAAAAAGTGCAAATTTGGAACTGGTCTTCAGGAAAACGCAAGGAATTTCAAGTCATGGTAACAGCTGGTTTTAACTATTCTAATATACTGGGCAGGGCAGAGGAAGAATTTCAGAAATGTGTACAAGGGAACTCAATTGATTAGTATAGTTGCAGCCAACAGGAATCAGATTCAGACCTGATCCTGTTCAGTGGAAAACAAGTAATTAAAAACACAACACATCATTCACTGAAACTTCTGCCATCCCCAAAGGGACCCTATGACCAAACTGATGCACCATCAATAAGTCTTGGAGACGTGAGGCGAGATATGGGCTTTTATTGGCTGGAAGAAAGAACAAGCAGCAATTGACCACCACACTGCATCCTGGAGACTGAGGCCAGGGGGGAGTCCCCTATCGCCTTTATACCGGGGTCTGTGGGAGGAGCCACAGGAGCAGTCAGCCGGTGGGGGGGGTGGGGGGGGGCATGTCCAGACAGGTATATGTAATTCCCCACACAAACCTATCTTTATCTCACCCCTACTCTCCCCTTTCCATCAATCCCTCCCAACTAATCTCCACCCCATCCCCGGCACTTACCCCTGCAAGTGGCCAAAGTGCTGCACCTTGCCCATTCACCCCCCCCCTCCCCCGCCTTGATTCAATGCCCCTAAACAGACCTTCCTGGTGAGGCAACACTTCACCTGCAAGCCGGCTGGAGTCGACTATGGTACTCTGTGCTCCTGATGCCACTCTCTCTACGTTGGGGAGACCCTTTGGAAATTGAGCACCTGCATTCCATCCACCAAACGTGTAACTTCCTGCTGGCCAAATGTTTTAATTCTGATTCCCATTCCCTTTTGAACATGTCAGTCCATGGCCTCCTTTTGTGCCTTGATGAGGCCACCCTCAGGGTGGAGGAGCAACACCTTATATTCCATCTGGGTAGCCTCCAACATAATGGCATGAATATTGATTTCTTCTTCCTGTAAAAACTAGTCCCCTCCCCTGTTCTTCTAATCTGGCCTCCTACCTTTTCTCAACTGACTATCACTTCCATCCGGTGCCCTTCCACCTTCCCTTTCTCTTAAGGTCCATTCTCCTTTCCGATCAGATTCTTTCCACTCCAGCCCATTACCTTTCCCACCCATCTGGCTTCACCTTTCGCTTTCTAGCTCCTTCCCCTCCCCCAATCTTTTTATTCTGGCATCTTCCCCTTCCTTTCCAGTTCTAAAGAAGGGTCTCGGCCTGAAACATCGACAGTTTTTTTTTTCATTTCCATGGATGCTGCCTGACCTGCTGAGTTCGTCCTGCATTTTGCATCTGTTCTTTGGATTTCCAGCATCTGCAGAACCTCTCGTGTTTAAGTAAAAGTAATTATCATATTCAGTTACAAGAGGCTGCAGATGCTGGAATCTAGAGCAAAAGAGAAACAGACTGCTAGTGGAAATTAGAAAGGCAACTTTTGTAGGGGGGCTAGGAATGATCAACTTTTTAGGTTAAGACCCTGCATCAGGTCCTCAATCCATTTTCAATTCCATTCCCCCCACAGATGTTGCTTGATCAGTTTAGTTTCTCAAGCAACTTGACATTTCAATCATGAATTTAATGAGTGTGGTGTAGCTATGGAAAAGCTAAATGTGAAATATTCAACTGGAGGAGAACTAGCTTCACTGCTCTGCAAAGTCATCTGGACTGGAATCAAATAGTTTTGTGGTTAACGTATCACTTTATGGCACCAGCAAGAGTGATCAGGGTACAATTCTCACCACTGTCTGCACGGAATTGGAACATTCCCTCTGTAACCATATGTGTTTCCTCCAGATGCTTCAGTTCGCTCACACATCCCAAAGGAGTACAGGTTAAGGGTACTAAGTGGTGAATATGTTATGCTGGCACCAGAGCCATGACAACACTTGCAGACTACCTCGGTATAATCCTTAGAATGTGCTGGCTGATGCCACAAGCAACATATTTCACTGACTGTTTTAATGTTTCAATGTATACGGGACCAATAAAGCTAAAACAAATCTTTATCTTTATGTAAAAAAAAGCAAAACTTTATCAGTTCACTTGTGTGATCCTTCTGCATCAATAGTGTGAGCACAGTAAGACAGACAGACAGACAGACATACTTTATTGATCCCGAGGGAAACTGGAAATTGGAAAGGGAGGGAAAGTGATGGCTGGTTTAAAGAATTCCACTATTTAAGAAGGGTGGGAAGCAACAGAAAGGAAACTATAAATCTGTCGTTTGCCTGACATCAGTGGTTGGGAAGTTGTCAGAATCGATTGTTAGGGATGAGATTACTAAGTACCTGGAGGCACCTGACAAGATGGGCCAAAGCCAGCCTGGTTTCGTGAAAGGAAAATCCTGCCTGACAAACCTACTGCAATTCTTTGAGGAAATTACAAGCAGGGTAGACAAAGGAGATGCAGTAGACATGATGAACTTGGATCTTCAGAAGGCCTTTGACAAGGTGCTGCACATGAGGCTGCTTAGCAAGATAAGATGGAATTACAGGAAAGTTACTAGCATGGGTGGAGCATTGGCTGGTCAGCAGAAAACAGAGTGGGAATAAAGGGATCCTATTCTGGCTGGCTGCTGGTTACCAGTGGAGTTCCACAGGGACCACGACTTTTTACGATGTATGTCAATGATTTGGACTACGGTATTAATGGATTTGTGACTAAATTTGCCGATGATACAAAGATAGATGGAGGAGCGGGTAGTGTTGAGGATACAGAGAGCCTGCAGAGAAATTTAGATAGTTCAGCAGAACGGGCAAAAAAGTGGCAAATAAAATACAGTGTTGGAAAGTCTATGGTCATGCACTTTGGTGGAAGAAATAAACAGGCAGACTATTATTTAGATGGAGAGAGAAGTCAAAATGTAGAGATGCAAAGGGACTTGGGAGTCCTTGTACATGATACCCTAAAGGTTAACCTCCAGGTTGAGTTGGTTGTGAAGAAGGCGAATGCAATGTTGGTATTCATTTCTAGATGTAGAGAATATAAGAGCAGGGATGTGATGTTGAGACTCTATGAGGCACTTGTGAGACCACACAACGTATTGTATGAAGTTTTGGGCTCCTCATTTTAGAAAGGATATACTGACCTTGGAGAGAGTTCAGAAAAGATTCATGAGAATGATTCCAGGAATGAAAGGGTTACTGTATGAAGAACGTCTGGCAGCTCTTGGGCTGTATTCCCTGGAGTTCAGGAAAATGAGGACGGATCTCATAGAAACATTCCAAATGTTAAAAGGTTTGAAAAGATTAGATATGGCAAAGTTATTTCCCATTGAAGGGGATTCTAGAACAAGAGGGCACAACTTCAGGATTGAAGGACGTCCTTTTAGAACTGAGATGTGGAGAAATTACTTTAGTCAGTGTGTGGTAAATCTGTGGAATTTGTTGCCACAAGCGACTGTGGAGACCAAGTCATTGAGTGTATTTAAGGCAGAGATAGATAGGTTCCTGATTAGCCAGGGCATCAAAGGAAATGGGGCGAAATCAGGAGAGTGGGGATTACTGGAAGAATTGGACTAGCCCATGATTGATTGGCGGAGCTGATTCGATGGGCTGAATGGCCTACTTCTGTTCCTATATCTTATGGCCTTGTTGCATCATGGTCTGAGCCCATAATCTTCTACTATTTCTAATATTGCTTACAGATTTTGGAGATGTTTCTTGTCATCCTCACTGGAAACAAGGATATCATCCAGGTAACACTGAATGCCTGGGCAGCCTTGCAACATCTGGTCCATAGCTTTCTGCCAGAGTGTAGCTGCAGATCAAAGAGTAAGCTTATTACAGCAATAAAGTTCTTTATGATTATTTATGGTAAGAAACACATTTATCTCTTCTTCCATCTCTGTCTGCAGATAGGCAACATTGCTGAAGTGTTTCCCACAGAAAGATTTGCAAGTGTATCCTCTAAGCTAAGCAGAGTATATTGATCTACTTTCAGTACTGGGTTGATGGTGACCTTATAATCACCTCAAATCCTGAAAGATCAATTCTTCTTGGCCACTGGGACCACTGGTATTTCTCATGGATTACAGTCAACTTTGAAAAAAATTACTTCACCCTCCATGTGAGCTTGTTCACTGGCTGCATTATCATAGATGGCATAAGGAATCAAACGGGCTTTTATAAAAGTTGTGTCTGGCATTTTCAGCTAACACTATTTTACCATTGATATGTTTGAGTTTTCCAATGCTATCCATGAACACTGCTGTGGCATCATCCAGTACCTTTCTTAATTTGAATTCAGTTGACTCTATTGCAAGGGATGTGGCATACAAATGGTGGGTGGATCTCCAATTCAGTTGCAGTTGTCCCAGCCAATCACAGCCCCCTCAAAGCTGGCACTCCTATTTTTACCACACACAAGCCCAGTGTTGCTTATTGTTCATTGTATTTCACTGTTATGAAGGTCATTCCCACAGGAGTTGTCTTTTCTCAAATATGTTTTTATTTGGATATCTGCAGGCTTCAGTTCAGTGTTTGAGATGTTGTTTGAACTTATTTTGTGGAACGACTGAATGAAACAAGCCAGTGTTGAATTCTATTTTAATCAATTTTCAGCCTGCTTCTGATGGAAGCCATTTTGCTTGCCTTTTGTTAGTTTTCACATGGTAAATATCAAGGCTACCCAGTCCTGTGCAATTCTCATAAGTTCATCTAAGTATTCCACAAACTAAACCATCTCTCTGTTCATCAATAAGCCCATCACTGAAATGATAACGCTCAGGCTATTTCTTCAAAGCAGCCACATACGCTGAAATTGACTCCCCTACCTTCTGATTCTGCTTATGAAATCTAATGCATCCTGTAGTCAACAATGGTTTTGGTTCTAAATGTTCCTGCAATACATTCATAATATCAGCAAAGCTCATTTCATTGGGTTTGGATGGAGCAATTAAACTTCTAAGCAAACTGTATGCTTTTCCACCTATTGCACTCAATAACACTGACACGGACTTCCCATTGGTTATTTCATTTGCTTCAAAATACTGCTCAATTTGTTCAGATTACATCATCCAGTTATCTGTTGTGCAATCAAACGCTTCTATCTTTGCAATGTAGCCAGTCATTTCTGCTTATATTTTTATTTATTTATTATTATTATCACCTGGTGCTCGCTGCTTATGAAACCATGACCATACTTGTTGCGTGTTAATTTTGTCCATTTCCTGTCTATCTTTTTAACTCGAACACCTCCTTCCCCTTCTGAAGACAAATGTGCTGTGTGTCAGCAGGTCGGTAGTTACAATAAAGAACACTAATCTGTGTACTGCTGACAAAAAAAATCTGATAATGATGAGAGATACACAGGACTGGTTAGCCAAGAAACCAGTAAAATGGCTTCCACCAGAAGATCAACAGCAAATTAACTAAAATGGAATTGGACACTGTATTGCCTGTTTCAGTCACTCCACAAATGAATTTGAATGGCATTTCAAAGATACTGAACTGAAGCCTGCAGATATTCAACAAAGAACATATACTGAAGAACAGATTACTCCTGTGGGAAAGACATTCATAACAGTGAAATATAACAATATTATATTATGTTATAACTATATAATATAACTAAAAAGCCACATTGGGTTTATATGTGGTAAAATAGGAAGGCCTGCATTGATAGGTTGAGATAACTACAACTTGATTGGAAATCCATCCACTATTTGCATGCCACAGCCCCTGCAATAGAGTCAATCGAAAGTAAATTAAGAAAGGCACTTGATAATGCCACAGTATAATGTTCAAAGATGGCTTTGGAAAACTCAAACAGATCACAGGTATTAACAGTGTAAAGTGAAAATGCCATGCCCATTGGGTTTGTTATACCATCTGAAATGAAGTAGCCAGTGAGCTAGATCGCATGGAGTTTGAAGGAATTCTTTCCACAGTTGAATGGAGCCCATGGGCAATGCTAGTGGTCTCAGTGACCAAGAAGAATAGGTCTGTCAGGTTATATGGTCATTTAAGGTCACCATCAACCCAGTACTGAATGTAGATCAATACCCTCTATCCATGATAGAGGTGATCTTTGCAAACTGTTCTTCAGCAAAGTGGACTTTGCAGATGCCTACCTACAGATGGAGATGGAAGAAGATTCCAAAGTGATTCTCACCATAAATACTCACAAAGGGCTTTATCACTGTAAATTATGCTGTAATTCTTGGAGCAGTACCAGCACCTGCACTGTGGCAGAAAGCTATGGACCAGGTGCTGCAAGGCTACCAGGCACTCACTGTTAGCTGGATGATACCCTTGTTTCCAGTGAGGGTGACAAGAAACATCTTCAAAATCTGAAAGCAGTGTTAAAAAGATTAGAAGATTATGAGCTTTGAGCATGACAAGGCAAGGGTGAATTCTTTAATCCAAACATCACTTACTGTGGTTACACCATTGATATACAAGAATTACACAAGTGCGCTGAGAAAATTCAAGCAGTGGTGGATACTCCAAGGCCAAAGGACATGTGATAGTTGTGGTTTTTTTTAAAGGATTTGTCAATTATTTTAACGGGTTCCTGGAAAACCTGGTTACTGTGCTCCACCTGTTGAACTCATTTCTTCAGATTGAAATGAAATGGCAATGAGCAAAGCAATGTGAAATGGCACTCCAAAAGGTACAGCATATGGTGATGTCAGAAACTGTACTCATACATTATGGTCCACATCATTCAGTGGAGTTTGCCCATGACACCCTGCCTTATGGAGTAGGTGCAGTCATGTCACCCGTTATGAGTGATGAAAGTGATGGCCTTTGCATCAAGTTTCCCTACTGCTGCAGAGAAAAACTGTACACAGATTGACAGAGAGGTCTTGAGTGTGCATGGGAGAGAGTTTACCCTCATTAATGTTGATCGACCACTAGCGTCAATTTCCAATCCACCGAAGGGTGTTCCGCTAACCCTAGCAGCACGAAAGCAGAGATGCGCTCTAGTTCTTGGAGGACACAATTAGAAGATTGAATTCAAGAGGTCAGCTAATCATGGAAATGCTGATGGATTGTCCTGTTTATCTTTGGAAAAGGAAATACCTGAAAAATTTAATGAAGCAGACATTCCTCTTGACATATTCTCCCTAATGCAAATCGGAAGTCTCCTTAGTGCAGCAGAGATTGGGATTGAGAATGTTGTACCATCCAAGCTGAGGAAGAAAGTGTTGGAGCAGCTACATGCCAGTCATCTGGGCATGGTCCAAATGAAAGCATTGGTTCAAAGCTTTGTCTGATGGCCTGCCTTAGATCAGCAGCAGATTGAGCAGCTTGCCATGCTCTGTTCGGGATGGCAGCATGTTCGTTCTGTTCCTGAGTCATCCCTCGCACTCACGCTTGGATCTGCTCAAACCCAGTCACAGAAGGACTATGCAGGAGAAGCAGCTGAGACAAACTGACGGCTCCTCAAACAAGCAAGCTTGATGTTTCACTCCTGGAGAAGCAAGGGACTACAGAAGTGAATAAAATTGGGTACTTGGAAAGATTAAGGACAGAATTAGACCACTATCCTACACAGTAAGGATTGTGTGTGATGTCAGCTGGAAAAGGTACATCGATCAATTGAGGAGAGCAGAGTCAACTGTTGAAGAAGGAAGGTGTCCAGAGCTGTCAGAACCACTTCCTGCAGACCCAGAAAAAACTCCTACAACCACCATGGATGAGGCCCCAGAGTCTAAGATTGTTGCACAGCCACAAGTCACTGCTGTGAGGCCAAGTGACCCCCTTGTCAGCAAAGCTGTTATCCCATAACAGTAAGAAATTCTCCACTACAATTAAATCTTTAGGTCTAATGGGACCATTTAAAATCTACTATGCTGTGGTTGTCTATATAGTGCCTTATATAGTATACTATATACATACACATATACATATATATTATATGTGTATATAAGATGACTAGAGAGCAATATGTTACATATTTGAGTTGAGATGCATTCTATATTGAGTTGGAGTTTATAGCTATGCAGGGAGGAGTGCATTTAATATCTTAGTAATATTGTAAATATATTGTTTGATTAAGCATTCTTTGTTCTTTACATAATTCATTATTGGTTATATGTAAAAGTATGCAAATGGTATACGTCATAATGCCGCCATGTCATATATGAGCACCTCACTAAAAGAAACTAAGTACACGTGCATTCTGGCTCCCATGCATTTCTTTCAATTAGTTTTTGGAGTTACAAACCATGACATCTGCCACTGTAGATATGTAATTCAAAAGAAGCACTGTCAGCCCGAAATACTGAAGTAAACAACGTCATTTTAGCTATTGAAATTGCATTGGTTCATTTACTGTTACTTTTGATCCTGAGGTTATATAACAATGGTGTACATTGCGTTTGAGAAACTCTATCAAGAGAGTCTCCAGAAGAATGTCTGCTTGTCATGATGAATAAAGACCTCTCTATCACCAGCTTCAGTGTCTCACCAGAGACTCAGATCACAGTTACAACAAATGGGGCTAACTGGATGAATCCAAAGGGTCATTCAGACTGAAAGGCCTTTATCTGAATCTATGACTCATATTAAGTGTGGACTACTATTTTGAGAATCTTAAGAGACTACTTAATTCCTGGTAAACAGTCATTGTGCACTCAATATCCAGCCATTTGGTGACTCCCTCGAGTCTGTACTTGCCAAGGCAAGAAAATAAAAAAGGGAGGAAGGGTCTCAGCATAAAATAATTTATTTTCTGATCACAGGAATCAAAATCAGGGAATCAGGTTAATTATCATCGGCATGTGTCGTGATAGCTTCTATTTTTTAAAAACTGCTGTCTTTGAATTTGTAATCTAAAATTAATTATGTTCTACATTACCTTTAATGAAGATAACAAAATGAAGCAGGCATGGGCTTATAAATAGGGAGTTAGAAAACACTCACAAAATGTTAAATATGCACCAGAGCCCCAAATGCTTCTTTTTATATCAGTTAATTCTACACCATGTGTATATGTTTGCAGTGGAGATAGTGGGATGAAGGCCATTTTATCTCCGTTGCTAAAAATTATTGGCAGGAAAGATTCCAAACCAGTGCCAGGCACACATAATCTGGGCTGGACTCACATTCTAATCTTGTGCGGGTCCACCATAGTGTGTCTCGGACAAGATATATAATCACTGCTCTTCCAGGCTGTATCACGTTGTCAACCCCAGCTGCTCAGGCCACAGTTCGTTTCACTAGCTTCCTAAATGTGGAAAGCTTTTCCAAACAAAATCAAGAGTGTGTTTATACTCATCGGGTTCAGGAGTAGCCCATAACCGAATCAAAAAGAAAGAAAGATTAGTTCTATTTGTCAAATGGACATCAAAATGTCAAAACACATAGTGAAAAGTGTTGTTTGCGTCAATGACCAATACAGTCCGAGAATGAACTGGGCACCTGCAAGTGTCTCTGTGCCTCTGGCGTCAGCATAGCATGTGCATAACTCACTAACCCTAACCGAACACCTTTGAAATATGGGAGGACGCAAGGGAAACCCATGCAGCCTCAAGGAGAACGTACAAACTCTTTACAGGCAGCAGCGGAAATTGAGCCCTGACCGCTGGCACTGTCTGCTAGCCAGCACGTTACACAGTCCTCTTTCCATAGTTTCACAAAACTTTGACCCCAACTTCCTCTTTCAAGATGATACTTCAAATTCCTGTTCAGTTGCCATCATCATTTCAACCATACCATTGCCATCGTGCACACTGCCATTTTAGGTTCTGTACACCATGGCCATCACAGACGTTGCCATCTGATGCCCTATCCCACTCTCATAATTCATGTTGGCATATCAAAGTCCTTGCATAACCATGAATTATTAATATTATGTTAATATTGGCTGACTTTGGATCTGTTTGAAACTTTGTTTTAAAAATGGACTCTCCATCAAGACTAAAGGCCACAACTGCCAAGTCTGTTCCCCTGGGAAACTATCCTTGCAACCTTCCTGGTTTCCTGCCCAGTACAAAGTCCAGTTCCTGGTGATGGGCTCTGGACCACTGTTGAAAGTAAATAATAATACAGCCAGGACATTCTGAACATTCAGAACAAAAGACTGGCAGCCCTGAAGGGCATCAGGACATTATCAGATCTATCAGAGGTAGTGGAGAAAGGTGATTGCTAGGGGTTAAATTGGTAGTGCATTCAGCAGGTTATTTTGCATGACATTTTCACAAGACTAGCGCAAGAGAATCATAGAGTAATATACTAAGAGGACAGGCCCTATGGCTCAACCATGGGGCCTACCAAGCCGGTCCCACTCATATCCTCTAAACCCATCCGATCCATGTACTTATCCAAATGTTTTTCACATTTTGTTATTGTACCTGCCTCAACCACTTTTCCTCCCAGCTAATTCCAAGATCGTCTCACCTTCTGGCAGAGGAAGTTTCCCCACATGTCTCTTAAACATTTTACCTCTCACAAACAGCCCTTCCAGCTGAGGCAACACTTCACCTCCGAGTCTGTTGGGGTCATATACTGTGTCCGGTGCTCCCGGTGTATCCTCCTGTATATCGGTGAGACCCGACGTAGATTGGGAGACCATTTCACTGAGCATCTACGCTCCGCCACCAAAGAAAGCGGAAACTCCCAGTGTTGGAGGAACAACACCTTATATTCCGTCTGGGTAGCCCCCAACCTGATGGCATGAATATTGATTTCTCGAACTTCTGGTAATGCCCCCTCCCCGCCACCATTCCCCATCCCCTTTTGCCTCTCTCACTTTATCAAATTGCCCGCCATTGCCTCCCTCTGGTGTTCCCCCCCACCCCTTTTCTTCCTTCCATGGCCTTCTGTCCTCTTCTATCAGACTCCCCTTTCTCCAGCTCTGTATCTCTTTCACCAATCAACTTCCCAGCTATTTACTTAATTCCTCCCCCAAGTTTCACCCGCCATCTTGTGTTTCTCGCTCCCTACCCCCCACAACCCTTTTAAATTTACTTCTCAGCTTTCTTTTCTCCAGTCTTGCCTAAGGGTCTCGGCCCAAAACATCGACTGTACCCTTTTCCATAGGTGCTGCCTGGCCTGCTGAGTTCCTCCAGCACTGTGTGTGTGTGTGTGCGTGCGTGCGTGCGTGTGTGTGTGTGTGCGTGTGTGTGTGTGTTGCTTGGATTTCCAGCATCTGCAGATTTTCAGTTGTTTGTGATTGGATTACCTCTCAGCTTTAACCACTGGTTTTTAGCTCCCCTTTCCTGGGAGGAAGGCGACACGCATCCACCCTGTCTGTATCCGGAAAGTCACCCCTCAAACTCTTACCTGTCAGGGAATAAAATCCTAGCCTGCCCAGTCTCTCACTGCACCTCAGGCTCTCAAGTCCTGGCGACATCCTTGTGAATCTTCTTTGCACTCTTTCCAGTTTGATGTTTCTCCTATTACAGGGTGATTAAATCTCTACACTGTACTCCAAGTGTGGTCTCCCCAACATCTTGTACAACTGGAACAGAATGCCCCAGTGTGCCCAATGCCCAGACTAAAGAACCAGTGGCACAGAAGTGCTGTCAGTTCTATCCACTGTTCCTCACCTTCCTTTCGCTGCCTGCTTTCTTGAAGCTTGGAAAACTAGTCTGACTATGACTTACTATGAAGTTTAAAGCACACAGCTTCACTGAGATATTTCAACCTTTCTTCTGGGAAATAGGCTGGTCACCTGCTCCCTGTTTGCAGACAGTTTTAGACAAAAGAAGTTTGCAGTTACAATTCTCTTTACACTTTTTTACACCTATTGCAACAACCAATCACATGCTGGCTTCTCGCCTTTGTGGATTCTGACTGGAACCTCATGGAGCAGGATAAAAAGCAAGGTCCCCTGTAAAAAATAATGTTGCAGGATTAGACCCAGCCTTTTCTCTTCATGAATAGTCTGAGTATTCAATAGGCTTCAGAAGGTAGATTTAATGTCAGAGGAACGTATACAATATACATCTTGAAATTCTTTTTCTTCACAAACATCCATGAAAACAGAGGAGAGTCCCAAAGAATGAATGACAGGTAAATATTAGAACCCCAAAGCCCCTCCCCAGCTCCCCCCTCCCAGGCACAAGCAGCAGCAAAGCAATGACCCACCCCACCAGCAAAAGAGCATCAGCGAACCCCCACCAAGCACTCAAGCATGCAGCAAATCATCAACAAAGACACAGACTTGCAATACTCCAAAGACTACTTGTTCACACAGTAAGTCAACATACCACAGGCTCTCTCCCTCCCTAATAAGAGAAAAAGAGGTGCCCCTGTTTCACAGCGAGAGGGGAGACATAACAAAGCAACTCGCTGATTTATGGTGTTAAAAGTGTGTTGTGTTGCTTTTTCTGAGCTCTGTGCCCAAAGAACTAGGGTCTCTGGGCACACAGCCAGCAGCCAGCTGCTTACAATCTTCTGTCTGCCATGACGCATCAGACGGCAGCACTGGCCCTCAATCCGCCTGCCTCCAGAGCCACCAAAATCCGGCACCCGGAAGGCACGCTAGTCTTCCAGGCCACGTCCTTATTATATCGAAAAGCAGGCAGTCACGAGGCCCTGAGAGTGGGTCCCATTCCCGCAAAGAACCCAAGTCAGCGTGTAACTCCAGGTCAGTGTCTTCAAAATAACCTTGACAGGGGATAATATCAGATATCAGATATCACAGGTAGAAATAGAGCTGTTTCCAATGATGCAAGCAAAGGAGTCACCATTAGGCGCCATCATCCTCCTAAGTTCCGCCTCATTTAGGCATGTATTGTGAGCTGTTGTCATCCACAATTTGTTCAAGTAAAGCATTTCTGGAGAAGATAGTCCACAGAGCAAAAACAGTCTTTTCTGAGGTGGTTGACTTTATCGGTAAGACCTCAGGCCACTTCCAATGAGCATCCACAGCAATCAGAAACATGGAGCAAAGTGAAAATGCACTCTTTGCCATGATGAAGATGGCCACTCCCACAGGTGTAACGGTAACTGTGGGGGTACATTTTGAACTTCGTGGAATCCTGAGCGGCTTTTGGTCAGGTCTCCGATCTGTTTATCTATTCCCAGCCACCACACGTATCTCTGTGTGAAACTCTTCATCTCAACTGCACCCAGGTGTCCTTCGTGCAGGTTCTCTGGTGCGCAGTTTAGAGGGAACCACAGCACAAGATCCACACATCAGGGTTCTTTGACATACAGACAGTTGGTCTCACGTCACTGAAAACAGGGTTACAATGAGTTGGTCATCCTTGCATGGTGACGTCATGGACTCTTGACAATGTCGAGTCATTTCTCCTATATTCCAGAATTTGTTTCCAGCAACTGGTCCACCCATGTGGTGTGGAACACCTCTGCTGGGTCGCAGAATGAAGCCTTTTCTTCTTCAGTTGCCACAGTGGAACGCGTGACAAGCCATCAGCGTTGCTGTGTTGTTTGGTACTCTTAAACTCTATGTCGTAAGAGCGGGCTCCGAGTAGCTGGCAGCAACCGGGATGCCTTTCCTGGGACCGAAGACGGACACAAGGGGCTGACCACCAGAATAAAATTTTGTTCATAAAGATAGTGGTGGAACTTCTTTATTCCCCATACTAGCCAAAGTAGTCTAAGGCAGCCTTCACCCTGCCTTGTGTAGCTGGAATCTGGACTTCCAGTCAGATCGCCGGAAGGTAGTAAGAGTAGGCTCCCTCATCTCTGCCCCTCTGCCCCTCAACACAGGTGCCCCACAGGTCTGTGTCCTATGCCCCCTCCTTTACTATCTGTATACCCATGACCAATATTCCCTCTAGATTTTTAGTAGTCAGTGTACATAAAAACCTTATGTTGTGCAATTTTTTTCCCTGTGACTAAAGTATGTACGCACTGAATGCACACATGGTACAGTTCATGTAGGTTTACAAACTATTTGACAAAAAACTGCATAAACTAACAACAAAATAACATACATATTTAAGTCTCTCAGTTATTTTTTTCTCTCTCCTGTCTTTGGCATTTACCCATTCTTTGTAAACTCTATCTAGATTAATAGAACTTCCATCCAATTGATAGCTTTTGATTCTCATTTACATATCCATATGACATTCATCTAAACGGTTTCTCAGCTTGTTTTTGAGTTGATTCATTAGGTTAAAATCTCGCTCACAATCCACACTAGACACAAGAAAGGTTCCCCTGATATCCACCAACTGTGCAAGGTCGCAAAACTGTTCACTTCGAAGTACAAATGCCACCATTTGAGCAAAGTTTGAAATCAGTTTGGATTTAATTTTTTCTTGCACGGAAAATTTGAAATCATTAAACTGTCTAACTACTGCAGCATTTTCAGCTGGACAATCATGATATTTTAGACATAAGGCATTAACTTGTTCATCGCCAAATGTGAAGTCACAATCTGCATTGGGGAGAAATCAAAAGCAAACCATTCTTGTACCTCATCTTCAGGAAATCTTCGAAATGAACACAATTTATAAAAGACTTCAGCAAACTTGTATCTACTGAGATGACTTCTTCACATTGTTGGCTTAGCATAACTTTAACTTTGTCACTCCACGAAACATTGTCTCCCAGATACTGCTTTCTTACCTTGTTAATTTTGCCTCGTGCAAAATGAAGTGAATCAGTCGGTGTCAGGCCACTCTTTTGCAGAATCTTGCACAGTGCAGCCAGTTCATCAAAGACATCTCTTAAAACCTGTAAAGCTATTTCAAAGTGATGTTCATCAAAGGCATGACATAAAACCTGTAAAGTTCTTTTTGCGCTTCACGCCCTTCGCTTCTGTGAATAGTGAATCAATATTTTCAATAAAAACTTAGAAAGCTATCTACAGATTTTGATACAGATCTTTGTAAACTTTACAATATGAACACTGTCCGCCAAAGATGGCCGCCGCTGTGATGCAGCTGTACAAACTGGAACGGGAAAAGTGAATGACGTAAATTAGTGACGTGCATTGTGGTATTTGAAAAACCAACTACTGTAACTAGTTAACAGAAACAGTTAGCTAAAATATTATTTTTAATAAGTATAATTATTAATTACTACATTATTTTAGGTAACTAACCTTTTGTGCGCACATTAATTTCCTTTGTGCGCTGGTTGGAAAACACATGTGCATGCGCACACACACAGAGCTTAGAGGGAACATAGTCCATGACTGTGTCACCACCCATAGCTCCAATCTGCTAATTAAGTTTGCTGACAACAGTACATTGACTGGCCTCATCTCAAATAGTAATGAGGCAGCCTACGAAGAAGTCATCACCTTGACTCAGCGATGTCAAGAAAACAACCTCTCCCTCAATGTCGCAAAAACAAAGGAGCAGGTTGTGGATTACAGGAGGAATGGAGACAGGCTAACTCCTATTGACATCAATGGATCTGGGGTTGAGAGGGTGAACAGCTTTAAGTTCCTTGGCACACACATCACCGAGGATCTCACATGGTCTGTACATACTGGCTGTGTGGTGAAGAAGCACAACAGCACCTCTTTCACCTCAGATGGTTGAGGAAGTTTGGTATGGGCCCCCAAATCCTAAGAAATTTCTATAGGGGCACAATTGAGAGCATCCTGACTGGCTGCATCACTGCCTGGTATGGGAACTGTACTTCCCTCAATCACAGGACTCTGCAGAAAGTGATGTGGACAGCCCAATGCATCTGGAGATGTGAACTTCCCACTACTCCAGACATTTACAAAGACAGGTGTGTAAAAAGGGCCTGAAGGATCATTGGGGACTCGAGTCACCCCAACCACAAACTATTACAGCTGCTATCATCTGGGAAATGGTACCGCAGCATAAAATTCAGGACCAACAGGCTCCAGGACAGCTTCTTCCACCAGGCCATCAGACTGAGTAATTCATGCTGATACAATTGTATTTGTATGTCATATTGACTGTCCTGTTGTATATGCTATTTATTGTAAATTACTATAAATTGTACTTTGCACATTTAGACAGAGATGTATCATAAAGATTTTTACTCATGTATATGAAGGATGTAAGTAATAAAGTCAATTCAATTCAATTCAATTCAAGGTCATCTCGGATGATCTGTGCGTAGTTGCATTTTGTGCTCGTCAGTGATCTTGAAGCAAATACAATCAGACGTTCAGATCAATATTTCACAGTGTGTGACAAAATGGCACCAATGCCATAAAGGGTTGCATCACATACCAGCCTGATGGGCAGAGATTGGTCACGATGGATGAGCAGTTCATCTGATGTGATTAGTCTCTTTGTTTCCTTGAATGCCCTTTCACATCATTCTGACCATTCCCACTTTGGTCCTGTCCATAACAGTGGGCTCAATGGATGCAGCACTGTAGCAATGTTTGGGAGAAACCAGTGGTAGTAATTTACAAGGCCCAAGTATGACCTGAGTTGTGGCACTTTCTCCAGTTAGGGTGCCTGTAGCACTGCTTCAATCTTCTCTTGTGATTTATGTAAGCCATGCTTGTCAGCAACAAGTCCACAATTCGAGATTTCATTCTTGAAAAACTCACATTTCTCTCTCTTTGAATGTAGACCATACTCACTCACCCTGGTAAGCACTTTACCAAGATTCTGGAGATGCTCTTCATTATTTTTGCTTGTCACAATGATGTCATCAAAGTATCATTGTGTTCCTGGGTTGTCTGGGGGTACTTGGTCCATTGCTCTTGGCCTTCTTGCTGGAGCTGGTACAATGCCAAAGCCGAGACAATTGTACTGGAACAGTTCCTTCTGAGTGTTGATTGTGAAGAACTTTCTGCTTGACTGCTCAGGCTCCATTTGCAGACAAGCTTGTGACAAGTCAATCTTTGAAAACCTCTCCCTGCCTGCCAAAAATCCAAAAAAGTCTTTGTTTTGTGTCAGGGAATACTGCACAGTATGCAGCACAGGGATGATGCTCACTTTGAAGTCCCCACATAAGCAAACAGTTCCAGCCTTTACTTTCCTGATCACCAGGACAATGGGCATGGCCCAACCACTCCACTCAAACTTGAAGAGAATACCAGATGCCTCCAACCTCTAAAGTTCAGTCTCCATTTTAGGATGTAATGCATAAGGCACAGGACGTGCTTAATGGGATCTTGGTGTTGCTGCTTCATCCAATTCAATTCTGGCCTTCATGCCTTTCAGTTTATCAATGCTCTTCTCTTTAGCATTAAGCTGCTGTGACAGTCTCTGGTTAGCGCCTGTTGATGATACATTGAGAGTTTTGATTGTGTTGAGCCAGTCTAGTTGGATTTTCTCAAAAATTGCTGGCCCTTCACTTTCCAACACATAAAGCAATAACTGCTGTGTACATCAGATTTAATTTCAGATTGCCTTTGGAAGATGTGTTTTCGCCTGTGTAGGTCTTTAGCATCACTGAGGCCATTTCAAATGGTAGCTTAGGAAACAGTCTGTTATCTGCCTCAGAAATTACAGACAAAGCTGACCCTGCATCCAATTCAATTTTCAGTTTTACACCAGACATCTATTGTGGTCTATTTGACTTTGCAATCTGTTTCAGTAATGCCTTGCAGCTCTAGACATGGCAGTTCATCTTTGTCAGACTGACTTGTATGATTCAGTTTCACTTTCAGTCACTTTATGCATTTGTATCATTCTGTGTTTAAAAGTTTTCACTCATGGATTTTCACTTCAGTTGTGCTTTTCGTCTGTCTTGTACACTCTCCATGTGACCTTGTCTGTGACATTTTCCACAAACTTTTTCTTTGAACCAGCAGTCATTTGCATCATGGGAAGA
Organism: Hypanus sabinus; assembly: GCF_030144855.1. Classification (NCBI taxonomy): domain Eukaryota; kingdom Metazoa; phylum Chordata; class Chondrichthyes; order Myliobatiformes; family Dasyatidae; genus Hypanus; species Hypanus sabinus. The sequence goes on along the minus strand of NC_082733.1, from coordinate 29,619,033 downwards.
TTTAGCACATCGATAACATCTTTGGCATTTTGTTCCATTCAGGAACATTTTGTGCATTTCACATTCTAAACTTCTTTTCTTTAGTTCTGCAGCATCCTTTGCTGCAGTTTGTATAAATCTTGCAATAGTCAATGCCCATTCTAAGGTTAGGCCTCTTTCTGACAATAGCCACATACAAGCCCGTCCCTTAATACTTCAGAAAGTCCATCTCTAAAGTCACAGTTTTGAGAAAGCTTGCGTAGTTCTGCAATGTAATCAGAAATGCTTTCATCCTTTGACTGGTCTACTTTGTGAAACCTAAATCTCTCAGCTATTGCTAGCAGTTTTTGGCTAAAGTAATTTTACAAATTTGCAATAATGCTGTTGAATGTCTTGCTTGCAGGCTTTTCAGGAGTTTTAAAGTTACACAAGCACCCGTACGTTTTAGCATCCATTAAGCTGAGAAGCAGAGAGGCTTTCTTTTCCTCATCCACTTCATTTGTGTTACAATACAGTTCAAACATCTGGATATATTATTCTTAGTCCTCATTAGTACTATCGAATGCGTCAACTTTCCCACTAAAGCTATCATCATTTAATTCTCACTTTAACTTTACTAGTTGTGTGTATCTCCCCGTGTTCTGTGCACTATTACTCAAGCATCCCTTTGCTAGCATCCGTGACAACCTTCTCTGTGCTGATTCACTCTTTCCTCTTGCCATCTCTCTCCCTTCCTCTGAATTCTGTCATTTCATAACTGTCAGTTTAGTTGGTGATATCCACTGACATTCAGGTTTGTACTCATCACCTATTTGTTGTGTCTGTACGATTACATGTCAATTAAATAAAAGCACGCATGCAGAGGTGAGGTTTAACTGGTGTATTCATTTTGCAGAGGGAAAGAACAACTTGGGTAAGTTATCAGTCAATAAGTAGTGCTAGATCCATATGTTACTGAATTGTGGCTGAATGAAGATTATAGCTGGGACCTTAAGGTCCAAAGATACACATTGTATGGAAAGGACAGAAGGGAAGGCAAAGGGGTTTGCATTGCTCTGTTGGTAAAAAAAAATGAAATCACTTCATTAGAAAGAGGTGACATTGTGGATAGAGCTAATGAACTACAAGGGTAAAAAGACTCTAATAGGAATTGTATACAGATCCCCAGACTGCAGTAAGGGTGTGGCCTAAAAATTACAACAGGAGATAGAAAATGCATGCCAAAAGATCAATGTTACAATAGTCATGGGGAACTTCAATATGCAGGTAGATTGAGAAAATAGGGTTGATGCCGGATTCCAGGAGAGGGAATTTCTAAAGTGCCTATGAGATGGCTTTTTAGAGCAGCTCATGGTTGAGCCCACTAAGGGATCAAATTTTCGGGACTGGGTGTTGTGCAATGAAACAGAATTGGTCAAAGAACTTAAGGTAAAAGAACCCTTACGGGAAAGTGATTTTAATACAATCAAATTCACCCTGAAATTTGAGAAGGAAAAGCTAAAGATAGATGTATCATTAGTACAATGGAGTAAAGAGAATTACAGAGGTATGAGAGGGGAGTAGGCCAGAATTGGTTGGAAAAGATCACTGGCAGGGATGACAGCAGAGCAGCAATGGCTGGAATTTCTGGAAGCAATTCTGAAGGCACAGAATATATACATCCCAATGAGAAAGAAGTATTCTAAGGGAAAGGTGACACAACCATGACTAACAAGAGAAGTCCAAGCCAACATAAAAGCCAAAGAGAGGCCATATACTAGAGCAAAAATTAGAGGGAAGTTAGGGGATTGGGAAGCTTTTAAAAATGAACAGAAGGCAACCTAAAAAGTCATTAAGGTAAAGGTGGAATAAGAAAATAAGCTATCCAATCATTTAAAGAAAATAACAGTAGTTTCTTCAGATATATCATGTGTAAAAGAGAGGTGAGAGTAGCTATCAGACTGCTGGAAAACGATGCTGGAGAAGTAGTAATGGGGAACAAGGATATTGCGGATGACCTGAATAAGTATTTTGTCATTCTTCTCTGTGGAAGACACTAGCATTATGGTGGAAGGTCCAACTGTCAGGGGCCATGAAGTGTGTGAAGTTACCAAAATGAGAGAGAAGGTTCTTTGGAAACTGAAAGGTATGAAGGTAGATAAGTCAACTGGACCAGATGGTTTACAACCCAGGGTTCTGAAAGAGGTAGCAGAAGAGATCTTCTGGTTCCGGAAGACTGGAAAATTGCAAATGTCACTCCACTCTTCAAGAAGGATGAGAGGCAGAAGAAATGAAACTATAGGCTAGTTAGTCTGACCTCTGTGGTTGGGAAGATGTTGGAGTCAAATATTAAGGCTGAGGATTTAGGGTACTTGGGAGGCACATAATAAAATAGGCCATAGACATCATGGTTTCCACTCGGGAAGATCTTGCCTGAATAATCTGTTGGAATTCTTTGAAGAAATACAAGTAAGACAGACAAAGGAGAATCGGTTGATGTTGAGTACCTGGATTTTCAGAATACCTTTGACAAGGTGCCGCACATGCTGCTGCTTAACAAGCTATGAGCCCATGCTATTACAGGAAAGATTCTCGCATGGAGAAAACAGTGGCTGATTGCCAGGAGGCATAGAGTGGGGAAAAGAGGGAGTCTTCTCTGGTTGTTTGCCGGTGCCTAGCGGTGTTCCACAGGGGCCTGTGTTGGGACCAATTCTTTATACGTTATATGTCAATGATTTGGATGATGGAGTTGATGGCTTTGTTGCAAAGTTTGCAGACAGTATGAAGATAGGCAGAGAGGCAGGTAGCTTTGAGGAAGTAGAGAGGCTACAGAAGAAATACAGTGTCAGGAAGTGTGTACCCATGCACTCTGGTAGAAGTCAAAGGGTTGACTATTTTCTAAATGGAGAAGAAAATACAAAAAAACTGAGGTGCAAAGGAACTTGGGAGTCCTTGTGTAGGATTCCCGAAAGTTTACTTTACAGGTTGAGTCTGTAGTGAGGAAGGCAAATCCAATGTTAGCATTTACTTCAAGAGGACTAGAATATAAAAGCAAGGACATAATGTTGAGACTTTATAAAGCACTGGTAAGGCTTCACTTGGAGTATTGTGAGCAGTTTTGGGCCCCTTATCTAAGAAAGGATGTGCCGAAACTGGAGAGGGTTCAAAGGAGGTTCACAAAAATGATTCCAGGATTGAATGGCTTGTCATATGAAGGTTCTGAGCCTGTACTCACCAGAATTCAGAAGATTGAGGAGTGACCTCATTGAAAGCAATTGAATGGTGAAAGGTCTTGATAGAATGGATGTGGACAGGATGTTTCCTATGGTGGGAGAGACTAAAACCAGAGGATACAACCTCAGAATACAGCGGTGTCCTTTTAGAATGGAGATGAGGAGGAATTCCTTTAGTCAGAGAGTGGTGAATCTGTGGATTTCTTTGCCACAGGCAGCCATGGAGGCCAAATCAGACAGACAGACAGACAGACATACTTTATTGATCCCGAGGGAAATTGGGTTTTGTTACAGCCGCACCAACCAAGAATAGTGAAGAAATATAGCAATATAAAACCATAAATAATTAAATAATAAGTTAATCATGCCAAGTGGAAATAAGTCCAGGACTAGCCTATTGGCACAGGGTGTCTGACACTCTGAGGGAGGAGTTGTAAAGTTTGATGGCCACAGGTAGGAATGACTTCCTATGATACTCAGTGTTACATCTCGGTGGAATGAGTCTCTGGCTGAATGTACTCCTGTGTCTAACCAGTACATTATGGAGTGGATGGGAGTCTTTATGTATATTTAAGGCAGAGATTGATAGATTCTTGATTGGTCAGGGCATGAAGGGATATTGGAGACACCAGGAGACTAGGACTGAGAGGGAAATGATGAAATAGCAGATTTTGATGGGCTAAATGGCCTAATTCTGGTCCTATGTCTTACGGTCTTATAAAAGACTACCTGGTTTATCTCTATAGCAGATTGGGAGAGGAAGGGTCCTTGGCAGACACATTTCAGCATCATACAGACTTTCATTCCCAACATGACTGTACTTATGACCAATTAGTGGGTCATTTTGAAAGAAGCTGGTGAAAATTCATAACTCATTCTTTCTTTAACATTGCTACATCACACTTCCGCAATCAACAACAACTGGGTACTCCTAGACATTAATGCTAATGTATAATCAGCCAATAATGTGGCAGCAACTCAATACATAAATGCATATACACATGGTCAAGATATTCAGTTGTTGTTTAGGCCGAACATCAGAATGGGGAAGAAATGTGATATACAGTAAGTGACTTTGACTAGTGCAAAAAAAGAAAAAAAAATCCAGTAAGTGGCAATTCTATGGGTGAAAATATCTTATTAATGCGAGGCGTCAGAGGAGAATGGCCAGACTCGTTCAAGCTGTCAGGAAGGTGACAGTAACAAAAATAACCATGTGTTTCAACAATGTTGTGCAGAGGAGCATCTCTGAATGCAGAATATATCGAACATTGAAGTAGATAAATGACAGCAGCAGAAGACCACAAAGACACACTCAGCAGCCACTTTATTAGGTACAGAGGGTAGATCCATAAACAGTGCAAAATTTTCCAACCAAGGATAGGTGCCATCATCATAATTTTCTGTTTCCTCTGACCAAATTATGGGAGACTGACTCAGAGTACAATTACGTGGTGGAGATATGTCTCTACCAGAGGAGGTAAGGCATTTCTTTCTTCCGCTAGCCTGCAAGTCACCCTTGGACAAGGAATAACACCTGCTTAGCCCCCTGATCAGGGTTACCAGAAGCCACGGGAGCAGGTAGTAGATGATCGTATGAGCACATATCAATAGTCCTGGTTGGGTAACCACTGATACCAAGCAGACGATCTCTGAAGAGCATTGTTAATGGCTGGAGTCACCTGACTTGTAAAGACTCTAACCAGAAGAAAGCATTGGCAAATCACTTCTGTAGAAAAATTTGCCAAAGACAGTCATGGTCGTGGATAGACCATACAATACAGCACATAATGAAGGAAAGAACAATTAACTCCACTGTGAACAGAGGAAGTGGTCACATGATTCCCTCAATATGGAACAGCAACTCTAACCCACATACATTATCTGGGTGTACACTCATCTTAGTTTGCATGCAACTAGGACACAAAAATGCAAATCGAACAGTTGAGTTAGAAACACTCACCAGGCCAGGCGGCATCAGTGTGGACAGAAACAGGGTTAATGTTTCAGTTCTAACAGAACAGTGCAAATGTAATTTACGACGGGATTAACTGTGCCAACTGTTATTTATATAGAAACTTCGATGTAGTAAAATTTTCCATAGTGGATTGTTGTTGAATGATTTGCATACCAGGCTATGTGACAAGGTATTGGAGCTAATTGTTGAACACTTGCTCAGAGAGCAAGATTTAAAGCCAACAACTGGAAGAAGAAAAGAAAGAGGAAAGATTTATGGAGAAAATTCAGGAGATACTGGAGGCACAGTTCCTGTGTTGATGTTATTGTTGCGTTGTTATCAGATTTGTATGATAAGATGGACTCTCGGCCTCTCCATTGACCTTGTTAGGATTTTATTCTCTTTGTTTACTGCACTTTTTCAGTAGCTCTAACACTTTATTCTCCAATCTGATTGTTTTCATTTCAATGCACTGTGCAATGGTTTAATTTGTAGAAACAGTATGCAAGATAAGCTTTTCATTGTATCTTGGTACATGTGACAATAACAAACCAATATCAATTCTTTAGAAAAGAGTGTGAATTTCTTCTTTAAGATTCCGTATAATTTTGAAAATGCCCATTATGTTAGTCACGTTAATAAATGAAGCAGCCATTGCTCTACAAGATGCAGCAGTAACTTTATTGAGATAAAAGTTATGGATACTCAGGATGCAAAAGTGTGGTGCTCTGGGCTACAAAGCAGCTGGGCCAATTTAAGGTAGTGGTTCTAAGCAATGGAATTGGTGCCGTGAACACTGAGGATGTGAAAGCAGTCAGGTTTAACTCTCATGAGGAAATCTGCAGATGCTGGAAATTCAAACAACACACACAAAATGCTGGTGGAACACAGCAGGCCAGGCAGCATCTATAGGAAGAAGCACTGTCAACATTTCGGGCCGCGACCATCCTGAAGGATGCAGGTGTGTGTGCAGGTTTAACTCTCATTATCTTCAGAGCAATATGAAGATGGGACTGAATGCTATTCAATTATTTAAGATTTTCAAATTTTATTCCAAGTGAAAAATATTCGAAATACTTAGCAGGTCATATAGCATCCAAGAGAGTAAAAGATTTAAATTCTCTGTTCAAATAGCCTTCAACACCATTGAGTTCTAAATGTCATCTGACCTGCTGAAAGTTTCTGGTATTTATTGGCTTTGATAACCATTTAAGTCAAGAGAAATTGTTTCCGTTGGCAGAAGTCTAAAGTTGACCTATTGATTTTGTGAATACATTTTCTCCATTTGCACTTTGGCAGTGAGTACTGCACTGCGTACCTGCAAGCATCCTCCCTTTGTTATGGACTTCCTTTGTTCCAAGTTGTAAGAGACCTGGCATCTAATTATGCACTATTAGCATCCAATAGTGTGCAGGACATATTAGCACTATCTCTAAGACTATCTAACCTTTACTAAACTATGGCATAATAACAGGCCTTCATTATGCTTGTAACCACCAGCCAACCCTGTGTACCCACTCATTTCTAAGCACTGTCAGGAACCACCCGTCATTATGGGTAAAGCCCTCCCGACCACTGAGCACACCTACTTGAAATACTGTTGCAGGAAAACAGTGACCATCATTAGGAAGTCCCATCACCTAGAGCATGCTCTCTTCTGCGGCTACCATCAGGACGAAGGCACAGGAGCCTTAGGACTCACACCACCAGGTTCAGGAACACTTACTACCACTGCACTACCCCTCAATCCCCTTGAACCAAAGGGATAACTTTACTCAACTTCACTTACCCAATCATTGAAATGCTCCCACAGCAAACGGATTCAGTTTTAATGACTCTTCATCTTGTGTTCTCAATATTCATTGCTTATTTATTTATTATTATTTATTTATTTTTGTGTTTGCGCAGTTTGTTCTCTTCTGCACTCTGGTTGGACGCCCAAGTTGGGCGCTCTTTCATTGATTCTGTTACAGTTATTATTCTATGGATTCATTGAGGATGTCTACAAGACAATGAATCTCAGGGTTGAAGATGCTGACACATATGTACTTAGATAATAAAGTTACTTTGAACCTTTCAACATTGAACCCCTAAACCATGCTCAAACTCTTTCCTCCTTCCTAGTTCTCCCCAACATCCTGATGCCCCATCCAGTAAGGGTTCAAATTCACAGCATATGCATTCAGTGGCCAGTTTATTTCGAATTATAGGAAAGATGTCAACAAAATAGAGAGAGTACAGAGGAGATTTACTAGAATGTTACCTGGGTTTCAGCACCTAAGTTACAGAGAAAGGTTGAACAAGTTAGGTCTTTATTCTTTGGAGCATAGAAGGTTGAGGGGGGACTTGATAGAGGTATTTAAAATTATGAGGGGGATATATAGAGCTGACATAGATAGGCTTTTTCCATTGAGGGTAGGGGAGATTCAAACAAGAGGACATGAGTTGAGAGTTAGGGGGCAAAAGTTTAAGGGTAACTCGAGGGGCAATTTCTTTACTCAGAGAGTGGTAGCTGTGTGGATCGAGCTTCCAGTAGAAGTGGTAGAGGCAAGTTCAATATTGTCATTTAAAGTAAAATTGGATAAATATATGGACAGGAAAGGAATGGAGGGTTTTGGGCTGAGTGCAGGTCGGTGGGAACAGGTGAGAGTAAGCGTTTGGCACGGACTACAAGGGCCGAGATGGCCTGTTTCTGTGCTATAATTGTTATATGGTCATATTAGACGCTCCTGTACTTAATAAGGGGTGTATGGGGTGTCTAGGGAGGGGTAGCACCTCTGGTCGGGGGAGCTTGCCGTGCCCTTTTTCAGGGCGGCTTGTCCGCCTTTGGTCCCCATCGGGCACTCAGCTCTCACCTGTGGCTCCAAGTAGTTGTAGCACACACAGTAGCCACACCCCAGTAGACCGTCTCGGCAGTTGGGCCAAACCAGGTGAGGGTAGCCGATGGGTCTTTGACCCTCATTGAGGTAGGGGATTTGTCTGTCTCAGTGTGTGAAGTCTGGCCCTGGCAGATTGAGCAGAAGAGACCGATTACTGGTCCAACAGTCAAGAGGGCAGGCCAGCAGGCACTTGTGGAGCGCGAAGAGCACAACAAGGCATTTAGACACTCTGGTCATCCACTACAAGAAATGGTGATCTCTTTAAACTCATACAGCAGAAGGAAATGGCAAACTACTGCTGTAACCTGCCGAGTACATGCTTTCCCAATATGTCAGAGCGGCGTGGAGGGAAATCATCCGCCAACTGGAAACCAGATGTGACCTGACAACAACGTACTTAATAAAGTGGCCAGCGAGTGTATGTTTGTGATCTTCTGCTGCTGTAGCCCGTCCACTTCACATTTACATGTGTAGTACATTCAGAGATGCACCACTGTTGTAATACTTGTTTATTTGAGGTACTGTCACCTTCCTGTCAGTCTGAACCAGTCTTGCCATTCACCTCTGACTGCTCTCGTTAACGAGGCATTTTCCATCACAGAATGACCGCTCTGTGGATGTCTTTGTTTGCTTTTCACACCATCCTCTGGAAATTCTAGAGACTCGTATATGAAAATCTCAGGAGATCAGCAGTTTCTGAGATACTCAAACCACCTCATCTGGTACCAACAATCATTCCATGGTCAAAGTCACTTAGATCACATTTCTTCCCCTTTCTGATGTTTGGTCTGAGAAACAACTGAACCTCTTGACCATCTCCGCATGCTTTTATGCATCGATTTGCTGCCACATGATTGGCTGATAAGATATCTTCATTACCAGCAGGTATATAGGTGTATCTAGTAGCCACTGTGTGTAAAACTGCGATGAAGCTAAGCAAAGGGAGAAACAGTCATAAATTTTCACTTCAACTTCTTTCATACTGGCTCACTAATTAGTGATGACTGTCATAAATACAGTCATGTTGGGAATGAAAGTTCGGCAAGCTCTAAGACTGAAATAGCAGTGGGTGAGGTCCTGTTACAAGCTACTCTAATGACAAAGCAAGACTCTACTGAAATTCATAACTTACAATGTTTCTCCTTTGTTACAGTTACATTACACTGTACATGTAATGCTGATATCTTTAGCAAACTGCGAGCTGACACCTTCCTAAAGTTTGCTGTAATGCTTCTTTAATTTTTCAATGACACAATCAAATTTCACGCACTAATAAATTAAACACTTAATTTGCCTTCACTCAAAGTCATTTTAGATATAAACAAGATGGTTGTGAAAACAGAGAGCTGTCGCCTTCTGCAGCTTCATGACCTTCTCTCTTCAGTCTGGTTTGATTATTTTTAGAATTAGTCAATGAGGGTTTAAAAAAGAGGAATATACATAGTCTAAGTATAGATTTGATTATGACAGTTACAATACAGCCTTGTATTTTATTTTTGCTTCAGTCTTTTGGCCCCACATGACTAAAACAGATAAGACGTTTAGAACCACTGAAAAGACAAGCAGACATATTCATCTGCATGTAATGGAAGCAAAATGATCAGCATAGATGTGATAGCCTGAAGGGCCCGTTTCTGTGCTGTAGAATTCCATACTTTGTGGCTGCTTTACTAGGTACATCCTGTACCTAATTACATGTCCACTGAGAGGTTGACACATCCATTTAACTTGGGCTCTGCATGACCGTAAGCACAAATTCTTCATAAAGAATACAAGAATGACAAAAAAAGTTAAGGATTGCATAAAAGCCAAGGAAAGAACATGTGAAGTAGCAGAAGTGAATGCGAAATTTTAAAAATCCAACAAAAGGCAACTATAAGAACTATAAGAGGGTAAAAAATGAAATATAAAGGCAGATAGCCAATAAAATACAGCAGGATACCAAAAGTTTTTCAGTTATATAAAGAGTAAAATAGAGGTGAGAGTTGATATTGGACATCTGGAAAATGATGCTGGTGAAGTCGTAATGGGGGACAAAGAAATGGCAGATGAACTTGTCGGATACTCTACAAACAAGAAAAAATCTACAGATGCTGGAAATCCAAGTAACAGACAGAAAATACTGGAGGAACTCTGCAGGCCTGGCAGCATCTATGGAAGAAAAGTACAGTCAACATTTCAGGCCGAAAGCTTTCGGCAGGACTGGAGAGTAAGAGAATAAGTGTGGCCTTATACGGACAGTGGAGGAGGCCATGGATGGACATATCAGAATGGGAATGGGAAGTGGAATTAAAATGGGTGGCCCCTGGGAGATCCCACTTGTTCTGGTGGCTGGAGCATAGATGCTTGGCGATAAGGCCACACTGAGGTTGGAGGAACAACACCTTATATTCTGTTGGGTAGCTTCCAAGCTGATGGCATGAACATCAATTTCTCAAACTTCCAGTAACGCCTCCACCCCCTTCACCATTTCCCATTTCCTTTCCCTCTCTCATGTCCTCTCCTTGCACATCCATTGCCTCCATCTGGTGCTCCTCCTGCCCCCCCTTCTTTATTCCATGGCCTTCTGTCTCTTTCACCAACTTCCTAGCTCTTTGCTTCCCAAGTTTTACCTATTGCCTGACATTTCTCTCTCTCCTCCCCCCACCTTTCAAATCTACTTTTCAGCATTTTATCTCCAGTCCTGCTGAAGGGTTTCAGCCCAAAGTATTGACTGCATTTTTTTCCATAAATGCTGCTTGGCTTGCTGAGTCCCTCCAGCATTTTGTGGGTACTTTACATCTGTCTTCACTGTGGAAGACACTAACAGTGTGCCAGAGGTCCGTGAGTGTCAGGGAGCAGGAGTGAGTGCCATTGCTATTACAAAGGACAAAGTGCGAGGCAGACTCAAAGGTCTTACGGTGGATATGTCAACTGGGCCAGATGGACTACACCCCTGAGTCCTGAGAGAGGTTGCTGAAGAGAGGATGGATGCATTGGTCATGATCTTTCAAGAATCATTTGATTCCATCATGATCCTGGAGGACTGGAAGACTGCAAATGCCATTCTACCCTTTAAGAAGGGAGGAAGGCAAAAGAAAGAAAATTATAGGCCAGTTAGACAAACTTCAGTGTTAGAGTCTATTATTAAGGATGAGGTTTCAAGGTACATGGAGACTAATGATAAATTAAGTCAAAGTCAGCATGGTTTCTGTAAAGGGAAATCTTGCCTGACAAATCTGTTAGAGTTCTTTGAGAAAGTAACAAGCAGGATGGACAAAGGAGAGGCAGTGGATGTCATTTACTTGGATTTTCAGAAGGCATTTGATAAGGTGCCACACATGAGGCTGTTTAACAAGATACAATCCTATGGCATTACAGGAGAGATACCGGCATGGATAGAGGTGCGGCTGACAGCCAGGAGACAGCAAATGGGAGTAAAAGGGGCTTTTCTGGTTGGCTGCCGGTGATGAGAGGTGTTCCTCAGAGGTCAGTATCGGGACCACTACGTTTCACATTGTTTGTCAGTGATTTAGATAATAGAACTGATGGCTTTGTGGCAAAGTACGAAGATAGTTGGAGGGCTAGGTAGTGCTGAGGAAGCAATGTGATTGCAGCAGGACTTAGACGAATTGGAAGAATGGGCAAAAAAGTAGCAGATGGAATACAGTGTTGGGAAATGTATGATAATGCACTTTGGTAAAAGGAACAATAGTGCGGTCTATTATCTAAATGGGAAGATGGTTCAAACATGAGAGGTGCAGAGGGACTTAGGAATCCTAATGCAGGACTCCCAGAAGGTTAATCTACAGGTTGAGTCTGTGGTAAAGAAGACAAATGCAATGTTGGCATTTATTTCAAGGGGAATAGAACATAAAAACAAGGAGATTATTCTGAGCCTTTATAAGACACTAGTCAGTCCTCACTTAGAGTCTCATCAAAAACTTTAGGCCTCATATCTCAGAAAGAATGTGTTGTCATTGGGGAAAGTCCAGAGTAGGTTTATGAGGATGATTCTCGAAATGAAGGGGTCAACATATGAGGAGAGTTTGGCAGTTTTGGGCCTGTACTCAGTGGGTTTTAGAAGAATAGTGGGGGTTGGGGGGGGAGAGAAACCTACCAAATGTTGAAAGGACTAGATAGGGTGGATGTGGAGAGGATGTTCCCACTGGTGGGGGTATCCAGAGGGCACAGCCTCAATATTGAGGGGTGACCCTTTGGAACAGAGTAAGGAGGAATTTCTTTTAGCCAGACAGTAGTAAATCTGTGTAATTGCTCTGCCACAGACCGCAGTGGAGGCCAAGTCTGTGCGTATATTTAAGGCAGAAGTTGATCATTCCCTGATGTGTCAAGGCACCGAAGGAAATGAAAAGGCAGGTGTAATGGGGTTGAGTGGGATCTGGGATCAGCCATGAGGGAATGGTGCAGCAGACCCAATGGTCTGAATGGCCTAATTCTGCTTCTATGGCTTATAGTCTATATCCCATACGGATATAGATATACCATACATGAGTAGATCTGTTTATCTAACAATATCATATAGTCCATCCCTTAAAGTACAGGCTATACAAGAGCAGTGAAAGTAGGGGCATTGTTTGTAGCATTTGCTGATGACATGGAAGCTCTAGACAGTGAGGAAGATTGTCTAAGGCTCCTGATGAAGTGTTTCAGCACAAAATGTCGACTCTTTATTTCTCAACATAGATACTGCCTCATCCGCTGAGTTCCTCCGGCATTTTGCGTGTGTTGCTTTGGATTTCCAGCAGCTGCGGAATCTCTTGTGTTGTCTAAGGCTCTAATAAGATATAGATCAGATGGAAAGTTGGGCACTTTTGGCGGATGATGTGTGCTCTGACACTTACAAGGTGATGCGCTTTGGGAAATAAAACAGGGAATAGATATGTATAGGAAATGGTAGAGCGTTAGAGAATGCTAAGGAGCTTGGAGTTCAAAGGTCATGGTTCCCTGACACCAGCAAATCATGTGATGGAGAAGGCATAGAGTGTTCTTACCTTCATATGAGGGGTGATTGTTAAGTTTGTGGCCTAAGGATGGACGAATCAATTTTAGAAAACCGAGCACATTTATTTTTCAACATAGTCCCCTCCTACATTTACACACTTAGTCCAGCGGTCATGGAGCATACGGATCTTGGACCTCCAGAAAGTGTCCACAGCAGGGGTGCTTGATAAGTTCGTGGCCTAAGATGGAAGGAGATGAGTTATACAGCTCTTGTTACGTGCACATGCAGTTTAACTCTGTGAAAATGCAGAAAGTTTGAAATTAATAACTCATCTCCTTCCAACTGGGGCCATGAACATCAATCACACCTGATGAGTTATTAACTTCAAACTTGCTGCATAATCACTCAGAGTTCAACTGCGTGTGCACGTAACGAAAGCTGTATAACTTATCTCCTTCTACCTTGGGCCACAAACTTATCAATCACCCATGCTGTGGACACTTCCTGGAGGTCCAAGATCCGTATGCTCCATCACCGCTGGACTAAGTGTGTAAATGTAGGAGGGGACTATGTTGAAAAATAAATGTGCTAGGTTTTCTAAAATTGACTCCTTCTACCTTAGGCCACGAACTTATCAATCACCCCTCGTCGATCAGGGCATGGAATTTAAAAATTGTAATGTTACTCCAAGTTGAACTGCACTCGGAGTATTGTGTGGAGTTCTTATCACCTCACTATAGGAAGGATGTGGTTGTGCTGGCAAATGCACAAAAGGGATTCACCAGGATGTTGCCTGGATTAGAGGAATGTGGTCATGGGAGGGGATTGTATCGGCTGAGTTTGTGGTTCCTGAACAAAAAGAAGCCCGAGGTGGTGACTTGATAGAGTTATATAAATTATAGAGATATTATAAATTATATAAAGCTTTGATAGGGTATTTAGTTAGAATCATTTTCCCTATATTAGGGTATCAGAAACAAAGGGATGATGGTTTAAAATGAGAAGAAAAATCATTGAGGGGATTCAAGGAGAAAGTGTTTTTTTTTAAACACACAGTGATCAATATCTGAAACTAGCTGCAAGAGAGGGTGGTGGAATCAGTTTAATCAATGTATTTGAGACTTTTAGACAGGCACTTGAATATGAAAGAGACAGAGGATATGGACCTAATGGAGTGAAAGTGGTCAAAATGGATGTGATGGGCCAAAGGGCCTGTTTCTGTGCTGTGTGATTCTACACTTGGTGGCTCCTGTACCTAATGAAGTGGCATCAAGTGTATGTTGCTGGTCTTCTGCTACTGTAGCCCACTCACTTCAAGGTTCTACGTATTGTGTGTTCAGAGATCCTCTTCGGCACACCACTGTTGTAATACATGTTTATTTGAGTTACTGTCACCTTTCCTGTCAGCTTGAACCAGTCTGGCCATTCTCCACTGGCCTCTCTCATTAACAACCCACAGAATTTTCACGTACCTTTGTTGTCGCACCATCCTCCACAAACCCTAGAGACTTGTGTGTGAAATCCCAGGCAATCAGCAGTTTCTGAGATACTCAAACCACCCCATCTGGCACCAAAAAATAAGTCCACAGTCAAAGTCAATTCCCCATTCTGATTTTAAATCTGAACAACAACTGAACTTCTTGCCCATATCTGCATGCCTTTTTATGCATTAAGTTGCTGCCACATCATTGGCTGATTAAATATTTGTATTAATAAGCAGGTGAACACATGGACCTAATAAATTGGCCACAGAGTGTATTTCTACAAGATTCTAATGCCGGCTTATTATAGGAAACCTGCAGATGCTGAAGATCAAATATATTCCGATGAGTTCCTCCAGCATTTTGTGTGTATTACTAATACTTATTTTGCTTTAGTATGAAATTTTTAACAGGCCGCTACCAAGTTGGTTTAGACTTTATCTTGTCTACTGACAAGAATTATCTACAATATGCACCATCGTGTGTACATATAACCAATCTCTTTTCCAAGAAGATAACATATTATAGCACTTAATGTTAGGCCTTCTTACACTTGTGGTTCAACTTCCTGTGCCTCCCAGCCCCAAACCATTACTATTTAAAATATCAAGACTGAATATAATTTATGATCCTGCTTCTTGTTTGACAACTCTACAGGTGAATGTTGAAGATCATTTTTAAACAAGACCTTAATTAATGAAGGTTTAATTGACCAGTTTTGTGAGGTCACTAAATACGAGAAAAATTCCATAGGGTTAGAAGGTGATTAATATATTTCCATTTATATGAAAATAAACAAGAGATGAAGCTTAAACATTAGCTGAAAGTCTACTAATATCTGAATTTAATTCAACATTTTCTGGAGATGGATATTATAATAATTGGGAAGTTTTTACTGACATGTTGCACAGAGGAAATGTAATTGATACATAATTGGAATATCAGCTTCACACCAGCAAGGAATTTCATTGCAGCCTGGTGTGTATGACAATTAACTAATCTGAATCAGACTATAAATCAGAAAGCTTTTGACAAGATTCCCCTATGTTAGATTAATGACAAAGGTAACAAGACACAGAGTAGGAGAAACAATACTGGACAGCATGTTGGCTTAAACTGAATGAGATGAGGGAAAGCAGTAAGGTGATTTTCTAAGCAGCCCCCAGTTCAGAATGTAGAACAATAGAGTACAGTACATTTCAGGCCATTCAGCCCACAATGTTGGGCTGACCTTTTAACCTACTCAAAGATCATTCTAACCCTTTCCATCTACATAGCTCTCCATTTTTCTACCACCCATATGCCTATCCAAGAGTTTCTTAAATGCCCCTAAGGTATCTGCCAAGACCACCATCCCTGGCAGTGCATTCTGCACACCCACCACTCATCAGCATCATTATGTGCCGTGGCGAATGATGTGGGTGATCATGGGCTATGACCACAATTGATCTTGGCAAATGTTTTTTTATAGAAGTGGTTTGCCATTGCCTTCTTCTGGGCAGTGCCTTTACAAGATGGACGGTCATTATCAATATTATAACCATACAACTATATAACAATTACAGCATGGAAACAGGCCATCTCAACCCTTCTAGCCCGTGCTGAATGCTTACCAAGTCCCACCAAACTGCACCCAGCCCATAACCCTCCATTCCTTTCCTGTCCACATACCTATCCAATTTTACTTTAAATGACAATATCAAACCTGCCTCTACCACTTCTACTGGAAGCTCATTCCACACAGTTACCACTCTCTGAGTAAAGAAATTCTCCCTCGTGTTACCCCTAAACTTTTTCCCCCTAACTCTCAACTCATGTCCTCTTGTTTGAATCTCCCCTACTCTCAATGGAAAAAGCCTATCCATGTCAACTCTATCTATCCCCCTCATAATTTTAAATACCTCTATCAAGTCCCCCCTCAACCTTCTATGCTCCAAAGAATAAAGACCTAACTTGTTCAACCTTTCTCTGTAACTTAGATGCTGAAACCCAGGTAACATTCTAGTAAATCTTCCCTGTACTCTCTCTATTTTGGTGACATCTTTCCTATAATTCAGTGACCAGAACTGTACATAGCACCCCAAATTTGACCTTACCAGAGCCTTGTACAATTTTAACATTACATCCCAAGTCCTATACTCAATGCTCTGATTTATAAAGGCCAGCATACCAAAAGCTTTCTTCACCACCCCATCCACATGAGATTCCACCTTCAGGGAACTATGCACCATTATTCCTAGATCACTCTGTTCTACTACATTCCTCAATGCCCTACCATTTACCATGTATGTCCTATTTTGATTAGTCCTACCGAAATGTAGCACCTCACACTTATATTCTTCAGAGATTGTTTGCCTGGCATCAGTCGCGGCATAACCAGGTCTTATGATATGCACCAGCTGCTCGTACGACCATCCACCACCTGTTCCCATGGATTCGTGTGACCCTGATCAGGCAAGGTGGGGGCAAGGGTGACCTGATGAACGGCAGAGGAAAGGGACACCTTACACCTCCTTCAACAGGGATGTATCTCCAACCCATCACCCACCGTTACAATATCTTTGTAAAAAAAAACTACCTTTGCTATCTTCCCTATTATTTTTATACTTTCTCACTAGTTTGTTCTGTGTTCATTAATAACTTGGACAAGAACACATTATGAAGAAAATACAGCACTGTGCAAAAGTCTTATGCACATTACAGCTAGGGTACCTAAAACTTTTGCACAGTACTGTTTATTATGCCTTTCCAGTTACCAAATAACTCTTGACACTACTGAGCTAATACAAAGCTAAGTACTCTTACTTCTATTTCCCAACCAACTTCCTACTTTAACTGATATACAACACTGTGCAAAAGTAATAGAAACCTTAGCTATACATAAGTGCATAAAGCTTTTGCACAGTACTGAATACAAACATATTTATATGCATACAAGCATACGGCGTATAAATAATTGCAGAGGAGGAATGTATCTGAGCCTCTGCTTGTGGTCTGAAGACACAGAATGTAAGATCTTGGATGAGATTTTGAGTGCACTTAATATACAGGACGTTCTTAATAAAGTGGCCGCTGAGTCTATGTTCATGGTCTTCTGCTGCTGTAGCCCATCCACTTTTGTCTTCTGCACATCACTGTTGTAACACGTGGTTATTTAAGTTACTGTCACCTTCCTGTCAGCTTGAACCAGTCTGGCCATTCTCCTCTGACTTCTCTCATTAACAAGGCGTTTCAACCACAGAACTACCACGCACCGAATGTATTTTGTTTTCCACCCTTTCTCTATAAATTCTCTCTCTCTCTCTCTCTCTCTCTCTCTCTACATGAAAATCCCAGGAGATCAG
The DNA here is from genome assembly GCF_030144855.1 of Hypanus sabinus. Lineage (NCBI taxonomy): Eukaryota > Metazoa > Chordata > Chondrichthyes > Myliobatiformes > Dasyatidae > Hypanus > Hypanus sabinus. The sequence continues at coordinate 29,601,239 of NC_082733.1, read as the reverse complement.
CAGTTTCTGAGATACCCAAACCATCCCATCTGGCACCAACAATTATTACACAGTCTAAGTCACTTAGATCACATTTCTTCCCCCAATCTGATATTTGGTCTGAACAACAACTGATCTTCTTGACCATTCCTGCATGCCTTTATGCATTGAGTTGCTGCCACACAATTGGCTGGTTTGATATTTGCATAAACAAGCAGGCGTACATGTGTACCTAATAAAGTGGCCACTGAGTGCATAAAGAGTGAGTGTGTGTGTGTGTGTGTGTGTGTGTGTGTGTGTGTGTGTGTGTGTGTGTGTATATTTGTATTTGTATGGATGTGTGAATATGCATGTATGAGTCTGCATGAGTGTGTGGAAAGGGAAGTGGTTAAAGACAAATTGTGTTGCTGTCCAATGCTGGTATTTACTTCTGCTGAGATATACTGCAAATATAAATTGCATCTTATAGAACAGCTGTGTTGGGGTAGAAGCTTCCTGGCATAGATACAACAACGAATATCTTTTTGCTTACTATCACCTGGGACACATCAGTAACTCTAAAAGAGTGGTTCATGGAGTTCTGACGGGGTGTTTGGTTGATGAATGTGGGCTGTATCATGTAGTCTATTGTAAAAATTGGATGAAAATGTTCAACAGCACTTATCGTTCAGAAGGCAGTTGTGATGGATGGTGACCAAAAAATCAAAAGGAACAGTTAACCAAGAGAAACGACAGGAAATCAAACAAAATACCAACAAAAGCCATCTCCATTGAAGAAATGTGTGGATTTAACTTTTAAAGATCTAAGTTTACATGGCAGGGAAATCTATGTAATTTGTCTAGCCACTGGAAATCTCAAAAGTAGTGAGCTCTATTTTGATTTACATTTGCTGTCAATGTCACCTAAAAAAAACAGTCCTGATGTAGGATTTTGACTGAAAACAATTCCTCATCCCGCCCATCCCTCTTAGATGCTGCTTGACCTCCTGAGTTCCTCCAGCAAGTAGTTTGTTGCTCCAGATTCCAGCTTTTGCAGTCTCTTGGGTCTCACCTTAAACGCATGATCCCTGTTTTTGATACCTCTACCAAAGGAAAATAATTCTGAGTATCCAGTTTATCTGTGCCTTTTACAATTTTACATACAGTACTGTGCAAAATTCTTAGGTACCCTAGCTATATATGTGCAATGGCTTCTTTGTAATGTTCACTGCTGAGGTAACAGTTTCTCTGTAACAGCAATGTTTGGGTTTTGGCTGGAGATAACGGGACTGTGGTAAGCATGTTAGCCAATTGGAGATTGTTGCTTTGTCTTGTGTATCTGGAAGGATGTTTTTTCGCAGTCTTTGTCAAGGAGAGATGAAGAGGGAAGGCGCATGTGGAGAGAGCTGGTAGACCACCAGATGGAGCAGACTGAAGGTTAGTGACTTTCGGAGGAGACCGATGGTGGAAGAACAACTACTGAGTGAGCTCCAACGCGAACTTTGGACTTTTCCTTGAATTGGGCCCTTTTTCTATTTTCATTACTAACCCTATATTCAGCTTAAGATTCATAAAGTTCAATCATTTAATTGCATATGGTGTACTGTCTGATATTTTGCATTGTGGGTTTGTAGCGTGGCGGTACATTACACAGCATCCACACAAACGTGTATTCCCAGTTTGGCGGGGCCAGAGGCTGTTTCCCCTAGACAAACACGAGCTGGGTGAGCCTGAGGGTCACATATGTATGTGCCTAAGACTTTTGCACAGTACTGTAATTGTCAACATGGAGAGGAAAGCGAGTTTGTAAATCTGGCAGGAGCAAAGGATGTTGGAAATGACAAGGGTGGAGTGCTCCAGGAGGGGGGTGGGTCAGGTGGCAGAGAAGGAGTGCCAAGGGCGGGGGTGGCGCGGGTGTAGACGGACCCAGCCTAGAGACACCAGGCAAGGTCATTTGATTCCAAACAATTGGTTTATTGATCATTACAGAATGTTTCTCTGATGTTTCTTGTTCCCTCCACTCTCCCTTCTCCTTTTCCCAACCAGGATTCACCTCTCCCTATCCTCTTCCCATGCTTAGTCCACAATAGAGACTCAAGTCAGAATCAGGTTTACATATTCATGAAGTTTGTTTTTTTTTACATCAGCAGTACATTGCCATATATAAAACTGCAAAATACTGTGCAAAAGTCTTAGGCACCCTAGCTAAATGTGCCTTTTGCACAGTACTGTGCCTCAGTCAGATCACCCCTCAGTCTCCTTCACTCCAAGGAGAACAAACTCAGCCTATCCAATCTCTTCCCATCACTAAAGCCTTCCAATCCGAACAACATTCTGGTGAATCTCTTCTGCATTCTCTCTCTGGTGTAACCACACCCTTTCTATATTATGCAATGAGAGTTCCACCTGAAGTTTTTAATTTTCCATTCCAGTTTGTCCAAGAGCAGTCCAACTTGAGGTAACAATGCAACATTTATATTCTATTCCTCGACCTATACATTGAGCCTGCTGTATGTCTTCTTCAGCTCACTATCTACTTGTGTGGCCGCTTTCAGAAAACTACGGACTTGAACCCAAAGGTCCCTCTGTTCACCAACAGTCTTTGCTCACTATGGAATATGTGATCAAGGCAGGGGCAGAACATGTTTGTCTGCAACTTTAATAGAAATTATGAAGATCTCTTCCTGAAATAGTCTGTGGGAGTACATGGTCAAGCATTTGAATTACTGATACACAAAGACAAAGTCTCAGCAAATGGGATTAGTATAAAGTGGTTACTTATGGACCTCATGAACGTGATGGGCTAAAGGGCCTGCTTCTGTGTTGTATGACTCTGACTCCATGGCATGTACTCAGTGGACACTTGATTAGGTATCTCCTGCAACTAATAAAGTGGCCACTGAGTGTATGTTCATGGTCTTCTGCTGCTGTAACCCACCCACTTCAAGGATCACTATGCTGTGCGTTCAGAGATGCCCTTTTGCACACCTCCATTTTCAGTTAATGTTGCCTTTCTGTTGGCTTGAGCCAGTCTGGCTGTTCTCCTCTGATCTCTCTCATTACGAGGCATTTTTGCCCTTTAAACTACAGCTCACCCAAATGTTTTTTTTTTAATTTTTACACCATTCTCTGTAAACTCTAGAGACTGTTGCTCATGAATATCTTAGGAGAACAACAGCTGAACCTCTTGGCCATGTCTGTATGCTTTTACACATTGAGTTGCTGCCACATGATTGACTGACTAGATATTTGCATTATAGAGCAGGTGTACAGGTGTGCCTAAAAATGTGACCCACTGAGTGTACATTGAGTGCAGTTTGAGAGGAACAGTTCACTAACATAACCATAAAACTTAAAGTACATATCACAGATAAAATTACAATTTTTAGTAAATAGTCAGGTACATGGATAGGGAAGGTGTGAAGAAGGGATATAGGCCAATCACAAGCAAATGAGACTGGCTCAGATAGACAACATGGTCAACCTGTTAAAGTTAGGGCTGAATGGCCTGTTTCTATTCTGCGCTGCTCCATGACTCTATGAGAATGATCCATAGAAAGCCCGCCTATGATGATATTGGTAAAGTCAGGCAGAGTGGTGCTTAGAGGGTAATTCTCTTGTCAAGGTTGATGACTGTTCTGTTGATTATGACTGAAGGTTATATGGGATTTCATAAGGAAAGCCTGGGCCAAATTATACAGGTTGGGTACAGAGCAAATTGAGGCAGCGGGGTCCGGGCCTCAGAGCTTATCAAAGCAACTGAACCCAATGTTTGGATGATGATTTAGGTGCTGGGCCAGACTGAAAAGATCAGTATGTCAGGGCCCAAGGCAAGGGATGGGCCGGTTCAGTCCATTGTTCCGCAACATTTTTTACTCAACTCTGCGCTGAACCAAGGCTCTGTGGATGGACTGTCTGTGTAAACTTCAGTTCTAAACGGCATTTGCTTGCATTTATTGTTTGCATGATTTGTTTTTCTCTCTCTCTTCACTTTGGGTGTTCGATGGTCTTTTTTTTAAATGGTTTTAATGGGGGGGGGGGGGGTTCTTTGTTTCCAGGCTGCCTGTTAGGAGACGAATCTCCAAGTTTGTATAATGTATACCTACTTTGAATATAAATATTTTTTGAACTGTTAGTTTTTGAACTTTGAAAGAGCACTTCTCTTTGGAGTGCTGGAAGATGAGATGCGATTTGATATAATCTTATGAGAATCATAGACAGAGTGGACAGCCAGCCTCTTCTCCCCGGGCTGGTAATGGCTGATACCAGAAGACATAACTTAAGGTGAGTGGAGGAAGGGTCACTGGGTGGGAGATGTAATTTTACATAAAGAGTGTTGTGAGCCTGGAACAAGCTGCTGGGTTTACTGGCCAAAGCTGATACAATCCGGACATTCAAAGGACTCTGAGATAGACAGAGGAATGTGAGGAAAATGGAGGGTAATGGACTGTATAGGATTAGATTAACTATGGAATGGGTTTAAAAAGGTCATACAACATTATGGGATAAAGGGTCCATACAGCACTGTATTGTTCAATATTCTATACATAACATAATTAAAAACTGTTTGCCAGTTGGACTCTGCCTGTATTTCTGCTCCATTTGAGTCTTCCCTTAGCTTTTTCAACAAGTCCTTCAACATAACTTTCTTCTTGGTTATCTGCCTGCCCACTTTCCTCTGAAACACATCCACATTGCCACAGAGGTGAAGAATAACACAGCCCTTCAGATGACCAGCACAAGGCTTAATATCATCTATTAACCATCTAAGCCCGCTTTCTTCTTCTTACATTTCCATCAACTACACCCAGTTTCTGCTCACACATTAAGAGCAGCTTATAGTGGCCAATTAGTTTACCAGCCAGCATGTCTTCTGGATGTGGGAATAAACTGGAACACATGGAGAATCCCACACAGTCACAGCAAGAAATGGGAAAACTCCTTATGCAGATCAGCACTGAAACCAGGTCTACTACCTAAACCACTAGGTCACTCCCTATATGACACAATCCAAGTATTTGGCATGCAATGAGTTCACATCCCCCACGTATTAAAAATTCAATCTTTTGCTGAAATCCTTATTGGATTAAAGCAGGTCAGGCAACATCTGCAGAAACAGGCTGAAGATACCTTATTTGAACTGGGAAAGAGGGAAAACTGAAGGAACTGATGTAGGATTTTGACCCGAGTCATCGACAATTCCTGCTTAGCCTGCAGAGTTCTTCCAGCATATCAATTGTTGCTCCAGATTCTAGCATCTGCACCCCCCTGTTTTTCTAGAAGGGAAAAATTACATAGCTATAAATCACAGCCAAGGTGGTGAAGAGGGTGCTGGAGAATTCCTTGATTTAATTTTAATTAATCAGTGACAATTTACAATAACCAACTAACCTACCAGCCAGTATGTCTTTGGACTGTGGGAGGAAACACACGCATTTATGGGCAGAACATACAAACTCCTTACAGGCAGCAGTGGGGATTGAACCCAGGTCGCCTATCTGTAAAGTGTTGTGCTAACCACTATGCTACCAGGCTGCCCTAACTTTGTGTAGGCAGTGGAGATTAGTTTAGTTTGCCATTTGATGTCTAATTTAATTGGCTTGGAAAAACATAGTAGGCTGAAGGGCCTGTTCCTGTGCTGTACTGGTCAATGTTCTAGGCAGCTATTGGCTTTAAGAGTTCTAGATTACTCAACTTCTCTGTCTGCATAGTAACTAGCTAGTTCTGCTGTAGGTTATTGATCTGTAATATTGACACAGTTTTCCTCTTGCCAGTGACACTGTCTGATCCACTGAGCAATTCCAAAGCTCTAGATTGCATTTCATGGCTTTTACATGCCTCTTTATTCTCTCTCTTGACCAGGGGTTTACAACCTGCGGTCCATGGACCCCTTGCTTAATAAAGTTGGCACATGGAATAAAAAAGGTTGGGAACCCCTGCTCTGAAAATACCTTCATTAATCTTTCAAACAAATGGTTTTGTAAGTACACTATCACTATGGTGATGCAGGCCTCCTTCCTCTATCAGAGATATTCCCTCTGTTCTATCCACTTCTCTCAATAAATACTTAAAGAAACAGTGTCCATATTCTTCCATTTTCCTCAGATTCATGTGCCTATCTAAATGTCTCTTAAATGTCATGCAACATGCACAGATGGGGAATGTTCCTCAATATTACACTGGGCCTCATTGGAACATAGCAGAAGACCCCAGACAGACCCATCTAGATAGAGTTGACATCCACAGGGTTTTCCTAAAGTGAGGGAATCTAGGAGCGGAGGGCACAGCCTCAGAATACAAGGATGCCCTTTTTGAACAGAGGTGAGGAGGAATCTGTTTAGCCAGAGGGAGGTCATCATTATGTGCCGTCTCGAATGAAGTGGGCAATCACAGTCTTGATCATGTTTGTTCTTGGCAAATTTTTCTCCAGAAATAGTTTGCCATGGCCTTCCTATGGGCAGTGTCTTTACAAGATGGGTGACCCCAGCCATTATTAATACTCTTCAGAGATTGCCTGGGTCCAGTGGTCACATAACCTGTACTTGTGATATCCACCAGCTGCTCATATGACCATTCAGCACCTATTCCCATGGCTTCATGTGACCCTGATCAAGAGGCTAAGCAGGTGCTACACCTTGCCCAATGGTGACCTGCAGGTTTGCAGAGAGAAGGAGCACCTTACAATCCCCTTGGTAGAGTTATATCTCCACTCTGCTACATAGTGAATCTGTAGAATTCATTGCCACAGGTGGCTGTGGAGGCCAAATCATTAAGTATATTTAAAGCAGTGGTTGATATGTCAGAGCCTCAAAGGTTAATGGAAGGTGGCAGGAGAATGAGATTGAGAGGGATAATAATTTGGCCTTGATGGAATGGTGGAGCAAACTCAATGAGCCAAATGGCCAAGTTTTGCTCCTGTGTCTTGTGGTCTTATGAAGAATTCAAGTGACAAGCAATGGGAGGGTTGCCCCTGCAGACAGATCACAGGCACTTTGCAATGTTGCCTAATCTGCTGAAGATTAGCACCACTTCATGTTTTTATTTCAGAATTCCAACATGTGCAGTTTTGTTTCATTTTCCATTCCAATTGGATTTCTTGGTGATCACTTGCACGATGCAGTTACTCAGTGCATATCACTGCTTTGCTTGGAGAAGCAGCTGCCGTTCATTTTCTCTGCTCTTTAAATAGGTTCTGTTTGCTGAGTAAACTAACTTTGCTGTATAGCAGGCACCTTATTGCAAAGCATAGACCATATCGCCGCCACCATCTACATGAATTATTCCATTGGCAGTAAATATTCAGTAACTTATAAAGTGCATAATTCACCATGGCTAACCCTTGTTCATAACATGTTATTTATAAACTGCGATACATAATTTATTGTAAAGGTTAGCTCCGCCTGATTTCTTCCCCGTAAGGTTTTCCCTGCATTTTAATGTGAGGGAATTTCTTAGCATAGATTTACTAGTATAGATCAATTAAAGTCAATTACAGGGAACAACTGAGCAAACACAGTTTATCACTGTCACGATCAAAAAGAGAAAGCAGTATTACATGATGGTCTTTGATATGTAATCCAGTTGGATATTGCAATGGCATTTTCCACAGATGCAGACCTGAGGGTACAAGTTGGGATCTGTCTATCACCAAGAGATGTAACAAGAGCTGTTATCTCAACTGAGCACTTATCATCCTTGGAATAACTGAGCTGGTTTTAACGACAAGCCATGGTGCAGAATAAGTGAAACAATAACAATTGACGATGATCTTATCGTAACAGAATAGGCAGCACAGCTGAGCGACTTCTGTTACACATTGTGATGCTCTTGAGGATCAGATTGAGACCTGCATACAATCCAAGTAGTATTACAGCAGCCGTATTAATAAAAAAAAATCTACATAGAGCAGTTGGCACAATGAGCTCGAAATAGAAAATAAAAGCAATGATTTATATAGTTCTAAGACATAGTTCTTGACCATTGTGGTGGGCCACACCCTTCTCTGAGTTATCTTCTTTATTTCTTTTCAGATATTTTGCAGTATGTATTATCCATACAAAGTGATCATTAATGCAATTAGTTGAAGGTTTTTCCATGATGTTTCTGTTTGAATACAAAAGCAGCCAATATTTCTGATGTGGATCTCTCAACATTGCTAGCTTTTACCTAAATCAGTAAGTATTGATCAAAATCAGGTTTAACATCACCGGCATAGGTCATGAAATGAGTGAACGTTGCGGCAGCAGTACAATGCAATACATGATAACGAGAGAAAAAGAATAAATTAAATAAGCAGAGCAAAAAAATAGGAAATAAGAAAGTAGTGAGATAGTGTTCATGGGTTCAGTGTCCTTTCAGAAATCAGATGGCAAAGTAGAAGAAGCTATTCCCGGATTGCTGAGTTGCTCAGGCTTTTGTACCTCCTTCATGATGGTAACAATGAGTAGAGGACATTTCCTGGGAGGTGGAGGTCCTTAATAATGGACACCGCCTGTCTGAAGCACTGCTCCTTGAAGATGACCTGTATACTATGGATTATTTCATGCATTATTGCTACTATTTCATGCATGAAGCCAGTGTAATGGTCAAAGACAAGTACTATAACTCTCAGTTAGTTCCTTACCCCATCATGAAGCTACTGGTAACATTTTAAGTTCAAGTGCTTTTCTCTAATTTGCCATAACTAATATGCTATTGGCTTTATATCTTTCATTAAAAGTCACTTAAAATAAAAGTGATCAACACAGAGCAGTACCTGACGTCTTCCACCTTATTGTCCAAAGCTAAGAAAGTTTTTGTTTGAAGTGCAATTGCTCATCAACTGGTGTAGCTGTTATTTGTAAAATCAGTGGCCATTTTATTAGCTGGTATTGAATTTACTGTATGCTTGTGTTCTTCTGCTGCAGCACCTCATTCAGAGCTGCTCTTCTGTGCTCCACCGTTGTAGCACATGTTATTTGAGTTACTGCCACCTTCCTGTCAGCTTGAACCAGTCTGGCCATTCTCTTCTGACCTCTCACATTAATAAGGAATTTTTGTAACAGAAGTGCTGCTCACTCAATGTTTATTATTCATCGCTCCATTCTCTGTAAACTTTAGAGACTGTTGAGCATGAGAATCCCAGGAGATCAGCAGTTTCTGAGCTACTCAAATCACCCTGTCTGGCACCAACAGTCATTCCACAGTCAAAGCTATATAGTGCATTTGTAGATTTTTTTATTGGATACATTAAAATGTTTGACACTAGTTCTCATGACCAGACTATGTAACAGTTTGTTCCTCCAAGCTATCAGACTCCTCAATGCCCAGCGCCTGGCCTGATACCTTGCCCTATTGTCCTGTTTATTATTTACTGTAATGCTTGCACTGTTTTGTGCACCTTATGCAGTCCTGGGTAGGTCTGTAGTCTAGTATAGTTGTGTGTTTTTTTCCCTGTGTTGTTTTTTTTTTACGTAGTTCAGCCTAGTTTTTGTAATGTGTCATGTAACACCATGGTCCTGAAAAAAGTCTCATTTTTACTATGTACTGTACCAACAGTTATGGTCGAAATGACAATAAAAGTGACTTGACTTGAATGGCCAAACATCATTAAAGCTTTTTCCTATGTCCTTCACATTTCTATCCCATTCTAATGTTAGGTCTGAACAACAACTGAACCTCTTGACCATTTCTGCATGCTTTTATGCATTGAGTTGCTGCCACGTGATTGGCTGACTAGATATTTGCATTAACAAGCAGGTGTACAGGAGCACCTAATAAAGTGGCCACTGAGAGTAAATAAACAAAAAGCCCAAAGAGTCATTGGAGTATTTCTGAGTTCAACATTCAATCTTAAAGTAAACTTTGATTTCATTGGGCCATGAGAGTTGCCCTGGGTATCCGAGTGGTCCACCATTAAAAAAAGATATATATGTTTAATTACACTAAGAAAAATAAATCAGAATCTCACTGGACAGTTTACAGACTTCAATGTGCACCAGTTTTGCATACTTCATACCTCAGAGCTCCCCAGTGGTAGATTACAAAGCTACTTAAGCACAACAGGGATCCAAATGAATGTATGCACTCAGACGCTGAAGGACATGTGGGGAAGCTTCAATGATTTTTGACCATTCAAGCTTGTGTCAAACAATTAAATGTATCCAGTAAAAATGCACCCCTTAGCATGCAGCCATTCCGCGGTAAGTGTTGAAATTGATTTATTAAATGTGTAACGTGCTTTAATACTGGACTAATTGAATATGATGCCTATGTGTCATTGGTTAGCGATGGCAATGGCCCAATGTTCATTAGTAAGCATAGCCTATTTGGCAAGTATTTCTATAAAAGCTATGCAATTCAATCTGTCTAAACCCTTTCGCCAACTGTCATTCCACAGTGATGCCCAATGTCAACAACTCTGAAGATCATTCATCCTGCACAAACTCAAGAGCCCTGAAGACCCAAAGAGTGGTGCACCATAGAGCTACACTTCACCACTGACCCTTCCAAGATTCATAAGTCAGGGGACTATTCAATTGCCTCTCACTCGTTCATCTACATTACCCAAGGTTGTCTAGGGGCCAGAAACATCAGTACAAGTATCACAACATGAGGAAATGAGGATTAAAAGACCTTGGGGAAAGCAAACTGAATATTTCATACAGCTTTTAGCATTGGTATTGGCCTATTATTATCACATGTACCAAGATATAGCTCATCTTCCATGCCATTTATACAGATCAAAGTATTACACAGTGAATTGAGCTGGAGTAAGGTAAAGCAATCACAATGCAGAATAAAGTGTAAAAGCTACCAAACAGTGCGTTGCAGGTAGATAATAAAGTGCAAGATCATAGCGAGGTAGATGAGGCAAAGAGTCCCTCTTATCATACAAGATGTCCATACAAGAGTCTAATAGGATTGAGATACAAGCTGTCCTGGAGCCTGGTGGTATGTGCTACAGCTTTTGAATCTTCTGCCTGATAGGAGAGGAGAGAAGAGTAAATTCTCAGGTGGGTGGGGTCTTTGATTATGGCAATTTTTAATTTATTCTTCAGAAATGTAGGCTTTATCTCTTTGGGAAGACATAGACAGAAGAGCCAGGCACAGTCATGGAGAGGTCTTATCCCATTATACTGGCCTTGTAAAAGAAAGGAGGTGGCTCAAACTTAGATGATATAGCAACTTGGTGAGTACAGGCTACGGGTTTTCCCCCCACCCCTATCCCACACACACACATTATGTGGTACTGCATACCTACAAAACAGTCAGTACTATAAGTTTCCCTACCGCAAAGCCATATCATCTTACAATACAAAACATGAATTGGAAAAAAATATAGGACACCTATGAAGCCTCATTTCTGACTGGTCAGTGTAGAGAACATTTCAAAGCAATCGCAGGTTTTAACTGTTAAGAATTTAATGAGTTCAGCGGCTCACAACAAGAAATAAGTAGACCCTGAACTTGTCATTTGGGTAAGCCACTTACCACAACTAAACTGATTATTTGCATCACACCTTCCATCGTTCGGAAGCCTGACGACAAAGTCACCTGGCAATGCTTCTAGTAGTCTGAAATACTTTTAAACTGTATAAACATTTTCAATTAATTATTTATTCATTCATTCAAGACGCAGCACAGTAACAGGCCTTACAGCCCAGCTACACCCATGTGACCAGTTAATCTACTAGACCATACATCTTTGGAATGTGGGAGGATACTGGAGCACCTAGAGGAAACCCAAGCAGTCATGGGGAGAACATGCAAACTGCTTACGGACAATAGTGGAATTAGCTAATTAAAAAAAATTAAATATTAAGTTATTTTTTATGAAGCTATACCAAGTAATTAAAAATATTAAAATAGACCCATGAAAGTTAATCATTTACCTTGACCTACCTTTCTCACAACATTGTGGTTTTCACCCATCAGTCCTCTACAAGGCTGAGGAGCCAGGTGTCAATAGTCTACTCAACAAATACTTGCTTAACTCAGAGGTGGACTAGACATTCAGTGGCAACTGATGACTGTGTTTGACTGTGCATGGACAGCAGGCTGCAATGGCTTCCATAGTGGAGTGCAGATTGGTTCTGGAGGTAATTCTGAAAAAGGGCAAACTTAGTTCTCCACATATTAAAAGAGCAATTAGCAAAACTGAAGAGTGTCCTCTTCACAACCATTGAAACCTATGGTGAAAGGTCTCTATAGACTGGATGTGGAGAGGATGTTTCCTATGGTGGGAGAGATTAAGACCAGAGGATTAAGCCTCAGAATAGAGGGATGTCCTCTCAAAAAGGAGATGAGGAGGAATGTCTTTAGCCAGAGAGTGGTTAATCTGTGGAACTCGTTGCCACAGGCAGCTGTGGAGGCCAAGTCTTTAAGTATATCTAAAGCAGAGGTTGATAGATTCTCAATTAGTCAGAGCATGAAGTGATACTGGGAGAAAGGCAGGAGATTGGGACTGAGAGGGAAAATGGATCAGCCACGATGAAATGGCAGAGCAGACTCAATGGGTCAAATGACCCAATTCTGCTCGTATATTTTATGGTGTTTATGGTCTTAAAACAAAGGCCACAATATTTAATTTCATGGTCCGACTTCCCTCAGCTAAAGGAAACATTTCATATCTTTAACAAATGCCTCACACACCATTGATTCTAGACATGAAAAGAGGTTCAATTGAGCTTGTATCACAAGATCTTTATTAAAATCTGATTTGTGTAAATGATGTGAATGGCAGCCTTTTAATGTCAGCAGTGATGGCTCTATTTTCACCTTATTACAGTACGATATTTTCTTCTTATTTTTTAAAAAAAATACCTCAGTGCTCTTGAAAAGCCTTCATGTCTAAGTGAATGAAATTAATGTATAAAATTAATGCACATGAGAAACTTAATTAACTATTTCATATCAACCATGCACTTTTAAAAGTTAACTGTCACTATTATAAACTATCCAGTCTTATGTAAAGCATTTTCCTTAATTAAGTATAAGACTTTAGTAAGGCAGCATAGATCAGAGGGATTCTAAAGTGGATAAATATATAGGAAGGAACATTTGACAGGCATTCATTACTCACAGATTAATATACAACCCAGGATTTTTGACCTATTCCCAAGTAATTGAAACTGCCGATGGAAATGAATACTGACTAATGATGGTTTTAATCGGTTTTCACGATCCCCTGCTGTCATCAGCCAAGGTCTGCCCCTGTCAATCTTCAGACTAACATGAGAGCAATGTTATGGGCCAGGGAGACATGAATACTAAATCCAAAAATGAAATACTGCAGCTTCCTCAACTCCGAAACAAAAATAACATCGGTCATAGCTGTGGAGGAAGGAAAGGTAGGGCACCATCTTGGGACAATAAACTTACTGTCAGAGCCGGAAAATATTACAAAATAACTACTAAGTCAAGTCGCTTTTATTGTCATTTCAACCATAACTGCTGGAACAGTACACAGTAGAAACATAACAACCTTCCTCCAGGACCCTGGTGCTACATGAAACAACATAAAACTACACTAGACTACATGAAACAACACAAAACTACATTAGACTTCAGACCTACATGGGACTACATAAAGCACACAAAACAGTACAAGACAGTACAGTAATTAATAAACAAGACAATAAGAAGTGAGAAATCTTATTGAAATTACATACGAATTAGCAAAGAATCATCAGAAAAGTGATTGGTTAAAAAAGGAACAGGTTCAGTGACTTAAATTTTATTAGCTTTAGATACAAGAACAGTGTAAAAATTAAGCATTCCTTGATTGTGTTCTTCCCTACCTTCCTTTTCTCCATTCTTATGTTTCCCACGCTTCCATTATCTCTTAGTTATTGCTTTTAACTTGTCCATAGGACATAAATATTCTTGGCTAGCTTAGCCCTTAATGGCTATCTCTAATTGCTCATGAGAAGCTGACAATGGTTCACCTATTTGCCTCAAATAGGGGCTATCCATCAAAGATTCCCACAAGCTGGGCCGCAGCTACCGTCGTGTAGGAGATGCAGAGGCCTGAAGTCCCAAGCACCAGGAGACCATGGTAGTGTAGCGGTTAGCATGATGCTAACACAGCTCAGGGCATTCTGGATTTTGGAGTTCGGTCCCGGTGCTGGACTGTAAGGAGTGTCTGTACATCCCCTGTGGAATGCGGGAGTTTTTTCCAGGTGCTTCGGTTTCCTCCCACAATCCAAAGATGTAGTGGATATGTTAATTTGTCATGGTAAATTATTGCCGTGATTAGGTTAGAGTTAATCGGGTCTGTCAGGGGGTCTCTGGGGCAGCATGGCTCAATGGACAGAAAGGCCTACTCCATGCTATATTGCTAAATAAATAAAAAAAGCTATTTCCCCTCACACTTGTACCAAGCCTATTACTAAAGATAGCAAAACCGTGACCACTTTGCACCAAAATGGACCTGATGTTTCTTTGGTTCTAATTGTATCCTTTCTTGTAAAATTTATGTTTAATTTGTATCTTTCCTGTGAAAAACGCTTATCAGAGGCTATGTGCCTGTGAGATTACCACGAGATCTTCACTGCGGCTGCATATTCATGTACTTGTGCCAATGACAATGGACTCGACTTTGAGCTTGAGGAGCTGCAGTTGTGTGGCCAAGGATTTCACTCCTGCAGTATGAAGACGTTTCAGGACTTTTACCCCAAAATGATGACAGATCAGCTGCACGTTTCAAATTTAGGCCGAGAGGTGATTTGGACAGTAATTCGGATGTTGTAAAAATCCATGTTCTTGTCTCCCCATGCCATAAGACCCAAAGACATAGGCCATTTGGCGCAGTGAGCCTGCTTTGCCATTTAATCATGGCTGAACTGTTTTCTTTCTCAAACCCATTTCTTGACTTCGCCCCATAACCTGATCAAGAACCTCTGCTTTAAATATACCTAAATGACTTGATCTCTGCAAATGAATTCCACAGATTCACCACCCTATGGCTACAGAAAATTCACCTCATCTCCATTCTAAAGGAACATCCTTGTATTGTGAGGCTGTGCCCTCTAGTCCTAGACTCCCTCACTATTTGAAATATCCTTGCCACATCCACCCTCTCTCGGCCTTTCAATATTTGATAGGTTTCAATAAGATCCCCCATCATTCTTCTACGTTGCAGTGAGCCACTCATATGTTAACCCTTTCATTCCTGGGATCATTCTCATAAACCTCTGGATCCTTTCCATGCTAGCATATCCCTTTCTCTTCTTGACAGTGGAGGTTGCAAGTTTGTGAGATGCTGCTGCAACAAATTCAGTGGAGATGGTGTGCTGTATCTTATCGGTGACACAGGTGCCACATCGATAGCGGAGGGATAACTGTTCGTAATGGCAGATGGGTTACCCATCAGATAAAGTGCTTTGACCTGAAGGTGTTCAGCATGATCAGGGAGCTGTCATCATCCAGTATCCTTCACATTCCTGATTTATGTCGCATGGATGATGGAAAAGTATTGGAGCATCTAAAGTCGTGTTTGCAGGATTCCCAGTCTTAAACCTGCTCTTTTCAGCACTTAGTGCCAGGTTCATGGGCAATGATTACCAGTCACCCACCTTTCCAGGGTGCTGATGGTAGGAAACTCTATAACAGGAATGAACACTGATTGTCAAGGACAGACCATTGGGATTCTCTCTTCATAGAGACAGTCATTGCTTCACACTTATACAGCACGAATATCATTTGTCCCTATAAACCCATCGAGACTGCTGTCCAGACTTTAATGGATGTGGGCACAGGTATTGGATCCAGAGAAACAATCATTTCATTCCCCTTTAACCTTGTATTGCTGAATGACAATAAAGAATCTTGAATCTTGGATTCACTTTTACAAGGGTGGCGTGAAAAATAATGGTCAAAACTTTGCACAGTGCACCCACGCATACCTCTGGAACAATAAGGAAGTTCAAGACTCATAGAACATAGCACAGGAACAGGCCCATGATGTTGTGCCCAACTAATTAAATTCCCAACAAACTAATCCCTTCTATCAACACTATGTTCATATCCTTCCATTTCTTGCACTTTCATGTGCATATCTGAGCACCTTGATCTTACTTGCTTCCACCACCACCCGTGGCAGTGCATTCGAGGCACCTAGCACTCTCCATGTAAAAAAACTTGCCTCTCACATCTCCCTTAACAACAACTCCCCCCCCGCCCGCCATCTTAAATGCATGCCCTCTGGCATTCGACATTACAACTCTGGAAAAAAAATGTTGGCTAATGCCTGTCATAATCGTATAACTATACCTATCATAATCTTATGAATCTCTAGCACAGGGTTCTCAAACTGGGGTCCATGAGCCCCTTGCTTAATGGTAAGGCTCCATGGCATAAAAAAAGATTAGGAACACCCGCCTAGCAGATCTTCCCTCAGCCTCACTGCTCCAGAGAAAACCACCCAAGTTTGTCCCTCCTCTTCTTGTAGCAAAGGTTCAAAATTCCAGGTACCATCCTAGTAAAGCTCTTCTGCACCTTCTCTACACCCTCCACATCTTTCTTATAATAGGTCAACCAAAAAAGAATGTGTAACACTTATCCAAAAGGCTGGTATATGTCTAGGGGAAACGGAGATCCAGCCACTCACCAACCCCACCTCCCATACGCGCAGGTGCTGTGAGAATCGAGTTTATGCCTCGCGCCCGCCAACAGTATCAAACCCACAACAAATACCGTTATGAAATACACTTTAAAGAGTTTACTAAAATTAAGAGTATTAGGCAATACAATATATATATATGGAAAAAAACAAAAGGCGCCAACTTAGCAAAGTTCAGTCTGTTTAGTGCACTCGTCGGAGCTCAATCAACGAACCAACGACCCATCCGACCGCCACGCCGTCGCACCAGGGACCACCCTGGTGGTCTTACGAGCAGTCCAGCACACGTCCACCTTCCTCTGCGTCTTCCTCCCGACTCCCCTCACACCAAAAAACCCGCGAAAACCCCTCCCCCAAGTTCCCAGCCTCACAAGACACAATAACATTCCCCATTGATTAACAAATGAATACAATTACCATATCAGCCATTCTAAAGCGAAACAACGGCGAGAGAAACACTTATCCGACAAAGAAGCATTCCTACTCGTAACAAACCAAAGAAGCCATTTTGAGTAACATTCACAGGACATTGTACATTCTCTCCCCACCAGCAAATGTCATGCCCTCATGGCATTACTGGAGTTCCCCAAAGCTTCTTGCAACACACAAAACCCAACCCAGGTGCAGAAAGCAGTGACGTAACTACCCAGAGCAGTAGAAATCACACTCGGTTCTCCCGGTACCACATTTGTCAACCGCTCCGGGGGGCGCCTAATCCTCTGAGATCTCCATACCCCTTCTGCCCCACTGGGCTCCCTTGTCACCTGCGAACCCACTGTCTCGGACACCCCAGGTCTACCTGACAGACCCTCACCCCCTTCCTCACGGGGGTCCGCCCTCACCTGAGATCTCTCCGGCTCACGCTTGGGTTCCACCCTCTCTCCCACCAATGTAGGCTGCCTCTCCATCTGACCCTCAAGACCTTCCCTCCTCTCACCCAATTCAGTATGAGAAGGGCCAGGAGCCTCCTCTCCAGGTACTGGAGTGCCAGCGAATGGGAACAGGGGCCACTCATCTGAGTCATCCTCTTCCGAATCGGTAGCCATTCCCAGGTGAGGGACCCGTCCCCGCTCTTCAGCAGCGGGCTCTTCCCTTTCTCCGCACCCTCGCAGAGTCCTTGTACTAGGCGTAACCTCCCACTCAGGTTCCTTATCCAACTGCACCACTTGACCCAGTGGCAGCAGGTGATTCCGATGGAGTACCTTGATAGGCCCTTTCCCATCCTCAGGTTTCACCCGGTAAACTGGCAGGTTCGGCATCTGGCTCTCTATTACATAGGGGCTGGCCGCCCATTGATCTGCCAACTTGTGCTTACCAGGGAGTCCCAAATTCCGTAAAAGGACCCGGTCGCCCGGCAATAATTGGACAAACTTCACCTTTCGATCATACTTATTCCTCTGATTTTGTTTGGTAGCCGCCTCGGCCAACTCGTACGCCCGTTGTAACTCCCTCTTCATGTCAGACACATACTTTAGATGGGACTTCCTGGGTAATTCACCCACTCCACCCCCAAAACACAAGTCAATGGGCAACTTCGCTTCCCGCCCGAACATCAGATAATAGGGCGAATACCCTGTAGCATCATTGCGAGTGCAATTGTAACAGTGAACCAATTGTCCAATATGACGACTCCACCTGCTTTTCTGCCCAATCTCCAGCGTCCCGAGCATATTCAACAGGGTCCTGTTGAACCTCTCTGGCTGAGGATCACCCTGTGGGTGATAAGGGGTAATCCTGGATTTCTCAACCCGAAGCATAGTCAGTAATTCATGGATAAGGCGGCTCTCAAAGTCCCACCCCTGATCACTATGGATTCGCCTGGGAAGGCCATAATGCACAAAATACTTCTCCCATAACACCTTCGCCACTGTCGTCGCCTTCTGATCCTTGGTGGGAAATGCCTGAGCATAGCGAGTGTAATGAACGGTGATGACTAAGACATTCGCGGTGTTGTTGGTGTCAGGCTCAATCGACAGGAAATCCATACACAACAGGTCCAGAGGTCCCGCACTCTGCAAGTGCGACAGTGGAGCCGCCGACGCTGGCAGGGTCTTCCTCTGGATGCAACGACGGCATCCCCTACAGTATTCTTCGACGTCCCCCCTCATCCGGGGCCAGTAGAACCGGTCTTTGAGTAATCCATAGGTCTTTTCCACCCCCAAGTGTCCAGAATCATCATGTAAGGCCTGGAGTACAGTCTGCCGATACTCCTCCGGCAGGACCAGTTGCCAACAGCGGGGTTGGTCCGGAGGCGCCGTTACCCGGTACAAGATTTGGTTCTTTAACTTTAACCGAGACCACTCCTTCAACAACAGAGGCACGCATGGGTGTTTCGCCTTCTCAGCCAACGCCCCATCCCCCTTCACGACCGCTCTCCACACTGTGCCAATGCCCGGGTCATTTTGCTGAGCAGTTGCCACTTCCCCCGGACTCAGTTCCGGCAACTGTTTAGTCCGCAGTACGGTCAGGTCACAGTAAACTAGGGGTATGGCATCGTCAAAAACTCCCAAATGGTCCACAGCTCGTTCCAGCCTCCCTCTTCCCTCGGCCTTTACGGTGATAGCAAACTGACACATCGCCTTCACTCCAGGGGCAGGGACATTCTCCCACTCCTCGTCCCCCTCCTCCTCCCCCGGCTCCCGACGAGACAATGCATCCGCATCGACATTCTTGCTTCCCGGGCGGTACCTCAGGCTGAACTCATATACCGACAAGGCTGCCAGCCACCGATGTCCTGTGGCATCCAGCTTCGCCGAAGTCAAAATATAAGTGAGAGGATTGTTATCCGTTCTCACCTCAAACTTGGCTCCGTACAGGTAATCGCCCAGCTTGTCCACCACAGCTCACTTCAGTGCCAGGAACTCCAACTTCTGAGTGGGATAGTTTCTCTCCGATGGCGACAAGCTTCGGCTGACAAAGGCTACCAGCCTCAATGCTTTGCCATGCTCCTGGTACAGAACAGCCCCGAGACCCTCTCGGCTGGCATCCGTGTGCAGCACATATGGCTTCTGGGGATCGGCAAAAGCCAACACCGGGGCCTGGGTCAGTGCCCTTTTCAAAGATCAGAACGCCTCTTCACATTGATCATCCCATCTCGAGCCAAAAGGTTCCGCTGGGTTCCAGTATCCTCCAGCGTACTGCCTCTGGTCCCCCGTCCTCTTCTTTTCCACCGGGGGATAATCACACAACAGCTGAGTCAACGGGTGACACACTTTGGCGTATCCTTTCATGAATCGGCGGTAATACCCACAGAACCCCAAAAATGAGCGCAGAGCGCCCACTTTCTGGGGTCTCGGCCAGGTGGTCACGGCCTCTATCTTGGTTGGATCAGTAGCCACTCCCTCTCGCGAAATGATATAGCCAATGTAGCTAACCGACAACTTGCAGAACTGGCATTTGTCCAGGGAAAGCTTCAACCCTTCTTCATTAAGCCGGTCCAACACCTTCTACAGCCTCTCCTCATGTTCCTCCAAAGTCGATCCAAACACTATCAAATCGTCCAGGTACACCAACACCTCTAACAGATTCATATCCCCCACAGTTCTCTCCATGAGCCTCTGGAAGGTGGCTGGGGCTCCTGATATGCCTTGGGGCATTCGTTCGAACTGAAAGAACCCCAGCGGGCAGATAAAAGCGGTCTTCTCTTTATCGGCCGCACTCATCGGGATCTGGTAATACCCACTTCTTAAATCCAGCACACTGAACCACTTCGCACCGCTCAGGCAGGCCAACGCATCCTCGACCCTTGGGACAGTATATTGATCAGGGACAGTTCGCCGATTCAACGTCCTGTAGTCAACACACATGCGCACTTGCCCATTCTTCTTCCGTGCCACCACTATTGGGGATGCATAAGGACTGCGAGACTCAGCTATGATTCCGGCCTCCTTCAACTTGCACAAGTGCTGTCGCACGTCCTCAACATCTGCCGGAGCCAGCCGCCGGGATCTCTCTCAGAACGGGGTGTCCTCCGTCACCCGGATGGTGTGGCGAGTGCTTTTGGCGCAGCCAACATCAAACTCGCCCCGAGAAAAATCAGCTTCCATCTTCAGCATCTTCTCCACTAGCCGGTGTTTCCACTCTGGTGACACAGGGGGATCCCCGAAGTTAAAGACTTCAGCGGTCAGTTCCCTTCGATGCTCCGATCCCTCCCCGTTAGGGGTCCTCACTGGTGCGCTGGACATTACCGTCACCGGGAACAGATGTGCCAGCGGCATTCCCCTCTTAAAGGTGATTTCTCTTGCCGTGGTGTTCCTGACACTTATAGCTATACACCTCGCATGTACCACCCCTGGTCTCTGCACTTCGGGCCTCACCAGCGCCCCCGCCGGAAATCGTGTCTCCCCTTCAAGATCGTCTGGGGCGCCTACTAACAGGGCTTCTCCCATCGGCACTCCTGGGAATCTGGGGGTCCCCATCACTAGTGCTACCTCCCCTGGTCGGATCACCTTGGGCCTCACACCATCCTGTACACCACACCGTCCCTCGTTTACACTCCGGTTCCAGCCCGAGAGAGGTAACCCCTTCTTCGAACACTGCTCGAAACACTGGATGCATCAAGAGGGTCTCCAGAAAGTCTTCCCCCCCTTTCCCCTTACAAGCTCCCAGGAGCCATCGCACCACAGGGGAGTTAGTCCCACCAGGAGGGCAGCACCATCGGTTTCCACCGGGTCAGGACACACCAACACCAACGTCTCAATAGCTTCAAACACTCCCACATCGCCCTCCGAGAACTCCAATCTCACCGATAGGTACCCATCGTATGGGTAGTCACCCTCGCTCACACCCCAAATCTGCAGGGCGTCAAATGGGGTTACGGGCAAATGCTTTAGGTATTGGTTGTAGAAAGACCGGGACAATAAGGTCACCTGCGATCCCATATCAAGAACGGCTTTTACGTAAACTCCCTCTATCCATAGACCCACACTGGCACGGGGTCCAACCAGCCCATCCGGAATAGAGGTGTGGGCACCCGGTGGTCCTCTGGCTGATCTCTGGGAACGTGTTCCTCCAGAGGCTCCAGTCCGTTCCCTCACTGAGCCTCTCCTAAGTTTCCCGACACCTCTCCCTTTTTAGTCATAGGGGGGCTTGTCCTCAGTGGGACTCCTTGTCTCTCACAATCCCACCTAAAGTGTCCCTCCTCTCCACAGCTATAGCACACCCTCGGCCGCCCACAGTCCCGCCTGAAATGCCCCTCTTTCCCACAGTTAAAGCACATGCTGCCTGCCGCCCCTTCTCTCCCAGGACGGCTCCTGCTCCCAATCCACTGCACTGATCGCCCCCGGGAGAGGGTACCTCCCCTGTCCCTCCCCTCCAGAGGGGGTTCCCTACTCCCCGGGGGGTTGTCATTCCTCCACCCAGCCACCACTTCCTGTATCGCTGAGGATCGCTCCCGTAGGCCCGCGCCCCTTCTCCGCCCCAACGCTCTCTCTTCCTCTCGCACCTCTCTAATCAGTTGCCCGAACGATGGAGGGGGGCCTTTCCTATAAGCCTGCCGGATAGTCTACGCCACCTTGTCCTCCTCCAGAGAGCCACTGAATATCTGACTCATCCTCACGCTAGCCACGTCAGGCGCCTTCACTACCCCCCGGCGCCGCAGCCCCAAGAGCATCCCCTCCATCCTAAATACGTACACGGAGAGCTTTTCCCCTCTCCATTGTTCCAGGTGTTGGAACTCTGCTAAAAGCAGCCAGGGTTCCCCTGACAACCCAAACGCTCCCTCCAAAACTTCTATACATTCCTCCACTGAGGCCCCAGGCTTCTCAGCTTTCAACTCCCGGACGGCTTGGCTCCGGAGAACACCCCCAGTTTCAGCCGTGGCCTCTCGGCCACCCCCACCAAGGAGTTAAGTGCGGCTGCCAGCTCCGAGGCTTCCACCCTACCTGGGGGGCGGGGCCTAGTCACGACTCCCTCTTCCCAACTCCCTTTACTAGCGCCGGCCACCTCTCGGGGGTCCACCTCTAGCTCTTGCTCCTCCTCCGATGTCTCCTCAGCCTCATCCTTGGAGAAGGAGTGGAGCCCCCACAGCCCCTCCTCCCCTGGTACACTGACCGTCGCCGGCAGTTCCACCGTCCTGACTTCAGCACTCGTACGAACCAACACCCAGCTAGACTCTACCTCTTTACCACACCGTCTAGCTACCAATTCTACCTGCCCAATACCCTTCACTGAACTTAAGCCCCGCACTACCGCGTCTCCCGAAACTCGAAAATCCACTCCGCTCACTACGCATGCGTACTGCACCGGTACACCTTCAAATTCACACCAACAAACAATCTTATCTCTGTCCATCCCGGCTCTGCTGCCTGCGCGATTCCACAGCCCCTGACAATCCAATCCGGGATGAGCACCCCACAAATGTAACACTTACCCAAAAGGTTGGTATATGTCTAGGGGAAACAGAGTTCCAGCCACTCACCAACCCACCTCCCATATGCGCAGGTGCTGTGAGAATTGAGGTTATGCCTCGTGCCCGCCAACAGTATCAAACCCTCAACAAATACCGTTATGAAATACACTTTAAAGAGTTTACTAAAATTAAAAGAGTATTAGGCAATACAATATATATATATATATATATATATATATGTATATAAGGGAAAAGACAAAAGGCACCAACTTATCAAAGTTCAGTCGGTTTAGTGCACTCGTTGGAGCTCAATCAACGAACCAATCGACCCATCCGGCCGTCGCACCTGGGACCACCCCAGTGGTCTTACACAGTCCAGCACACGTCCACCTTCCTCGGCCTCTCCCTCACACCAAAAACCCGCGAAAACCCCTCCCCCAAGTTCCCAGCATCACAAAACACAATAACATTCCCCATTGATTAACAAATGAATACAATTACCATATCAGCCATTCTAAAGCGAAACAACGGCGAGAGAAACACTTATCCGACAAAGAAGCATTCCTGCTCGTAACAAACCAAAGAAGCCATTTTGAGTAACATACACAGGACATTGTACAAATGCAATAAGCCAGATGTGGCTGAACTAGTATTTTACAAAACTACAACATAACTTCCCAACTCTTGAACTCAGTTCCTCAACAATCCCGGCAGAATCCCAGACGCTGCCATTCAGTTGATTATTTACGTAACAGACTTTCCCCCAAGCCATTGAACTACCAACCTACCGACCTTTGCTGTGCCTATTGTCTTGTTTATTATTGATTGTAATGTTTGCACTGTTCTGTGTACTTTATGCAGTCCTGGGTAGGTCTGTAGTCTAGAGTAGTTTTTGTGTTGGTTTATGTAGTTCAGTGTAGTTTTTGTATTGTTCATGCAGCACCATGTTCTGAAAAACGTTGTCTTGTTTTTTACTGTGTACTGTACCAGCAGTAATAGTCGAAACAACAATAAAAAGCAACTTGACTTGAAATAAAGGCAGTCATGCCATATGGCTTCTTTACTACCCTATTAACCTGTGTAGCCACTTTCTGGGAGCTTTAGGTTAGGAGATCTCTCCCTCCGCACAGCAGCACTGCTAAGGGTCTTGCAGTGCCCTACTTTAAATTTGGCTCCGTACAATCCTGAGCACAGCCAGTAGTCCTGCACCTCTGCCCAACTGATGACCACCTCATTCCGATAGTGAAATATGTACTTTCACTGTCTCCTGGCAGTTACATCAAGAAATCTGCACACTCAGCCCGCAATAGACTGAACAGCAACAAGCAACCTGCTAAAGGAACTCAATGGGTCAAGCAGTATCTGTGGTGGGAGGGGAAGATCTCCAGCCACTAAGTTCCTCCAGCAGATTCTTTGCTGCTCCAATTTCTGCAATATCTTGTGCCTCCACAGTAGGTTAAACCTGGTGCTGGTTCAGCATCTCCACTTATTTCAGTTGTGAAGAACAACGCAAAACAGGAGTGATTAATTGAACCATATTCAATTTCTCTACCTCCAAGAGGACCACAGCTTTGGCATGGCTTGCCGGCTTGTGTCCCTCGATGACCTGGAGAGCTACAGTATGATGGTTAGAGCTATGGCTTTATGATTTGGCTCTTGGTAGGGTCCCCCATGCCACACAGGTCAAAGGGTAGAGGCCAGACTAAGATGGTCCTCCAGATTTGGGGGTTCGGCTCAAGGCGAACAACCCTGACTGGTAAAACAAAATCATTGCAAAACCAGCAATGAAGAATCCTTTTGGGTGCGACGGTATTCCTGAGTCTCCACCCAGGACTTGCATGACTGATAGTAGCAAAAACCGAGAAGAAGCTACCGACACGATGAAGGAAACTTCGAACACATCAAAGATGTAGAACCTTCATTGCTGCCCTGACTGTCAGCAGTGTAATAGACAGTAACACAGTTTCTCTAAGTGCCTTCTAAAATATTTACATGTTGCATTTTTTTTTCATTTAGAAGAACATTGTAACGATATAATGCATTTTTAATAGTTCCTAAACCCTTAAAAGTGCAGGTCAGCACTGATCATCGCCTATTCTTATGAACCCCCAGTATCTATCATTTAAAATCCCCTTCAAATCCATTCATCACCATCACCATCCCTACTTCCAATTCATTCCAGTCTTCAAAGTAAATTTTATTATATTTTTATTTTATTTAGAGGTGATGAGGGGACCCATCAGTAAGTATGGGTTTGGTGGATAGGGAAGCAGCTATGCAAAAATTGTAGGCCACAATGTACATTAAGTTTGCCTGACAGCTCCTCATTAATACTCGGCCTCCAAAGTATTCA
The DNA here is from genome assembly GCF_030144855.1 of Hypanus sabinus. Taxonomy (NCBI): domain Eukaryota; kingdom Metazoa; phylum Chordata; class Chondrichthyes; order Myliobatiformes; family Dasyatidae; genus Hypanus; species Hypanus sabinus. The sequence continues at coordinate 29,575,976 of NC_082733.1, read as the reverse complement.
GCTGACCACATACTACAGTGTGTGGGTCTACTTCAGGTCAATGAAATTGAAACCAAGACAGCAGGTATAAAAATAATGACCAAAGATGGATAGGTATCAGTAATATGAGGGTCATTTGGGCTCTAGAGTTCTTAACACTTTATTCTATTACACAGATACCTGAACTATTCTGAGATCATTCCCTTCACAAGAAGTAAACACAACTATTATCAACAACCTAAGTACCATATGATTTTTTTTTTGGCTTGTGCGCACTGAATTTAGAAGAAGTTTAAAATAAGTGTATCAGGTTTGCTCATGGATTCTCTCCAGATGACCCGGTCAGATAATCAAGATGCACAATTGCCCATCCTTGTGGGCACCCCACCCCCTCCATACCTGTCATTTAAAATTCCCCTTCTTGAGTTCAAATCTGTCAATCCCCTTCACTGTCCCTACCTCCAGTTAATTCCAGTCTTCAAAGTTCAAAGGGTTTTAAAAAAAATTTATTTCGAGATACAGCGTGGAACAGGCCCTTTCAGCCCAGTGATCCAGACCACCCAGCAACACACCAAATTAACACCAGTCGAATCACAGGACAAGTTACAGTGACCAATTAACCTACTAATTGGTACGTCTTTGGGCTGCAGGTGGAAACCAGGGCACCCAGAGGAAACCCACGCAGTCCACAGGGTGAACGTACAAACTTCATACTGATGGCGCCTGAACTGAACTACCAACTCCGCAATACCCCACCTGCAATAGCATTGTGCTATCCACTTTATTACTGTGGAGCCCAATTGTGCCACCATGGTGCTACCAGATATATATATATATATATGTATACCACCATATATCACTTTGAGATTCACTTTCTTGTGGGCTATCACAGTAGAACAAACAAACACGGTAGAATCAATTAAAAATTACACACTAAGACAAACAACCAACGTATAAAAGACAACAAATGGTTCAATCCAAAGAATGAAAAACACAATATAGAAATAATAAATATTGAGAGCATGAGTTTCAGAGTCTTCCACCAATCACAGACCTCAGCCCCAGCTCTCTCAGTTGCTTCAACCCTAGCACCTAGTCAACCCTCCTCTTCTTCATCCCAGTCATTGCTTCAACGATCAACCCCACATTGCCAGAATACCCTCCTTAAACATTTCCTCCGCATCATCAGCCCTCCTTCTTTAAGATCCTATCTGACACTTACCCTTTATGTGTACTTTTGACACTTTCTTTTACAAAGTTGGACCATCATTCAAACTTCCAGTCAGATTCATGGTGCGTTGATATTAGCAAACTTTTTACCAGCACATTCATGTCCATCCAACTGTAAAAGGTTCGCAGTTGTTAAGCTATGTGAGACGGAGAGATTTAAACCCTGAGCTCTGTCTAGCAGGCTTCTTTTTAGGTGATGTGGTCGTTTGACCAAGAACTGGCATAGACTTGATGGGTGAAATGGCTTTCTTCACTAATGATTCAATTCAACATTTTCAGACCCAAATACAAACATTGGCTCTTCTCTCTCCTAGTGCTGTGCCACAGGGATCGATGCTGGGTCCTTTGTTGTTTGTCATCTATACCAGAATCAGAATCAGGCTTATATCACCGGCATGTGAAGTGAAATTCGTTAACGTAGCAGCAGCAGTTCAATGCAATACATAATCTAGCAGAGAGAAAAAAATAATAAATAAAATAATAATAATAATAATAATAATAATATAAGTAAATTGATTACGGTATGCGTATATTGAATAATTTTTTTAAAGTGCAAAAACAGAAACACTATATATTTTTTAAAAAGTGAGGTAGTGTCCAAAGCTTCAAAGTCCATTTAGGAATCGGATGGCAGAGGGGAAGAAGCTGTTCCTGAATCACTGAGTGTGTGCCTTCAGGTTTCTGTACCTCCTATCTGATGGTAACAGTGAGAAAAGTGCATGGCCTGGGTGCTGGAGGTCCTTAGTAGTGGATGCTGCCTTTCTGAGACACCGCTCCCTAAAGATGTCCTGGGTATTTTGTAGGCTGGTGCCCAAGATGGAGCTGACCAGATTTACAACCTTCTGCAGCTTCTTTTGGTCCTGTGCTGTAGCCCCTCCATACCAGACAGTGATGTAGCTTGTCAGAATGCTCTCCATGGTACAACTATAGAAGTTTTTGAGTGTATTTGTTGACATGCCAAATCGCTTCAAACTCCTAATAGCTACTGTCTTGCCTTCTTTATAACTGCATTGATATGTTGGGACCAGGTTCGATCCTCAGAGATCGTAACATCCAGGAACTTGATTTGGTTTGATCCAGGACTGCTCAGTGATTTGGACAATAATGTGGTTAACTGAATCAGCAAGATTGCGGATGACACCAAGGTTGGAGTTGTAGCGGACAGTGAGGAAGACCATCGGAACTTGGGAAGTTCATTTGCTTCAGCATCTAACGTTGCCACCTGTCCTGACTTTAAACATTAAGAGAATCATCGAAGAATTCAAGTTCAAGTTTATTGTTATTCACACCTCTATAAAGCTCAACAAAACATTGTTCGTTTGGAGCCGATTTGCAAAGAACCACAGACTTAATTAATTTAAGATTAATATTTTGAGAATGAGCCTGTTTGCTAGATTAATAACTGCAAGTGTTTTGAAGTGCTGTAGTTTAAGACACCTTCCATTTCAAAGTTAAAATATAATCCAACTTTGTAGGAATATTCTAATCCTCTCTCTGAATTTCAACAGCATTCAGTTTATCTGAATTAGAAGTACATGGATTATAAATATATTGGTTCTTACCTGAAAAGCATGAAAATGCTTTGTTGGGTGGGTGCTACATTGTCAGAAATGTAGTGTTTTGATTGTATCTTTAAACCAAGGTTCCCTTGAGTACATATTAAATATAATGTCACAGATCAAAGAGGAAATAAAATGCAGTCATCCCCACACCCTAGTCAATATTTATCCCTTAGCCAACTTTGCTGAAAGCAGAATATTTTGTTATTTTAATTTTTCAGTGCAGTTTGCTTCAGCCAAAATGGCTGCCGTGGTGGTGGCATGACATAAGAATTAAAAGCAGGCGTTAGCCAATCAGTCCTTCATGCCTATGTCACCATTCAATAAAATGATGACTCGTGTTTTACCATGTTCTCCTTGCATTCACTCTGTCAAATCGCTTAAGAACTACCCATCTTCCACTGAGATCAACTGCCATTCTAGAAAGTGTGGGCCAAGTCGCCTTCATTTTTCTTCTCAAACCCTGCACGCCAAGAATCAATCTGGTGGACTGTTGCTGCACTATCTCTATCACAAGTATTATCCTTCCTTAGTTAGGAGACCAGGCTGTATAACACTGTAGTTTTGTATAACAGTATAATTTCAATTTTTTCCTGCAATTGAGGCCAGTGTACCAGTCGCCTTGTGAATGCTTGTTGTATCTGCTTATGAGTTTTCAGTTCTTGTGTTCCGAGTGCAGGTCAATGGTTTGGCATGGACTAGAAGGGCCGAAGGGCTTGTTTCTGTGCTACAGTTTTGTATGACTCTATACAAGGACACAGAGCCCTCTGGACATGGCCTCCTTTCATTCACTCACCATTAGAAAGATACAACATTGACCGCACTTCAAAATCACCTAAATGGATGCAGAAGTATCTGTTATGTCACAAAATAATGCAAGGTACTTAAAGGAATAGCATGCCTGTTCAGAGAATTGGGTGTTAAGCATTCAAATAGCAGAGGCTTTTCCTGTCCTGTATGCCTCTAAGATTCTTCAATGATGTGAAAGGTTATAGAAACTTAGTAATATCCCTAAGAGCATGTAACTTCTGAAAAATGCTATTTCTGACAATTTACTCTTTCACTGTGAGACTTTCACACCCTGAACCCCCTGAAGAGCTCAGTGAAGCAGACCTCCCATCATTTTTATTTCCTCTGGATTTCAGTGATAATGGATGTAAAAGCAGACTGCATTTCAATTATGCCACCTCCCTTTGCTAATGCCATTTCCCTGACAGTGAAATTGCCAGGATTAACATAACCCTTCTCAGAATCTGCACATAACAAGTACTCTGGACAAAGCAGTTCTTTGGATCATCAAGATTGGAAGGTTCAGCATTTAATCAAAAGCAGGTTTTACAATTCAAAACTGGGCAGAAAATCCATTTCTTTTCTTGAGAAGGTAAAACTGTAAATAACTTCCTACTGTGATGATTTCATACACTTTCAGTTTCAAAAGGACTGCAAAGTTTTCCTCCAACTTTATGTAGCTAAAACTGTTTAGAATCCACTGAGCTTGCTATTATTTCTCTTCTTGGATCCTCACTCCCTTTATCTTTTAGTAAACTAACTGAAAATTTGGTAGTTAAACATACTTTGAGGATTTGGATACAGTTTAGGAAATTCTTTGGTCTATTGAGATTTTCTTTGTCTAGTCCCATTTGTTTTAACTATTTTTTTTAAACCTTCAATGACTGATTCAGTTTTTAAAGAATGGGATAGATTGGGTATTAAATGCTTCCAGGATTTGTTTGTTGGAGAAAGTCTTCTTTTGTTTGAGCAAATGTCATCTAAATATAGTTTACCCAAAACTCATTTTTTTCATTATTTACAAATTCGTTATTTCTGCATTCTCAACTATATACATTTCCTATAAGTTCCAATAAGAGCTTATTAGATTTAATTTTTAATTTGAAACCTTTTTATAATGGTTCAATATCCAATATTTATGGTGTGTTGCTCAGAATGAGAAACATTCCTATAGACAAAATTTAAACTCTTTGGGAACAATGCTTACAGACTTCAATTTCTGAGGAAAATTGGAATGAAATTTTTTAATTGGTTAACACTTCATCGTTATGGCCCGTCATTCCCTTTTGCAATTTAAAGTGGCTCACATGTCTAAAGATCAACTATCTTGTTTTTATTCTGATATATCCCCTTTCTGTGATAGATGTCATAATGGAGAAGCCTCATTAATTCACTTGTTTTGGACGTGTCCGAGCCTTGAAAGATACTGGAAGGAAGTATTCCAAACATTCTCAGTAATTTTCAAGGTAAGTTTTAAGCCTAACCCTTTGACCGCATTATTTGGTAATGTTGGAGGAAAAGACTTTATTTTGGAGACACCTGATTTGCATATTTTGGCTTTCACTTCTCCTATAGCTAGGAGAGCACTCTTGCTTAAATAGAAGGATGCTGTTCTGCGTACTCATGCTCAATGGTTACGGGATGTTAAGTCATGCTTAAATTTAGAGACGATCCGATATTCAGTTTTTGAATCTAGCCAAGACTTTTATACATTGTGGGGACCATTTTTGAGTTATTTTCAAAACCTTTGATTTGTTGTAAAAGTACAGATGGTGGCTAATAATATATTTTATTATATGATAAGAGGTTTTTTTCCTTTTTTCTTGCTTTTCCGAACAGCTCTGACTTTGGTGGTGTGTTTAGATTTTTTTTGTATAACAAAATTATTATATTTCAATATTACAATTTAATTTATTTTTTATGAATACAGGGTTTTGTGATTGTAACTTTATTTTTAATACAATGTATTTGGTACTTTTTTTTTCTTTTGACTTATAATATATCTTCTTGTACTCTCTTCCTTTATGCAGAAACTAATAAAACTATTCAAAGGCAATCCCCCGAGCTATATGTAGATAAAGTTTAATTTTACTCTGGTTGACATATTAATAATTAAAAAAGTGCAACAAATAATGGGAAATCTCAAACAAAATATAATGTGTCATCAGATTTCTGAGTGGACAATGATTGAATGTGTACTACCTCAATATTTTTAGCTCACCTTTTGCACAAATTATTACACAAACTGTACTGTGCAAACATCTTGGGCACAGATATATATCTATCTACTTGGCTAGAACGAAGGATGTTGGGAATGGTGAGGGTGGAGTGCTCCAGGGGAGTTGTGGGACAGGTGGCAGAGAAGGATTGTCAGAGGCAGGGAGTGGCACAGATGCAGACACACCCAGCCCTGAGACACCACACAAGGAAATTTGGTTGCAAACTATCAGTTTATTGATTATTACAGAGCATCTCTCTGCTGCTTCATGCTTCTTCCCATTTCCCTTCCACTTTTCCCAACCATAATTCCCCTCTCCGTAAGACCATAAGGCTATAAAACATAGGAGCAGAAATAAGCCATTAAGTCTGCTCTGCCACTCAATCATGGCTCTTCCTTTTATTCCCCCCTCCTCAGCCTCCTTCATGTAATTTTTGATGCTGTGGCCAATCAAGAAGCTATATCTCCACCCTAAGTACACCTAACAACCTGGCCTCCACAGCTGTCTGTGGTAACAAATTCCACAAATTTACCACCCACTTCCCACCCCTTCCCACTCTCAGTCCACAACAGAGACCCATATCAGAATCAGGTTTATCATCACTTACATATGGCATGAAATTCATTTTGTGTTGCAGCAGCAGTACTGTGCAATACATAAAATTATTACAGTACTATGCAAAAGTGTTGCATACCTTCAGTACTGTTTATATTTCTTATTATAATTTATATTTAGTTTATTATTTTGTATTGCACTGTACTGCTGCCACAAACGCATATTTCATGACATTTGCCGGTGATATTAAACCTGATTCTGATTCTGCTGGTCAAGGAACAACATAGCAACAGGGTTGGAACTGAGTAATACTGGATGAGCAGTGCGCATGAAACATTAACGGTTCCCTTTATTACACATGTTGCCTGAATTAATTTAAATATTTTCATTTATTCATATTCTTTGGAATCTAGGTACCTCTTATTGCCCATCCCTTGAGTTCCCTCAAGAAAATGGTGATCATCTGCTTGAACTGTTGCTGCCTTCCGCTCCCATGGAATTCTAGAAAGGGCCTTACAGAACTGAGAACCAGCAACAGAGAAGGTGCAGTGATACATTTCCAAATCAGGGTGGTGCATGAGTTGGAGTGGAAACTGTGGGAGTTGGTGCTCTCACACACTGTTACCCCTGTTCTTGGCAGCGGAGGTTCTGAGGGTTACTACTGGAATAGTCTATGTAAACAGCTGCAACGCGAAGGCACTGCACACTACAACTGCTATGGCAAGGGGGGTGAATGTCAAGGATGTGGGACTGGGTTACTTTGTCCAGTCTAGACTCATCTTCCTGAGAATGGAGGGAACAATTTGAGAGAATCCACCATGCTGTTGTTTTGTTTCTTACAGATAGTGGAACAGTTTTGAAGAATCAGGAGCTGTGGTGCTCATTGCAGGCTTATAACCTGCTGTAGCTCCAGTACTTGTGGTCCAATTGAGTTTCCAGTCAATGGTGGCCTCAACAGTCACTGGAAATGCCACTGAACATCAAAAGTGGGCTTCAACTCTCTTGTTGGAGATTATAACAGCTTGGCATGTCACTGACACAAATATTACTTGCCACTTTTTGGTCCATGTAAAATGGTGTCCAGGTCTCCTTATATTTAGAGATGGGTTGCTTCTTTCACATAACAGTTGTGATTAGAATTGAATGTTATGCAGCCACAATCAAACACCCACATTTCTGAAGGAAGAAAGGCCTTTTATGAAGCATCTGGACGTGGTGGATGAGGGGTGGTGGTAGAGGCAAACACATACGAGGCATTTGAGAAACTTAGATAGGCAGATGGATGATAGAAAAATGGGGGGGGGGCGGGCTTTGTAAGAGTGAAGGGTCAGATTGACCCAGAGTAGGTTAAAAAGGTCAAAGTTTAACATTCAAAGTAAACTTATTGTCATAGTACATATGTATATGTCGCCATATACAACCATGAGGTTCATTTTCTTGCAGGAATACTCAGTAAATCCACTGACCGTAATAGAATCAATGAAAGACCACACTAACAGGACTGACAACCAGTGTGCAAAAGACAATGAACATTGCGAATACAAAAAGAAATAAAAAATAAAATAAACAAACAATAAATAGTGAGAACCTGAGATGAAGAGTCCTTCAAAGTGAGTCCATAGGCTGTGGGAGGAGTTCAGTGATGCGGCAAGTGAAGTTATCCCCTCTGGTTCAAGAGCCAGATGGTCGAGGGGTAATAACTGTCCCTGAACCTAGTGTTGAGTACCTCTTTTGTGATGGCAGCAGCAAGAAGAGAGCATGAACTATCAGAAGGTATCTGATGATGAATGCTGCTTTTCTGGAACAACACTCCAAGTAGATGGGCTCAACTGCGGGAAAGGTTTTACCCGTGATGGACTGGGCCATATCCACTACTTTTTGAAAGATTTTCTACTCAAGGGCATTGGTGTTTCCATACCAGGCTGTGATGCAGCCGATCAATATACTCTCCACCACCCATCTATAGATGTTCGTCAAAATTTTAGATGTTATGCCAAATCTTCGCAAACTTCTAAGGAACTAGCAAAATACTGTGGGCCAAAGGGCCTGTGCTGTGCTGGAATATTTGTGTTCTATGTTTGGAGCAACAGGTTCAGATCCTAATCACTTGCACAATGAAATGCACAATAAAATATGCTATTTCGGTTGGCACCCAATACACCCAAGGATATGCTGTGGGGAGTAAAACATGTATTGCCATATATTCCTGTACCAACAGAACATGGCACAATATTCAGTAGAAATAGATAGTGATGTTTTGGGTTGAAACCCTTCTTCTGGGCTGGACTGCTGTTGATGGAACCTTCACCTGCTTCTCCTCTATCTCCTTCATTTCTGCCCTCACTCCATCCCGTCCCAGGCTGACAGCAATAGCATTTCCCCAAGTCCTCACATACCAACTTATGCACCCAGTATATCATTCCTCACAACTTCTGTCATCTACAACGGAATCCTACCACCAGGCACATCCTCCCCTCTCCACTTTCTGCAGGGATCACTCTCTCCATGACTGGAAGGAAACTTGAGAAGATGGACTTCTCATCTTCCTTTTTCTCAGTCCGGATGAAGGGTCTTGGCCCAAAAAGTCAACTGTTCACTCTTTTCCATAGCTGCTACCTGGCCTGCTGAGTTCCCTCAGCATTTTGCGTGTGTGTCGCTTGGATTTCCAGCATCTGCAGATTTTCTCTTGTTCACTACGTGTGACATCCTCTGTGGTAGTATGGAATTAACCGTCTTTCAACCATTGGAAGCAGTGAGAAATCCAAGTGCCCGTCTTTCAGGTGGTAAACCACTATCCATACAGCTGTTCAGGGAAATCTAAGAATAATATGTCTTGAGCAAATCCTTTTTTTTTAAAGTTTCCAGATCTGAACCTTCGACTCCAAAGGTCTAAAATGGATTACTCCCTCCGGCCCATCAAGTGGCACGGTACCGTAGCAATCAGCACATCACCATAAAGCACCAGCCAGTAATCAACAACCTCACTGCTGCCAGTAAGGAGTTTGTATGGTCTCCCCATGATCAAGTGGATTTTTTCAAGCACTCTGGTTTCCAAAGATGTACCAGTTACATTTGGCATGTTGTGGGCACACTATGTTGGTGCCAGAAGCACGGCAACACTTGTAGAATAATCCTTGTAGAATAATCCTTGACACTAGCGATGCATTACACTGTACTGTATATTTTGCAGGTTTGATGTACTAGTGACAAATAAAGCGAATCTAATCAAGTCACTTCAATCCACTTCCACTAATCCTTACACTGATCCCACATTATTCTTCAACTCTCTCCATGTTCTCCCACTGTCCCACCACACCCGGAGCAACGTACAGAGGCCAATCAAGCCACCAACTCCCATTCCTTTGGGATGTGAAAGGAAACCCGTGCAGACACAAGGGAAACATACAAACTACTCAGAGGTAACACCAGAGGTCAGGGTTGATACTGGGTCATTGGAACCGTGAGAGAACATTACCAGCTGCCCCGTTGCACCAGCCCCTCAAGTGAAACTCAGTCTCTTCACAGCTGCCCAGTCTAATGACAGTAATTGGAAACCAATCTGACCATGGTCAATACAGACTCAACTCAGCCAGGGACAGTCCAAACCCAGCCTAATTTCTCCTGTGTCCAATCTGGCCTGAATCCAACCATCAAAGCAAATAGAGTCATCTGTACTTATCTATAAGTACAGCACAAAAACAGGCCCTTTAGCCCATCAACTCCATACTGAACCATTTACTCCTATCAACCTGCACTGGGACCATAGCCCTCCATACCCCTCCCATCCATGTACCTATCCAAACTTCTTTCAATCATTGAAACCAAGCGTGCATCCACCACTTGTGCTGGCAGCTTGTTCCACACTCTCACAGCCCTCTAACAACTTCAAAAAGTGCTATTGGTCTGTTTGAGGGTGAAACTGTATTTATGTATTATGTGTCTTTGTGGGTTAGGCTGGGTTTGGACTAGAAGACTCATCAAGAAGACTCATGCTGTAATACCAAGCAAATCGTCCCAGTCTGGGCTAAAGTAATTGAGTCAGGTTGGTCTGGCAAAGAATAATTTGACCCAAACCCAAATACTTACCCAACAGAGACAAGGGCAGGACAAATCCAGCCATAGGGTAACAGCAAAGACAGCCTGACTTACCCCACAGAGACAAGGACAGGATACTGACAAGACAAACCAACAACCACACGCAAACCCAGGGCCACTTATATTCCCAGAACAAGATGAGCATCAGGTGACTATGATTAGGCCCAACTGAAACAAGGGACAGCTGGAAGACCCGGAGTCCAAAGTCCACGGACCGGACTGTGAACTGGAACGCGGACATCACAGACCGGACCATGATAAATAATAAATGATGTAAATGTAAATGCAAACAATGTAAACAATGTTTTAGCAGGATTTGAGAAAGAAATGAGTAAAAGTTGCAAAGAGAGTGGAGTGGTGTTCAGTTGAGTGAGAGAAAGAGAGAGAGAGAGAGAGAGAGAGAGAGAGAGAGAGAGAGAGAGAGAGAGAGAGAGAGAGAGAGAGAGAGAGAGAGGAGAGAGAGAGAGTGTGTGTGTAAGCTGATGACAGACTAGATTTTGGGTATTGAGGAGTTTGATGGCTTGGGGGGAAGAAACTGTCGTGGGAGCCTGAATGCTTCAGTACCTTTTGCCAGATGGCAGGAGGGAGAAGAGTTTGTATGAAGGGTGCATGGTATGAGTCATATGGATTTTTGTATTCTATGTTTTTTTTTTGCCCAACCTTTCTCGTTTTTTTGTGTGCAGGGTTGCAGGATGGGGGGATTTGGGGCTCAATGTGCCTGTTCTGTTTTTGTTCATTTTTTTGTTGAGGGAGTGGGTTTGGGGGTCGATGACTGTGCTCCCGTTCTTTTCTTTCTTGGTTTTATGGCTACCTGGAGAAGAAGACTTTCAGAGTTGTATATTTTGATAATAAATGAACACTTGAACCATTGATTAGAGCGTTTGCAGGGGACACAAAAATCTGGTAATGTTGAACATGAGGAGGATGAGTTGGTAAGATGGGCAGATTTCTGGTGGTTGGAATCTAATCCCAAAAAATAGAAGGTGATACATTTTGAGATGAGAAAAATTATAGAATGTATGCTATCAATCCTAGAGCCTACTGAGGGTCAGAGGAACTTGACAGACTTGGATCCCTGAACAGAGGTAGATAAATGGTGAAGAAGGCAGCTAAAATCATAAGAACATAATTTATAGGAGCAGAATTAGGCCATTTGGTCCATCAAGTCTGCTCCACCATTTTATCATGGCTGATCCATTCAACCATTTCAGAAAAAATGAATTTATTATCCAAGGCATAGAATATAAGAGCAGGGAATCTTTAGTTAGCTGAGGTAGTGCATGCATTTTTGGTCACCACATTGTAGAAAATATGTAATTACATTGGTGAGGGCACTGAGGAGATTCATTTGGGTTCAATCCCAATGCTGGCTGTGTAGATTGGTAGGTCAGGCAGCATCCATGGAAACGAGCAGTCAATGTTTCAGGCCAAGATGCTGCCCGACCCGCTGAGTTCCTCCAGCGTGTTGTACGTGTTGCTTTGACCACAGCATCTGCAGAGTACTTTGTGTTAGGTTGCTAGGTTACTTGACACCCGAAAATTGTCTCTGTTGTGTAGCGGATTGGTAGAGGTTAGGGGGGAGTGGAATTGCTCTGCATAGACTGGATGGGTCAACCTGTCCTCCTCTCTTGTAAGGAAATGTGGAAATGCAGAAAAAGGTGAGCCCCTGAATCTTCACAGAACTGAAGCTTGAGGAGAAACTGGGATTAATAATAGATAAATATTCAATGGCCAGCACCGATTGATGGGCTGAAGGGCCATTCCATGCCATTTGACTCTATAACTGTAAGATTCCACCATGATTAAAGGCGATAGGAAAAAATATTCACGGGTGTCAGGAGTAGTTACAACCTGGGATACATTTCTCAAAAGAATGTCAGTGCGGTTTAATTATAATCTTGTTTTATTTTAAATTGGATAAATATTTAAAGCAGAGTGAAGATTCACCAGATTTTCCTGGAATGATGGCTTGGTACGTGAGGAGAAAATAAACAGAGTCAGGCTGGTACTTCCTTATGTTGAGAAGTATGAGAGATAATCTCTTTGAAGCATATACAATACTTATGGAGCTTGATAGTGCTGATGTTTCCTGAGTCTAGGGCGGGGGTCGGCAACCTGCGGCTCCCGAGCCATTTGTGGCTCTTTCACCTCTGTGCTGCGGCTCCCTGTGGCTTTGGGAAATAATTGGTCAGTATTTAATTAAAATGTATTTTATGTTAGTTTGTTAGCTTTTGAAATGTAATTCTAAATTTGAAGATTATGGTGATCTTGTACAATGTAAGTGTGGCGACACATTTTCTGACACATCCAAAACGGCTCTCAATTAGCCAGCATTCCGGCTAAGGGAGATTGCCTACGGGGGTTTGTGAGTACGTGTCTTTTGCAGCATCTGCGTCCATGGGGGCTGGGTTGAGGGAGGCTTAGAAGCAAGGCTGTTTAGTTCGAATAAAGTTATTCGACTGCAGTTTACTGACTGCCTGAACACACCGCTGCAACGTGTTTTTATCGCTATTAATATACGTCACCACTGCCAATACCTGACACCCGCCAGTGCGCGATTTCTTTAATTTTTCGATCCAAGGTAAGCCAACTATGGAGAATTCTAAAAAAAGAAAAGTGACTGAAGAAAACAGAACGTTTAATGATACGTGGACAGATTCATTTGCTTTCACTGTTGACGAGACTGGTTTACCGGTATGCTTAATATGCAATGAGAAACTAGCAAACAACAAAAAGTCAAATGTCGCAAGGCATTTCCAGAGTAAACACGCAGCCTTTGCTCAAAAATATCCGGATGGAGATGAGAGAAAAAAAGCCGTTTCGGAACTGATGCGGAAGGTTGATCTGAGCAAAAATCATTTCCAGAAATGGATGAAGTCAGGAAAATCAACGACATACGCCAGTTATATTGCCGCTCAGGAAATAGTCAGGCACAGGAAGCAGTTTACAGATGGTGAATATATAAAAGAATCTTTCATTAAGATTTCAGAACATCTATTCACGGACTTTAAAAACAAGAGTGAAATTGTGCAGAAAATCAGGGATATGCCCCTCTCTGCAAAGACTGTCAAAGACAGAACCATAAAAATGGCAGAAGACATCACAAGACAGCAAATTAAAGACATCAATTCAGCTGTGGCCTACTCGATTGCCTGTGACGAGTCTAAAGACAAAGGCGATATTGAACAAATAGCGTTGTTCTGCCGGTATGTAAACTCTGCCGGGCCACAGGAAGAACTGATTGAGTTGATACCTCTAAAAGACCAAACACGGGGGGAGGACATCTGTGAGGCTGTCTTGAATTGTTTAAGAGCCAAAGGAATAAAGACCACCCATCTGGTGTCAGTAGCTACTGATGGGGCTCCGAATATGACGGGAACGCACAAGGGATTTGTGGCTTTACTGCAGAAGTCGCTGGACAGAAAGCTGCTGACTTTTCACTGCATCTTGCACCAAGAGGCACTGTGCGCTCAAACATTTCCTCCGGAATGCACAGAAGTAATGGATGTTGTCATTCAGATTGTCAATAAAATAATGGCAAAAAGTTTAAATCACCGTCAATTCCGTTTGTTACTGGACGAGATGGAAAGCGCATATTCTGATCTCCTGCTGCACAACAAAGTCCGGTGGCTGTCCAAAGGGGAGGTGCTGAAACGCTTTGTCGCGTGTCTGGAAGAAGTGAAAACTTTCCTGGGCAGCAAAGGGCTCAACTTTCCTGAGCTGGAACAGCCAGAGTGGCTGGAAAAGCTACACTTCATGGTAGACATGACAGCGCACCTGAACACGCTGAACACAGCTCTTCAGGGGAAAGGACGCACAGCCCTGCACATGTTGGAGGATGTCTTGGCATTCGAGCGCAAGTTGACAGTGCTTGCCAGAGATTTACAGAAAGGCACTTTGTCTCACTTCCCCAATTTGAGAGAGTTCAAACAAGGTCACGACATGATAATTTCGGAGTATTTACATTCTGCAATCATCGCAATGCAAACATCGTTTGGGAAACGCTTCTGTGAGTTCAGAGAGGAAAAAAACACATTATCCTTCCCGGTCACTCCCTTAAGCATCGATCCTTCCCTACTGAATACGACTGCATTGGCAGGTGTGAGTCAACCTGATCTTGAGATGGAACTGGCCGACATAGCCGACAAAGACATATGGGTGTCCAAGTTTAGACGCTTGACAGCCGACCTTGAAGATGTTGCCCGTCAGAAGGCCGTTCTTGCTCAGAATCACAAATGGAGTGATATTGAAAACCTTCCAAATCCGGACCAACTTGTGTTTGAAACATGGAATGCTGTGCCCGACATTTATGTAAACATGAAAAAGTATGCACTTGGAGTCCTGTCGATCTTTGGATCCACATATGTATGTGAGCAGGTGTTCTCCAACATGAACTTTATTAAAAACAAACATCGCGCACGCCTCACAGATGACAGCTTGCGATCCTGTGTAAAGATGAAGGTGACGTCATACAGCCCTGATGTGCAGACGCTGTGCGCTGAGGTCCAGGAGCAGAAATCCCATTAACCAAGTATGATAAATATTTTAATTGCCTATTATTTTATGTATATTCATATTTTTTCATTGTTCAGTGAAATAGTCCTTTTATTTTTCAGGCTGACAGCTGGCTGATGTTATTTTTGGTTTGCTGCTGGCGGAAAATTTAAGTTCGGCGTTTTTCATAAATACAAGAAGGACTCAAATAGACATTGAGTATTTTACTTAAAAGTAACTTTCAACCCAACGTCTTTTTTTCGGAGTTCAAAATGTTTTTGTTGCATGCAGAAATCTAATTTCGTTTTCTCTGCAGGAGTTCATCAATTTCATAAATGCAACAAATTATAGTTTGTTTATACATAACATAAAGGCAAAAAAAACGTTGTATGCAGTGTTATTTCATTTTAAATGTCAAACGGATTTTGCGGCTCCCAGTGTTTTCTTTTCTGTGGGAAACGGGTCCAAGTGGCTCTTTCAGTGGTAAAGGTTGCTGACCCCTGGTCTAGGGTGTCTAGAACAAAGCAGGTCAGCCATAAAAATTGCAGCTTGGTGTCTACCGCTGATTGACAGTTTATGCAGATTTTAGCTGCTCAATTAATCTTCAACAAAGGATCAGCCATTCAGCTCAGAGATCTGAAGCAACTGTTTTACCCTGAGGGAATTTTTCCACCCTGGACTGTGTAAACATCAGAGAAATGAGGGAGCCTTAGGATATGGGGAGAAGTGATACTGAGGTTAAAGATCAGCCATGCTCTCTGGACGGACCTGCAGTGTAATGGTTAGCTCAACATTTTACAGTGCAGACAACCAGGGTTCAGTTCCAGCCGCTGCCTGTAAGAAGTTTGTGCGTTCTCCCTCCTCCAGTTTCCTCCCACGGTCTAAAGACAGACCGGTTGGTAGGTTCATGGGTCATTGTAAATTGTTCTGTGATTAGGCTAGGATTAAATTGGGAGTATTAACTTAAACTAATTAATACTTCTTCAATGTGTGCCAGACAAGCTTTGATACAATTTAAGGTGGTTCATAAGGCTCATATGTCCAAGGATAAGTTAGCACATTTTTACTGTCACATAACTCCTGTTTGTGATAGATGTAATTCTGAAGTAGCTTCTTTGACATATATGTTCTGGTCTTGTCCTCTGTTAGAAAAATATTGGAAAGATATTTTTGATATTACTTCAGTAGTTGATTTACAACCTCATCCTATTACTGCAATCTTTGGACTACCAGTGATAGAATCTAGTCATTTATCCTCACTAGCTTGTCATTTAATTGTTTTTGTGACATTAATAGCCAGAAGATCCATTTTATTTAAATGGAAAGGTTCCAACCCACCTATCACATTTCAATGGTTCTCCCAAATGATAGCATGTCTAAAATTGGAAAAAATTAAGAGCAGTACAATGGACCCCTCGGTTAAATTTGAAGAAACTCGGAAGCCATTTATTCAATATGTTCATATGATGTAAGTCGACCCTTTCTGAATCCTTTTTTCAGTAATTTTTTATGTATAGAGGAGCTGAGTTAACGACAAATTATAATTTTAACCAACGAAATATGGCAGCCCAATCTTTCTTTGTTTTTTTTTTAGTTTGGGTTTTTTTTCTCTTTTTTTCTTTTTATAATTATCTTTTTCATGGTTAATTACTAAGAGATTGGGAGGTTAGACTCCATTTGCTACTTGGAATAGGTGTTTTTACATGTTAACCATTATTAATGTATTCCTGATCTCTAAGTATCAGGATCAATATTGATATGTTTGTTAATTGGAAACTTAATAAAAATATTGAAAAAGAAAGAAAAAAAGAAATTGGAGGATTGTTGGGCACTGTGACTCAAAGGGCTAGAAAGACCTATTCTGGGCTGTATCTCAATAAATTTAAAAAATAATACATGTAACAAATAAATCTAACTCAGGTGTTCCCAACCTCTTTTTTAGTGCCATGGGCCCCTATCATTAACTGAGGGGTCCATGGACCCCAGGTTGGGAACCCTTGATCTAAATGAATGACAAAACAAACACAGATGAGGGAGGGGCTGGCAGCTCCTGGTCCAATTTCCGATGCAAAGGTGAATAATTTGTATAAAAAGTAAAGAGAAAAGCTTGCTCTACAACAGCCAGTACATGATGGGCCAAATAGCTCCCCCTCTGTGCTGTAATGATGCTATGATTAAATAGCTGAGAATGCATTTAAAAACAAAGTGCCAGTATCTGTCTTGTATAAATAGGAGATAAAGCCATTAGACAGCAAGGTTTCATTTCTAAAATGATCATGAATAGAGGGCAATTTTAAATTATGCTTAAAAGCAATTCTAATGATGTGTTGTTGAAAACATAGCAATAAAGCTGAAGTCACTTGAAGATGTGGTTAGAATCTCATGACTTTGAAGATTGCAGGAAATTGCTATAAGTAACTAAATTTTGATTGATTCTGTCGCCAGCAGGTGGCTCAGAGAAAAAGTGCAAAACAGGATGGCCCTGAAACCGGGAACACTTACAGGGATATCTGTAACACCCAGCCCCTAGCAAGCTCAAACTCTTCATTCCTGGTTCGGATCAGGAATATTTTTCTCAAAAACTGTAATTTTTACAATTGCTGTAATTTTTAAAATAAATTGTTGATAGCACTGATAGCTCCATACATTAGCAGCCATTATTTGGAAACTGCATCTTTTTTGTCTAAGCTGAGTATTTTCCCACTGAGTTATTTCAATACACTCAGAAGCCACTCAGCCCATCAAATCCATGTCAGCTCCCAACCAATATCCTTCTCCTTAGCTGCCCAGAGAAGTGCACAAATTAGTGCATTCTGCTATATAATGACAATGAAACACAACTGACAATACCTGCATTTTGTAAACCACATTCCTCAGTGCCACGACTCTGTGACTTTTGTACGTTTGACAGGTTGTGCTTTCTTGGGTTCTTCCTGTGCTCTTGATATATACTGATAAATGTCCTCAGGGCATCTGATAGCTGTCTGATATGTCACCCTAATTGAACAACCTTTATTTCTGAACCTAATCAGTAAAGTGTCAGCAGGCTCTTTGATAATACAGAGCATAAGGGTGAAACTTCATCCTGCACTCACACGATGTACGCAGAAATGCTTTCTAGCAGAGCTCGTTATAAAATAACTGAGAGTGACGAGCTGCATTGATTTCTTTCCCCTTCTTTAACATGGGGACCTCGCCCTTATCTGTGTTCAGTTTAACTATCATAAGCTTCTACATTTTGATGTATGTACGTGGCTATGTACTTCCAGGCTTAGTCAACAAAGTCTGTGACTACAAACTCAGGATAATGCCAGGTATATTTTAGGACTTTGGAAATGGGAAGTGGTTTATCATCCCAATGTTTATATAACTGATGCTTGAATATACACTCATTGGCCACTTTATTAGGTATACCTGTACACCTGCTTGCTCATTAATCAGCCAAACGTGTAGCAACTCAATGTATGAAAGCGTGAAGACATGGTCAAGATGTTCAGTTGTCGTTCGGAACAAACATCAGAATAAGGAAGGAATGTGATCGGATTTTCTGACCATGGCAGGAGTTCCCAAGTTGTTTTATGCCATGGACCAATACCTTTAAGCAAGGATCGGGAACTCCTAGACCATGAAATGATTGTTGGGGCTAGACAGTGTTTCAGAAACTGTTGAATTCCTGGGATTTTTAACACACAACGGCCTCTAGAGATTACAGAAATAGTGAAGAAAAACTAAAGAAAAAACATCCAGAGAGTGGCAGTTCAGTGGGCAAAAGATGCCTCGTTAATGAGAGAGGTCGGGGGAGAATGGCCAGACTGGTTCAAGCTGACAGGAAGGTGACGGTAAACAACTAACCACGTGTAACAAGAGTGTTGTGCAGACATTTACACAGAGTGTGGTGGATGTCAGAAATATGCTGCCAGAGGTGCCAGAGGTGGTAATGGAGGCATTTACTACAGAGGATGGAAATCATTCAGAAGACGTGTAGTCCGGGTGGTTGATGGTTGGGTTGAGTTGTTCTCTGATCTTGTCAACTTACTTGCAAAAGTTTCTTCACCACATGAGGAGCATGACAGCAGTGAAAGCACTGACAATGTCTCCTCCCGTGGTGACAAAATGCTTGCAAGTAAATTGCCAAGATCGGACAGCCACAACAGAGGCACTTAACAGATTCTTCTTAGATAGGCACATGAATGTGCAAATCATTGAGAGAGATGGACATTGTGTAGCCAAGGGATTTGTTTAATTAGGCATTTAATTGGTAGTTTAATTTGCTTGGCACAACATCATTGGCCAAAAGGCCTGTTCCTGTGTTCTATGTTTGATATAGTATCATTTTTAAAGGAGTGGGTACCATTGGCATATAATAGTCTGGATTCGAGACAACTGAACAATTAAGAAATTAATCCAGATCAATTTCGGTCACATTGCTTCAAAATACTTGGGCATAATTTTCATTTTAAAGAGTTTTCAATGGAAGAGGATCTAATGCTTAAAAATTTTCAATAAATTCGTAAGAAAACAAGAACATAAGCATTAGGAGCAGTAGCTGGACATCTGATCTAATGAGCTTACTCCAATGTTGATCAAGATCATAGAATCATAGCACACTACAGCACCAAAACAGGCCCTTTGGCCCATCTAATCCATCCTGAACTGTTATTCTGCCTAGACACGTCTTTGAAGAAGGAAGACATCACTGATGTCCACAGGGCCATAAGATATAGGAGCAGAATTAGGCCATTTGACCCATCAAGTCTGCTCCACCATTTCATCATTGCTGATCCATTTCGCTCCCAGGCCTCATCTCCTGCCTTCTTCCCATATCCCTTCGTGCCCTAACCAATCAATATTCTATCAACTTCTGCCTTAAGTATACCCAGTGACTTGGCCCCCACAGCAGCCTGTGGCAATGAATTCCACAGATTCACCATCCTCTGGTTAAAGAAATTCGTCCTAATCTCAAATCTAAATGGATTTCCCTCTATTCTGAGGCTGTGTCCCCTGGTCTGAGACTCCCCCACCATAGGAAGCATCCTCTCCACATCCAATCTACTGAGGCCTTTTTCATATGTCCTGGAAAGGGAAGCCACATCCTGGGAACAGATGTGGCGGAGACAAGGGAACTGAGTACTTAGAGGCACTTGATAAAATTGATTGGCTGATTGGCAGGAGGCAAAGAATGGAAATAAAGGGAGCTATTTCTGATTGGCTGCTGGTGACTAGAGGTGTTCTGCAGGGGTCAGTATTGGGACCACTTCCTTTCACATTATATGTTAATGATCTGGATGATGGAATTGATGGTTTTGTGGCCAAGATTGTGGATGCTACAAAGACAGGTGGAAGGGCAGGTAGTGTTGAGGAAGCAGGGAGACTACAGAAAGACTTAGACAGAGGAGAAGGGGTAAAGAAGAGGCAAATAGAATATCGTATAGGGAAGTGTATCGTTATACACTTTGATAGAAGGAATAAAGGTGTAGACTAGTTTCTAAATGGGGAGAAAATTCAAAAATCAGAAGTACAAAGGGACTTCAAAGTCCTCGCACTGGATTTCTTAAAGGTTAACTTGCAGATTGGTAAGGAAGGCAAATAAATTGTTTCATTTCAAAAGCACTAGAATATAAAAATGAGGATGTAACGTTGATGCTTTATAAGGCATTGGTCAGACTGCACGGAGAATTGTGTGCAGTATTGGGCTTCTTATCTAAGAAAGGATGTGCTAACATTGGAGAGGCTCCAGGGGAGGCTAATGAGAATGTTCCTAGAAATGACAGGGTTAACATATCAGGAGCGTTTGATAGATCTGCGCCTGTACTCGCTGCTGTTTAGAAGAATGACAGGGAATCATATTGAAACCTATCGAATATTGAAAGGCCAAGGTAGAGTGGATGTGGGAAGGATAATTCCTAAAGTGATAGAATCTTGGACAAGTGCAAGGACATCCCTTTAGAGCAGAGATGAGGAGGAATTTCTTTAGCCAGAGACTAGTGAATCCATGGAATTTATTTCCACAGATGGCTGTGGAGGCCAAGTCACTGGGTATATTTAAAGCAGAAGTTGATAGGTTTTTGATTAGTAAGGGCATCAAAGATTATAGGAAGAAGGTAGGATGATTGGGTTGAGAGGGATATTAAATCAACAATAATGGAGCGGCAGAATGGTATCATTCTTCTCTTGTGTCTTATGGTCATACATTCTTATGAAAATAAATCCTAACCTATTCAACCTATATCCCAGGTCCTCAAATCCCAGCAACATCCATGTAAATTTTCTCTGTTCCCTATCAACCTTATTGGTAACTTTCCTCTAATTAAGTGACCAGGTCATCTTCTAATAAAGGTCCGTTTTCCACCACTCTCTCCACACTTGATTCCCTTAGTACTCAGAAATCTGTCAATCTTTGTTCTGAATGAACTCAATAGCTAGGTCTCCAAAGCCCACTGGAGTGAATTATACTGAAGAATAAGTCCCTCTTCAAAGTTCAAAGTAAATTTATTATCAAAGTAGATATATGTCACAATATACAACTCTAAGAATCATTTTATTGCAGACACATTCAACAAATCTAGAACAGAATAATAACCATAATAGAAGCAATGAAAGACCACACCAACTTGAGTGTTCAGCCAATGTGCAAAAGACTGCGCAAGTACATAAGGAAATAATAATAATTTTAAAAGCAAACAATAAATACTGAGAACATAAGATGAAGAGTCCTTGAAAATAAGTCAATAGGTTGTGAGAACATTTCAGTAATGGGGCAAGTGAAGTTAAGTGAAGTTATACCCTTTGGTTCAAGGGCTGATGGTTGAGGCATAATAACAGTTCCTGAATCTGGTGGTGTGAGTCCTGAGGCCTCTGTACCTTCTTCCTGATGGCTGCAGCAAGAGGAGAGCCTGGTTTAGGTGTTGGGGATCATTGATAATGGATGTCGCTTTCCTGCGCCAACATACTCTGTAGATACCTTACCTCTACCTTAGATTCATCCCACAACAGTGATGTCAAGCAAACTTGAATATGGCATTGAAGCTGTTTTAGCCACACAGTCGTAAGTGTAAAGCAAGCAGAGCAGGAGACTAAGAACACAGCCTTGTGGTGGACCTGTGCTGATGGAGATTATGGAGGAGATGTTGTTACCAGTCCGAACTGACCAGGGTCTGCAAATGAGGAGATAGAAGATCCAATTGCAAAAGGAGGTATTGAAGCCAAGGTCGTGAAGCCTATTGATTAGTTTTGAGGGGACAATGGTATTAAGTGCTGAGCTATAGTTGATAAGGAGCATCCTGATGTATGTATCTTTGTGGTCTAGATGTTCCAGGGTTGAGTGAAGACCCAATGATTTGGCGTCTGCTGAAGTTTTTTTGCGTTGTTACACAAATTGGAGTGGATCCAAGTCACTCTCAGTCAGGAGTTGATATGTTTCACCAACAACCTCTCAAAACAGTCCATCACTGTGGACTTAAGTGCTACCGGGTGATAGTCATTGAGGCAGGTTACCACGTTCTTTACACAATCCTAAGTGGCCTTTCCCTTATTTTAAGATTGGATGCCCAGCTGTCAATTCGTCAGCATGTCAAGCCCTGTAAGAATTTTGTAAATTTTGATGAAAAATCTTTTCATTCCTCTAAACTTCAGAAATTCAGTCTACTCAGCTCCTCCTCATACAACACACTTGCCGTACCAGGGACCAATTTAAAGCTTATTAGCTGCTCTCCTTTTATGCCTTTCTTTTAAGTAAGGAGAAAAAAATGCAGCTCCTGAAATATATAAAGTTATACTGCTGTTTTTGTCCATAAATTTCACCTGGTTTTTTATGTGTTAATCTATCCTTGGCAAAACTAATACATGGAAGTGGGAGGAGCTGTAGACCAAGACAGCAGCCACAGAAAAATTTTTTGACTGCTCTCCTGAATTGATAAAAATAACTTTCTTTAGTATCCCTTGCCTCCACTATGTGCTGGTTGGATCACACATCAGCTCTGCATTCTGAGTCATGGCTTCCAAAGAATATAAGGCCGTATTTGGGATGTGAAAAGAGTGCAAAGTTTAGGTTCCTGGAATCTATCAAAAAAAGGCTTGCTCTGCTGATTGTAAGCTATTCTATTTAACCTTGCAATTTGTATTGTGATCTAATTGTACTTTTGATTAGTTAATAGGATAGTTATGCATAGCCATAATATGTATTAATTATCCACTGTAATGATCTCTTAAAATAATGTATTCACCAATACAATTGTCAGTAATGTAACAAGCTCTGTAATATCCTAATAATGTGATAATTGAAGTGCATCTATTTTGATCATTCTGTTGTGGTAACTAATTGGTATTTAATTCTTTAACATTTTACTGTATCAATTATCTCATAATTCAATTACAATTTCCACTAATTGAATCGTCATTCAAATTGCATTCAGTTTAATAATATCTATAATTAATGCTGAAGCTAAACATCATACTAATCTAACAGAGGCACCTGACTTTATTTTTTTCCCAGTAGTAAGATAATACATCAGAAAGAAAATGCTGCAATGCTTGCTTTAATAACATGGTTGAATTATATATATATCTCAATCAGCTTTCTCAGTTAATCATGTGTGGGTGATTATTAAGGGCTGAAGATACTAGCAGGAGTGAAATCTGTAAGAAAGGGTTGCAAGTACAATTATTTTAACTCAAGTTAACTGCCTTCAAAGATTTCCTATTTGCTGTTGGATGCTTTTTGTATAGAATTGGTAGCATGCTGTCTTTCAGTTGTGCATTTCTATTCTTCATCAGAGCAAATGGCCATTGAATATTGGTGCTGAAACCAATTGATAATTATAAGCATTTTTCAACAGAAGGGGAATTAAACATCTTGCATGCTTTTAGCTTTGAACTACTATACCAATTGTTTAATTATGGATCCTACAGCTGCGGCTCCATGAGTATTTATAAAAAGAAAACCAATAGTACTCCTACTGCAGCTCAAATCTACAAAATAATTGCGAGAGAGAACGCAAAGCGCTCGCAGAACTAGAACTAATTTTCATTGTCATTTTCCGACACATTAATATTTCAACTTTTAATGTAAAAATTCTGAAGCTCTCGCTGGCCTTTCAAATGCAATACTCAAAAGCTGGTGAAGAGCAGATAGATAAGGATACCATAATGCAATTGTCTACAGTGAGATTTTCAGCATCTCACTAAGATACTCTGACTAAAAGTGGCGTTAAGAAAAAATGCTGACCTAGTAGTTCAATGTCAAGCTTTTATTCATTATTAATGCTGAGAATGTATTACAACAGTTCATCATCTAAAGATTACAGTGCGTATGTACTGTATATGAGATTACAAATTTTCAGATACAGGGTCCTTATTGATGGTTTAGCCTTTTACTTAATTTGCTTCAATGAATGACAGTCGTTAAAAAGAAACAAAACATGATATTAGTAAAACACAACGAACATCAGAAAAATTTAACAAGTGATATAAAAGCTTTTAAGAACAGCAATCTTGTGTGATCTGAAAGGAAAATTGGACATGTTATAATGGAAAGCCAGCAGCTGGGGGAATGATTTTTGATGCTTCAGCCCAAGGAAGGGTGCATTGTAAGTATTTTCTAAAATTCTAAGCAATGATATTTTACAGTATAGATAATTTACTCTTAAGATTTTCATAAACAAAATGTACTCACTTGTACAATGTTGATATTAATAAATAACTACTTTTTCAGTTAACATAGACAAAATGCTGGAGGAACTCAGCAGGTGAGTATGGTTTGGGTGGAGACCTTTCATCAGGACCTGATCCGGTTCTGTCGAAGGGTCTCAGCCTGAAATGTTGACTGTTTATTCATTTCCATGGATGCTGCCTGACCTGCTGAGTTCCTTCAGTATGTTGCGTGTGTTACTCTGGATTTCCAGCATCTGCAGAACCTCTTGTGTTTCTTTTAATTTAGAACCTTTTACATTAGGAGAACACAATAGGTATAAGACCAGAATTCTTAACATGCATTCATGTAACTAAATTGAACTCAGCATCACTGAAACTAGATATCAATGATGTCAGTAGATGGAAAACATAAAGCAAGTCCGCATGTGTGTAGGTAGAGAAACAGTTAACCTTTCAGTGTTACACAAGCTGTTTTTAAAATTAAGTAATATTTCCTATTTAGTTGGCCTCCGTGACAAGTCTTTAGTAGAAATCCAGTTATGTGCTTTTAACAAATGGCTCACTTCCAGGAGCATCAAAGATTACATTTCTCTGATATGGTTATACTCTGTTCCACAGACGGGGGGGATTCGATGGCATTCGCTAATCAATCAGACCAGATTCATACTTTAGAGTTCAAATGCTCCAACGCAAGTCCAGCTCCTCCCGAGGTGTGGATCGTGCCAGCGTTCACGGTGGCTGCTAGGGTTCGAGTGATCGTCACCTTCTGCTTCTTCGCCGTGTCCATGTGCAGCAACACGGCCATCCTGCTCAGCATCTTGAGGAGAAAGAGGAAATCCCACATCAGGATTCTGATCCTGAGCCTCGCTGCTGCAGACCTAATAGTGACTGTCTTAGTGATGCCTTTGGATGCCGTCTGGAATATAACCGTCCAGTGGTATGCAGGGAACGCGGCGTGCAAAGCCCTAAATTTCCTGAAGTTATTCGCCATGTACGCATCCGCTCTCATCCTGGTAGTGATCAGTATGGATCGCCATTCGGCCATCTTGAACCCGTTCAGATTTCTCAGTGCCAGTCACCGGAACAAGTTAATGCTCTCCGTAGCCTGGATTGCAAGTGCACTATTGGCATCTCCTCAGGTGCATCCTCCAGAGAATGGCCCAAACATGCTTTGAGCCCTTTACAGTCTGTATACACAGCAACTTTTACCATTCACACCCTGCAATAGCACAGGCATTAGCTACTGTACAGTCCCTTCCTGGTGTTACTGATAACATGTTCTACAGAATTACTCCCTCTCCACAGGGACACATCACATACAATAGCATCGCCCACTCTTACAACCCTGGTAGCACTCACGGAAGCTCTCTAGTCACTCCGTCCGTTCCAACAGCACACCATCCATCCTCAATGTTTTGGAGTCATACAGCATGGAAGTCAAGTCAAGTCGCTTTTTATTGTCATTTCGACCATAAACTGCTGTACAATACACAATAAAAATGAGACAACGTTCCTCAAGGACCATGGTACTACATGAAATAACACAATACTACACTAGACTATGTGAGACAACTTAAGGCTACACTAGACTACATAAAACAACAGAAAAACTACACTAGACTACAGACCTACATAGGACTACATAAAGTGCACAAAACAGTGCATTGCAGTACAATAATTAATTAATTAATTGGTTAATTAATAATAAACAAGACAATAGGCACAGTAGAGGACAAATTTCAATATAATAATAAATGATGTCGATGTCAGTCTAGACTCTGGGTATTGAGGAGTTTGATGGCTTGGGGGAAGAAGCTGTCACACAGTCTGGTCGTGAGAGCCCGAATGCTTTGGAGCCTTTTGCCAGACGGCAGGAGGGAGAAGAGTTTGTATGAGGAGTGCATGGGGTCCTTCATAATGCTGTTAGCTTTGCGGGTGCAGTGTGTAGTGTAAATGTCTGTAATGGCGGGAAGAGAGACCCTGATGATCTTTTCAGCTGACCTCACTATCCGATGCAGAGTCTTGCGATCCGAGACTGTGCAATTTCCGAACCAGGTAGTGATACAGCTGCTCAGGATGCTCTCGATACATCCTCTGTAGAATGTGATGAGGATGGGGGGTGGGCGATGGACTTTCCTCAGCCCTCGCAGAAAGTGGAGATGCTGCTGGGCTTTCTTGGCGATGGAACTGGTGTTGAGGGACCAGGTGAGATTCTCCGCCAGGTGAACACCAAGAAATTTGGTCCTCTTAACGATCTCAACGGAGGAGCCATCAATGTTCAGCTGAGAGTGGTCACTCTATGCTCCCCAGAAGTCAACAACCATCTCTTTTATTTTGTTCACATTCAGAGACAGGTTGTTGGCTCTGCACCAGTCCGTTAGCTGCTGCATCTCCTCTCTGTATGCTGAGTCATCGTTCTTGCTGAGTCACGGTCGTGTCATCGGCCAACTTGATGATGTGGTTCGAGCTGTGTGTTGCAGAACAGTCATGGGTCAGCAGAGTGAACAGCAGTGGACTGAGCACACAGCCCTGGGGGGGCCGTGCTCAGTGTGATGGTGTTGGAGATGCTGCTCCTGATCCGGACTGACTGAGGTCTCCCAGTCAGGAAGTCTAGGATCCAGTTGCAGAGGGAGGTGTTCAGGCCCAGCAGTTCCAGCTTTGTACTGAAACTGCTCTTCAGTACAATGGGTCAGAACTCGGTTTATAATCACTGACATTTGTCATGAAATTTGTTGGTTCATGGCAGCAGAAAAGTGCAATGCATAAGGAATTACTCAAAGCTACAACAAAAAAAATATTTTTTATAAGTGCAAGAAGAGAGCAAAATAGTAAGTTAGTGTTCATCACCATTCAGAAATCTGGTGGCGGGAGGGAAGAAGGTGTTTCTGAAACATTTAGTGTGTGTCTTCGAGCCTCTGTACTTCTCCCTGATGGTAGTAATGAGAAGAGGGCACGTCCTGAATAGTGAGGCACATTAATAATGGATGCAGCCTTCTTGAGCCACCTTTGAAGATGTCCTTGATGGTGGCTGGGTTAGAGCCAATAATGCTGTCTATGCCACTCATAATTCCCATCTAAGCTAGTACTAATTGGACACATTTGGCTTATGTGCCTCTGAACCTTTCTTATCTATGTACCTGTCTAAGCACCTTTTAAATATCCCTTCTTAAATGTCCTTTTTTAAAAGTATCTTTTTAATGTACCTCAATCCATGTCCTATTAAATCACTCCCCTCTAACCTTAAACCTATGCCCTCTAATTCCTGATTCCCTAACCCTGGAAAAAAGTGTGTGAATAAACCCTAATATGCTCTCCTGGTTTTATACACCTCAATAAGATCATTCCCACATTCTTCTATGTTCCAGTAAGTAAAATCCCAACTTGCTCAATCTTTCTCCATAACTCAGTCACTCAACCCCCGTATCATCCTTGTAAATCTCATCAGCAGTCCTTCAGAATCAGCTTTAATATCATAATCGTTGGTATATGTCGCAAAATGTGTCGCTTTGCGCCGGCAGTACAGTGCAATATGTAATTTTAAAAATTAATCATCATTAGAAGTTAATTAGTAATGATTAATTTTCAAACTATAAATTACATTAAGAAATATATATACACAGTACTGTGCAAAAGTCTTAGACACATACATAAATAACTAGGGTGCCTAAGACTTTTACAGAGCACTGTATTTGTCAACATGGAGTGGAAGGCAACGTTTTGAATCTGGTGGGAGCAAGTGATGTTGGGAATGGTGAGGGTGGAGTGCCGCAGGAGGGGTGTGGGATTGCTGGTAGAGAAGGAGAGCCAGAGACAGGGGGTGGCACAGGTGCAGCCACATCCAGCACTGAGACATCAGGCGAGTTCATTTGATTCCAAACAATTGGTTTATTGTTCACTGCAGAATGTCTCCCTGGTGTTTCCTGCTCCCTCCCCTCTCTCTCCCCCTTTTCCCAACAATAATTCCCCTCTTCCTGCCCCCTTCCCATTCTCAGTCCACAACAGAGACCCATATCAGAATCAGGTTTATCATCACCCATATATTTCAAGAAATTTGATCAGTACAACATGAAATTACTACAGTACTGTGCAAAAGTCTTAGGCACCCCAGCTGTATAATAATGGTGTGGCCTCCTATAAATCGATAAGACTGGGAGACCACTTCACCAGCACCTTCACTCCATCACATGGTGCCCACTCATTTCAATTCTCCTTCCCATTCTGATATGTCAGTCCATGGCCTCCTTTATGTCGCAGTGAGGCCACACTCAGGTTGGAGGAGCAACACCTTATATTCTGTCGAAGTAACCTCCAACCATATGGCACAAACATCGGTTTCTCGAACCACCAGTAATTGCCCCCTCCCCCTTCATTCCCACTCCCATTACCCTCTCTCACCTCATTTCCTTACCTGCCCATCACCTCCTCTGAAGCTCCTCCGCCTTCCATGGTCTTCCATCACCTCCTATCAGATTCCCCTTCTCCGGCCCTTTATCTCTATTACCTATCAGTTTCCCAGCTCTTTACTTTACCCCTCCTCCTCTCCCGTACTTCTGCTCTAACTTCTACATCTCTATTCCAGAAACATCGACTGTTTACTCATTTCAAAGATGCTGTCCAGCCTGCTGAGCTCCTCCAGCATTTTGTGTACATTCCAGATATATGTGCCTAAGAATTTTACACAGTGCTGTATATAAGAGAGAACAAAAAAAAGCTCTTTCCAGCTTAATGACACCTTTCCTAATAGCAAGATGGCCTAAGCTGAACACAGTGTTGCAAATGCAGCCTCACCAACATCACTCACTACAGCACCCAACCATTCTACACAGGTAATGCACTGATGATGGGATGAGCACCTACAGACAGTAACGTGCTCTCTTTTTCTCCCCAGCTCTTCATTTTCCAGGTGAGGAATGTCCACGGTGTGAACTTTACCCAGTGCGTGACCTATGGGAGCTTCACTGAGCACTGGCACGAAACCTTCTATAACATGTTCACTTTCATCACCCTGTACATCACACCCCTCACTGTCATGATCATCTGCTACACCCGAATTCTGTGGGAGATAAGCAAGCAGACGAAGAGGAACAGAGGTGAGGATTGATTACTTGTTGTACCACTGTACACTGTTCGGTATCCTGAACTATTGCACACCACAGCTTTATTTTTCAAAGGAACAGTACTAAGGATAGACGTGTTTACGCAGTAAGTTAATAATTTATCTGAAGTCCTAATTTCCTCATAGGATAGATGGCAAGCAATAACCCCTTGTAGTTCTCCATTCTCTGCAGGGTATATTGCATATGAAATGACAATTTAATATGTCATTGGATGTGGGGCTGGACTGTTCCGTAGGTGAGCTGCAGAGTACCATAGTGGCACTGCATGGTATTAACGGAGGGGCTGCCCAGTACCATGAGGCAGTGGGGGTTGCATGGTAGCAAAGCAGTTAGCACAACATCTTACAGCAGCCAGCTGCGAGATCAAGTTCATTTCCCACCGCTGTCTGTAAGGAGTACGTACATTCACCCTGTGACCGCGTAGGTTTCTTCCAGCTGCTCCAGGTTCTTCCCATGTTCCAAAGATGTACGGATTGCGGCACTAGAAAACACGTTCCAAAGATGTATGGATTGCGGCATTAGAAAGCATGGTGACACTTGTGGGCTGCCCAACACAACCCTCACTGATTTGATTTGATGCAAACAACACAATTCACTGTACACTTGCTCATACGTGTAACAAATAAAGTTAATCTTTAAATCTATGAGTTCATCATAAATTCTGTTCGGAGAATAGATGATCTTGCATCCAAATGAGCTGGCGTTAGAGTCAGTCAAAGAGTCCTGAAGAAACACAGCACAGAATCAGACCTTTCATGTAATAGGCACCCGTTCACCCTCCTCCTGCACTGGTCTCAAATTATTTATTCCATAATCCCATCGACTCCCCGCAGATTCTATTCTTGTCTAACACTGTGATTTATAGCGTCCAATAACTTCCAACTCACTTGTCTGCGGGGTTGGGAAGAGGTTAAAGCATCTGGTTACACAGTCAGGCAGAAAGACTTGCAAACTCCACAAAGACAGAACCAGAAGTCAAGACTGAGCGTGGGCCACAGAGCTGTGATGCAGCGGCTCGACACAATCTGCAACACTACGATCCCTTTGATGTTGCACAACGTGAAGTTGTAAACCTGAGAACTGAGAGGTCAGAGACCAGAGGTTTGGTCTTTGGAAAAGGTAGGTGCTACGGGACTCCAGCGGAAAACCTTGCACCCTTTTGTGAAGTAACCATCTAAGACCAAAACGGTGGAGTCAGTGAGGAGAAGTAACCTTTAACAAGGAATTCTAAAGCCATCTACCCAGATTGGACTTGTTTGTCAGAGGCAGTAATAACTCGCTATAAATAACAAAATCTTAGAATTCTAGGTACAGTATAGAGTGAATTGAATTTTTTTTGCTTCAACATCAACAATGTATGCGGCATACACTTAGTGGTCACTTTATTAGGTACTTCCTTTACCTAATAATGTGGCCACTGGGTGTATGAGTGTGTCCTCCTGCTGCTGTACCCTATCCACTTCAAGGTTCAATATGTTGTCCATTCAGAGATGCTCTTCTGCACAGCACTGTTGCAACGTGTGCTTATTTAAGTTACCTGTTAGCTTGAACCAGTCTGACCTCTCTCATTAACAAGGTTTTTTTCACCCAGGGAACAGACGCTCATTGAATGTTTTCTGATTTTCACACTGTTGTGCCTGAAAATCCTAGGAGATCAGCAGTTTCTGAGATACTCAAACCACCTCATCTGGCACCAACAATCATTCCATGGTCAAAGTCACTTAGATCACATTTCTTCCCCTTTCTGGTGTTCGGTCTGAACATGAACTGAACCTCTTGACCACATCTGCATTCTTTTTATTTGCATTGAGTTGCTGCCACATGATTGGCTGATTAGATATTTGCATTAGTTTTATTTTTATTAAGAGATACGGTGCAGAACAGGCCTTTTTGACCCAACAAGGCGCACCACCTAGCACCCCACCAATTTTGCAATTAGCCTAATCACAAGGCAATCTACAATGACCAATTAAACTACCAACTGGTACATCTTTGGACTGTGGGAGGAAACCAGAACACCCGGAGGAAACCCATGAATTCATAGGGAGGACATACAAACTCCTTATAAAGCATGCTGGAACTAATCTCTGCACTCCGAAGCCCCAAGGTGTAATAGCGTTGCACTATTAATAAA
Source organism: Hypanus sabinus (assembly GCF_030144855.1). Taxonomy (NCBI): domain Eukaryota; kingdom Metazoa; phylum Chordata; class Chondrichthyes; order Myliobatiformes; family Dasyatidae; genus Hypanus; species Hypanus sabinus. The sequence continues at coordinate 29,544,157 of NC_082733.1, read as the reverse complement.
GGTAGAGCAGTGGATATAGACTATATGGACTTCAGTGAGGCATTTGATAAGGTTCCCCACTCAAGCCTCATTCAGAAAGAAGGCACGGGATCCAAGGAGACCTTGCTTTACGGATCCAGAATTGTCTTGCCCACGAAGGCAAAGGCCTGGTTGTGGGTGGTGGTATTCTGCACGGAGGTCAGTGGCATTCCACGGGGATCTGACCTGGATGAGGAAGTAGAAGAGTGGGTTAAAAAGTTTGCTGATGACACAAAAGTTGGGGGTGTTGTAGATAGTCTGGAGGGTTGTCAGAGGTTAGAGCAGGACATTGATAGGATGCAGAACTGGGCTGAGAAGTGTGAAGTGGTTCATTTTGGTAGATCAAGTTTAAAGACAGAATATAATATTAATGGTAATAATAAAATAGCACTAATCGGCAGTATGGAGGATCAGAGAGATCTTGAGTTCCACGTCCATAGGATACTCAAAGCTGCTATGCAGGTTGACAGTGTTGTTGAGAACGTGTATGGTTTGTTGGCCTTTATCAACCATGGGATTGAGTTCAAGAGCTGTGAGATAATATTACAGCTATATAAGACCTTGGTCAGACCCCACTTGGAGTCCTGTGTTCAGTTCTGGTCACACTATAGGAAGGATATGGATACTATAGAGGAGATTTACGAGGATGTTGCCTGGATTGGGGAGCATGCCTTATGAGAATTGGTTGAGTGAACTTGGCCTTTTCTCCTTGGAGCGACAGAGGATGAGAGGTGACCTGATAGAGGTGTATAAAATGATGAGAGGCATTGATCATGTGGATAGCCAGAGGCTTTTTCCCAGGGCTGAAACACCAGGGAGCATAGTTTTAAGGTGCTTGGATGTAGGCACCGGGGGGGATGTCAAAAGTAAGTTTTTCACACAGAGTGGTGGGTGCGAGAAATGCACTGCTGGCAATAGTGGTGGAGGTGGATACGATAGGGTCTTTTAAGAGACTCTTAGGTGCATGGACTTTAGAAAAATAAGAGGGCTATGCAATGGGGAAATTCTAGGCAGATTCTAGAGTAGGTTGCATGATCAGCACAACATTATGGGTCGAAGGGCCTGTAATGTGCTGTAGATTTCTATGTAACATGTTCTGTGTTCTTATTGCTATGCTATTCTGGCATACAGGTGTACCAAACAAAGTGGCATCTGAGTGTATATTGACAGTAAGATTTATCTTGCAGCATCAACACCAACGGTGCAAAATGACAACATGTTAAAGGCACGAATGAAAACCCTTAAAATGACCATTGTCATAGTTGTATCTTTCATCATCTGCTGGACTCCATATTACCTCCTTGGACTGTGGTACTGGTTCAAGCCAGACGTATTGAAGAGGGTGCCAGAGTACGTCAATCATTTATTGTTCTTGTTTGGCCTGCTGCATACCTGCTCAGACCCAATAATATATGGGTTCTACACACCTTCCTTCAGGAAGGACATGGTGTCCTGTTGGAGATGGATACGAAGAGGGTTTTCCAGGCACAAAGCAAGACCCATTGGAAAGCCTTCACCGGTTGGTACAAATGATAAGGTCCTTGATCACATTAAGATGGACCCCGTTGTCCCTCATTCTGCCTCTTGAATAAAGTTCTCTAGAAAATAAAACTTCTCTTCTTATGGAGTTGCATCATTGCCTGGGATCAAGCCCCTCCCACAGATTTGCACACATCACTGGGGTGAGCAGTTCCATGGAAATAGTTTGATCAAATATTAAACCAAGGTTCCTCTGTCTAAAATCATTTGCTCACGTGAAGCTTCAGACCCTCAGCCCACCCAAGGGCGAATTCAAAGAAGAGCAGGGACATTCCGCTGAGTTCCTAGCAACAGTCCTCCCCCAACCAACAATACAGTATCACAATCAGAATCACAATCAATGTCACTGGCATATGTCGTGAAATATGCTGTCTTGCACCAGTAGTACGTTGTAACTCACAATAAAGAAAGCTATAGATTACATTAAGAATATATATAATCAGCAGTGCAAAAAGAGAGCACAAGAGCACATATAGTGAGGTAATGTATATGGGTCCATTGTCCATTCAGAAATCTACTGGGGAAGTTGTATCTAAAATGTTGACCATGAGGCTTCAGGCCCCTGTACCTACTTGTTAATGGTAGGAATGAGAAGAGGATATGCCCTGGGTGCTGGAGTCTTAATGATGGATACAGCCTTTTTGAGGCATCACCTTTTGGAGGATGTCCTTGATGCTGGGAAGCCAGTAATGGAGATGGCTGAGTTTACAATTTTGTGCAGCTTCATCCGATCCTGTGCAGTGGCCCCTCCATACCAGATGGTGATGCAACCAATTAGAATGCTCTCCATGGTACACGGTCTTTAGTGACATACCCAGTCTCCTCAAGCTCCAGATGAAAAATAGCCACTATCATGCTTTCATGGTGACTGCATCAGTATGTTAGGCTCAGTATTGATCTTCAGAGATGTTGATGCTCAGGACCTTGAAACTGCTCACCCTTTCCACTGATGATACTTTGGTGTATGTTCTCCCACCTTATCCTTTCTGAAGTCCACAATCAATTCCTTGGTCTTATTGAGTGCAAGGCTGTCGTTGTTGTAACATGCCTCCACCAGCTGATCTATCTCACTCCTGCACGCCTCCTCATCACCATCTGAAATTCTGCCAACAATAGTTGTGTCATCGGCAAATTATAAATGGTGCTTGAGCAGTGCTTAGCCACACAGTCGTGGGTGTAGAGAGAGTAGAGTGGGCTAAGTTTGCATCCTTGAGGTGCACCAGTGTTGATTGTCAGTGAGGAGGAGATGTTGTTTCCTATTTGCCCTGACTGTGATCTCCCAATGAGGAAATCAAGGATGCAATTGCAGAGGGAGGTACGGAGACCCAGGTTTTGGAGCTTGTTGATTAGTACTGAGGGTATGATGGTGTTGAATGGTGAGCTGAGTAGATCCAGTTGTGTAAACACCACCAAAATAATTGAACCTCCTGTTTGGCCTCTGTAAGACAGATGCTATGTTCACCTCCAAGAATGCAACTTTCTCATTGTATGAGGACCATCTTCAGTCTTAAGTGAAATATCAGCACTGTTTCTAGATGCTGTATTTGTGTCAATTGTTTCTCTGTGTGTTTTTGAAATCAAAGATGTGTAGTAATTAGATTCATGAATACCTTTTATTAATAATCTTGGAGTGTCCTCAATGCAATTTGCTGGGGAATGCTGTCTGTATTAATAATGTATCATTTTAATGTCAGTGATCATTACTTTGTGCATGATATTTTATGCATATAACTCATAGAATGGGCAATGTCAACTTGTTAAAAATAAATTATTGTCTAGTAATCCATATGAATATTGAAAAAATTATTTACCATTATTCATTTAATTTAGTTAAGGACACAAGTAATATAATGATCCCATCTCCAAGCACTGAAACAGTGGATATGGAGCACTGACTGCCTTAAGGCAAACCTATATTTCAGAGAGACAAGTGGATGGTCACAACGTTTTGAATTGAAACTGTTAGGGGTATTCTGGAGTTATGTGAATGTAGCAGATATCAATTCAAACAAGAACCAACCTTCGGTTCTTAATGTGAATTGAAAATTGCATGCAGAAATTTGAAGCTAAAAGCACACTTTTGCAAAAAAGCAATACTGTCTGTTTTGCACAGACTAAGAGAAATGGTTTTCAAAATGGTGACCATGAGACATTTGCATATATATCAGCCAGCAGTTAGGAAAATAGGGTTTTGTTAATTGGCCTGCATCAAACCAGGCAAAGTAGCAAAGTTGTTTGCATCATTGTGACTGGGTTCAAGCTGGCAGACCAGACTGACATTGTCACTTGGCATATCACACATGGTCACATGTATAGTTGCAATCAACAGCTGATCTATTGTGTACTCAGAGAGTCAGCTCACACAGACACTAATCTTGGGCATCTACCTCTGTCTTCAGAAATGTTTAGAATATCTGTGTCAATAAGTTTGTCCCAGCAGAGGTGTTTGAACATTCAGAGGCATCTCCCACTGGACATGTATAATTCAAAAGAAGCATTGTCAACCCAAAATATTGAAGCAAACAATATTATAGTGTTATTGTAACTATTGAAATTGTATTGAATCATCTACTGTTACCTTTGATCTTAACTGTATAAAAATGGGATGTACTTTTGGATTTGTGGGACTCTACTGTAAGGATCTGCAGAAAGATATGTGTTTGTTGTAATGAATAAATTTTTTCAGATCCATAACCTCAGTGCCTCTCCAGTGACTTCATCAGTGATTTCCTCTCCATCACAACAGAGAACATGAATCAGGGCTCCATCTTCCTCCACAGATACTGTCTGATCCAATGAGTTCCTCCATCAGCTTGCTTTTTCTCTTAACACAAGAGACTCCAACATCTGCAGTCTCTTATTTCTCTATCAGTACTTGGGCTCAAGTTGTGTTTCCTTTGGCCATTATGGAATCCTGAGTAGATAACAATGTCTGTTGACTTCCCTGTATATGCTATGACAGGCTACATGAAAAGAGAGCCTTTAGGTAGCCATAATTCTTAATTTGTTGCTTATTCATACAGTAGTGTGGAGCATTGAAAATCTGGTGGTAGAAAAGAATGTTGAAAATGGTGATGTTGTGTCTGTACAATGACATATCAAATAAATAAAGACATGCACACAGAGAAGAAGCTTACTTGGCAACTGGCTGAACTGTTTATTCTGTACTTCTCTCCATAGATCTGGTCTCAGGAAGCCTATGCAAGATCTCAGATTCCTTCTCATTAACATCATTGCAGGTGTTTTATTTGTTATCGTATGAACAGAGTTACGATACACAAAATGGAAGTCATCTGCCTTATGCTGTAGAGAAATATCCTCCTTTTCTAAAGCTTTAATGGACTTCTTGAAGGTTAGGATAGGCTAACCCATTCAGTGCTGGATGGTGAGGAGCTGACTTGAAATGTCTGATGCCATTTTTCTTCATGAATAGTCTGAACTCTTCTGATGTGTATTGTGGTTCATTGTCACTCACAATTTGCTCTGGTAAGCCATTTCTGGAGAAGATAGACCTCAGAGCGGAAAGTCTTTTCTGATGCGGTTGGCTTCGTTGGTATGACTTCGAACCACTTCAAGTGACCATCCACAGCAATCAGAAACATGGTCCATCAATGGCCCAGCAAAGTCAATGTGCACCATTTGCCATCGTGACGACGGCCACTCCCATGGCTGTAACAGTACCTGTGGGGGTGCATTTTGAACTTTTTGACATCCAGAACAGCTTTTGGTCAGGTCTTCAATCTATTTCCAATCACTAAAGGCAAGACTCTTCATCTTGACTCCAGGTGTCCTTCATGTAGATGTTCTAACACTCAGGAACCACAACACGAGATCCACACATCAGGGTTCATTGACATACAGACAGTTGGTCTCATCTCACTGAGAACTCTGGAAATACAAGATAACTATGAGCTTGCCATCCATGAACGGTGATGTCATAGACTTTTGACAATGTTGGGTCATTCCTTGTTTCACTTTGTCTTTCAGAATTTGTTACCGTCAGCTGGTCCATCAATGCTGTGTGGAACATTTCTGCAGAGTCACAAAATGAAGAATTTTCTTCTTCAGTTGCCAACAGTGGAAGACATGACAAGCGGTCATTGCTGCTGTGTTGTCTGGCACCATTGAACCCTATGTCATAGGAGTGGACACCTAGGAAAAGTGCCCAATGTTGCAACCGGGTGGCAGACATCACTGGGAACCCTTCCTGGGACTGAAAATGGGACAGAACGGGCTGGTGGTCTGTCACTAGAGTAAACTTTTGTATGCAGAGGTAGTTGTGGAACTTCTTCACTCCTCATACTAGACTAAGGGCCTCTTGGTCGATCTGCACGTAGTTGCTTTCTGCACTCACCAGAGATCTTGAAGTAAATGCAATCAGGTGTTCAGATCTATCCTCCATAGTCCACAGTGTGTGACAAAATGGTGCCAATGCCATAAGGGGACACTTCACACACCAGCCTGATGGGCAGAGGTAGGTCATAATGGGGAGCAGTTCATCTGATGCTATTAGTCTCTTTGTTTCTTTGAATAGATTCAATGGGTGCATCACTGTCACAAGATTTGGAAGAAACTTGTGGCAGTAGTTTACAAGTATGACCTGAATTGTGACAGTTTGAGTGCCTGTAGCACTGCTTCGATCTTCTCATATGTAAACTATGCTTGTCAATGACACGTCCACAATATGAGATTTCATCTTGAAAACTCATATTTTTCACTCTTTTCCTGCTGACCATACTCACTCAGCCTGGTAAGCATGTTACCAAGTTTCTGGAGGTATTCTTCATTTTTGCCAGTCACGAGGTAACGTTGTGTTCCTGGATTACCTTGGAGCATTTGGTCCATTGCTCTTGGCCTAATTGCTGGAGCTGATACAATGCCAAAGACCAGATGATTATACTGGAGCATTTCCTTGTGAGTGTTGATTGTGGGGAATGTGCTGTTTGACTCCTGAAACTCCACTTCCAGACAGACTTGTGATAAGTCAATCCTTGAAAACCATTACCAACCTGCCAATAATGCAAAAATCTCTTCTATTCATGGCAGGGGATACTGCACATGGTTGATGCTCACTTTGAAGTCCTCACAGATGTGAACAGCTCTAGTGTTCCTGTTTTTGATCACTGGGACAATGGGCATGGGCCAATCACTCCATTCAACCATGGAGCGAATACTATACATCTCCAAGCTCTGACATTCAGCATCCACTCTAGTACGTAGTGCATAAGTCACGGGACGCGCTTTATGGAATCTAAATGATGCTGCTTCATCCAGTTCAATCTGGCCTTCATGCCTTTGAGTTTACCTATACCCTTCTCAAACACCTTATTAGCATTAAGCAACTGTGACAGTCTCTAGTTAGTGCTACCATTTGGGCTGGAGTTGCCTGTTAATGACACATTGAGAGCTTTGACTGTGTGTCAGTCTAGTTGGATTTTTCTCAACCATTCACATATGAAAAGTGCTGGTTCTCCACTTATCAACACATAAATCTCTAACTGCTGTGTTTTGCCTCCGTATGTCACATTCACTTTCAGTTTTCCTTTGGGAGACACTTTTTTGCCTGTATATGTCTTTAGCATCTCCTAGATCTTTTGTAATGGTAGCTTAGAAAATAGTCTGTTGTAGTCAGCCTCTGAAATTACAGAAAGAAGATGACCCTGTATCCAGCTCCATTTGCATTTTTACACCAGACACATCTGTTGCAATCTATATGATTTTACAATCTGCTTCAGCAATGCTATGCAGTTCCAGGCATGACAGCTCGCCTTTGTTAGACTCTGTGTTGTCTGATTCTATTTCACATTCAGTCACTTTATCCATTTGTTTGATTTTGTGTTTGAAACTCTTCCTTCTGTGTGTTTTTCCTGTTTGGTTTTGCCTTTAATCTGATTCGCACATTGTATGTGGGATGACTTGCCACATCGATAACATTTTTGGCTTTTTGTACCATTCGGGGACATTTTATGCATTTCACATTCTAAACCATTTTTTTGCAGTTCTGCTGCATCCTTTGATTGCAGTCTCTAATGATATTGCGATGGTCAATGTCCATTTTAAGGGTACGTCTCTTTCTGACAGAAGCATCTTTTGAGTGTGTTAACTATGCATGCCACATACAAGCCTGTCTCAATGCACCAGAAAGTCCATCTCTAAAGGCACAGTTTTAGGAAAGTTTGCACAGTTCTGCAATGTATTTAGAAATGGTTTCATCCTTTGACTGGTTCCTTTTGTGAAATCTAAATCTCTCATTTATAACTAGCAGTTTTGGGGTCTAGTGATTTTGTAAATTTGCAACAATTTCATTGAACGTTTTGCTTGCTGGCTTTTCAGGAGTTATGAAATTGCACAAGAGTTCTAGCACCCATTAAGCTAATAAGTGTGGGGATTTCCTCTTCTTCATCCACATCATTAGCATTACAATGTTCAATCCTCTTGATGTACAATTCCAGGGTCTCATCAACACTATCAAATTCATCAACTCTCCTTACTAAGGCCATCTTCATGTTATTTTTAATTCAGTTTTGATAGTTGTGTGACTCTCACTGTGTACTGTGAACTATCACTGACATGCCCTTTTCTAGCATCTGTAACTACATTTCTGTACTGCTTACTCTTCCCTTTCAATGTCTCTCTCCCTTACTGCAAGTTCAATCATCTTGTAACTTTCAGTGCAGTTGGTAACCTTTGCTGACATTAAAGTTCATACTCGCTGCCGCTTGTTGTGTCTGTACAACTACATATCAAATAACTAAAAGCTCGCACACGGAGGAGAAGATAAAGTGTATATTCACATTGCAGAGAGAGCAACAAATCAATGCATATGCATAGGTTATAAATCAATAATTAGTGCTATGTGGAGTTGTTGTGCTATGGGAAATAGATCTATACATTAGAGGCGAGGGTGGACCACTGCAGGAGGTGTGTGGTACAGGTGGCAGAGAAGGTGTGCCGGGGTGGGGGTGGCATGGGTAAGGATACCAGACAAAGTCTTTGGTTCCAAACAATTGGTTTATTGATCATTACAGAATGTCTCTCTGGTGCTTCCCATGTCCTCCACTCTCCCTTCCCCTTTTCCCAACCACTATTCCCCTCTCTCTGCCCCCTTCCCATCCTCAGTCTTCAATAGAGACCCAGATCAGAATTAAATTTATCATCACTCACATATGTCTTTTTTTGCAGCAGCAGTACGTTGCAATACATAAAATCATTATGGTACTGTGCAAAGGCTTGGGAACCCTAGCTATATATATGTGAATAAGACTTCTGCACAGGACTATAGCTACATGCTTTACATCTCCCTCCATTTCACTCAATAGAAATAAAATTGGAAGAGATCTATTGGAAGTGCAGGATTAATGTGCCTGTTTCACTCTATATGTAACATCGACTATACCCTGATCGGCAAACTGACTGAGCCAGTTGGCTGATCCAGTGTTTCTGCATTTTCACAGGTGTGTGCTTATGATCAGCAGGAATGTAACACCTACATATGTGCCTAAAGCTTTTGCAGCAAACAGTGTATTGGTACCATTGACCAGGAGACCATAAACTCATAGCATTCATCTGCGTTTGAACCTGCCTCCAGTTTTAAAACCGGCAGAGGTTATTCACTCAATATGCTAATCTACGATGCCTGCTGACTGATTTCACCAACATTCTGCATGACCAAACTTACAGTTTCTCTGGTGAACAGGGCAGCTTTAGGACTTCTGCACACTCCCCAAAATATGTATTGAATCCTTGGACCAGAGGCACAACAATACTGGAGGAGATAGCTAATGACTAAAAGAAGGGATTAATAGCATGGAGGAAAGTGGAATTGAATGGGAAGATAAAATAGGAAAATAAAGCAGACCCAATGACAACTTAGGAGATCCCGTTAAGAATCCAGTGTGCACCTAGTAACTCCCGCTGCTGACTGTAAGGAGTTTGTACGTGCTCCCCATGACCACATGGGTTTCCCCTGGGTCCTCCAGTTTTCTCCCACAGTCCAAAAGCATGCCTGTTGGTAGGTTAATTAGACATTGTAAATTGTCTCGTGGTTAGGCTAGGGTTAAATCAGGAGTTGCTGGGTGGTACGACTCAAAGGGCTGGAATGGCCTACTCCACCCCATATCTCAATAATAAATAAATAGTTACCCTGTCTCTGATATTCATTGTAATGAGAATCTTTGTGCAAGGTCTGTCCATCTGGGAATTTCATTGATGATACATCTGTAATATAGAAAAATACATCGGGCTGGATAGCATTTGCAAAAGTAAAAAATAATTTAACTTCTTTCATTCAGAACTGCCACAATTAAGGGTACGAATAATGTTAATATCTTCTCTCCGTTGACATATAAATCCATCATTTGCTTACTTAAAGATAAATACAGAACACAGAACGGTACAACACAGCAACAGGCCCCTCAGCTCTCACTGTTCTGCCAAACTAATTAAATTAGTAATCAAATGCCTAACTAAACTAATCCCTTCTGCCTACACAATGTCCATATCATCCCAATTCAAGCACATTCACACTGTTTTTAATATTTCAGTAATCCTATATATATATATGTGTGTGTGTGTGTGTGTGTGTGTGTGTGTGTGTGTGATTAAACATTCTCATTCATTTAAAGAATTAATTATGGATTATATGTAAAAATACATTAATTGCATACATTATCACGCTACTATGTGATACATGCGCACCTTGCTTAAAGTAAAGATGAAGTTTTATTGCCTCCACCACCACCCTCCAGGCATAAAAAACACAGTGTAAAAACACTCGCCCTCAAAATCTTCCTTGAACTTAGTTGATCTTGATTTACATGCATACCATTTAGAATTAGGCATTTCAACCCTGGGGAAAAGATACTGTTTGTCTACTCCATCTATGACTCTCATAATCTTATAAACCTCTATCAGATCTCCCACCAGCCTCCACTGCTCCAGAGAAAACAAATCAAGTTTGTCCAATCTGTCCTCATAGCACATGCTCTATAATGGTAAACCTCATCTGCACCCTCTCCAGATGCTCAGCATTATTCCTATAATGGGGTGGCCAGAGCAGTATGCAATAATCCAGATGTAGACTAACTAGGGTTTTATAAATCTACGATATAACTTCCCAACTCTTGAACTCAGTTCCTCGACTAACAAAGCCAAGCGTGCCATAGGCCTTACTTACCACCCTATCAACCTGTGTAGTATTGTCAGGGAGGTATGTACTTAGACCCGAAGATCCCTCAGCACATCTACACTGTGAAGAGTCTTGACAGTCTTGTACTGTCTCTTTTACATCAGTAATAAATTTGCTAATTTGCCTGGGTTAAATTCCATTTACCATTTCTCCACTCATATCTACAGCTGATCCATATCTCACTGTATCCTTTACCGATCTTCGACACTATTCACAACAGCTCAAATCTTCAAATCTTCATATTGTCTGCAAACTTACCAACCCACTCATCTACATTTTCATCTACATTTATATGTTTTGGAAACGGCAGGGGTTCCCAGTACAGATCCCTGCAGAACACCACAAATCACAGACCTCCAGTCAGAATAAGTCCAACTGACCACAAACCTCCGTCTTCTATGAGCAAGCAAATTCTGAATCCGAAAGGCCAAATCACCATGGATCCCATGCATTTTAATTTGGGGATTTTCAAAATATGAAGCACTTTAAAAAAAAAAAATCTGTTGTGGAAATATGCCAGAAAACCTGCTGATTCTTAATTATTGAAGCCAAAAACTTTGCATTGATGTGCTGCGGCTTTTAATTGAATTTCTATTTGGAAATGACTGTTGGATTCATTTAGAACCCCGAGATGAATCAAAGCTCTACTAGTATGTCCCATGATATAAATTATGGGAAGCTTTGATCAAGGGAAGTTTAATTATTTTACTTGGGGAGTCATGGATAAGGAACAGTGGTTTTTTGAGATACCATTAGGAAGGCAAGATGACTCCTTAGGATAATAGCTTTTATGCAGAGTATTATCAAATTGTGGAATGTCCTGTCTGCAGGAATATGTGAGATGGAGATCATTGTATATTTTAAAGGATGAGAAATTAAACATTCGAAGAAAGAGGCGAATAAAGGTTACAGAAAATGAATGGTAGGAGCTTTAATTCAGGATGAGAAGTACGCTTGAAAAAAAATGGCATGAATATAAAGGACAATCATTTCTTGAATTATCTGATGCTCAGGATATCTTTCACAGTTTTAGGCAGCAGTTCCGTGAAAGGTGTGCTTAAGTGTATGACCCTGGTCAAACGCTTCACTCACAAGTGAAGTTTTAATCTAACAAGCATACCTTTCATGACTGAACAGTTGCTGGTGAATGTTAGCGAGCTTGAGCACCCACTGACATACAGATGTATATCCCCAAAGAGGAATATTGTCATTCCTAATCCTGAAAGTACAAAGAAGATTTGGTTCTTAATTACTTCAAGAGAAAAAGTCTAAAGGCAAGCCTGCAATATACTTGGTGTTACTTGGAGATAGATATCTAGCTGGGCTGGTTAATAAGATAGTCAAAAAGGTTTAATATATGGGATATCTCCCTTTATTAACCAACATAAGGGCAAAGAGCTTGTGTCAGAATTCAATACAATGTTTCATAGATGACAGTTTGAGTACAGAATACATTCTGGTCATCATAGGGCCACAAAACAGCACAGCACAAAAACAGGCCCTTTGGCCCATCTAGTTCATGCTGAAACCATTTAAACTTCTTACTCCCATCAACCTGCACCTGGACCAAAGCCCTCCATATCGCCTGAGATCCAGATACCTACCCTTAAGCTTTGAAATCAAGCTGATATGCACCACTTGTGCTGACAGCTCATTCTACACTCTCACCATGCTCTGAGTGAAGAAGTTCCCCTTAAACACTTCACCTTTCACCTTTGACCTCTGGTTGTAGTCCCACTCAGCCTCAATGGAAAAAGTCTGCTTGCATTTAGCCTATCTATACCCCTCATAATTTTGTATAATTCAATGAAATCACCTCTCCAAGGAATAAAATCCTAACCTACTCAATCTTTCATTATAACTCTGGCTGACCAGTCCCGGCAACATCCTTGTAAATTTTATCTGTACTCTTCCAGCCTTATTTACATCTTCAGTGTAGGTAGGAGCCAAAACTGCACAGAATACTCCAAATTGGGCCTCATCAACATCTTATGCAACTTCAACATAACATCCCATCTCCTGAACTCAGTGCTTTGATTTCTGCAGGCCAATGTGCCAAAATCAGAACCAGATTTATTATCATAGGCATGTGTTGTGAAATTTTGTTAACTTAGCAGCAGCAGTACAATGCAATTCATGATAATATAGAAAAAAAATCATTCAATTACAGTAAGTATGTGTGTGTACATATATAAATAGATTTTAAATGGTGCAAAAACTGAAATAATATATATTAAAAATTTATCAGGGAAGATTCCATTGCATCGGAGAGGGTGCAGAGGAGACTTTCAAGAGTTGTTCTGCTCTTTGGGCAGATTTATGTTTTTCTATGTGATTAAGCAAATTCAGCTTTTATTTTAATGAGCAGTTTCTGATGTGTATTAGATCACTTCCTGCGCAGCTAAGAAGTAGCAAGTAGAAAAGCACATTGTCTGGCAGAAGGCCAGAGGTCTATGTTAGGAGCAAAAGAAGCTTCTATCTAAAGCCATCCTGTTGTTTCCCCAGCAGAAGCACTGCTTGTAAGTTGATGTTATATTGTTTAGAAGTTAATCTGAAGTATCAATAAGATTTTGCTGAAATAGAATGTTATCTTTGAGTTTATTAGAGACTAACCTGGTTGCTAATAATTTACACATATTATATGCCAGTAGTATTTACTTGTCAGAATCTTATAACATTTACCTCCAGGAATCTTAACTAAGTTCCTTTGTGTGTATTGCTTGGATACACCTCCTGTACTCCTTGATGCCGGCTTCCACCATGTATCCCATCCGGCTAATATACGCTGCTCTACATTCACAGGGAATCCTGTAAACACCAGCCGACCTGAGTCCTGGTCATCCTTGACCTACATAAGCTCCCCAAGGAAATAAGATGATTACGCACGACCTTCCTAGAGAATGGCTACAAGGTGAAGGAAATTAACTGGGCCCTTAAAAGGGCTGATGGAAAAATCAGGAAACCTGACAACAAGGAGGTACCCCTCACTACTGTCTATCTTCCCCATATTTCCATGGTTTCTGAAAGGATTGGCAGGATCCTGAAGAAATACTGTATTAATATCATCCATAAACCCATAAGGAAGGTCAAATCGCAGCTTATGCAGGTCAGAGGTAACCTGGGATTCAGGTCAGCTGGCATTTACAGAAATCCCTGTGAATGCTGAGCAGCGTATGATGGCCAGACGGTACCAAGGAAACCCACATCAAGGAGCACAGGAGGCGTATCCCTTTGGGTTACCTGGAGAACCAGCAGTAGCAGAACACTGCATTTGCAATGGCCATAGGATTAACTTCGATGGCACAGTAGGTTTGTGCTGTGCCAATAGCTTTTCAGATGGCCTGGTAAAGGAAGCCATTGAAATAAAACTACAGGAAAAGGACTTTAACAAAGATGAAGGTTTCACTTTAGGTAAGAACTGGAATTCGATTGTAAACAAGGTGGGACGGTGGAAACCTGATTGGATGAGGACTAACCAATCAGAGGGAATGGCCTACATAGGTATAATATCACCGGACTAGACATGCGCAGGCATCATCCTTGATGAAGGTGGCGGAGTTTGTCTTCAACATGTTGGTTATAATTGACATCTGTGCCTGGCTGGAAGAGTTTATTGGTAACTCTTATTAGACTAGCATGAACACAATAGAACACATTGCTTCTGAATCTTGCATTGTCTATGAGTTCTCATGGCAATCCTTCACGTGTAATACAAATGATAGGTTATGATAAAAACAACAGTTATCATTCTGGTTTGTCATTCTAAGATTGAGAACCTTTACAAAATTGTAGTGGGCTCCAGCACTGTGGATGAGAAGATCTGAGAGAGGAACCTTGAGAACAAGGCAAGAATAATATTCCCAGGAAAAAAAACAACTTTGTTGTAAAAGCTGATTAATTCTGATTTATAAGTGAACAAGCCAGACAAAATTTGCTTCAAGTGCTACAACTTCTCTGAAGTCATCAGCAAATTCTATAAAGTACATTTACAATGATTCCAATCATAACTCAAAGCTGTAATGAAATCGATTACTGTTGTTGAAGTGCAACAGAACACCACTTCTACTCAGCTATGAAAATGCCTTGTTTGGTGTAAGAACTAGATAAGAGACATTGTGAAAAGGAGGCAACAATAAAATCATGGGCAATAGTCAAAGACTAATACCTCAATATTCTCATAGCCTGTGCAAGAGAAGAAGTTTCAACTATCCAGGTGGAAAGATAGACACAAAACTCAATTTCCTAAGGCAAGTGTCAAGCCACAGGTAAAGATCCAAAACAAAAGAGCTGAAGTGCCATTGAAGTTAACTGAACTTTAAGGGACAAGTTTTTATAACATTCTGAAATAGGAATGTTATGAATTACAAAATTAAAAAGGTTCAGAGTAAATGTTATTATCAGAGTACATATATGTCACATGTATAACCCTGAGATTCATTCATTTTCCTGTGACATACTTAGCAGATCTATAGAATAGTAACTATACCAGGATCAATGTAAGATCAACTGGGGTGCAATATAAATAAATAACAAGAGCATGAAATAACAAGATAGAGAGTCCTTAAGGTGAGATCATTAGTTGTGGGAACATCTCAAAGGATGGGCAAGTAATTGAAGTTATCCCCTTTTGATCAAGAGTCTGATGATTGAGGGGTTGTAACTGTTCTTGAATCGGGTTATGTGAGCCCTGAGGCTCTTGTACCTTCAACCTGATGGCAGCAGCAAGAAAAGAGAATTTCAAAGATAACACAATGACTTTTAATGCAATATTAAAGCTTACACTATTCGACTCTGAGAAGATGCCTGGCATATTATCAGTCCAAAAACATGTTCCTAAATTGATCAATATCCACAAAATTTGGCTCTGATTACGTGCCGCAAATGGATTAACTGAAAGTGAGCACAATGCCTTCCTTCAAAGAATGCAAGCATGCAGAGGTATCCATGATCACTGAAAGAGGATCTTCTCATCAGAGGTCATTCCAATTCGGATCCCAACGGACTCCCTCAGCTGTATCAATTACATGTTTCCATTTGACTTTCAGTAAGGACTGTAATACATCACTCCATTCCCTGAATCTCATCCCCAACTCATTATATAAAAATAGAAAATGCCGGTGACATCTTAAAAAGGCAATGCTTCAAGAAGTCTACATCTATCAATGAGACTTTCACCCCTTCTCATGCTTTCTTCTCGTTGCTACCACCAGGGAGAAGGTACAGGACCTGAAGCTTTTTAGGAACAGCTTCTTCCCTCCACACCCAGATTTCTGAACAGTCTATTAACCCATGAACACTGCCTCACTATTTTGCTCTCTTCTTTGCTACTTATTTATTTTTCTTATATTTCTTATTATAATTTATAGTAAAGTTTTTTATGTATTGCACTGCACTGTAGACACAAAACAAATTTCATGGCATCATATGTCAGTGATTCTGAAATTCTGGAGATAGTTAGCAGGCCAAACAGGCTGATGACCTTTCATCAGAGATAGTCAGAAAGGTCATCAACCTGAAACATTAACTGTTTCTCTCTCCATAGATGCTGAGAAGTTTGAGCATTTCCAATATCTACAATGTTCTGATTTTCATTACACTCAACCTCAACTTCCATCTCACCAGCTTACATCATCAACAAATTATCCTGCACCATCTCCTTACACGTCATTCTCTCTTGCTGTTCTAAAGTGACCATCTCTTCCATAACATTCTGGTGAGTTGACTCTTTCATCATCCTAACTACATCCCTTCACACAGTCTCTCCCAACAAATACAAATGATACAACCCCAGAACCTGTAGTTTCCTCCTCCCACCATGCAAGACTAAATCTTTCTTGAAGCCAATATGAAACTGAATCATCTGCACTTTTAGTATTTTGTATTTTCTATCAACAAAGTTCAAAGTAAATTTATTATCCAAGTACACATACATCAGTATATACAACCCAGAGATACTTTTTCTTATGTGCAATCACAGTAAATACCTATGCTTATTTGTCCCAAATATCAATTGCCTTCAAGACTGAAAAAATCATGGTTTTCCTAAATAATTGTTACATTTTTCTGATTGCAAAGGATTACTCACAATTGCTTGAATTTGTTTACAGTTGATATTATTATTCATACACATCTAAAGGATCAGAATGTGAGACTACACTAAACTGTGACACAATGTAATAGTTGCTTGGTGTTTCTCGGAATATTTATATACAGTTGAATTCGAGAATTGGAAGGCAAGATCAAAAATTTTAACCATCTCAAACCCTCACTTAAAGGAAATGATTCTCCAGTGCTAAGAACTCTCTTTATTGTGACAGATTATCCAAATTACTGTATTCCCTTCTAAAGATTGAGGCAAGCAAGGCTACCCACCCCCCACCCCACCAACCCAATATTCTAACAATTTTTGCATGAGCACAATTGAGGGTATCCTGACCAACTGAATCACCGTCTAATATGGGAATTGCAAGACATCTGAGCACAAGATCCTATAAAGGATTGATGGGACTGCTGAGATGACCATCGGGGCCTCTCCTCCACCCATTCAAGATAATTATGCAGGGCCTTTAGCATTGTCAAGGATTCATCCCATCCATCCATCAATTTCTTTGAAACCCCTACCATCAGGCAGGAGGTACCATAGCATTAGGACAAGGACTGTTAGGATGGAAAACAGCTTTTTGCACTGTTGTAACTATATGTTATAATTATGTGGTTTTTGTCAGTTAGTCTTGGTCTGTCTTGTGTTTCTGTGACATCATACTGGAGGAACATTGTATAATTTCCTAATGCATGCATTACTAAATGACAATAAATGAGGACTGAGTGTCCTCACAATCTAATCTAATCACACAGGTCATGTAGCACTACACTGTTTACTTTTTAATTTGTGTCATAAAAGCTAAATGTCAATCTTATGGAATATATCCTATTATAAACATAGAAATCCTACAGCACAATACTGGCCCTTTGGCCCACAAAGTTGTGCCGACATGTCCCTACCTTAGAAATTACTAGGTTTACCCATAGCCCTCTATTTTTCTAAGCTCCATGTACCTATTCAAAAGTCTCTTAAAAGACCCTATTGTATCAGCCTCCACCACCATTGCCAGCAGCCCATTCCACACACTCACCATTCTCTGAGTTAATTTATTTGTGACAATATTACTTCATGTGCTGTGTGTGAGTTACATGTACTATGTTGTGCACCTTGGTCAACAGGAATGTTCATTTGTTTGGATGTATACATGTACACAATCAATGACAATAAACTTGAACTGGTGTCAAAATCAACACTATCCCCTCCACTATGCTCTCGCCTGGAGAAAATTGCATATCCTGATTGCTGTAGAATAGCCAAAGGGTTATTCAATATGATGAACACATCAAAGTTCAAAGTAAATGTTTTATCAAAGTACATATACAATATGCCACCATATACAACCCTGTGATTCATTTTCTTCGGGGCATAATCAATAACTCTATAGGATACCAACCATAACAGAATCAATGAGAGAACACTCAACTTGGACATTCAACCAGAGTGTAATAGCCAGCAAACCATGCAAATAGAAAAACAAACAAACAAACAAACAAATAAATAAATAATAAGCAATGAATATTAAGAACATGAAGAGTCCTTGAAAGTGAGTCTATTGATCTATTGATTGTGGGAACATTTCAATGATGAGGCAAGTAAAATTAAATGAAGTTATCCCTTTGGGTTCAAGAGTCCGATGCTTGAGGGGTAATATCTGTTCCTGAACCTGGTGGTGTGACTACCTTCTTCCTGATGGTAGCAGCGAGAAGAGAGCATGCCCTGGTTGGTGAGGGGGGGGGGGGTGTCCCTGATGATAGATGCTACTTTCTTGTGACAGTATTTCATGAAGATGTGCTCAATGGTGGCAGGGCTTTACCCATGATGGACTGGGCCATTATTATAGACAATAGGTGCAGAATTAGACCATTCAGCCCTTCGAGCCTGCTGATCATCTACTATCAATACCTGGTTCCTGCCTTGTCCCCATATCCCTTGAATCCCCTATCCATAAGATACCTATCTAGCTCCTTCTTGAAAGCATCCAGAGAATTGGCCTCCACTGCCTTCTGAGGCAGTGCATTCCAGACCCCCACAACTCTCTGGGAGAAGAAGCTTTTCCTTAACTCTGTCCTAAATGACCTACCCCTTATTCTCAAACCATGCCCTCTGGTACAGGACTCTCCCAGCATCTGGAACATACTTCCTGCCTCTATCTTGTCCAATCCCTTAATAATCTTATATGTTGCAATCAGATCACCTCTCAATCTCCTTAATTCCAGCGTGTACAAGCCCAGTCTCTCTAACCTCTCTGCGTAAGACAGTCCGGACATCCCAGGAATTAACCTTGTGAATCTACGCTGCACTTCCTCTACAGCCAGGATGTCCTTCCTTAACCCTGGAGACCAAAACTGTACACAGTACTCCAGGTGTGGTCTCACCAGGGCCCTGTACAAATGCAAGAGGATTTCCTTGCTCTTGTATTCAATTCCATTTGTAATAAAGGCCAACATTCCATTAGCCTTCTTCACTGCCTGCTGCACTTGCTCATTCACCTTCAGTGACTGATGAACAAGGACTCCTAGATCTCTTTGTATTTCTCCATTACCTAACTTTACACCGTTCAGATAATAATCTGCCTTCCTGTTCTTACTCCCAAAGTGGAGTAATCTGCCAAGTATCTGCCCACTCACCCAGCCTATCCAAGTCACCCTGAATTCTCCTAACATCCTCATCACATGTCACATTTTTATGAGATTTTCTGTTCAAGGGCATCGGTGTTTCCATACCAGGCTGTGTTGCAGCAAGTCAATGTACTCTCCACCAAATATCTATGGAAGATGACGAGTTAATGAACTTCCCTTAACGGACAAGCCATAGGATCCCAAAATCCAACAAGGACTTGTACAGTAGTTACGTAATGACACTAATGTATCAAAACTTCATGAACATAATTCATAGAGGTATTGTAGAAAAATTAGTGTCAGTTCTTGAAAGTAAAGGATCAAGTATTTTCTCTTCTTCTCTTTCATAAGAAGTCAAGTCAAGTCAACTTTTATTGTCATTTTAACCATAACTGCTGGTACAATACATAGTAAAAATGAGACAACGTTTTTCAGGACCATGGTTTACATGACACGGTACAAAAAACTAGACCGAACTACGTAATAAAAAAAACACAGAGAAAGCTACACTAGACTACAGACCTACACTGGACTGCATAAAGTGCACAAAAACAGTGCAGGCATTACAATAGATAATAAACAGGACAGTAGGGCAAGGTGTCAGTCCAGTCTCTGGGTATTGAGGAGTCTGATAGCTTGGGGGAAGAAACTGTTACATAGTCTGGTTGTGAGAGCCCGAATGCTTCGGAGCCTTTTCCCAGACGTCAGGAGAGAGAAGAGATTGTATGGGGGGTGCATGGGGTCCTTCATAATGCTGTTTCCTTTACAGATGCAGCGTGTAGTGTAAATGTCCGTGATGGCGGGAAGAAAGACCCCGATGGTCTTCTCAGCTGACCTCACTATCTGCTGCAGGGTCTTGCGATCTGAGATGGTGGAATTTCCGAACCAGGCAGTGCTGCAGCTGCTCAGGCTGCTCTCAATACAACCCCTGTAAAATGTGATGAGGATGGGGGGGTGGGAGATGGACTTTCCTCAGCCTTCGCAAAAAGTAGAGACGCTGCTGGGCTTTCTTTGCTATGGAGCTGGTGTTGAGGGACCAGGTGAGATTCTCCATCAGGTGAACACCAAGAAATTTGGTGCTGTTTACAATCTCAACGGAGGAGCCATCGATGTTCAGCGGGGAGTGGTCGCTCTGTCCCCTCCTGAAGTCAACAACCATCTCTTGTTTTGTTCACATTAAGAGACAGGTTATTGGCTCTGCACCAGTCCGTTAGCGGCTGCACCTCCTCTCTGTAAGCTGACTCGTCGTTCTTGCTGATGAGACCCACCACGGTCGTGTCATCGGCGAACTTGATGATGTGGTTCGAGCTGTGTATTGCAGCACAGTTGTGGGTCAGCAGAGTGAACAGCAGTGGACTGAGCACGCAGCCCTGGGGGGGCCGTGTTCAGTGTGATGGTGTTGAAGATGCTGCTCCTGATCCAGACTGACTGAGGTCTCCCAGTCAGAAAGAGATATATTCTTTCTTAAAAGTGGAAAAAGAGGTGAAAAAATGGAAAGTTTCAAGGAAGGAAAATACTAAACACTGGAGATTCTGGAGATGCAGCAAACCTTAAGCAACACATACAAAATTATGGAGGAACTCAACGAGTCAGGCAGCATCTGAAGAGAGAGAAAAATAAATTCAGTGTTTTTAGCCAAGACCCTTCAGAATCAGAATCATGTTTAATATCACTGACATATGTTGTGAAATTTGTTAACTTAGCGGCAGCAATACAATGCACCACTCCTTAAAGATGCCTTGGATTCTACAGAAGCTGGTACCTATGATGAAGCAGACTAATTGTACAACTTTCTGTAGCTACTTTTGATCCTGTGCAGTGGCCACTCTATGCCAGATGGTAATACAGCCTGTCAGAATGCTCTCCATGGTATATCAGTTTTGAGGTTTCCGAGTGTTTTAGGTGACAAACCAAATCTCCTAACTCCTAATGAAATATAGCCACTGTCTTGGCTTCTTTATAACTGCATAGCTACATTGTTTAGGGGCTCATTTGCTAACGATTTCTGTCAGTAGTATAACAGTTAAACAGAGGGTAATCACGCGGCCGGTATTGGAGGGGTGCAGATATTTCAGGCAGTTGCAGAGCTGAAGAAGTTTATGAGGGAATCTCAATGGTGTTACATTTAAAAGATGGCTTCCCATGTCACATTAAAAACATGTGCAAACATCAGCAATGGACCATAGCCCCCGTTGTTATCCACTTTAGCAAATCTAGCTCACAGCTCCACCTACAACCTGACACCATGCAATGAACTGCCCAAAAGTGAAGGAGTTAAGATAGGTACTTGGTTGGGGATCCTATGGTCCACAAGACCAAGAAACCACTGCTATTGGAGGAGAGCTTCAGCAATTAAGTCCAGCAGGTTTGGTTGTGCTGGTGCAGCCATCACTAAGTAATTATATTGTTTCAAACCCCACTCTTAGTGTTTTTGCACTACGTCAGAAATCTGTTGCAAGATCAGCACATCTAACTTCCTTAATTTCTGCTTTTATTTTGATGTTTTTCTGTTGCTCTGCAATTTATACCATGCCTCTGGTCATATAATAATTCTTAACTTCACTGAAAAGCTCAGGAGCAAGTCAGAAGGCTTTGGCTAAGATTTCTTTTCCACTGTCCCAGTAAGGAAGCACAAAAATCATTCAATGTTTATTCAATTTGCTTTTTAATGACTACTTCAAGATTTTATTCAATCAGTTATAGTTTTTTTTAATAATTCTTAAAATAATGTTGACGCAAAGAAAACATTTGCCAGCCTATTAAAAACACCTTAATGCTGTGTTTCTAAAGAGTTTTAAGGTTACCTACGGATATTAAAATGTAACAGTACTAATTTGGTCTGTCGTAACCATGCCAGTTCATATCATTGCAGCAGCCATTCCATCTAACATTTTCTTCAGTGCTTCACAGTCCAGCACGTTCCTTAGTGTTTCACTTTTTAAAGAATTGTTTGTAAACAGCCTTCTTACACAACACCTCAGAGCAGCAAACTCACAGCAACAATTGCTCTGTCCAAGACCACAAGAAACTGCTACACAAGTATGTGTTCATCTACCTCGACGACATCCTCATCTTCTCCAAGAACCCTCAAGACCACGTCTAGCACGTCCGTTCAGTCCTTCAGCATCTCCTCGAAAACCAACTCTACTGCAAATTAGAGAAATGACAATTCTGCACCGCCGTCATTTCCTTCCTGAGTTACATCCTTTCACCCCAAAGCATAATCACAGACCCAGAGAACGTGCCCGCTGTAATTGAGTGACCTCGAGTGCATTCCTCAAACAGCAGCACTGCTTCTTGAGCTTCTCTGACCCAACCTCTACCGTAGTTTTATCAAAACTACCCCTCTAACCTCACTCATCAAGTCACCTGCCTGGCAGATAAACTGGTTTGCAGCTGCTGCCCATGCTTTTAAGGAGCTCAAGAGATGCTTTACCACCACTCCCAGTCCCGGCCACCCAAACCCCTTTGGACCTTTTGTGGTAGAAGAGGAAGCATTTGATGTGGGTGCTGGGGCTATCCTCTCCCAGTGAGGAGTAGACAGGAAGGGACATCTTTGTGCTTTCTTGCAGAAGTTCAATTCTACACAGCACCATTATGGAGTAGGAGACAGGGAGCTGCTCGCTATGAAATGGGCCTTGGAGGAATAGACACATTGGCTCATGGGAAACACCAAGCACTTCCTGATCTGCACTGTCCACCCGAACCTCATAACCACACAACAGAACCACCAACTCGATTAGGCTCGCTGGGCCCTCTTCTATAAACAGCTCTATTTCATTTCCATCTTTAATATCTTTATCTTTCCCTTTCAGGGTTCTTCTGAAGCCCTGATCTGGAGTTACGTGCTGACTACTTTGCGGGAATGGGACCCGCTCTCAGGGTTTCATAACCGGCCATTGTTGTTTGTCATGCCAAGGGCACGGCCTAAGATCCAGCTCAGCTTTGGGGGCCTAGGATCTCGGGGCTCTGGAGACAGGCGGATCAAAGATCAGTGTCACGGCAGGAGACTCTTTGGGCACAGAGCTCGAAAATAAAAGTGACATAACAGACTTTTAACATCGCAAACCAGGGAGTTGTTATGTCTCCCTGCTCGCTGTAAGGATGGAGACATCTCTTTCTCCCTTATGAGTAAGAGAGAGGACCTGTGGTATGTCAAATACCGGATGAAACAAGTCTTTGTGGTAACTGCAAGTTTGTGTCTTTACTGTTGCCTTGCTCACGCTTGAGTGCTCGGTGGTGGGAGGGGGGTTGTTGCTTGCTGCCACTTACGCACGGGAGGGAGGGGAGCTGGGGGGAGGACTTTGGGGTTCTAACACTTACCAGTCATTCATTCTTTGGGGCACTCCTCTGTTTTCATGGGTGATTGCTCATCGGGGTTCCACTGGACCTATCTAGATCATCCTGAGCTGTTGGAGCCCAGCCACAGTGACAGAATCCTGTGATCCCTACAGAAGCAGGCCCCGTCCCGGTCTCCACCCAGCAATAGGATTCACCTGCTGCTCATTCCAAACTCATCACCTGCAGCCTATTTAACCCCAGTTCTCACTCACAGTCCTTGCTTGCTCATCGAAACAGCCGGCTTCAATTAGTTAGTCTTCCACCAGCCTTCCGGTTTCCCTGCCTAAAGATTATCTTTTTGCCTGTTGTGTTTAGGTTCTGGCCTCTCTCATATTGTAGCCCCTCGCAGCTTTTTACTTTTTGTCCTATTATATTGTTTACTGATAAATCATCTTCGCTGCTCTGAATTTGGGTCAAGCCGCCTCTACATTTCCTGACAAAATATTACCAGCAACTTGGATAGAAGACCATGGAGGAAGGGGGAGGAGCACTACAAGGAGGTGATAGACAGGTAGGGAGATGAAGTAAGAGACGGAAACAAGAATGGTGAATGGTGAAGGAGTTGGGTGGGGGACAATTACCAGAAGTTTGAGAAATCAATGTTCATGCCATCAGGCTACCCAGACAGAAAATAAGGTTTTGCCACAACCCCTCACTCTGATGCTCCTCTCCCTTCCTCTTCTTCAATGGTCTTCTATCCTTCCCCATCAGATTCTCCCTCCGTCAGCCCTTTATCTCTTTCACCAATCAGCTTCTCAGCTCTTTACTTCACCCCCTCCCCTCTCCCAGTTTCACCCATCACCTGCCAACTTGTACTTCTTTATCCCCTGCACCACCCCACCTTCTTACCCTGACTTCTCCACTTCCTTTCCGGTCCTGAAGAAGGGTCTCGGCCCGAATCTTCGACTGTTTACTCTTTACCATAGATGCTGCCAGACCTGCTGAGCTCATCCAGCATTTTGAGTGTGTTGCTTTGGATTTCCAGCATCTGTAGACTTCCTCGTGCTTGTGATTCTACAAAAAGGCATATTGACATATTATATTTAACCTTGTCACTGTTACTGTACCCAAATGTTTAAAATTTTAATTGACTGCCTATAAAGGTACCAGAAGAAAAATTGTTGATTTATTATTAATTGGAGTCAACACAGGAGTCTTTGATAACAGAACAGAGTTTAAGAGAAGAAAGTACAAATGTTAAATCGGAAACAAAAATAGAAAGTGCTGGAAATAGACAGCAGGTGCAATAGATTCCAGGAAGGAAAAATCTAGTTAGCATTTTATATAGAGACCTTTCGTGAGAGGGCATGAACGACTTCAAGCAGCTGCAGAGCTGGAGGTGACATAGAAATAACTCCAGGTAGACGAATGCAACTGGGAAGGAAAACCAAAGAGAGAAAGCTAAAAAAAATCCTGAACGAGTGTTCATAGTAGAGAGGGGAAGTGATTCAAAATATTAAAGGTGGGAACACACTGAATGATTTGTGAGAATTCTCTTAGGAAGGGGAAAAAAAAAATGTCAGAACCAATGATGTTCATTAAATCAGTATGCTCCAGAATCTGATGGTGCAGATATTTTGGACTTTGGATATTATTCCTGTTAATATACTGGTATTCAGATTTTTTAAACTGTCCCACAACAATATAAAAAATTGTCCAATGAACCTTGTAAGAAGGGAGAGTCACCAGTAAGCTTAAAAGGAGCTGAGGAGCCAGGTTTCTGGTGAGCACCAGAAATGGGGTCCCACAGTGTTTACTGGGAGCATCAGAACTGTGGTCCCGGTGTGCTCATAGGGAGCACCAAAGCCAGGGTCCTTGTGTGATTCTTCCATTTAAAATTCACCCTTTTTTACTCTTCAATTTTCTTCTATCCTCTCTATTTACGGCTCTTATCTTTGGAATTTAAGCTGAAAAATCTGTAACAAGCCAACAGGCTCCTGAAACCTTCTCCTTCGCTGTTGTTCTATCTTCTTATTGGCTGCAAGCTCATTTGATATGCACATCTCATTGGATATGCCAGCATTGCCTCCTCTCCTTTCTCTCACCTTTCATTAGCTTTCACATCTCTGTTCTCTGCCATTTCCATAATTGACCATGTAATATTAACAGGCTTTACTGTTATATTTTTAGTTCCCCAGAGCAATTATCTTCCATCACCCTTTCTTCCAGATGGCCACCCTGTACAACCACAGACGTAATTTTCTCCTCCTGCCAGTATCCATGCCATAAATGCTACTTCTTATTAAAAGAACAGTTTCTAAGAATTTTCTTTCAATTCACTATTTCCTGTTTTCAAAGTCCACAACTGCATTGATGAAGCTAAACCAATATCAGCAAATCTACATATAAATACAGCAGACCTCTGCAAAGGATCTGTGGAGAGTGTTCGAACTGGTTGTATCAAAGCCTGGTATGGAGGGGCCACTGCACGGGACTGAAAAAGGTCGCAGAGGGTTGTAACCTCAGCCAGCTTCATCATGGGCACAGCCCTCCCCTCCATCAAGGACAAATTCAAAAGGCAATGCCTCAGAAAGGCGGCATCCATCTTTGAGGACCCCTTAACCCAAGACATGTCCTCTTCTCGTCACTACCATCAGAGTGGAGATACAGGATCCTGAGGACACACACTCAACCAATTAGGAACTGCTTCTTTCCCTCCGCCATCAGATTTCTGAATGGACAATGAACCAATGAACACAGCCTCACCAGGATGAGAAAATCTGCAGCATCATCATTTATTTGCTCTCTCTTTGCAGTACTTTAAAGATTTTCTTTATTACTTATTGTAATTTATAATTTATGTATTGCACTGGACTGCTGTAAAAAAAAACAATTTTCATGACATATGTCAATGATAATAAACCAGATTCTGATTCTGATTCTGAGCTGGTCACTTTCTCGATTAAACCATTCTGCCTTAGGCACAACTTGCTTTCCATCTTTTCCTCATCTCACACCAGGTAGCCACTGTATCAGTTTACTTTCCCATTCTGAAGCACCATCAATAACTCTCGGAGACGGGAGGCAAACGGTAGGCTTTTATTAGCTGCAAGAGACCACCATTAACAGCAAGAGACCACCACACAATATCCAGAAGACTGAGGGGGGGGGAGCAGTACCAACTGCCTTTATACAGGGGTCTGTGGGAGGAGCCACAGGAGCAGTCAGCAGAGGGGCGTGTCCAGACAGGCACACGTAGTTCACCACATTCATCCCCCCTCTGTTTTAAAAGAGGGTCCCCATGGGGCGAAGTTTCTTCCAAGTATATTTACAGGTTAAGTCTATCAGGCGGTCGATGTGTGTGTGTGGTCAGTAGCGGGTATATGACGAAACCCCACAAAACTGAGGATTTCTGACAGCGATTGGTGGGAGGGGCCCATCATACTCCATTGTCACACTTCTCAGGTGGCTCTGGAAGTTGAGCCCCAAAAGCACAGGGGCACGCAGTTGAGGCATGACCAGTAATGCAAAGACCCGATATTCTGTGCCCTGCACTACCAATGTCGCCACACAACCCCGCCAGGTATCTGTGGAATGCGATCCAGAAGCCATGGTGACCCTCTGGCTTACCGGCTGTGTCACGAGTCCGCAGCACTGCACCGTGTCCGGGTGAATAAAACTCTCAGTGCTGCCTGTGTCAAACAGGCAGCTAGTCCTGTGCGCCTCCACCAGGATGTCCATCATTGACCTTGCAAGCTGGTGTGGGGCACTTTGGTCGAGGGTTACGGAGGCCAGAGTTGAACCGCCGTCTTGGTGTCCGGTAAACACCCGAGGGTCGGAAGCAGGGCGAGGTGGCGCCAACAAAGATGGCCGCCCCCATGCCTCCCACGAGGTGGGCAGGCAAGATGGTGGCGACCAAGAAGGCCACCCCCATGCCCCATGAACTTACAGACCTTGGTGAAGTGGCCCTTCTTTCTGCAGCTGGAGCAGGTAGCTTCTCGGGCCAGGCAGCGTTTTCGGGGGTGCTTTTCAAGTCCGCAGAAGTAACACTGCATGCCGACGGGTGGCAGGGTCTGCAGCGTCCATGGGATCGGCGGGACATCACGCGGCTGGACAGTGTCAGCATTGTGCAGAGCAGCCTCCATGGTGTCAGCCAGCTCGATCGCCGACTGTAAGGTAAGATCGGCGTTTTCCAGCAGCCGCTGGCACAGGTACACTGACCTGATCCGTGTAAGAAAGGCATCTCGTACCAGGAGCTCCACATGCTGTTCCGCCATCAGTCCCCTGCAGTCACAGGCCCGCATGAATGTCTATAGGGTCCAGACAAACTCAGCGCTCGACTCTCCGGCCCGCTGCCGCCACGTCGCTAAGCGATGTCTTGCATAGACTGTGTTCACCGGCCGCAGGTACTGTCTTTTGAGGGCGTCCATTGCCCCTTGGTAGGTCGGCAGGTCCCTGATTAGGGAGAATACCCGTGGACTGACCCTGGAGAGGAGAACTCTGTGCATGATAGCAGGCTCAGTCACGGGAATCTCTTCCAGGTACGATTGGAAGCACGCAAGCCAGAGTTCAAAGGCAATGAGTGCTTCGGGAGATTGAGGATCAATGTCCAATTTGTCTGGTCATAAAATGCTCTCCATGTTTGAAAATTGCAGCTAATAAAATTGATGCACCATCAATAACTCTCGGAGATGGGAGGCAAACGATAGGCTTTTATTAGCTGCAAGAGACCACCACACAACATCCTGGAGACTGAGGGGGGAGCAGTGCCTCCAATCGCCTTTATACAGGGGTCTGTGGGAGGAGCCACAGGAGCAGTCAGCAGGGGGGCGTGTCCAGACAGGTATATGCAGTTCACCACACATTCACAGCTTGATTTTCCTGCAGCTGAATGCTATAGACCTTCAGTCAGCCCTGAAATGGAGCAGAGATGGTATTTCACCTTTCTGTTTTGGATCTCCCTTTGTCCTAATGTTGACTTTAACAATGCAGAGACATCTTACCATTTTTCTATCCGTTTCTTACCCAATTTTTCATCTCAACTCTTCTAACTTGAAACTGTTGCTCTATTTTTTTTATGTCCTGGTTTAATTGTATTCATTATAAGTTGACTGGAGGATTTGATGCATCTACTAAGCCCGAATGAGATGATTAAAACCTTTTTTTGACATAGTGAGGAGAGAACTTCAGTCATAGCCTTAAGCTGTTTAGCCAAGGGTGGTGTATTCATTGCTAGGGTTTTCTTTATGGTCTGTAATCAGAACACTGTTACCCAGCATGGATCTAACTGTATAGGCGGTTTTGGAACCATCCAAGTGGTTTGCAGGAGCTGAAAGAACGGAGTTTCACAAGAGTTACAAAATCAACTAGTTCATACAATGTCTGCATTTAACAAATATCTATTTCAGAATCTGGTTCAAAATCACTGGCATTCAGTACCGTGCAAAAGTCTTCAGCTCATGTAAATAACTAGGATGCCTAGGACTTTTGCACATACTGAATTTGTCAACATGGAATGGAGAGCAAGTTGTAAATCTAGCAGAGGCAAAGAACATTGGGAATGGTGAGGGGGGAGTGCCGGAATGAGAGGGAGGTGCAGGTTCAGACACACCCAGCCCTGAGATACCAGGCACGGTCATTCAATTCCAAACAATCGGTTTATTTATCACCACAGAATGTCTCTCTGGTTCTTCCCGCACCCTCCCCTCTCCCTGCCCCCTTCCCACTCTCTGTTCACAATACAAACCCATTTCAGAATCAGGTTTATCATCACATATGTCATAAAATCTGGTTTTTATATGGCAGCAGTATGATGCAATACATAAAATTACTATGGTAGGTGCAAAAGTCTTAGGCACCTGAGCTATGTACATGGCTGACACATATATACAGTGAGGGTGCCAAAGACTTTTGTACAGTACAGTATATACAACCAAATGAAACAACTTTCCTCCGGACCACGATGCACTCACAAATCATGTATCTCACACAGCACAGAAGCAAAATATTACCACAAATAATGTATGTCAATAAAATATAATTCAAAGTGCGGGTAGTGCATAACACAGGTAAACAGTAAACAGCTCGTTGTCCTAGTGACAAGACCTCAGTGGAGGCAAGACTTTTGTGAAATTTGTTGTTTTCTGGTTGTGGTGAACTACATATACCTGTCTGGACACGCCCCCTGCTGACCGCTCCTGTGGCTCCTCCCACAGACCCCGGTATAAAGGCGATCAAGGCCTGAGCCCGGCCTCTCAGTCTCCAGGATGTAGTATGGTGGTCACTCACTGTTTGTTCCTTCTTCCAGTCAATAAAAGCCGATATCTCGCCTTACGTCTTAGAGTGAGTTATTGATGGTGCATCAATTTTATTGACTGGAAGTTTTAAAACATGGAAACCATTTTACGTCCGGAAAGGTTGGATTTGGACCCTCAAGACCCTGAAGCAGCTCTTGCCTTTGAACTCTGGCTTGCATGCTTCCAATCATACTTGGAGGAGGTTCGTGCAACTGAACCCGCTGTTATGCACAGAATTCTCCTCTCGAGGGTCACCCCAAAAGTTTATTCATTTATCAGAGACCTGCCGACCTACGAAGGGGCACTGGACGCCCTCAAAAGACAGTACCTGCGGCCGGTGAACACCGTCTACACAAGACATCGTTTAGCTACCCGGCGACAGCGGCCTGGAGAATCGAGCGCCGAGTTTCTCCGAGCACTACAGACACTCGTCCGAACTTGTGACTGCAAGACGCTCACGGCAGAACAGCATGCGGAGCTGCTAGTACGAGATGCCTTTGTGACAGGACTGAGGTCAGTGTACGTACGTCAGAGGTTGCTGGAAAAAGCCGATCTTACCTTACGCTCGGTGATCGAGGCGGCCGACACTATGGAGGCTGCTCTGCACAGCACTGATGCTGTCCAGCCGCGTGATTCCCCACCGGTTCCGTGGACGCCTCAGACCCTGCCACCGCCGGTTCCCGCAAGCGAATTTGCCAACGCCGCTGCCAGTCGCGATTCCACGAGCTCCCCGAACCCGACCACGGCCGCGGTCCATCAAAAGCCCGTGCTGTGTTATTTCTGTGGAGTGGGAAAACATCCCCGAAAACACTGCCTGGCACGAGAAGCGACCTGCTCCAGCTGCGGAAAGCGGGGCCATTTCGCCAAGGTCTGTAAGTCTAAACTACGAGCGGAGTGCAGCGCTACGGGTGAGACATGGGGGCCGCCATCTTGCATGCCCGGATGTGCGCGGCTATCTTTGACGGCGTCAACATGCCCCGCCCCTGACCCGCCGGTGTCTACCGTGTACCAGGACGGCTCAACTCTGGCCTCCGTAACCCTCGACCAAAGCGCCCCACACCAGCTTGCAAGGTCAATGATGGACATCCTAGTGGAGGGGCACAGGACTAGGTGCCTATTTGATACAGGCAGCACTGATCACCCGGACACAGAGCAATGCTGTGGACTCATGACACGGCCGGTAAGTCAGAGGATCAATTTGGCTTCTGGGTCGTATTCCACAGACATCCAGGTGGGTTGTATAGCGACATTGGTGGTGCAAGGCACAGAATATCGGAACTTTGCGCTACTGGTCATGCCTAAACTGTGCGCACCTGTGCTATTGGGGCTGGACTTCCAGAGCCATCTCAAAAGTGTGACTGTGGTATACGACGGGCCCCTCCCACCACTCACTGTCAGGAATCCTCAGTTTGGTGGGACTTCATCATATACTCCGCTACTGACCACACACACACACCGACCCACACATCCCACCCAGCACCATGCCGACAGCTGCGCTACCGACACCACTTGCAGTCTCTCCACCCTCAAGGTCCCTCCCCCACCGCTGTTCTCCAACCTGACCCCCGACTGTAAACCTGTGGCAACTAAAAGCAGGAGGTACAGCGTGGGGGACAGGGCCTTCATTCAGTCAGAGGTGCAGCGGCTGCTCAGGGAGGGGATCATTGAGCCAAGCTCAAGCCCTTGGAGGGCCCAGGTGGTTGTTGTTCGGACTGGGCAGAAAAATAGGATGGTCGTGGACTATAGTCAAACCATCAATAGGTTCACGCAGCTTGACGCGTACCCCCTACCCCGCATCGCGGATATGGTCAACCAGATAGCTCAGTACAAGCTGTACTCGACAATAGATCTGAAATCCGCTTATCACCAGCTCCCCATCCGCCCAGAGGACCGCCCCTACACCACCTTCGAGGCGGGCGGCAGGCTCTATCACTTCCTGCGCGTCCCCTTCGGTGTCACGAATGGTGTCTCTGTCTTCTAGAGGGAAATGGACCGGATAGTGGACCAGTACCAACTGCAGGCCACATTTCCCTATCTGGATAACATCACCATCTGTGGTCGCAACTGGCCGGATCATGACACCAACCTCCAATGATTTCTCCAAGTGGCCGAAGCTCTGAACCTTACTTATAACAGGGACAAGTGTGTGTTCGGAACCACCCGCCTCGCTATCCTTGGGTATGTCGTGGAGAACAGGATCATTGGCCCTGATCCCGACCGCATGTTAGAACTCCCTCTTCCCACCACTCTCAAAGCCCTCAGACGGCGCCTGGGTTTTTTTTTTCCTATTATGCCCAATGGGTCCCCCATTACGCAGACAAGGCCCGCCCCCTGGTCAAGTCTACCACTTTTCCCCTCTCTGCTGAGGCCCGCGCGGCCTTCAGCTGCATTAAAGAGGACATTGCCAAAGCTACGATGCATGCGATGGACGAGACCATTCCCTTCCAAGTAGAATGTGATGCCTCCGATTTTGCTCTGGCTGCTACCCTCAATCAGGCAGGCAGGCCAGTAGCATTCTTTTCTCGTACCCTTCAAGGCTCTGAAATTCGGCACTCCGCGGTGGAGAAAGAAGCCCAGGCCATAGTGGAAGCTATTAGGCACTGGAGGCACTATCTCGCCGGCAAAAGGTTCACCTTGCTGACCGACCAGCGCTCGGTTGCGTTCATGTTCAGCAACCAACAGCAGGGCAAAATCAAAAATGATAAGATTTTGCGGTGGAGAATAGAACTCTCCACCTACAACTATGATATTCTGTACCAGCCTGGAAGGCTCAATGAGCCCCCTGATGCCCCATCCCGGGGAGCGTGTGCTAGCACACAGCTCGACCAGCTATACGCCCTCCATGCACAGCTTTGCCACCCGGGGGTCACCCGATTTTACCATTTCGTGAAAGCCCAGAACCTGCCATACTCCTGGAGGACATCAGGACGATGACCAGGGACTGCCAAATCTGTGCTGAGTGCAAACCGCACTTCTACCGTCCTGAAACGGCGCAACTTGTCAAGGCCACCCACCCTTTTGAGCGACTGAGTGTTGACTTTAAGGGCCCCCTCCCCTCCACCGACCGCAATGTCTATTTTCTCAATATTATCGACGAGTACTTGCGGTTCCCCTTTGCCATTCCTTGTCCCGACACCACTACCACGACTGTCATAAAAGCCCTGCGCCAGCTCTTCACTCTGTTCGGATATCCCTGCTATATTCACAGTGATAGAGGGTCCTCCTTTATGAGTGACGAGCTGCGCTGGTACTTGCTGACTAGGGGCATTGCTACTAGTCGGACCACGAGTTATAATCCCCGGGGAAATGGACAGGTGGAGAGGGAGAATGCCACAGTGTGGAAGGCCACACTTTTAGCCCTTAAGTCAAAAGGGTTGCTGGTCTCTCAATGGCAGGAGGTCCTCCCTGAGGCACTCCACTCCATCCGCACCCTGTTATGTACGTCCACCAATGCCACCCCTCACGAGCGCCTATTCTCTTTTCCCAGGAGTCTGTCACTGGGACCACCCTACCAGTTTGGTTGACGTCCCCAGGTCCAGTGCTGCTCCGGAAACATGTGAGGAGTAATAAATACTCCCCGCTGGTCGAGAGGGTTCACCTTCTACATGCGAACCCCCAGTATGCCTACGTGGTCTTACCTGATGGGCGGGAGGACACGGTCTCCGTCCACGACCTGGCGCCCGCAGACCACTACCCTGAACACTCTCCGGTAACTATGAACCCTGTACCCGAGGTGACACCGCGCACACCGAGCCCGACACAGACTCCTCACAACACTCATATACCGGGCTTTTTATACGCATATATACCAGGCGCCTCGCACATGCGTGAGTGATCACTGACGCCTAGTGGGCTGGAACCAGCACAACCTCCGTCTCCTGTGCAATCACCACCTCCGGCATCTGTGCAATCACAGCTGGTGCTACATAGATCGCAGTGACAGATTCGACCACCTGATAGAATTAACCTGTAAGAAACTTCGCCACATGGGGACTCTTTTAAAACAAAGGGGGGGTGAATGTGGTGAACTACGTGTGCCTGTCTGGACCCGCCCCCCGCTGACTGCTCCTGTGGCTCCTCCCACAGACCCCGGTATAAAGGCGATCAAGGCCTGAGCCCGGCCTCTCAGTCTCCAGGATGTCGTATGGTGGTCACTCACTGTTTGTTCCTTCTTCCAGTCAATAAAAGCCGATATCTCGCCTTACGTCTCAGAGTGAGTTATTGATGGTGCATCACTGGTAATGGTACAGTGCATACAGCTGGAGCAAAAACAGCAGTATATTTTTGTTGTTACGCACTGGTATTCAATCAGATGATTCAGCCAGATATAGAGCCTTCATTCCAATATAAAATCATCTGCACAATAATAAAAAATACTATTAGCATGGACTTTTCACATTGCCATCCACTGCACTGTGTTCTTTGAAATATTTGAGAAACTTGTCCTGCATATTCAGAGGAGTCGCCCTCTCTTTGATGGATACAATCTCCCAGACAATATGGAATTTTTGGTGAATTTTACAAAAAATCCAAAAGGATATCACTAAGAGAAACCAATCTCAAGGTCAGAAATGAAGAACAGAATTCCGGTAAAGGTGGCGCTGACAAGATGAGGCGATGCTTTATAGACAGCAAACAGAACTACTATCATGTTAATTACACTTTTTCTGGACTACAATCACTGGAATCCACAGCTCATAATTTTCCTTTTTGGAGTTGTGTTTTTGAACTGTCTGTAGTCTTGGCACTTTTTACAGTATCCTGTAAGATTCAGCAAATCAGATTCTTGAGAATGCAGGTGCTGCCCAGTGGCCACTCCTGGAGTAGACTTTGGACTTGAGGCTGATCAAAGTGGCGGTGCCTGGACAGAAAGAGGCATCCGTTAGTCTTGTGAGACCATGGATTTGTGCCTTGGAAGGTTTCCAGGGCACAGGCTTGGGCAGGGTTGTATGGCAGACCAGCAGTTGAACAAGCTGCCAGTCTTTCCCTCTCCAAGCCACCGATGTTGTCCAAGGGAAGGGCCCTAGGACCCAAGCAGTTTGGCACCAGTGATGTCGCAGAGCAATGTGTTGTTAAGTGCCTAGCTCAAGGGCACAAATATACTGCCTCAGCTGAGGCTCAAACCAGTGACCTTCAGATTACTAGTCCTTCTCCACTAGGCCACGTGCCAAGACAGAAAAATGAACCGACTTTTGACTACTGCTGGAGCAGACTTGGGAAATGACGGAAACAGCGGGGCCGAGGCCTGAGAGTGGAACATAAATCGATGTTTGGGCAATTCACGCACCGAGCCAGATTTGAAAGGTCAAGGCCTCAAGGCCGAGGGTGAAAGGCAACCGGTGTTCAGCTCACTACCCTGCAAGGTTTACTCACCTCAGCCTGGAACTGGCTCCATGGCTGTGGCCTGCAGTTATTGGGACACTGGCTCGGCTTCACTTCCCTCAGAATCAAACTGGCTCCGAGGCTGTGCACTCACTTTCAAAGATTTGTGGTTCAAGTTCTCTGTATTAGTTGTTCACTTTTTAATTGTTTTCATGATCTGTTCTTTTTTTCAATCATTGGGTGTTTGGTCCTGTATGGGGATTTTTAATGGGTTCAATTGTGTTTCTTTGTTTTGTGGCTGTCTACAAGATGCAAAATCGCAAGTTTGTATATAGTACACATACCTTGATAATAAATATACTTCGAACAAATAGCATCAAATGCCATCAACAGCCTTTCTTTTTGAGAAAAAGCAGGTGATTATACTCAAACGGCATTTTTCAATCACAAAACAGGGTTTGTCACTCAGTCATTCTGGCACTATGCATGCACACTGAACAGCCACAATGACAAATGAGAAAATCTACAGATGTTGGAAGTCCAAGCAACACACACAAAATGCTGCAGTAGCTCAGCAGGCCAGGCAGTATCTGGTATAGTTGACATTTCGGGCCAAAATCCTTCAGCAGGACCCACAATAGAACATAGAACATAGAATAATACAGCACATTACAGGCCCTTTGGCCGACAATGTTGTGCTGACCCTTAAACCCTGCCTCACATATAAGCCCCCACCTTAAGTTCCTCCATATACCTGTCTAGAAGTCTCTTAAATTTCACTAGTGTATCTGCCTCCACCACTGACTCAGGCAGTGCATTCCATGCACCAACCACTCTCTGAGTGAAAAACCTTCCTCTAATATCCCCCTTGAACTTCCCTCCCCTTACCTTAAAGCCATGTCCTCTTGTACTGAGCAGTGGTGCCCTGGGGAAGAGGCGCTGGCTGTCCACTCTATCTATTCCTCTTAATATGTTGTAGACCTCTATCATGTCTCCCCTCATCCTCCTTCTCTCCAAAGAGTAAAGCCCTAGCTCCCTTAATCTCTGATCATAATGCATACTCTCTAAACCAGGCAGCATCCTGGTAAATCTCCTCTGTACCCTTTCCAATGCTTCCACATCCTTCCTATACTGAGGCGACCAGAACTGGACACAGTACTCCAAGTGTGGCCTAACCAGAGTTTTATAGAGCTGTATCGTTACTCTGCTACTCTTAAACTCTATCCCTCGACTTATGAAAGCTAAAACCCCATAAGCTTTCTTAACTACCCTATCTACCTGTGAGGCAACTTTCAGGGATCTGTGGACATGTACCCTCAGATCCCTCTGCTCCTCCACACTACCAAGTATCCTGCCATTTACTTTTTACTCTGCCTTGGAGTTTGTCCTTCCAAACTCACACTTCTCCAGGTTGTACTCAGTCTGCCACTTCTCAGCCCACTTCTGCATCCTTTCAATGTCTCTCTGCAATTTGACAATCCTCTATACTATCCCCAACACCACCAACCTTTGTGTCATCTGCAAACTTGCCAACCCACCATTCTACCCCCACATCCAGGTCGTTAATAAAAATCACAAGAAGTAGAGGTCCCAGAACCAATCCTTGTGGGACACCACTAGTCACAACCCTCCAATCTGAATGTACTCCCTCCACCATGACCCTCTGTTTTCTGCAGGCAAGCCAATTCTGAATCCACCTGGCCAAACTTCCCTGGATCCCATGCCTTCCAACTTTCTGAATAACCCTACCATGTGGAACCTCGTCAAATGACTTACTAAAATCCATGTAGATCACATCCACTGCACTACACTCATCTATATGCCTGGTCACCTCGTCAAAGAACTCTGTTAGGCTTGTTAGACACGATCTGCTCTTCATAAAGCCATGCTGACTGTCCCTGATCAGACAATGATTCTCTAAATGCCCGTAGATCCTATCTCTAAGAATCTTTTCCAGCAGCTTTCCTACCACAGACGTAAGGCTCACTGGTCTATAATTACCTGGACTATCCCTACTACCTTTTTTGAACAAGGGGACAACATTCGCCTCCCTCCAATCCTCCGGTACCATTCCCGTGGACAACGAGGTCATAAAGATCCTAGCCAGAGGCTCAGCAACCTCTTCCCTCGCCTCATGGAGCAGCCTGGGGAATATTCTGTCAGGCCCCAGGGATTTATCCATCCTAATGTATTTTAACAACTCCAACACCTCCTCTCCCTTAGTATCAACATGCTCCAGAACATCAACCTCACTCATATTGTCCTCACCGTCATCAAGTTCCCTCTCATTGGGGATACTGAAGAGAAGTATTCATTGAGGACCTCACTTACTTCCACAGCCTCCAGGCACATCTTCCCACCTTTATCTCTAATCAGTCCTATCTTCACTCCTGTCATCCTTTTGTTCTTCACATAATTGAAGAATGCCTTGGGGTTTTCCTTCACCCTATTTGCCAAGGCCTTCTCATGCCCCCTGCTTGCTCTCCTCAGCCCCTTCTTAAGCTCTTTTCTTGCTACCCTATATTCCTCAATAGACCCATCTGATCCTTGTTTCCTAAACCTCATGTATGCTGCCTTCTTCCACCTGACTAGATTTTCCACCTCACCCATGGTTCCTTCACCCTACCATTCTTTATCTTCCTCACCAGGACAAATTTATCCCTAAACATCGACCACATGTCCATAGTACATTTCCCTTTAAAGCATCATCCCAATTCACACCCGCAAGTTCTAGCCTTATAGCCTCATAATTTGCCCTTCCCCAATTAAAAATTTCCTGTCCCCTCTGATTCTATCCTTTTCCATGATTTTGCTAAAGACCAGGGAGCGGTGGTCACTGTCCCCCAGATGCTCACCCACTGAGAGATCTGTGACCTGACCCAGTTCATTACCTAATACTAGATCTAGTATGGCATTCCCCCAGTCAACCTGTCAACATACTGTGACAGGAATCCATCCTGGATGCACTTAACAAACTCTGCCCCGTCTAAACCATTGGAACTAATCAGGTGCCAATCAATACTAGAGAAGTTAAAGTCACCCACGATAACAACCCTGTTATTTTTGCACCTTTCCAAAATCTGCCTCCCAATCTGCTCCTTAGTATCTCTGCTGCTACCAGGGGGCCTATAGAATACTCCCATTAGAGTAACTGCTCCCTTCCTGTTCCTGACTTCCACCCATACTCACTCAAAAGAGGATCCTGCTACATTACCCACCCTTTCTGTAGATGTAATAGTATCCCTGACCAGTAATGCCACCCCTCCTCCCCTTTCCCCCATCTCTATCCCTTTTAAAGCATTGAATTCCAGGAATATTGATAATCCATTCCTGCCCTGGTGCTAGCCAAGTCTCTGCAATGGCCGCTACATCATAATTCCATGTATGTATTCAAGCTCTCAGTTCATCACCTTTGTTTCTGATGCTTCTTGCATTGAAGTACATGTACTTTAGCCCCTCTATTTTACTACCTTTACACTCTTTATTCTGCTTCTCTTTCCTCAAAACCTCTCTGTATGTTAGATCTGGCTTTACTCTCTGCACTTCTTCCACTGCTCTATTGCTCCGGGTTCCATCCCCCTTGCAAATTAGTTTAAACCCTCCTGAACCATGCTAGCAAATGTACCTGCAAGGATATTGCTTCCCGTCGAGTTCAGGTGCAACCCATCCAATCTGTACAGGTCCCACCTTCCCCAGAAGAGATCCCAATGATCCAAAAATCTAAAACCCTGCCCCCTGCACCAATTCCTCAGCCACACATTCAACTGCCATCTCTTCCAATTCTTACGATCACTATCACATAGCACTAGCAGCAATCCTGAGAACACCACCCTTGAGGTCCTGTTCTTCAGCCTTCTGCCTAGTTCCCGAAACTCATACTTCAGGACCTCATCCCTCTTCCTGCCTACGTCATTGCTACCAACATGTATCACAACTTCTGGTTGCTTTCCCTCTCGTACCAGGATGTCGTGCACCTGGTCAGAGACATCCCAGACCCTGGCACCTGGGAGGCAACAAATCAGGTG
Organism: Hypanus sabinus; assembly: GCF_030144855.1. Classification (NCBI taxonomy): domain Eukaryota; kingdom Metazoa; phylum Chordata; class Chondrichthyes; order Myliobatiformes; family Dasyatidae; genus Hypanus; species Hypanus sabinus. The sequence goes on along the minus strand of NC_082733.1, from coordinate 29,504,768 downwards.
GGTGTCCTTCTCACATCCACAAAATCTCCTGTCTGCTCCCGACTATAGAGTCCCCAATGTCGACAGCTCTCCTCTTCTCTGTCCCACTCTTCTGCACCACAGGGTCAGACTCAGTGCCGGAGGCCCTGCCACCGTGGCTCACCCCTGGTCTGTCAACCCTGCCAACAGTATCCAGGACGGTAAACTTATTATTCAGGGGAATGGCTACAGGAGGGCTCTGCATGACCTGTCTACTCACCATCGCTTTCCCCCCTCGGACTGTCACCCAACGACCTGCTTCCGGCAGCCTAGGTGTGACTATCTCCCTGTAGCTCTCATCTATGACTGCCTCATTCTCCCTTATGAGTCAAAGATCATCCAGCTGCTGCTCCAGATTCCTCACACGGTCTTCCAGATCGCCCAGCCGATGTGACTGTGCGGGAGAGGGGAGCTCCCCCAAGACTGCCACATCACATAAGAGAGGCACATCACCATCTCAGGAGACATTGTAAAGCTTAAATGGTCTTTGAAGAATTTAAGATCAGTGGATAACCTCTTATTACAAGTTTGTGACAAGTCTTTCTGGATCCCCTGATCAGAAGAAAGATTTTCACAGCACTTATCCCCTCAAGCTTCTTAAAAATGCCCCATGTTTTGTTGAAATCCTCCAAGAGTTGGGAGTGCAGGGAATGAGATTCTGCAGAAGGCATTGCAATGTTAAACTTGTCTATTAATCGATCAACTCCAGGATCATTTGGGCTGAGAAACCTGAGACTCAGAGCAAGGCATTGCAAAACTCCGCTTATATTTCAAGCGTCATTTGCTTCTGCCCTGATGTCTTATCAAATGTCCCTTGGAGAAATAACACGCACACGAGCTAAATGGCTCTGGCAATAAAAGCCTTGAATGCTGCTGTTTAACAGAAGAGCCCCAGTTAAAATTGAACGACTTGCTGGGAATTATTTTGTTTCAGAGTCTGGCAGCACAGCAACAAACCCTTCAGCCCATCGAATCCACACTAACCACGAAGCAACCCATTCTGATACTATTTCCATTTCACTCTTGAGTTCAAGTACATGTTCATTGTCATCCAAACATACACGTATACAGCTAAACAAAACATATTTCTCTGGTGCTAAGATGCAAAACACAGTGCACAGAGTCACAAACAGCACTCCCTCCCGTACTTAGCTGCTTACTTACTGCCTGTCGCACTGCTGGCATTGAAGGTCATCCATCTCCGGTGGAGTTCAAGACTTCCTTCATCATGTCAGTAGCTTCCTCTCAGTTTTCACTACTGCCAGTCATGCAAGTCATGACGGAGACTCGGGAATATCGTCATACTTAGATGCGAAAGGATGTTTCGTTGCTAATTCCCGTAACAACTTTGTCTTACCTGTCAGAGCTTTAGCCTTGAGCTGAACACCTGAAGCTGGAGGTCAGATGGACGACTCTTAGCCTGGTCTCTACCCTTTGACCTGTTTAGCATGGTGACCATATCAAGAGCCAAAGCATAAGGCCCTGACTCGAACTGGCATAGCTCTCCGGGTCATTGATGCTCACAGGCCTCCAAACCATCATTCCTGATTGGAAGGCTACAGAACCTGGGCCTCTACCCCCCTCTGCAAATGGACCCTCGACTTCCTAACCGTAAGACCACAACCTGTGCGGATATGATATAACATCTCCACCTCACTGACGATCTGCACTGGTGCACCACAGGGATGTGTGCTTAGCCCGCTGCTCTACTCTCTCTGCGCCCACGACCGTGTGGCTCTGCACAGCTCAAATACCATCTATAAACTTGCTGATGATAGAATGCTGTTGGCAGAGTTTCAGATGGTGACAAAAGGTTGTGCAGGAGTGAGATATAAGTGAGATAGGAGTGAGTGGTGTCACAGCAACAACCTTGCACTCACCGTCAGTAAGACTAGAGAGCTGATTGTGGACTTCAGAAAGAGTAAGGTGAGGGAGCACAAACCAATCCTCATGGGAGATCAGAACAGGAAAGATTGAGCAATTTCAAGTTCCTGGGTACCCATATCTCTGAGGACATAACCTGGATGCAACATATTGATGAAGCTATAAAGAAAGCAAGACAGCAGCTATATCTCAATCGGAGTTCGAGGAGATTTGGTTTGTCAACTAAAACACTCTCAAACTTCTACAGATGTACCACGAACAGCATTCTGATTGGCTGCATCACCATCTGGTATGGGGGCGGGGGGGGGGGGAGCTACTGCACAAGATCAAAGTAAGTTGCCAAAACTTGTAAAATTATTCAGTTCCAACTGTAGTATCCAAGACATCTTCAGGGAGCAGTGCTCTGGGGCCACCACAACCCAGGACATGCCCTCTTCTCATTGTTACCATCAGGAAGAAGGTACAGAAGCCTGAAGGCACACACTCAGTGATTCATGAACAACTTCTTCCCCTCTGTCATCCAATTTCTAAATGGACATTAAATCCAAGAACTCTACAGCACTACATTTTTTATTTCTGTGTTTTTTCACTACTTCTTTTAACTTAAGTATTTAGTAGACATATATACTCAAGATCCAAGTACGCTGATTATCAAAGAATGTATAAATTATACAGCCTTGAGATTTGCTTGCTCACAGCTAGCCACAAAGCAACAAACCTGAAAGAACCCAATTAAAGAAAAAAGAATAAAAATAACACACTCGATGTGCAAGAGAATGAAAAAAATACAAATCATGCAAACAATTGAAGTGAACAACAAGATTCCAAACCAAATTGTTTCCTCAGATCCGAACCCTGGAGCAGCCTGGAGCAGGCCCAAAGCCTCACTTATCAGTTCATTATATTAGCGGGCACGGAGCACAGCAGCTGGGGCAGTCTTCATAGCCTCAGCACTATGGATAAGACCATCGCGGAGAATGAGCAAAATCAGCTCTCGTCCCGACCGACAGTCTGTCTCTTCAGTCTATCTAGGCCAGCATTTAAATTGTCTAAAATGCACATCGTTTCTCACGCTAGAACCCGGGGACTGTCACTGCGAAAAGATCTGGGCCTAGACCACGTCATTAGCGGCTTGCTCGTCCAGATTTCATCGCCCTACCCACGTTATTAAAGACGCCTCCCATCCTTCTCATAACTACTTTGACCTCCTGCTCTCAGGCAGAAGGTACCGCAAGCAGAAGAACCAAATATATCTGACTGGGTTGCAGCTTCTTCCCCCAGACTGTAAGTACAGTGTAGTGTAATACAGTTTATTTTCTGTATATTTAGCATGCATTTCATTGTACTGCCATAAAGCTGATGAATTTCACAATATATGTGGGTGATATTAAACCTGATTCTGAGATTGTGGTCCTCTTGAAAGGTCCTGGCCGTACAGTTACAAAATCACATTAGCACATATCCCCCTGGTGATATGACCTGAAGACTGATAGTTTGACAGGTTGACATAAAGTCGTTGGTACATTTTATATAAAACAGTAAAATGTTACTGGCACTATTATAATAAAATATGCAATAGTATAAATATGTGGAACAGCAGCAATAAAAGATGAAAAGTGACCTGTGCAGGATGAGAGGGTGTCTGGGTGGGGAATGGGATAGGGGGAGGAGGAACGTAGGGCATTCAGAAAGGGTGTACTCATTTGCGGCATGGCAGCTGGGTGTAGAAAGTCTGGAAGTCTGGGAGAAGAATCTGTTACCCAGCCTGATATTTCTGGTTCTTGTGCTGTGGTACCTTGAAAAAAGGTAGTAGGGATAGTCCAGGTAATTATAAACCAGTGAGCCTTACGTCTGCGGTGGGAAAGCTGTTAGAAAAGATTCTTAGAGATAGGATCTGTGGGCATTTAGAGAATCATTGTCTGATCAGGGACAGTCAGCATGGCTTTGTGAAGGGCAGATCATGCCTAACAAGCCTAACAGAGTTCTTTGAGGAGGTGACCAGGCATATAGATGAGGGTGGTGCAGTGGATGTGATCTACATGGATTTTAGTAAGGCATTTGACAAGGTTCCACATGGTAGGCTTATTCAGAAAGTCAAAAGGCATGGGATCCAGGGAAGTTTAGCCAGGTGGATTCAGAATTGGCTTCCCTGCAGAAGGCAGAGGGTCGTGGTTGAGGGAGTACATTCAGATTGGAGGGTTGTGACTAGTGGTGTCCCACAAGGACCTGTTCTTGGACCTCTACTTTTCGTGATTTTTATTAACGACCTGGATGTGGGGGTAGAAGGGTGGGTTGGCAAGTTTGCAGATGACACAAAGGTTGGTGGTGTTGTAGATAGTGTAGAGGATTGTCGAAGATTGCAGAGAGACATTGATAGGATGCAGAAGTGGGCTGAGAAGTGGCAGATGGAGTACAACCCAGAAAAGTGTGAGGTGATACACTTTGGAAGGACAAACTCCAAGGCAGAGTAAAAAGTAAATGGCAGGATACTTAGTAGTGTAGAGGAGCAGAGGGATCTGGGGGTACATGTCCATAGATCCTTGAAAGTTGCCTCACAGGTAGATAGGGTAGTTAAGAAAGCTTATGGGGTTTTAGCTTTCATAAGTCGAGGGATAGAGTTTAAGAGTAGCAGAGTAATGATACAGCTCTATAAAACTCTGGTTAGGCCACACTTGGAGTACTGTGTCCAGTTCTGGTCGCCTCACTAAAGGAAGGATGTGGAAGCATTGGAAAGGGTACAGAGGAGATTTACCAGGATGCTGCCTGGTTTAGAGAGTATGCATTATGATCAGAGATTAAGGGAGCTAGGGCTTTACTCTTTGGTGAGAAGAAGGATGAGAGGAGACATGATAGAGGTGTACAAGATATTAAGAGGAATAGACAGAGTGCACAGCCAGCGCCTCTTCCCCAGGGCACCACTGCTCAGCACAAGAGGACATGGCTTTAAGTTAAGTGGAGGGAAGTTCAAGGGGGATATTAGAGGAAGGTTTTTCACTCAGAGAGTGGTTGATGTGTGGAATGCACTGCCTGAGTCAGTGGTGGAGGCAGATACACTAGTGAAATTTAAGAGACTACTAGACAGGTATATGGAGGAATTTAAGTTGGGGGCTTATACGTGAGGCAGGGTTTGAGGGTCAGCACAACATTGTGGGGCGAAGGGCCTGTAATGTGCTGTACTGTTCTATGTTCTATGATAGCAGGGGGTCAAAGAGATTGTGGAAAGGGTGGCAGGGCTCTTTGCCAATGCTCTAGACACTGCGTATGCAGCAGTTCTGATATATGTCCTCAATGGGGAGGAAAGAGACCCCAATGATGTATTCTCCTCTGAATGTATATTTAATTACTCAATTCTTAAATCAATTCATTCCCAGAAAATCATTCAGTTTTAATTGGAGCTTCCCTGTAAATTAGAGATATTCAAAATGTTTACTGCAGAGCCACATCTACAACACTTCACCAGGGGATTTTAGTTTTTACCACAAACCATTTTAAGACTTGACTTCAACTGATAAGCCCTTGCAGCTCTCAGTGAAGTTTTCTGGGAAGTGTTTTATCAGATGGGACCTTAACGGCAAGCAACGATCTATGTAAACGTTTGTTACTGCTTCCCCTCCATAAAGATAAGGCTTTATTTTGAAACATCAAAACATGATGTTTGTGTCAATGACCCACACATAGTCCGAGGTTGTGCTTGGGGCAGCTCACAAGTGTCGCTATGCTTCCTGTGCCAACATAGCATGCCCACAACTTACCAACCCTAGCAGTGCATCTTTTGGAATGTGGGCAGAAACATCCGCGGTCACGGGGAGAATGTTAAAAACTCTTTACAGACAGCAGTGGGAATTGAACCATGATCCTCCAGTGTTACACTAACCGCTACGCTGCCAAGCCACTGATGTGGTTGCAGTTACATCTGCCAAGAAGTTAGGACAGCTCTGGGAATGAATCTCTCAGTGAAGGACTTGTGCAGGAAGGTGTCACTAGTGTAAGGTGTCACTAAGTGTCACTTTGTGCTTCTCTCCCACAGCTCTGTTAGTTCCCTAACTTGATTGGATTCCTTTTGGCATTAGGTTTGCTTTCTTTCGAGGGAGGCACTGTGGTGTCTGTCGTAGGAGCTCCAGCCACTGGTTCAGATTATGTACATAAATACTATAAATTATTGTCATATGCTATCCATCACGTCATACACAACAATCCCAGAATAGGGTGATCTTCAAGTATTTCATAATTATATCAACATATAACCATATGGCTCAAGATCAAATATCCTTGTATTTCCAAAAACAGATTAAAATGCTAGAAATACATGTCAGACAGCGTGTGGGAGAGACAGATAAAGCTAACATCATGGACCTGAGGCATTCACTCTGGTTTTCTGTTCACATTGACATCTATGGAACAAAATTCACAAAACTATAACATGTACCTAATACCATGAGACTAAACCTCTGCTTCTTACTATAGTCATGGGGGATTTCAAAATGAAGGTAGTTTGAGAAAATTAGGTTGGTGCTGAATACCAAGAGAAGGAATTTGTAGAATGTCTGTGAAATGGACATTCATAGACATTCTACGAATTAGCAGCTGGTGGTTGAGCCCATTGGAGAAAAGGCGATTCTGTACTGGGTATTGTGTAATGAACCAGATCTGATTAGGGAGCTTAAGGTAAAGGAACCCTAATGATAGACTTCACCGTGTAGTTTGGGAGGGAGAAGATAAAACTGAATGTATCAGTATTAAAGCAGAGTAAAGGAAACTAGAGATGTATGAGAGTGTTGTCACAACCACGGATTCGGCAGTATAGTAGATAGGGCAATTGTGCTCATGAATATGCACGTGTCAGCTAATTATTAACTCATTGTGATAATGTTCAACTCCATTCATTCTGTCATGGTACTTGTCAGGACATGAACAAACAACGCTTCACTGCCTGCATTCCACCTTGCCTGTGAAATTGGACTATCGAGTCAACTGACTCTGAAGACTAGCGATATTTGTTCTATTCTTAGTTGTTCTTCTCAGCCGCAGTGTAGGCTTCGTTTTCCGTTTGAGGGTGTTAGTTAACGGCCCTGTTTGGCCTGGCATTTGTTTTCTTTTCCCTTTAACACTGTTCGCATTAAAGTCTGTGAAATGTCAACCCACTTCAGCGTCTATCGCTCTGCACTTGGGGCATGTCCAAACCATGGTGACAGCAAGTCTCGACCACAAAAAGATGGACCTGGCAGAGAGAGAGAGCAGCTGACCTTGGCCATGAAATTCATTGGACAGAGTGATTCATCAAGGCAACAATGTTCCATTGGAATTCCTATGTATAAACTCTTGTCACTGTCTCCATTGTGACAGAAGGATCTTGCCAAGTAATGGACCCAGTAAAGTTTGAACAGTGACATTTTGATATTGGTAGCTTGAGGAGAGGCTGTCTTCTATTCTCCGTACATGTCCTGACTTTACATTCCAAGAGCCCCAAGTCTACACATCGAGTTTCTCTCATCTACTTTGAGTTTCTCTGGTATCCATTCCAAGCTTTTCAAGTCACAAGTACCCAAGTTTCCAGCTTTGTGGTCCCATGACTCAGATCTGCATAACAAATGAGCGCTTCAAGCAAGCTGATCAATTGATTCAACAATTCATCATTCAAGTCAATAGTGTAAATTCTGGAAGAGTCCTGCTCCAAAAGCTGATCCCTAGTTGGAGTGTGCAAATAGACAAGTAAAGTAACCCTATCAAGAGTATTTTTAACTTCTTGATGAAAGTCGGGGTACAGACTAGGAAAATTGAACTTTCATGTTGAACAGATCTACAGAAAACCAGCCAGCTTAGCGACGTAAGAAACCTATCTCTGCTTCTTGATCTGTAAATTTGAGAGTATATCCTAACTGCCTCTGGAAAAATTGTGAAAGATAAAATATTGAGCAAGATTTGAAAAGGTTCCTTCTCTAGGTTTCAGGTTTCATGGTTTCAAGGTTTCCCAAGGACTTTTCTCTATGTTCCCAAGGTTTTCTTTTTCCGATCATTTCCAAGGCGTATTCAATGTGTTTAGGGATTTTCAATGTCCTCCCCATCTCAAGGACTTCCAAGCCTCTTGATTTCACTCGAGGTTCCCAGGTCCCTCAGGATCCCAGAGTCTCCCTACCTCTTGAGTTCCCCATGCCTCCCTCTCAAGTTTCCCAGATCTCTTGCGTCATCCCTGAATCTTGAGTTTTCAGGTCTTCCTGGGCCATCAGGTGCCAGCTATAGGGAGGGTGGTCCTGTAGTGACTTCTAAGGCCTATGCAGGGCATCAGAGCATTGGACTGTGAGGTTTTTAAGAATACCTGAATTGGTTAATTGTTGCTTAACAACAGTTATTAATGGTTTAAGAGTTCCTTGTGATTTTCTCGAGTGACTCACTTTTATACAGGTATCCATCCCCCTCTTTCCCTTCGCTACATCGATGACTGCATTGGCGCTGCCTCCTGCACGCTTGCTGAGCTCGTTGACTTCATTAACTTTGCCTCCTACTTTCACTCTGCCCTCAAATTTACCTGGTCCATTTCCGACAACTCCCTCCCCTTTCTTGATCTTTCTGCCTCCATCTCTGGAGACGGCCTATCTACTGATATCTACTATAAGCCTACAGACTCTCACAACTACCTGGACTATTTCTCTTCCCACCCTGTCTCTTGCAAAAATGCTATCCCCTTCTCACAATTCCTCCATCTCCGCCGCATCTGCTCTCAGGATGAGGCTTTTCATTCCAGGATGAAGGAGATGTCTTCCTTTTTTAAAGAAAGGGGCTACCCTTCTTCCACCATCAACTCTGCTCTCAAATGCGTCTGTCCCATTTCCCGCACATCTGCCCTCACCCCATCCGCCCGCCACCCCACTCGGGATAGGGTTCGCCTTGTCCTCACTTACCACCCCACCAGCCTCCAGGTCCAACGTGTAATTCTAAGTAACTTCCGCCACCTCCAACAGGATCCCACTACCAAGCGCATCTTTCCCTCCCCCCCCTCTTTCTGCTTTCCGCAGGGATCCCTACGTGACTCCCTTGTCCACTCGTCCCCCCCATCCCTTCCCACCGATCTCCCTCCTGGCACTTATCCTTGTAAGCGGAACAAGTGCTACACCTGCCCTTACACTTCCTCCCTCACCACCATTCAGGGCCCCAGACAGTCCTTCCAGGTGAGGCAACAATTCACCTGTGAGTCAGCTGGTGTGGTATACTGCGTCCGGTGCTCCCGGTGTGGCCTTTTATATATTGGTGAGACATGATACAGACTGTGAGACCGTTTCACTGAACACCTATACTCAGTCCGCCAGAGAAAGCAGGATCTCCCAGTGGCCACACATTTTAATTCCACGTCCCATTCCCATTCTGATATGTCTGTCCATGGCCTCCTCTACTGTCAAGATGAAGCCACACTCAAGTTGGAGGAACAATCCCCTATATACTGGCTGGGTAGCCTCCAACCTGATGGCAAGACATTGACTTCTCTAACTTCCGTTAACGCCCCTCCTCCCCTTCTTACCCCATCCCTGACATATTTAGTTGTTCATTTTTTTCTCTCTCTCTGCCCATCACCCTGCCTGTTCTCCATCTCCCTCTTGTGCTCCCCCCTCCTCCTTTCTTTCTCCTGAGGCCTCCCGTCCCATGATCCTTTCCCTTCTCCAGCTCTGTATCACTTTCGCCAATCACCTTTCCAGCTCTCAGCTTCATCCCACCCCCTCCGGTCTTCTCCTATCATTTCACATTTCCCCCTCCCCCCACTACTTTCAAATCTCTTAGTATCTTTCCTTTCAGTTAGTCCTGATGAAGGGTCTCGGCCCGAAACGTCGACAGCGCTTCTCCTTATAGATGCTGCCTGGCCTGCTGTGTTCCACCAGCATTTTGTGTGTGTTGTTTGAATTTCCAGCATCTGCAGATTTCCTCGTCTTCACTTTTAGTAATGCAGTTTTCTGGTGCTTTCTATTTAAGTTTATTTTGATAGGCTCAGGAACTCTGTATTAGTTTTATTGTTGGGGCAGATGCCCAGTTAGCTCCAATTGGAGGGTACTCATTTTGAGAATCCATCTTGTGGTGTTATGAGCCACCTCTGTAAAAGCCCTTGTTTCTGTCTCTACAGGAAGTCTTTGGCTCCGATATTGGCAGTGCACACCGTGGCACTTGTCTACCAGCATATCACTGAAGGACATCTTGGACAAGCCCCTCATCCGGGACTTATAGCAGACACTGAATTTTGTCCTGCTTCAGTGTCTCTCGCTCCGCACTTGGGCCATGTGCGAACCTGGTGACTAGAGGAGCTGGCCAAAGTTGATTGGTAAGGGAGTGTGAGCAGGAATGATGGCAGAACAGTAATGGCTGGAATTTCTAGAAGCAATCCAGAAGGCACACGATAGATACATCCCAAAGAAGACAGAGTCTAAAGGGAGGATGATGCAACTGTGGCTAACAAAGGAAGCCAAAGACAGCAGAAAAGAAAAAGAGACAGCACTCAATATAGCAAAATTAGTGGGAAGCTAGATGATTGGAAAGTTTTTTTAAACCAACAGAAGGCAACTAAATAAACAATAAGGAGAGAAAAGATTAAATATGAAGGTAAGATCATCAATAATATAAAAGATGATACCAAAAGTTTTTTTCAGATACAGTCTATAAAGAGTAAAAGAGAGGGGAGAGTGGATATCCAATCATTAGAAAACGACACAGGAGAGGTAGTAATGAAGGACAAATGAACGACAGACAAACTCAATAAGCAATTTGTATCAGTCATCACTGTGGAAGATGCCTGTATTATGTCAGAAATTCAAGTGTCAGGGGGCAGAAGTGAGTGTAGTTCCTATAACTAAGGAGGAGTGTTTGGGAAGCTGAAGGGTCTGAACCAGATGGACTACACTCCAGGGTTCAGAAAAAGGTAGCTGAAGAGACTGTGGAGGCAGTAGCAATGATCTTTCAAGAATCACTAGACTAATTTTAAGAGGTTGGGGGATTATCCCTGATGTTTTGAACAATTTTCACTCCTCAACCAAGTTTGGTTAAAAGCTATCTCTTTGCTCTCGAGAAATTAAAGTCTTTCTCATCTTGAATAGGTGTAATTACATTCTATCTTCTCAACAACTAGAAACTATCTGTCTCCCTTTTCCTCTCTATACGTGCAGTGCTCGGTTCAAACGATGACAGTTTCACATGAATCCACTTGAACTTCCATCCCATAAAGTGGGACCCTCCAAACTATTCCAGAGGTGGTACTACTAACTTGTTTCAATGAAGAACAATTAAATTGTAAGTTTAGATTTTTTAGAAGTTGTCTTTTGGGTTTTAAATCTTTAGTTTCCCAAAGTGCTTCTTTTAGTGAGTTGTGAAACTTGAGTTCACTGCTACTCCATACTGTCAAAACTTCTACAAGTACACAGTATTTACTTAAGGACATTTATTATTAACTTCCCATTTCTTGTCATCTTGACATGTTGTCAATATCACTTAACAGCTTCCTTTGGTCCTCAGAATTAATTATGATGACTACTTTACAAGTATCATCTGTGAAATGGTATTTCTGATACTTCATTCATGTTATTAATCTGGAGAGGGAAATAAATCTGTGGAATACTCAACACTTTATGAGCTTTGGGGAACCACCCTTAATACTTAGCCAAATATTTGTCAAAAAACCGCCAGGGCAGCATAATGGTTAGTGGGATGTCATTACGGTGTTTGATTCAATTTTGGCACCATTTATAAGGATTTTGTATGTTCTCCCTATGAACCATGTAGGTTTCCTCCAGGTACTCCGATTTCCTCCCACAGTACAATGACATGGTGGCTAGTAGATAAGTTAGTCATTGTAAATTGTCCTGTGATTAGGCTAATTTTAAATAGGTGGGCTGTTGGGTGGTACGGATTGTAGGGCCAGATCCATGCTGTATCTCTAAATAACGTAAAAAATAAATATAAGTAAAATGTAATCTAATCTCTACAACAAAATCCCAAGTGAGGGTTGTAAAATACTACCTAAATCATGAAATTCTGCTTCGTCAATAACATAAAAAGGTTTATCACAAACTTGTACTTTCTCCCAATTATAAAATTACTCAAAACCTCCAAAGATTTCTCAGACTTACTCTTCTTCTGTGATATCTTGAAATCTGCTCTGCAAAATTAAAGTCGACTTTTTCATGACTTATATCACTTAATGTTCCTGGAGATTTTAAACCACAAATTCTGCTGGGAGATTTCACAGAGATAGTCTATCAGACCTCAGACTTGGATTGGATACAAAATACACCATCTAACCAAAAGATACAAACTTTTGAAGGAACTCAGAAGATTCCCATCTGTGGGGAACGGAGGAAGACCCTGACACAAAATATCAGCTAATCCTTTGCCCCTTCCCCACCCCATCACCGATGTTGCTCACCTTCAGAGTTCCTCCAGTGGTTTGTATTTGCTCCGGATTCCAACATCTATTGTGTAACCAACAAGGTGACTCATTATTCCTACCAACTCTACTAGGGATTAGAATGGCCATTCACTTGGTGTCCACCTTATTATGTAATAAAGTGTACGTGGTCTTCTGCTGCTGTAGCCTATCCACTTCAAGATTTGATGTGCTTTGTGTTTGGAGATGCTCTTCCGCACATTCTGTGGTTACTTGACCTACTGTCACCTTCCTGTCGCCTTGAACCAGTCTGGCATTCTCTTCTTACCTCTCTCATTAACAACACTCACTGGATCTTTTTAATTGTTTTTCAAACTATTGTCTGTAAACTCTAGAGCAAGGGTTTCCAACCTTTTTATGCTATGGGCTCCTACCATTAAGGGCTTAACGAAGGGGCGTGTGGTCCCCAGGTTGGCAACTCCTGCTCTGGAGACCATTGTGCACAAAAATCCAAGGAGACTATCAATTTCCGAGATACTCAAACACCCTGTCTGGCACCAACAATCATTCCATAGTCAAAGTCACTTAGATCACATTTCTTCTCCATTCTGATGTTTGGTCTGAACAACAAATGGAACACTTGACCATGACTGCATGCTTTTACATGGGTTGCTGCCACATGATTGGCTAATTAGATATTTGCATTAATGAGCTGTATGGATTGTTATGAACCCCGTAACTGGGCCACTTATCAGCAAAGATAGAGAGGTCCGTTGAAGTCTGATGGTACTATTTTTAACCGTATTTATTAGTAAAAACAGACAAAAATACTATCAATGCAAATATACAGATAATATACGTCGTCAATACTAAACCTAAAAGTACGGATATAATAATAATCAATAAGAAATAAGCTCTATCGTTGTCTAAGGGATCATGTTATTGTCCAATGGAAATATAAAAGTCACTCAGTTCATGCAGGCTGCAGCCTTTGGGGACCGTTGGGGTTACAATGGTTGGAGAGAGAGAGAGATTTGGGAGAAAAACTTGCCGATTCCTTTTATGATCTCGATCCGTCGGAGTCTCGTTGTCATGGCCTTTCACTTGTGGTCTCTCCTTTAGCTAAAGCCGTTCTTCTGTGGTGAGCCTGCCAATCCCAGGCAAGGGAAGGACGCACACGAGCCCCCACCGGCTGTCGCTATTAAACACTGTCACGGGATTTCTAGTGTTTCTCCTGGTGCGTCTAAAGGGGTTGTTCCCCAGACCCTCTTTTATCCTTTCGGGGTCTCAGATGTCAATCAGGTTGGGATGATGCAATCCCTCAACCAGCCCACTCTGGTCGTCCCCTGAGGGGCTTCAACGAATAGTACAGTACTCAATACACAATTCCGTGTACAAGTGGTTTTGTTTCGCTGAGGCCAGGACACATTCCAAACCTTGTGGATTCTCTCTCATTTCCTGGGTCCCAGACCCGAATTAATAGCGATCTTGCGATTCTCAAAAAGGAGGGGGCAACTTTGTACCCTTCGGCCCCTCAGAGTTGCGGCACATTCGTAACAGGATGTACTCATAAAGTGGCCACTTGAGTGTATATCTTACTATTAACTAATCCTATCATGTTTTCCCAAAGGAACAACAATTGCACGTGGCTGTTAGCCAAGTGTGCCTTGTGTCTCATGATCCTGCCGTGCACTGTGTAGCCGCACCATATCAGGAAGGCATTCAGCACCTTCAGTATTTATGCCTACTGGGAGAATTAGAGTCAGTAGATCACAGCGTCACTCAGTTTTGCACTAGAATTGCCAAATTAAAACTCTTGATTGTAACTAACACCATGTACTAATCTGATTCCAATCTAATTGAAAGAGACTGATATATTCTAAGGCTCGCAGACATGAGTGTTTAATAGCCATCTTTCTTGTAGTGAGGCATAACAGAGAGAATGAGAGTGCAGAATGCTCAGCCCTTAAAGAGGAAGGGGGAGGGGAGAGTGAATGACAGGAAACCATTTTCACCAATGGCCTTTGGAAGCACTTCCAGCTCCACTTCGGCAAAGTATTATACTGTATACAAACATTGAGTACATGTTTGTCACAAGTCACTGACCAAGTTACTCTCTCCCCAAGTGTGCAACCAACCTACACCGTAAGACATGGGAGAATTAGGCCAATACACCCATTCAGTCTATCATTTAATCATTTCTGATTTATTTTCCCTCTCAACCCCATTCCCTTGCCTTCTCCCCATAACTTTTTCATCCCTACTAATTAAAAACCTATCAATCTCCTCTTTGAATATACCCAATGAACCTCCACACCCATCTGTGACAATTCCATGGATTCACCTCCCTTGAGCTAATAAAAATCCTTCTCACCTCTCTTCTTGAATTCTGAGGTTGCACTCCCTGGTCCTACATGCTCCCACCATTAGAAATATCATCATAAGACCATAAGTAACTGGAGCAGGAGTCGGCCATCTGGCCCGTCAAGCCATTCAATAAGATCATGGCTGATCTGGCCATGGACTCACCTCCACCTGCCTACCTTTTCCCCATAATCCTTAATTTCCCCCTCTATGCAAAAATCTATCCAACTTTAGACCTGTGGGAAGAAAATCAGTTAGAATTTCAGGTTGAAGTCTTTTCACCAGAACTGAGAGAGAAAAGCAAAACACAAAAATACAACTGCAGATGCTGTGGATTAAAGAATACAAACACAATGCTGGAAGAACTCAGCAGGTCAGGCAGCATCCATGAGAAAAGAGTAGCCAATGTTTCGGGCTGAGACCCTTCATCAGGAATTGGGGGGGGGAAAGAGAGGACCCAAGCCCAGTAATAGAGATAGGTGAGGGGGTAGGGCCTAGAGGCGCCAGGTGGAAAACTAATCAGAAGAAAGATAAAGGGGGAGGGGATAAGCATGAAAGAACTGTAGAGGTAAAGGAGCAGAAAGTTGAAAGGGGAGAGAGGCAGAGAGGGACCTGGGATAGGGGAAGGGGGAGGGGGAGGGAATTACCGGAAATTGGAGAATTCAATGTTCATACCACCAGGCTGATGGCTACCTAGACGGTAGATGAGGTGTTGTTCCTCCAACATGAAATTGGCCTCATCATGGCAGTAGAGGAGGCCATGTATGGACATATCCAAATGGGAATGAGAGGCAGAGTTGAAGTGGGTGGCAACCGGGAGGTCCTGTCTATTGTGACGGATGGAGCGTAGGTGCTCAACGAAACGGTCTAAGTAGCTGAGAAAGTTTAGGAGGGCAATGGGGAGAGTAGGAGGAATGTCTGCAATAGGGTGACATAATGTAGTTATTAAATAGACAGTTAGTCTACTTTGTGCAAAGACTTACTAATATTTTGGTCTGCTGATGTCCACTCTCTCTAGACCTTTCCATATTCAGTAAGTTTCAATTTGAGGCCTCTGCACTCAAGGGCATATGTAGTTACCGAAAACAAAGATTGCACTAGTAATCAGATGAAGCAGAACACTTGGATAATCAGATGTCCCTGAGGTAGACAGACCTAGATGAGCACAAATGGTCTAAGATCCTTGATAGGGAAATATGATAGACCATCACAATAGCACAATGCTATTACAGCTCGGGGCATTCCAGAGTTCAGAGTCAATTCCAGCACCACCTGTAAGGAGTCTGTGCATCCTCCCTGTGTAATGCATGGGTTTTCCCCAGGTGCTTTGGTTTTTTTCCCTACAGTCCATAGATGTACCAGGTAGGTTAATTGGTCATTGTAAATTGTCCAGTGATTAGGTTAGGGTTATTCGGTTTGTCAGGGGTTGGTGGGGCAGCACGGCTTGTAGGGCCAGAGGGGCCTATTCTGTTGTGCCGCTAAATTAAAATAAATGACACTTGGATAATAAATGGATAGGAGGGGTTGCAGAGGCATATGGGCAATGCAGGCAAATAA
This sequence comes from Hypanus sabinus, assembly GCF_030144855.1. Classification (NCBI taxonomy): domain Eukaryota; kingdom Metazoa; phylum Chordata; class Chondrichthyes; order Myliobatiformes; family Dasyatidae; genus Hypanus; species Hypanus sabinus. The sequence goes on along the minus strand of NC_082733.1, from coordinate 29,488,591 downwards.
GTCTAGCCGGGTGGGCACAATGGTCAGCATGGATGAGTTGAGTCATAGGGCCTGTTTCAATGAGTTTATGATTTTATCTTACCATCATGAAGACTCAGCCCTTGTCGACAGCCAAAGGGTAAGCCCCTGTAGAGCAGGATGAAGAGGCAGAGAAGTGAGATGAAGATCAAGAAGAAAAAGGCAGAGTTAATTCACACAGCCCCAGATAAACTCATGGCAAAGAGTTTACCCTGATTCTTCATTTTGTTTTACTGTAAAAGAATTTCATTGCCAGTTTACTGTGAGAGACTTTATTCTGTAAGGAAACAGAAATATAGACACAGACCTTCGGATAAGATTAACCCTTTAATACATGATCACAGGGAGATGTTGTCTTATGACTCCACCAATGTCAGGTTACATCTTAAATTTATACAGTAAGTTTTAAGCAATAGCCAACAGCTATACAGGTACATACTTGATCAGCGATTTCAAGAAGCACTTGTTAGGTATCAGCAAGTCTAACGTTCCCATGTGATACACAAAATTAGAATTGCACATCCAGTCAGTTCCTTCATTAGCTAGACAATCTCGAACAAAGGTTAATAATACCTCCTCACTGGTGTGATCTATTCCTAGCTATTATTAGCTCGCACAAGCAAGGCAGTGTCTGCATCTTATCCTGTCACCCTCATGACCCAAGTCTTGACCAATACTTAGCTAGTCAAGCTTGACAACAAAACTTAATTTTCTTCCCCAACTCATCAAGCTGTGCTTTCAATAAACAATTCAGCATTCACCCACTGTTAATATCAGTTTCCATCTTTTCCTGACCATTGTAGTACCCACCTGACCACAGACAAAATTAAAATCTGATTGAAGGTTAAATTTCAAAGCAAATTTGTAAATTGAACAATCCCAAATGATATAGAAGGATCCACCAGTCTGAGCTTTCTATTGTGCCTGAATGGCTTTCTCTGTCCTCCCAGAGCTGCTATCAGGGAAAAAGACTACAAGTTACCTCAAATAGTTCTGGACTTAAAAAGCTTGGTTTTGCAATACAGCATTTCAACATGAGGGACAGTATTTCAATTTGCTGGTTGACACAAATGAGCAAGGACAAAGAAGAAGTGGCGGAGGCTTAATCGCAAGAGCTATTATTCTGAGAAAGGAAAACTATGTTCCATGGAAACTTTGCCCATCTCCAGCACATTGTTCCAGCATTTCTGCCAATATGCACATTAGGCTGATGGACAATAGAAAACATTAGCATCCAAGCCATGATGTTAGCTGTCTTTTCAATTACATACATCTTTTCCCTGGAGATGGTTTAACAATAGCTAACAGTAATCATCTGGAGCATAATTGGCTGTAAAATTCATATCAATTAGTTGGTTGGAGGAGGATAAGGAATGGACAAAGGAACAACTAATTAAAACTAGAAAATGAAATGGGTTTTGAAAAACTGAGCACCAGACAAATGGGACTGTGAGGCAGATATGGGCACCCATGTATCAGTCTCATTGTGGTGAATGAAAGACAAACTATTGTTCACTATTCAGATGGAGTAAAAGCACTAACATTAGAGAGATACTGACATTTAAGTCACAGTGGCATTCATACTAATACTGGCAAGCAATAATTACTAATGACAGTCCGTAATGGTAGTGACAGCTATGATAGCAAATGTAGCTGCCGTGATCAACAGTGACAGGAACAGTGAATCTCAGTTTAAGTGGTTGAAACTGCTACAATCCTCCAGGGGCAAGAGTGATGGTTTGGCCACAACAAACAAATAAGACTTAATTTTAGGGCAAGCTAATGTTTTTTGAACATGCAACATTACCCAACACAACAAATTATATCCTGTGCAAAATAAAACAGAATGTTGCCAAGTACATTATATGAAATGAAAGAGAAAATTGGTAGTTCTGGTTGGCTGCTTGGTTGTAGGGTTGTTCACCAAACGTGAAGGTTAGGTCATAAACGTTTTGTCACCAGTTGAGGTGACACTTTATGTATCCTATAGGTATTAATTTATGAGTCCTAATGCATTGTTTATATGGTAAGAAGACTGTTTATAACAAATTAATTTCACAATTAGAGACAAATAGTGTGGAATAGTAGTAACCTACTTGTTTCATGATCAGCATACTGTTAAGTGGCATATTTTCACTCCAACGCTGACAAATCCACTCCTTCAATATACAATTAAGACCATTTTTCACCTTGTGCTGTGTTTTTTTTTCATGAACTTCTGTTCATTACATATGCCAGTTCACTTTTTGGAATTGTCAGTGATGCGCAGAGACCTGCACATCGCCTGGGAACCTTGCCAGCACCTTGTGGAATTTTCCATTTGTGACATCACGAAAACGCTCAAAAAACATGATTTCATAAACTTTCATATTTTGGAATTTCAGATAAGGGGTGCCTTTAAAAACTATTAAACATACCTTATCCAAATAGTTCCAAATTGTATAGCCCTCTCCATCTTCCACTCCCCACCCACATTCATTATTTCTCTATTAATCCCAAAGGAGGTAAGCTTAAAACATTGGCAGAAAATGAGTTTTAACATTGCCAGATCTAGTTGGACT